>NC_041003.1:11625000-12825000 GCF_004193775.1 Glycine soja | reverse complement strand
AGCTGCAGGGCTAGGGCCCACTGCGGGTTACCTTACGACTACGCAAGATGTACCTCCGGCTCCACCGGTCGTCAAGGCTCCTCCTACTGCTGCTGCTACTCTTACTACTTTTGCTCCTTCACCTCCTCTCGTGGCTATGGTTCAGGAGGTTTCTCCCACTATTGTTGAAGCTATTGTGCTAGCTGCTCAGGCTGAGTCTGTTGTGGTGTCGTCATCTACTGTGGCGGCTCCTTTACTAAGTGCCGGTGTAGCGACCACTAGTGCTCCCACGGTGCTGCTTCTGTCTTCGTTGGCTTCAGTGGTCATGCCTATTGTTGTTTTTGAGGATATGGCGTCACCTTCTTCGTCCTTGCGCCCTCGCATCTCCCTCGATCATTTATACACCTCTAGTGATGCTGACTCAATGTGGGGTGCAACTTACAAGCTGGAGCAGAATTCCAAAAGAACATATTGGAATTATGAAGAGGCACGCTTAGCACGTCTAAGGCGCTCAACGCAAAGCATAGGCTCAATGGGAACAACACGCTTAGTGGCAGGAAGTAGAACTAATTTAGGAAAGCAGGTTAATTCAGGAAAGAGGCGCGCTTAACGCGTGAGCGAGTCACGTGCTAAGCGCGAGGATTACTGCCATACTTGCTAAGCACAACAAGCGTGCTCAGCGTGAAGGTTGCGTTAAAACTAAGTCAATCTACACCAATAAAATAAGGAGAGATAAGAAGGAAAAAACACACAGAAATTCCAAGAGAATACAATTTCTTATAGAAAGCAAAGGTTAGAAGAAAGAGAATATAATTCCTTACATTAAAAAGTAGCTTTGGTAGGATAAGTTCCCAACATTCTCATCTTCTGAATTTAACTTCTATAATAATTGGCTTTTCTCATCTTTTCTGTTTTTAGTTAATTAATTTAATTTCTTCCCTTGTTTGTTTTAATTCTATACCAATTTAATTTACTGTTTTTCTACAACCTTTTCTAAATCCTTTTCTTAAGTAAATATTCATCTACCTAAGTACAAACAAAGTCTTTGTGGATTCGATACTTGAACTTTCGTTTTAACTTTACTACTTGGGATGAATTGGTGCACTTGTCGACCATTTAACAAAGGCTTGTTCATAAGTCTCGTCCCATGAGAAAGGCTCAGTCTTCTTGAGCAGTTTGTAAAATGGTTTCACCTTTTCGACAAGCTTTGGGAGGAACTTGGACAGGGATGCTAGCGTTGAGATTTTGAACTTCTTGTATGTTGATTGGGCTGAGTGTCTCCAATATGGCAGTGCATTTGTTGGGGTTGGTTTCAATCCCCCAATGTGTGATATGAAGCCAAGGAACTTGCCGCCGCCTACCTCAAAAGTACATTTTTCATGGTTGACGCATTTGTTGTATTTACGTATTTCCTTAAAAACTTCTTCCTGGTCCACCACATGTTAGGGTATACTTTGAAACTTAATAACCATGTTGTCCACATATACTTCGATGTTTCGTCCTATCTGTTGTTTGAAGACTCGGTACATTAGTCGCTAATATGTGACGCCTACGTTTTTTAGGTTGAATGGTATGACCCTGTAGCAAAAGTTGGCATTTTCAGTGATGAATTTCATTTTCTCCTCGTCTGGAGGATGCATTCTGATATGGTTGTATCTGGATGCTCCATCGACCAACCTGTCGGTGTTGTGGAGAGGGTATGCATCTTTGGGGCATGCCCTGTTCAGATCAGTGTAGTCGGTGCACATTTTCCATTGGCCTTTTTGACGATGCCGACATTGGCGAGTTAGGTAGAAAATCTAACCTCTCTGATGAAGTTTGCATGGAGGAGCTTTTCGACTTCTTCTTTGACGACTTTACACCACTCCTCTCCGGTTTGCCTTTTCTTCTATGATATAGGTTTGGCCTGGGGCAGATAGCCAATTTGTGGTAGATTATGTCGGGATGGATCCCCGACATGTCAGATAGCGACCAGGTAAATAAATCCGCGTTTCTGTGTAGCACGTCAGGGATGCACCGATGCTCATGATTGGTGAGGTCCCAATTGAGCCGCGTGCATTTCCCCGATTTAGGTCCGAGTTGCAATTGGACAAGCTCTTCAATTGGTTTCAAGCCTCTGTCAGATGTGTCGTCTCGCGAATCTATGTCAAATTCTCTTCCCATGCTAGATTGGTAGACAATCAAGGCTCGAGTTTGAGAACCTTCGTCTACTGTCAAGCATGACAAGCTCCCGGATGGAAGGATATGGTGCTACCTTCAAGCTCACTACATAGCACTGTCGCACTTGCTTTTGGTCAACCTTGACGGTTACAATCTCCGATGTTAGTGTAGGGAATTTCATTGGCAGATGGGGCGTGAAGACTATGGCTCCAAGCTCGTTGAGTGTCTTCCTGTCGATTAAGGCAAAATATGATGTGTTTGCATCAACCAGTAGATACCTGATGGTGAAGCTCCTGAAGAGCTTGCCCTGACCAAAGGTGGTCATCAAGTCCACGTAGTCTCTGGTCTCGACTCTCTCGCTTGCAAAGTCGAGGAGTGGACCGGCGTGGAGGTGGATGGTATTGGGTGAGACCTCAAGTTTTGGGAAAGTTTTCCAGTGCAGGATATAAACGGAATTGCCCTGGTCGATGAGGACCTTGAACACCATAAAGTTCATTATGATGAAGGAGACAACCACGGGGTCATCTTGGTTGACGGGGTTGATGCCCTTGAAGTCCGTGTCCGTAAAGGTGATAGGACAGAGAATTCACCGTAAGGGTGTGTCGACAAAGTTAATGTCAATGTCCTAGATGGCGTGTAGGTGCCAGTTTCCGAACTGGTTAGACAACCCTCTATAGGAAATGTCGCCAGCAATGGTGTTGATTACACCTCTGATGTGCTGGACGAGTTCCTATTCTAATGGAGGTTGTGTTTATGTCGCTGTTGTTGGTGTCTTTGTCTACCTTAGTCTTTTGCTCTTCTTCTGTATGCTTCCTGGTTCCTATTTTGCTCCTCTGGGTGTCCTGCAGGTCTTGCTCCTGCTTGGTGATTGTCTGGTCTGTTAACAAACTGGGCTAAAAGTACCCAGCTTGTATAAGTTCTTTTATCTTGTCCTTCTGGGCCTAGCAGTCTTCGGTGTTGTGATCAATACCGTGGTGATATCTGTAGTATTTTGTTGCTTCTGACCCTAGCCTGAGAGGTTTTGTATGGGGTAGCCGGATGGATACCTCCAGGTTGAATACTTCCTTGAGAATCATGGTACTATTGACCGTTCGCCTGTGTCAAGAAGGCGTCCAAATGCTCGTCTAGATCTATTGTCCCATCGTACTGCTTGAGGTTGAGTGGTTTCCACCCCAAGGGTATGTTTGTCTCCATAATGCGGTCGACAAAAGTATGCTGACAGACAATCTGTGCTACTGGATGGTGCATGTGGGAGAGACTCAGATCGTCTACAGTGTTGCCCGTGCGTCAGGGGTGTGATTCTTCTTGGGTGCGTTTAGGCAAGGTGTGGGCAGATTGTTTGTCGCCTTGGGAACGTCTGACACGAGCCTCTAGTAGGTCATGGTCATCCTTTAGCTTTGTTAACTCTTCTTCGTGGCGTTGCTCCATCTCCGCGATGCGGTTTTGGAATTGTTGTAGAGTGTCTATGTCTATCATAGTTGTCGGACAAGGATGGGAGTCCGTGAGGGGGGTCTTGTGTCTGAGGCCAGATCAAATGCTAACCATGGATAAGTGTGAGAGAATTAAGGAGAGGCCGCGAGGTATGTTTTACCATGGCCCCACGGTGGGCACCAAATGTTGTTACCAAAATTTGGAACCATGACACGTTAGGGTGGAGGTGGTTGAGTAGGGTTCCGAACTTCACACGTCGGCTTGGAAAGGTGTCTTTGACAGGAGGGGGTACCTACAAAACAAAAGACTCCGACGTTCAAGTAAGAATATGAGTGAGAAAAGTAAGGCAAGTATATGCTAAAGTAAAGCTCGTTTGAGCGAGAGAGAGAGAGAGAGACACATGCTTGTTGCCGTGTGTTGAGTGTGTGAGCAAGTTTTGTAGAGGGATTCGATGGAACCTATATTTATATTAGGTGGGCAAGGGTGTTGGTCCTTGTTTGTAGGGGCTGTTGTAGCCTTGTAGATAATTTCCGGCTTATAGATAATAGCCGAGAGCTTATAGATAATGTTAGAGATAAACATTTGCTTATAGAGAAAAGGTAGAAGATAATCGTACCTTGTAGATAATGTGTGTCATTATAGATAATTAATTACCTGCCATTGGATAACATATTCAAATACATTTAAATATTAGTTAGGTTAGAAATAACTTGTTTGTTGGGAAGTCTGACTACTAAGGGCCAAACATCCGCGTTTCTGTAGCAGAACTAATGTAGAGGGTGGACACATGTCTTTAGATGTCACGTAGATTTTTTGGGCCTTGGATAATACTATTTCAACGATAAAAAAAACTAAATTGAACAAACTAAATAAAAAGGAGATTAAAAGAATAATTTAGTGTTCAATTAATAAGCATAACTTTTTTTTCTTCTGAATAATAAACATACATAAGTTATATATATATATATATATATATATATATATTCATTTTATAAATATAATTTTATTTATTTAACTTAAGTACACATATTATCTATATAATATCATATTCATTTAATAATTAAGTATAAATGAGGCTAACTCAAGGTAAATTACTAATGGTTTATCCATCCATAATTTACCGTGAACCTAGCTCATTATAATAAAATTTGAATTTAATGATTATATATTATGTATTATATAAAATAGTTTTATATTATCTTTTAATTATATTTAATTATTTATCATTTATTTAATTTTGATAATTATAGTAAAAATTAATAAATTTATTATATATGATAGTTTGTAATTAGATAATTGTGTAAAATTATTTTGTACTATTAATATATGACTATTTTCTCATTAAATTTTATGTTTATATATTAACTAACCATACATTTAGTTAATAAATGTAAATAGATTATATTTTTTTTGAGAAAATAAATAAATTATATATATATATATATATATTATTTTCTATTTATATTATATAAAAATAATGTCTTTTTAACTTTTATATATATATATATATATATATATATATATATTAATATAAATATAATTTTTTGATAGCATAAATGTACAACAATCCACTATTTGTACAACAATTTGAATGCAATAGGCTCAGCCTATTGTAACTAAGTTATTTTTATTTAATTAATAACTTTATTCTACATGTAATTTTATCTATTTAATTTATAAATTTATTTTTATATATAATTAATAATTTAATTATAGTGGATTAAACCCACTGTAAATAAATGGCGTATGTGTGTGTTAGTTAATTAGTTAAAAAAATGCTATATATATATATATATATATATATATATATATATACATATTTTAAATATATAATAAATATGTTTTAATATAATGTTTATAATAATTTGCATATATATAACAATTTTTTAATATACTAAATAAATGTCCTATCCATATACAGTGCATGCCCCTGCGGTGACTCTGATTGGCGGAAAACTCAGCTAACAATTCATGTTCGCATATTTTTATTATAAAATAAAAATCAAATTAAAAGTAAAATTTAGTAAAAAAATTTGAATTTAATATAAAAATTGGTCAAATTTATTTAAATTTAAGATTAATTTGAAATCCATAACTAATTGTAAATTTTTTTACAATATGAAATCAAACATATCAAAATTTATCTAAAATTAATTTCTTAACCTGAAACTAAACATACGCCTAATTAAAAGGAAAGAAAATTTTAAATTTGCTTTTAAAAAATTTATTTTTTTCTTTTTTCTTTCCAATTTAAAAAAATCTCATTATTCCTATTTTTTTCTTTATATTTTTTCTCACTTTTTCTCTAACCAAACATAGCATGAGGTTCTACTCCCACTTTTTTAATTATTAAAATATTATAAAACTGTATATTTGTTTATATCTATATATATTATTGGTTTAAATATATTGCTAGTCCCTATAATTTTATAATTACGCAGTTTTAATTTCTCAAAATTTTTTATCCCACATTTAATTTCTTATATTTTTTAAATTTAATAATTTGGTCTACTATAAGTTTACCGCCAACTTTTTAACAAAAATATAGATGTCACACTTTTTTTATGACATTACACTCAAATATTGACATGGAAATAGTGGTGGATCCAAAATTCTTTATAGTGAGAGCAATTCTTTTATAATATTTTCATAGAAAAATATTATAAATTTTTACAAAATACACAATGTGTAGGAAAAATAATCTATATTTTTATAAAATATAATTGTTCTTTACCCATTTTTATATTTTAAAAATATTATATGATTTTTTCATTATTAATATTATAAAAAAGGAAAAACTAAAGTTATAAGACTAATACCGATTTATTCTCTTTTTATCATTTACAACTTCTTACCTTCTTTTAAAAAAATTGTGTGGAGGCAATTGTCCCCACACTTAACAATGTGCATCGGCCTTCAATCCAACATATATATTAGACAGACTTGCACTTTTGGTCCCTAGTTTTACTCTTATTTCGTATTTGGTTCCCCGATAATTTAATTCACAAATTTGGTCTTCATTTTTATAAATTTTTACAATTTTGGTCCTAGACGGTCCAATCGAACGTTGACTGTCATGTGCCAACGTCTCAGAGGCACATTGAAATTGCTTGCGTTTTTGCGTGTTACCTATCTGTGGTAAAAAAAATTTTACGGTAAAAAACCCTAAAACCAATTTATTTCCAAATCCCTAATCCTAAAACCAAATTAGAATTCAAAGGGTATCCAATTCCATTTCGCTTGTCGGGGAAAATCATGAAAACCCAACCTGCAAAAACCCCAATAGCCGTGGGGAGCACCTGAAGCAGACTTTTCTGAGTAACCTCAAAATCGGGGTAGAAGCAGTGCATAGTGTTGCTGTCCACGATAGTCATTCTAACCCCCTACCCACCGTCGTCGGCACACACCACAACCACCTTCACCAATTCCGCTCACGACCCTAACCTTTATACTCACCAACAACTATAAACACAAGAACAACAATGAACACAAAATAGAGTCACGAAGGTTGCAAAAACCATGAACGGTTGAAGTTCAAATGGGAATGTGCGTGGGAGAAAAGGTTAGATTTGAAACAAAGAAACTCAAATCTGAAAAAAAATGTTTAGATCTGAACAAAAAAAATTAGATCTTGCGCATGTTGGTTGCGTAGTTGCTTCATCTAGCAGCTGAGGATGTGTTGTAGATCTTCATGGTTGCGCTCATCGTTGGTAACGAAGAAGCTAAGAGAGAGGTGGCGGTGGTGATGGAGAGAGAGGGGACAAAGGAGTAGACTGTAGTTTGGATTTTTTCTGGGAAACTTGTGGCGGAGGCGGTGGTGGTGGAGGAGGGAGGAGGGAGGTGGTGGTGGTGATGGAGAGAGAGGGGACGATGGAGTAGATTTCTAGTTTGGAGAGGAGGGAGGTGGCGGTGGTGATGGAGGGAGAGGGGACGATGGAGTAGACTGTAGTTTGGATTTTTAGGGTTTTTTTAGTGTAATTTTTTTTTCCACAGATGGGTAAAAGGCAAAAACGCAAGCAGTTTTAATGTGCCTCTCAGACGTTGACATGTGACAGTCAACGTCTAAGGTTAATGGTCAACGTTCGATTGGACCGTTCATGACCAAAATTATAGGAATTTATAAAAATAGAGACCAAATGCGAAATTGAAGTAAAACTGAAAAATCAAAAGTACAATTTTACCTATATACTAATGTGACATTGGAAATGTACTCACATGATACTAATAGTGTTTGACATGTCATTAATTTGTTAGTGTGACACATTTGTATGTGTGTTGGATTACATGTAATCCATCACATTAATATTACAGTAACATGTCACATTAATAATATTTATTAAAAAATATTACTATAGATTATCAGTGAAATAAAATTACTAAATTAAAAAAAATGTGAAAATCAAATGTACGATTTTTGAGAGATCAAAATTACTCAATTATAAAACAATAAGGACCAAAGTAAATTTAAACCTATATTTATATTTTATATATTAAGTCTATTATTATATTAGTGCATGTATTGGTGAGATGTAGGGGACAAATTATGTGTGGATAAGTTATATTTTATATCTTTTAAAAAATAAATTTAAAACTGAAAAGAATAATAAAAGAGAAATATATTTTATATAATGTATATAAGTTATTTAATGAATATTATATATATATATATATATATATATATATGTGCACACATAAGTAAAAAATAATATATATTGGATTTTATCTTTTTTATTAGATTCAACTTAGTCATTTTAATAATTTAAAATCAATGTTGTTAATAATTTTAACATAATGATGGTTGAAGATCACTTAAAAAAAAACAATATCTTGTGCTTATCCGAGAGGTTCTTTGGGCTCTCCCCTTCCTGACACTATCAAGTGCAGGTATCGAGTCTTCCCTGTATGTTGAATGCTTGGCCGCCATCATTGCTTTAGAAATTGTGGTGCAAAGGAGCTGGTCCAATATTTGACTGGGATGTGCATGACTCCAGCTCGGCATTCATGCCTGCGTAGGTGGTGGGAGAATTATATAAAATATAATTTTGGATTTTTCTCATGTCTATAGAGAAGGAAATTCTTGTGCAGACATTCTAGCCAATTATTGGTTTTCTTCTCAATCTGATTCTTTTTGCTGAGATGATGTTCCGAATTTGACAGGATCCATCTTCTGGTGACATAATTGCTCTTCCTTTACCTAGGTTTTCCTAATTCCATAAATGAATCTTAGTATAGTGCTCTTATTTTGTTTCTTGTTTTCTTTCCTTTTGTTAATCATGTTTGGTGTGTTTCTTGTCGGTATGTAAAGGGGTTTCAACCTAATTGGAATGTTTTTGCATTCTAGTAGTCTCGCAGTGATTTTATGAAAAAATTATTTTATGGCACAAATTTTACAAAATCCAATTTACTTTTATTTATGCTTTGATTTCACGTTTTCTTTAATTGATTAGCGAATTTAATATCTCATGTAAATAACAATATTTAAAAAATGTTTCATTCTGATCTAGAACAAGTTGGGTCAAATTTTCGTATTGGAGAAACCCGTTTTGCTCCCGTTTTATGCAAAACGGGTTTAACATGACCAGTCAATTATTTCAATTTAAGCATTCATTTGTTGATGTTTTGATTGGAATGCATTGATCCACAAAACTCCATAATCAATTTTAAGATATATGAATAGTAGAGAAATTGAATACGAATATTTGAAAATTCTTTTTCAAAGGAATTTTTTATTTTTATAATTTATAAATATTATTATAGTGGTTAAAAATTATCATTATTACAAGAAGGGTGTTCAGTTGTATTTTTAGAAAATTTTAGAGTCTTTTTCTGAACGAACAAAGTTATCATTTCAAGAAAAATTTTATAAGACAAATAACAAATTACCACAAAAACTTGTCCAAACGTTGGAAACATATTTGGAAAATTCAAAACAAAATAAAGTTTACTTTCAGTAAAAGAAAAACATAAGTTTACCCATTTTTTCACACTTATAACATCTCTCTCACGTGCCCAATATTTATTTTTTTAGAGGAAAAATCATTATTAATTGATAATTAGTAAATGATAATATTATTATATTTATGTTTTACAAAGCTAACTAAAAAAATTGAAAGATGAAAAATTAGTTAAAATTTGAAAATTATGTGAGCTAAAAATTGAAAGCTTTTAAGTCAACTTATTAAATAGATAAAAAATAAATAAAATATAAAATAACTAAAAGTTAGAAGTTAGTATTTTTTTCTTCAAAGTAGTATTTTAAAAAACATTAGAAGTTATTAAAAAAATACTAGAAACTACTAAAAAAACTTGTTCAACAAACGTTAACAAACCTTTTCAGCTAATAAGAAAAAAGTTAAAAATTAATTAAAATGACTCGTTGAATATATTCAATATCTACAAAATAATTAAATTTATTTTTATTGTAATATATTATTGAAGATTATATTAAATCATCAAGATAATGTATTCATGTGACATTTGTAAAATTGTGCATTATTACTTTCTATAATAAAATCTTGTAAGAAATTAGAATAAAAATACTTAATTATGTGTTGTAGCAAACACAATTCATAAATTCAAGAAACTAATGGATGATGATCCTAAGAAGGATCAGGATAATGTCTAATATGATAATTGCCAAAAAAAAAAAGCCTAAGATGATAACTCTAACAACATTCACATATATTTGCGATGTGCCTTAGAATCAAATTAAAGTAGCCTAATTAACCCTAATGCAAGTCTTATCTTATTGGATTGTTGTTCACATTTAGTTTTTGATGATTTCTTTATGATTATTCAACTTATTATAATCTTTGATGATATTGGATCGGTCCAAGGAACTGTTTGAACGTCAAGTCGTATTAGTGTGGGGTCTGTAATGCACGTGCACCTAGGAGCCATGCCATACAATCAAGTGGTCACTGATCCTGTTTCAGATGGAAACACTGGGACCCGTTTCACCTATAAAGGAAAAGGTGTTTGAACTTTGAACACTAGCTAGTCACCCTCTTTTTTCACCAAAAAATGAAAAAGGAAACGTGGTGGAGAAAAAGAGAGGCTTCACTGCAGTACTGCATCAAATGTTATTATATTTTAGTAATCAATATTGAAAAAATTAAACGGATAACGATAATATTTATAACTTATAAATGTGGAATTCATTTCTTTAACAATTCTATAATTGTGTCAGTGTGGGTATGTTTTGTACCGATACTTGTAAACACAACATATTTATCAATTTTATTAACGATTAAAAATTTAAATAATCATTTTCTTATATTTTTTCATATACAAAATTCGTTTAATTTCACGGTAATTTTTTTTTTTATCAAAATTAGTTCTTTGCAATGTTTGCTTCCGCATGTAGGTTGAACGGATCCACGTCGATGAAGTAATTTAGGGTCTTTTTTGCATATTTGAGGTGTTAGACCAAGAGAGAGAATTTATGATTATTGTCGATAAAACTAATTAAAAGTAAAAAAAAGTTAACTTAAAATAAAAAATTTAGTTGATAGTTAAAGATATAGTTTTAAATACTAAATTGATGATTGATTCAGTCAAAATATTGTATTATTCGTGATGAATCACTAATTGAATGGTATAACTTAGTCTTTATTAAAGAATTAAAAGTTTCAAACCCTATCATATATATATATATATATATATATATATATATATATATATATATAATGATAAAATAATAATATTATAAATAAAGGGTTTGCTAATTTATATCCACTCATTTCTTTAGAAAAAATAAGTTAACATATTACAATTGGTATATTTTAAAGAAATTTATAGTTATAATTTAATAACTCACTCCTTATAAAAATTATGTGGGTGTAAGTTAACAAATCCTTTACCTATTTGGTTAACATATATTCACTTACCTTTTAGAAGAAAAAAGTTAATAAGTTATGCTTAATGTATTTTAAGAAAATTTATAAATAAAATTTATTATGTTACTCCTTCTAAAAAATAAATGGGTGTAAGTTAACATATTCTTATAATATATATATATATATATATATATATATATATATATATATATATATATATATATATATATATATATATATATATATATATATATATATATATCATAAAATTGTAACTTCTATATAATATGTTTGCACCTGACACAATATAAATCAATGTAGATTATTGGTAGGCAGCGAGCCTCTTGGCTAAAGAGTCTACTGTTTGGTCCCTTAGGTGGTGTTTTTAATTTTATGTATTCACATCTAATTTTGTATGTTGATAAGGGTAGAGAGTAGTTTTGAATTTACGTCAGTATGTGACATCGAAAATTAAATAGCATTGTAGTAGACAGCCTTAGACACTCTAAAAACATAATAATAAACTGAAGTGTTCGGTAAATTAGTGTTCAATACTTTAAAAAGTGTAAAATGATTCAAACATAAATGTAAAATAAGTCATGTTAAACAATTTTTTTTTAAACACACACTTTATTTTTAAGGAAAAATATTTTTTTAATCTTTATATTTTTATTTTTTTTAGTTCCTAAAGTTTTATATCGTCTAATTTAATTCCTATATTTTATTAAAAACATATTTTTAGTTCTTCGGCATATATTCTTCACAAATGACATTAATTTTAATTGTTAGAATTGACTGATTTTTTTTTAAAAAAATTAATTACAATGACATGGATTTTTTTTTAAAAAAATTATTATAATGTCTCTCCTAAATCCAAACGCATCGAACTGTGACTTCATTCCTATATTCGTTTCCACCATCATTCTTCAAGAGTTTGTGTTGCAATTCTATGAATTGCATGGTTTCTCATCAATATATGTATGTAGGAGTTGTGGTTTAAAATCCACATCATGTTCTTTGCAACTAGGACAAAAAGAATGTGCATTTAGGGAAAAGTTGTTGATGTTGAAAGCAAGAACCGACAATAATCCATTTCTCAAGAATTAACATCGTTTGTGAAGAATATGTGTGGAGGGACTAAAAACATATTTTTAATATAATACAAAGACTAAATTTAGACAATATGAACTTTCAGGAACTAAAAACAAGAAAAAACTAAAATATAAAAACTAAAATCATATTTATACTTGTTTTTACTCAAAAGTGATTTTAGTATAGATACAAATGTTTGGTTGTTGTTAGATAAAACTAAGTTTGCCTCTAGTCTAAATCTCTATTTGATTTGAAGTTATAAAAAATAGATTTTATGTTAAGTTGAAAACTTTCATTGAATTTTAGTTTACATGAGATTTACTTTCTAAATAACAATATCTAAATATAAGTTATTTCGGTAACAGTTTCATATCATTTAGGAGTTGAGATAATGAATCATTTATAAACATTATCTTTTCTCTACTCACCGAGGTGCCTTGATGATCATCAAGTTCCTAAGTGGATAATACTTTGAATATGAGAATCCTAAAAATGCCTACGAATTTGAGATCGAAACATAAGTCACTTTAGTCTAAGATCATTTTTAACTAAAATCCTTTTCATTCAAAGTCATTTTTACAAACACTTCTCTAAACACACATTAAAAAACAAAACAAAGAGTATTATGTTACTTTAACAAATTTATAACTTTTTTTATAAAGGGTTAAATATACTTTTGGTCCCTGATAAATACACATTTTTTGCGTTTGTTTCCTCATAAATTTTTCATTTGGATTGGGTCTCTAATATTTCAAAATTTTTATCTTAAGTCCCTGCTGTATGTGTCTTTTAACTGAAACACATAGGAGTGTGATGTATCGTGCCACATGTAAGTTTTGTTCTTGCTGTTTATACATGTTTGAATTTTTTAAAAAGAAAACGTCGTTGTTTTAATGTACTCTGAGGATTTCTTCTCTAAATTTTTTTCAGATTCACTCCATGGCCTCCCATCTCCAGCCAAGGACTTCTTCTCTAACAATGGTGACTCCGAGGACAACCACTTCATCTTCTCCCTGTCGATGCCCCCGCCGGGAGATACAACTTCTCCCTCGACATGGTTTCTTTTTCCAAATCTGACATGGTGGATTCGTCTTCTTCTTCTCTTTACACCAACTCTCCTTCCCCCATATTCTGTCCTCGTTGGTAACTCCTATTTTCACTCTCATTCATTGTTACGATTTTCAGCGGTAACCCTTCTTGTCGAAGCCACAAGGAAGGGACCTTGACCAGAAGATATGGTAAGTGTTCTGTAAGGCATGTACTTTTGACTTGCAACTTAGATGGTACAACAAGGTTATGGAGTGAAATTGATAATGGAAAGGTCAAGAGAGCTGGGAAGGACATCAATGATCAAAAGAACACAAATTGCTCTTTTTGTGTTGTCGTTGTTGTTGAGATTAATCAGTCCTTAAATGGAACTCTTAGTTCAGGTATATTTGTGAGATGGGGACAAAATTTGAGGAAATATTTAGATCTGGCAAAGATGCCAAACAAGTTTTTTCCAAAGAAGGATTTGAACCTGATGTTAGAAATTGTGATTGGCTTGTTGGGTTTGGTCCTGGAATGTTGCTTAGCTTTTGGGCCGTCCACTGTCTTGATGATGTTTTACCATTGAGAGTCCCCCGAGTTACATTATGGAAGAAATATGAACTCCAGAACCACGACGTAGCTTTTGGGAGGCCATGGAGTGGATTTGAAAAAAGTCCTTGGAGTACATTAAAACGATGCCGTTTTGCTTGTTTTTGTTTTAAAAAAATATATATTCCAACGTGTATAAAATAGTAAACACCAAATGTTACACTTGACACGACACATCAGACTCTTACGTATCCAATTAACACTCATGTAGGCAGTCAATGATTACGGACTAACGGCAGGACCTAAGGCAAAATATTTAAAATATTAGAGATCCAATCTTAAAGAAAATTTTATCAGGGACCAAACGTAAGAAACATGTATTTATTAGAGACCAAAAACATATTTAAGTCTTTTATAAAAACAATTTCGTATATCTTGTCTTCGTGAATTTATAAATTTTAGACAAAAGTTACAAAATAAATTAAAAGGTTTAGAATTTAGAATATATAAATGAAAATTATAAATTTAGTTAATTTGATAATTAAGAAGGAGAGTTTACATGTTGAAGGGAGAGGGGGGACAAAAGTCATGAGTTTAATTTTTCTCACTAACACTTTAATAAAAAATTAATAACTAAGACGGATAAAAAAAGATTTAAATATTTTTTTGGTTCTTCTAATTTAATATTTTTTCATTTTTGATATTGTATTTTTTTATTTTAATCTTTGTAAAACATTTTTGTTTTATTTTTTGTCATTAAAACACTTTAATTAGTAAAAAAAATATGTTTTAAACAGTGAAAAATATTATCTAAAGTGTTTTAAGATAACAAATAAAATAATTTGTAAAGAAAAATAAAACCTAAAATGCAGGGAAAAAAAATTTAAACTTAAGAAAATTATAAATTTAATAAAGTAATGTGATATTCTTATTTCTGCCAGGCCAGCCAATTACTAAGGTAAACCATTTACTTAAGGTACACCTTACAGCTGGACAAATGATTATACATGACTAGCTTTATTTTTTTCATAAAAATTGTATATACAAAAGTTAATTCTAGATGCGAGTTTCAGTTAAGCTTAAAAAACATTATAAATAGAACCACTTCAGATTAAATGGATCTATGTGCACACGGCTCTGACAGAAAACTTGCATTGTAGATTGCAACACTCCCATTTTTTATTAATATGATTTTGTGATTCTAATTTGATTATTTGAGGCTTGAAATACTGAGTAGGAAAACAAATTTTATATTAACTGGATGCCACAGTTCTTTAGCTTGGTGGGTTCTGCATGTCAGCTCTGATATGCAAACCAAAATTTGATGAAAAATTTAAAAACAAAAGTTCCTATTAAAACGGGAGTGAAATAGACATCACAAACCCCTTGTACTTCATGACACAGCGATGATGGTAAAAACTAAAAAAAGCCCTCACCTTGGCTTTGTTAGTTATGGGGGGCACTTTGGGAATTTCAAAGTGTGGGGAATAGATAACTCAGAATAGTGTGAGAACAGCTTTTGCTTTTAAAAGTAGGCTGCTTTTGGCTTGTTTATTAGAGGAACTGTCTGATGAATGTGATTATTTGGAGACAAAATGAGTGATTGAGAATCAATAAAGCATAGCCAACTAAGATTATTAACATGACCAAAGAAAAATGGAAATTTAAAACAGTGAGAGAAAATGGGAGACATAATTGACACAACAAAGATCTCTCACACAAGGAGCCATTGCATCACCAATCTCAACCTCAATCCCTTGGGATTCTAACTTTTTTTCTCATAATAATTGAATAAAACGAAAGAAAGTGGAGTTCGGTACTTAAAAGTTAATGAATGACATACCTCAGGGACAGGGAATGTTTTTGGATTCTTAATTTTTTCTTCTTCTTTCTACAGGACACTGAGAGAGGTTAACAAATCATAGCGATCCACTTTGTGTTATTTCTCTCTCTCATAGTTGATGGCAGCTAAACTCATTGCCCCTCTTAGTTAATTTTCTGATTAAGGTTCATTGATCCAAACTTTCACAATGCTTAACAGATAATACTTCACTTGCTCTTACTTTTTTTCTTTCTTTTATTATTATATTTGAAGGAATAGAATAAGTGAATAACACTACTGCTCTTTAGACCAATGCATGATTGATGGAATTTTCTTTTTCAATCATCTTTTGCATTTATCTAGAAAGAGGCTAATGGAGGGGTGCCTCATGGCTTTTTTTTATTTATTTATTATATATTCTTTGCCTTTGCTTTCTTTGTTGAACCATCAGCAGGCATGCTGGTTTTCTTTCAAGTCTTTTTTTTTACCATTGGCTCTGACTCAACAAGTCTGACACAAGGGTGGGAGTGAGTGCAATTTCTGGGTTCAAAGCAGGTGGGAAATGGTACTGTTCTTGGACTTGGTTGATGAGGTTCCTCTTTTGATGTAAAACATGACATGCAGTGTAACAAAAACAAACCAAGTTGGATTTGGTGGTGCTAGCTGAATCATTCAAAACCTGCTCCTTACTTGCCTCCTCTTAAAGATACAACTTGATTCACTTTTGTTGTAGGAATAAGTAATAAGTTTCTGGTGATCCTTCAAAACCCAATGGAGAGAAGTGGGGATGTGGCTCTCTTTTGTTTAGCTTTGTTCTTCTTGTGGACTTCAGTGGCTGCTTTGCTTTCTCCTAAAGGTGTCAACTATGAAGGTGATATGACTAGGAGCACTTCCCTTGTTTTCCTAGAGCACATAATAATTGTAAGGTCACTCATTCACTAGTCCTAATGAATATGCTTGTTTTACATGCAGTTCAAGCTCTTATGAGCATTAAGAACTCTCTGGTGGATCCTCATTCTGTCTTAAATAACTGGGATACTGATGCTGTGGATCCTTGCAACTGGGCCATGGTCACTTGCTCTTCTGATCATTTTGTGATTGCCCTGTAAGTCAAACTGGAACAAACCAAAAACCATAACAAGAAATATTCAATTTCACTGTTTTTCTTTTTCTTCTTCTTCTTAAGATTCCACTTCTTATTTCATCATTTTTCATCTTTTCAGTGGGATTCCAAGCCAAAGTATATCTGGCACTCTCTCACCAAGCATAGGAAACTTAACAAACCTCCAGACTGTGTGAGTAACAACATGCTATGTATGGTAAAAAGAAAGAATTGGAGGAAGTTTTGTTAAGAATATTATCTTACAAGGCATTTTTGCAGGCTTCTGCAGGATAATAATATAACAGGACCAATCCCTTTTGAGATTGGAAGGCTCCAAAAGCTTCAAACTCTCGATCTTTCTGACAATTTCTTCACTGGTCAACTTCCAGATACTCTTTCCTACATGAAGGGTCTCCACTATTTGTAAGTTCAAGAATGCTACACTTTATTTCATAGGCTTTATAGAAAAATCTGTGTTAATTCCCTATCAAGAATATGATGATAGGAATTTGAATTTCAATCAGGCGGCTAAACAATAACAGTCTCACTGGACCAATTCCTTCCTCTTTGGCTAACATGACTCAGCTTGCCTTTCTGTAAGTCTCTTCTAGCTTTTTATTATTAACTTATTATTTTTTCCTCCTTTGTTAATTTGATTTCTTATCAATAATTTGTCTTCTTCTGAATTTTGCTTAGGGATATCTCTTACAATAACTTGAGTGAACCTGTACCAAGAATAAATGCAAAAACATTCAAGTAAGGTGTTTGGTCTTAATTTTATTAGTTTTTCTCATTCAATATTTTCTATGTTTTCCTCAAGTGAGTTAAAAAACATACATATGCTGTTTACGTGTTATTAAGTAATTGTATGTTTTTCCTTCTCTTGAAACAGTATTATAGGCAATCCTCAGATATGTGCCACTGGAGTTGAGAAGAACTGCTTCAGAACAACTTCAATTCCTTCTGCTCCAAATAATTCTCAAGGTAATCATAGTGATTATATTTATATTTGTTTATGCTTTTCCTCCCTCATGATGTGGCATCTAAAGTTTTTCTTCTTATCTGTCATAAGTGGACTTAGTCTAAAACTCTATTCCAAAACTATTGTTTTGGGATGCAAAATCATTTCACAAACAAAGAACTGTTCATAACTATCAATTTCTAAGTTGTCTTAACATGTTTAAAATCATTGCTTCCATCATTCTCTTCCCCTGTATTTATTTTTTTCTTTTAGCTTGCAATTACCTTCATACCCTAACATAGTTTCCTGAAATGCTTTTCAAGATTCACAATCCACCAAAAGACCAAAGAGTCACAAATTTGCCTTGGCATTTGCTTCAAGCTTAAGCTGCATATGCTTACTAATTCTGGGACTTGGTTTCCTCATCTGGTGGAGACAAAGATATAACAAGCAAATATTCTTTGATGTTAATGGTTAGTGGATCATAAACATAGACCAACTTGGTAGGCATATCATGATTTATTCTTCTATTTTAACTCAGCTTTTTCTCTTTCAGAACAACACCGCGAAGAGGTTTGTCTTGGAAACCTCAAGAAGTTCCACTTCAGAGAACTTCAGCTTGCTACAAATAACTTCAGCAGCAAGAACTTGATTGGCAAAGGTGGTTTTGGAAATGTCTACAAAGGTTATGTCCAAGATGGTACAGTTATAGCAGTAAAAAGGCTTAAAGATGGTAATGCCATTGGAGGTGAGATCCAATTCCAGACTGAAGTTGAGATGATCAGCTTAGCCGTCCATCGGAATCTTCTTCGCCTGTATGGGTTCTGCATGACAGCTACAGAGAGGCTCTTGGTTTATCCCTACATGTCAAATGGCAGTGTTGCTTCCCGTCTAAAAGGTAATGGCTATTCTGTAGTTCCTATATGTGTAGAGTTTAACACACAATTTGGTTATTCAAAATGGTAATTGTGTGACTTTAATACTTTAAAGTGCATGTTTTGTACAAAATTGATCAGAAGTGTTTACTTGCTAACAAGTTAGTTGTGAACTTATAAACAATTTTATCTCTCAAAAGGCTAATTTATCTAAACAAAAACTTTCAGGGACCAAAATAACACAAACAGTCACTTTCTAGGACCAAATTGCAAGTTAGCTTGTATATGTATCCATCTTGGGTCTGCTGCCATACACATGAAACTTTTTATACACATCCCAGACTTGGATGCACTTCAATTTCCATAAAACCAAAGTAAAAGAAAATGTTTTGAGTTTCCAAATATAACCTTTGGTTTATGAAGTAGGAGTATTCATTTACCTTTTGATGATACAGCCAAGCCAGCTTTGGACTGGGCTACAAGGAAGAGAATAGCTTTAGGAGCTGGAAGAGGCTTGCTATATTTGCATGAACAGTGTGACCCAAAGATTATTCACAGGGATGTGAAGGCAGCAAATATCTTGCTTGATGATTATTGTGAGGCTGTGGTGGGAGATTTTGGGTTGGCAAAGCTGTTGGACCACAGGGATTCTCATGTGACAACAGCAGTGAGAGGCACTGTGGGGCACATAGCCCCTGAGTATCTCTCTACAGGCCAATCTTCTGAGAAAACAGATGTGTTTGGGTTTGGCATTCTTCTTCTTGAGCTTATATCAGGCCAAAGAGCACTTGAGTTTGGGAAAGCAGCAAACCAGAAAGGAGCCATGCTAGACTGGGTGAGCTACACAGAATTGGTTTCTTTATCATTTATTTATTTATTTATGGTTTGATGTGTTTGATAGTATTTGGAAATATGGTGAATTTTGGTTTTAGTTTAGACAAATTTCTTTTGTTGATTTTGGTCTTTTTAAATTTTAAATGTTTTTGAAAATAATCCTTACAACGATTTATTGATGACGCGACATGCATCTAGATATATAGTGAAACATGCCATCTTAGAGTGATAGCTGATAAGGCATGTCTAGATACATGTCATGTAATCACTAAGTTACGATACATCGTATACAAAAAATTATATTCCTAAGGATTGTAAGTAACCAAAATTTTTTTGAAGTAATAAAACCATAGTTTCTCATATTTACATGAATTAAAAGCATGTTTAAACCTTTATTTATCTAATTCAGTTGCTTGCTTAACTACTGAAACATTTCACAGATAAACTTGTCAAAGTTTTTTTTTTCTTAAAAAAAAGTCTTATTTCAGTAAATTTCACAGTCAAGCTTATGAATAATTTATCAGGTGATGTGTCCTAAATGTATTCACCATCACCATACTTGCAGGTGAAGAAAATCCATCAAGAGAAGAAAATTGACTTGTTGGTTGACAAGGACCTGAAAAACAACTATGATAGGATTGAGCTTGATGAAATAGTTCAAGTGGCTCTTTTATGTACTCAATACCTTCCAAGCCACAGACCAAAGATGTCTGAAGTGGTTAGAATGCTTGAAGGAGATGGTCTTGCAGAGAAATGGGAGGCCTCACAGAGTGCTGAATCCACAAGAAGTAGAGGCAATGAACTCTCATCTTCGGAGCGCTACTCCGATCTCACTGATGACTCTTCATTACTTGCCCAAGCAATGGAACTTTCTGGACCAAGATAATTCACAAAGTCACAGTGACATTAAAGTTGGTGAAGAGTGAAAGAAAGTGAAAGTTTCTTCAAATGCAAGTTCCTGAGTTGCAGAGAACTTGATGTAACATTAGTAGCATCTCAAAGAGTGATGCTAGTTTCTGACTGTACATAATCTGATTGGAGACATTGACGTATAGATTGAGTGTTATATGTTGTTCTTAATAGATGGAGGCGAAGATTTTTGTGGGAAATGTCCTTCTGGCTCCTTCAACATGTTTGAAGAATAACGTTCATATAAATAGGTTGTACTTAAACTGTCAATAATAGTATGTTGGGATTTGAGTGTTTTCACCTATGACTCATTGCTTAATTTGCTTCTGTTTTCGTGTTAGATTCTAACAGATTTTCGGTGCATGGTAAGGCATAGTGCCCATTGTGTAACATAAGCTAGAAAGAAGGTTTCAAATAGCAACAACACCAAGGTGTTATCTAGTTAGTTAACATCGTAAATTTTTTTATACTGACAATATATCAAAATTAAGCTCTTAGTGTGAACCAAAAAAATGGCCATAACATGAAAAACAATGATATTGTCTCTGAGATTGGGAGGCTCCAAAAGCTTCAAACTCTTGATCTTTCTGACAATTTCTCAATTGGACAACTTCCGTATTCCTTATCCCATATGAAGGGTCCCGATTTTAAGATGAAGAATCCTGTACATTGCTTTACAATATTTATAGAAAAATGTGTGCTAATCAGTTAGTTAGAAGAGAAAAATAAACATCTAGGCTATGTAAATTGTAAACTATTCCCCATCAAGAATATGATGATAGGAATTAGAATTTTAATAAGGAGGCTACACAATAAAAGTCTCTCTGGACCAATTGCTTTCTCTTTGTCTTTGTTAATTTTCTCTTTCAACATTTTCTTCTTTTTCTATTTGCCCTTCATGCAAGTAAAAAAATTTAAATTCTAATCGTGTTCAGATCTTGATAAAAAACTAAGTAAAAAAATTTATATTTCCTTCTCTTTGATCAGTATTAGGGGCAATCCACAGTTGTGCCACTGGCGTTGAGCCAGCCTACTTTAAAACAGCACTAATTTCTTCTGTCATGAATTGGAAACAAGTGAGTGTGATATGAGGTGGTAGAACTTGACATGGTTGAGTTAGAGGATGAATGGTGACTTATAAACTTGGGTTGACCAATATCTTGCATATCAGATTTACCTTGTATATGAATAACCAACCCCGCCCACATCCTATTACCCTCTTCTTTTTTATCTGTCATCATCCAGTTTAAGCCACTGATTCAACCAGATTACCTTGTGTATCAGTAACCAAAAAACAGCGACAGCCTAATAACCTTTTCTATTCTGTCTCTGTCAGCAAGCTTACTACACAGCCACATTGCCTTTCAAGATTACTTCTTCTTTCTATTTGTTTTTGCTTCCTAGATTTGATTATTCCCCCTTTTATACTTCCTCGTTGGAATATTTATCTTTACAACCCTTGTAAATAGTGTGCAGGATGCATTGTCGATCCACTAATATAAGGGAGCGAGAGGCTTACAACTTACCTCAATTATGCACTAGGATTTTTTCCTATATTTACTGTAAGTATTTTGGCATGCTGCACTAGTTCCATAAATATAAAAATCGTAATTGAATACTACAAGATTTGTGTCGAAGGTGTTAGAACAAAGCTTGAAGAGCATGAAGTTCCTAGTTTAGTTTTTGGTTTGATAATTTTACAATGACTAACATATTTGGATAGATGAAACATTTGTATTCATTGTTTTTAGTCTAGGCATGTGTGTGTTTAGTTTTTTGTTTATCTTTTACATGCTTAGTGTTTGATTAGTTGTGAAGTAGACCAATACTTCTTTGTCTCTAAGTTTCTTAAGAACTCACTTCTACTTGAAATTTGGCTAGCAACATCAAATTAATCAATTGTTTCATTTGGTAATTGATTGCCTAAGTCAGTTTCGGAAGAAGGAACGTTTTGCAGCTTAAAATAATCGATTACCCAACTCTAGGAAACAAAAGGAAGCTCTCTGATTGAATCTATAATCGATTGCCACACTTGATAGTCGATTATCCAGTCAGAACATATGGAATTGATATTCTCATACTGAAACAAATTAATTGATTATCCTTTTTGCTAATCGATTAACCAATTTTTGGAATTATAGAACAAAAGAGATTTTGAAAAATTAATTGATTACCTATTTTTATAATCGATTAGATCTATTTTAATTGTCAAAGTTTATAAACATCCTTATGTGTTTTCTTTTAACAGACTCTTGATTCATTTAGAATTTGTGAAAAATATTTCAAGAGAGTCTTAAAGAAGAAGTACGTCTAAAGATTGAAGTTGATAAAAAAAATCACTCATTTTACAATCATGTATTGATCAACTTGTGAAGAAATATTGAAGATCAAAGAATTACACATTTTTCAGGTGTATTCGATCCTTATCTTTTAATCTTTTTAGAGTGTTGCTCTTGGTTAGAGTTATCAGGGATGTTGAAGAATTGATAGGATTTCAATTTTGGATCTTTTCTTATAGTGTTAAGAGAAAGATTTGTTTCCTATTAGAGAATTATGAGTGTATAATATTTGTACTAGTGTTCTCTATATAGTGGATGTTCTAAGAGGACTTAGAACAAAGTGGATGTAAGTCCGTATTGAACTGAACTAATATAAACTTGTGTGTGATTCTCTTATTCTCTATAATTATGTGTTTTGTAATCATCTTAAGAGTGAAATTGATTTCAAAGGATCATCATAAAAGTTTCTATTTTCTAAAGATCTTTTGAGAAAACTTTGATTGATTTAAAATGTTGTTTTTAATTAGTGTCAAGAACGGTTTGGCAAATTTTTTGAAAGAATCTATTCAACCTCCCTTCTAGATTCTCAACCCGATCTAACATAGTATTGATTGATAGTATACTTTTCTTATGTGTCTTCTTCAACTCCTCCTTTTCACTCACTCTTTGGCAGAGTCTCCTTGTTGTTGAAATCGTACCTTGAGATGTTTTTAAAGTAGTTTTAGTTTGAATAAGTCAAATTTGTTATTTTTCTTTTATGGATAACATAGTTTCTGATTTAAGTCAATTTTTTTATTTTATTTTCTAGTTTTTTGTAGCATTTCTTGAAATCAAGGAGCATTATCTTTTTTTTCAGTAATCTCAATATATTTAAATGAGTTTCATTTAATAAAAATATGAGCTCCTCTAAAATACATTCTTACGTTGCATTTTCTACTACTTTCTTCTTTGACATTTTCTTTCTCCTAAAATAAGAACTAACATTTGGTATTAGAGTCCTTTTCTTATGGGACCTAAATAGTGGAGGGTGAATCAAGTTTCTCTCAAATCACTCTTCCAATCTTTGATGGTGAAGGTTATGATGACCTATGGGTGGTAAAAATGGAGTCTTATCTAGAAGAACTGAATTTATGAGAAGCTGTGGAAAAGGATTATATTGTTCATCTGCTGCTTGAAAATCCCATCATAGCTCAAATTAATTTCCTACGATGTTAAGTTAATTTTGTATGCATTCGGTAATTTTATGTGCTCGTGGTCTGCAAACAGATTTAAGTAAATAAAGATAGAAGGTGGACCTCAGCATAATATTATAAATAAGGAATGAGAGTCTCTCTTTTTAGTATCTTTTGTTATGTTGTTTATGTTTGTGAAAGGATTCTAATTTCTAAGCATGGAAAAGGCAGTGGGGGAGGCTTTTGGTGGCAAAGGTTATTGAGTTTTCTAGTCTTATCATGACCATGAACGACTAGTTCTCTCTAGTCTTTGATTGTGATGTAGTTGTACTCTGTATCTGATTATG
Organism: Glycine soja; assembly: GCF_004193775.1. Lineage (NCBI taxonomy): Eukaryota > Viridiplantae > Streptophyta > Magnoliopsida > Fabales > Fabaceae > Glycine > Glycine soja. Next base: position 12,800,621 of record NC_041003.1, on the reverse strand, counting down.
ATTTCAATGAAATTCCTCAATGTTATTCAATAGATTGAATTTCTTCTCTGCTTTTAACATATTTTAGAACTGATTATTCTAAATTTAGTTTATTGCTTGGCAACTATCAATTGCATGTAAACTAAATTTCAAAGCGTTAGAATTTCATACGAATTGTGTGATCATACCTTCTGTGTGAATTTTTAGTGGATTAGATTCTTTTAATTAAATTAGGAGAAACAACCAATTGTTAGTTGTGAATTTAAGAGGCACTCACAATTGAAATTGTTTGAGGATTTTTATTGGAATTGCACTTAGGAAAAACAGGTACATGTGAGTCACAATCCTTGGCTGTTCTACACTAAATTTTCCTGCTTTGACTCTTGCTTCGTAATAGAACAATTGATCACATCTATCCTTTAATTAATTTAAATCATAATTACTTTGTTTGAAAAATTAATTACTTGTGAACGCAGCTAGTCCTTTGGATTCGATATTTGGACTAAAGTCAACTGTTACTACCGCATAGGATATGCTTATTCTTGTGCGAGTACTATTTTATGCATCAAGTTTCTAATGCTGAATATTATTTTCATTTGAGTCTTTTATGTTTCTATCTTTATTTCAGTAAATTTTTCTTTTTCATGCATTTTTTATTTTTAATTTAAATGAATTGAGGACATTACATTGTATAAGTGTGAGGAGGGGTACACTATGCTTTTCCAACTTTGAGCTATTTTGATATGTGAACTTTTACATTATTTTGATTCATTGTAATGTTATTTATGAATTTCCTTGTGAAATTTTGTTTCGAGAAATCCCAACATAAAAAAGTGGATTTTCTTTAACTTGTAGCTTGGTAAAATGAGTTTTTCTCAATGGAGGAACTTTAGTATAACATATGTGCATTTTTTCTTTGAGCTTAACTAAAAATATGTGAGTTTTGGTCCAGTAATTCTTTTAATGTGTAGAAATTAATTAGTTCAATGACATTATTCTATTTTCTGTCCTAAAATGCATATCTTTGGATGATTTTTTATTTTTCTGAAATGTCAAGGCTTGTGTAAGCATTTTTCTGAAATCTACATCTTCCCCTAATTGCCCAATTTGAGCTTTATTAATATTCTTTTTCATCTTATTTTGTATTTTCTAGTATAAATTCTGTGTTGGTGACTTAAAGGACAAAGGAATGCATAGTGATGATACAAGTTATACAAATGAGAAAGGCAAATAATCCTAAACTTCTTCTCCATGAATAAACCTCAACTCTCTCTCTTCCTCTTTGTTTTCGTGCAACATATGGGTTCCACTGCTAGTTCTTTGTATTTCTTAAGTAGAGTAATCAAGTTTATAGAATGATGCATTCATACACAACCTATGATGAATTATCAAACTTGCAATTTTTATTTAAAATAGTAATATTTATTGAGGCATTTTTGTGGATGTAATTTAAAATACTTGTAATTATCAAACTTGTAATTTTTACATAAAAAAATGTTGAACCATGTAATTTTTTGTGTTATATTATTCTCTTTATGGCATATTTTTTGTATATTTTCATCTTCGATTCTTGTTGCATGCGGATTTTCCAAAGAGTGTCTATTGATTCACTAACTCTAAATCTCCGCACATCTATTGGATGCATAAATTACAAAAAATAAATCTTGGTTAAATTTACACAATATATACTTTTTGACACAGCCAAACTTATTCTGTACAGGCGTGCAAGGAAGAGATAGCCTTAAGAGCTGCAAGAGGCTTGCTATAATTGCATGATCCCTAAGATTATTTATAGGGGTGTGAAGGCTACAAATATGTTGATGATCATTGTGATCTGTGAGGCTGTGGTTGGTGATTTGGGGTTGGTAAAGTTGGATCCCAAGGCCTTGCATGTGACAACAGTATGCCAGTGGAGCCGGGAGGATTTTTTTTTTTTTTTTATGCACTTCCGATATTACCTTCGGAATGAAATGTAGGAAACAATTCTAGCTGCCATAAGACACCCAACTTTATCAAACTAAAAGTTTACGTAAATTTATAAACTAAAATAATAAATCATAAATTTCATAATACTTAAATAATCATATCTAATAATGCATCACTACTAAATAATAACTTGCAGATATTATAATAGTAATAGATAATTTCTATCATGGGTTTAATGTTATTAAAGAACAAATGTTTGATGTTATTAACGGTGAGAATTCTTTATTGGTAAACAATACGCCAAATGAAGGTATATTAAACATTAAACAGACATAAAACAACTTAAAATAACTTGTATTTTGGCTTAATTTTTTTAACTTACTGACTCGTTGACTCGGTGGTAAACTCGACTTTACTTAGAGTTTATAAAGTTTACCTAGAGTCTACTAAAAAGAACATTTACACATGAGTCAACTTATAGAGAGTAAGTGAACTCATAAACTCATAAGAATTAACGAGTTAATTCGAGAGCTTGATAATCACGAAAACACCATTGAGCATATAGCCCCAGGATGTTACTTAACAGGTGGCCAGTCCTATGAGAAAACACGTTTACGCTTGGAATCTTTCTACTTGAATTTATTCCTAGCCAAAAAGCTGTTGATTTTGGAAAAGAAGCAAACCATGGAGAGAATCCACACACTAGCATTGGTGAGCCAAACAGAATTGATTTATCATTTAATTATTTGCATATCGCTTTGCTTTAACAAACTGTATTCACTGAGTCTGGCTACAAATGCTGGTGAAAAAATCAAGAGAAGAAATTTGATTCGGTTAGTGGCAAGGACCTGAAAAACAATTGGTGACTAGGAACGTGTTGAGCTTGCTGAAATCTTTCAATTATCTATTTTATGTACTCAACACGTTCCTAGCCACAGACCCGAGATGTCAAAAGCAGTTGAAATGCTTGAAGGAAATGAGATTGCAGATAAAAGGGTAGCCTCAGGATTTATTTATTTATCATCAGTACCCTGAGAATTAAATCAATGAGTGGCAGAGGTAGAGAACTCTGGACTTCAGAGTGCTATTGCGATCTTATAGAAGTAATAGAACATCAATAGTACCCAACATAGAATTTTTTTGGTGAGAACAAAGATTGATTTACAAAAAGACACCGTATTATCAATAATTTTAACTAGCAACTGCACTTGTTATGCCAAAGGCAAGAGCAGATATAAACCAGAACCTCATGGCACACTGAAAATGCTGATATTGTGCCAGTATTACCATTATTATATTATGCTAAATGAAGTTCTAATGCATAAACCATTAAGTGGTACGATAGGCCGAATTGTTTTCAAGTGGAATATGCTCCTGGAAAAAAAAGTCACCAGGGCAAAATAACGGTAGCAATACTACTTCTCAAGCCATCAATTTAGAAAAGTTTCAATAACATTGACATGTTGAGACTCAATACTTAAAAATAGGAAGGCACAAAATCTCTCAATCTTGCTTATGCAACATAAAACCACGCCACATGCCTGACAAATGTTTATTAGATTGAAAACTCCCAAAAAGTCAATAATAATTTGCCCCATAATAGTTGTTGACTGTGATAATCCTGCAACTCAACATATTTCACAAGATTATAAAAGCATGGGCAACACCTATAATGAGAGTTAAATCAATTGTTGAATTTTAAAAGAAAACAAATTATTGAGATAGGAAACTAGTGTGAATGAGGAACTTAGGAGGTTACATTTAGGCTGAGGGGGATTAGAATTTTGACTAATGCTTATTGAACCACAGGCACAAAAAATAGTAGAATAGGAGTGGTGGCATGTATTTGTACTCTCAATCACACGCTCACAAGTCCACAACCACAACATGATATACAAGCCTCTGGTGGAAGAAAGTTTTACAGCAACTACTGCTTGCAAGTAGTTGAGTGGAAATGAGTTTGCTGTAAAATGTGCTATGATATAGTTAAGCATATCAAGTTCAGATGAGCAACTACCATAAGGGAAAACATCCTTGTCAACAGGGTTTAAGAAAAACTATAGTGGATGCAAATTTCAGCTAAGATTCCTAATAGTATCTGGCTATTGATTATCATTCATCAGTTCCCTGTTTCGACTTTCCAGACGCTAACTTGGGTTTTCTGACAGTAAAATGGACCCTAACTTATATGCCACACGTGTCTTGATTGCCTTCAACCTATCTATATAACATTCCAACTTTTGCTTGGGAATTTATAAGTTTTCTCATTGGTAATAATGATATTTGTATTCTAAATGAAAGTCATGCATCAACCAAGGAGAAATAGCATTGGAAATGGTATAAAATAATGCATTTTATAATACAGTCCACAATTTCACTCGTGGGTGAAAATAACTTCTGCTCTAGTAGAAGCTCTTCGACATTTCACCAATTCAATCAACATTTTCAAATTATTCTCCATATCAAATACACAAGGAATGATACTCAATGTCTCGAGAACAGGAGAACGGCCAAGCAAATATTTGATGAATTCTATCTCATGTGGCCAACCACCCATTTCTGACAACTTCACAGTTTTAAGCTTGTTAAGTGTAGAATCTGAAAGGCATTCTTTTTCCCAAAAATCCAAGTCTGGGGTATCTACAGCAACTGGTATGTTTGATGAACCCTGCCAAAATCAATTGCATGAAACATGCAGTAGTAAATCTTACATATATAATTAAAGGCCTGATTTGTAAAAATTAATAATTTTATAATAAAATTGTTTATTGTCCCTTCGCAAAAACTGAAAATCTCTACTCTTGCAATGAGTAAGGACTGGGGACTTACTGAAATTTGTAGTTCTTTTAGATTGGGAGAGCTAGTAATCAAGCGAAGGATGACAAGTATCTCCACCATATCCTCAAAATTTACTTGATATAATTCAATACTCTCCAAATTGTGGTACATCATTGGAGGATGCACCGAGTCAATACCTATGCTCAAATACTTCAAGAAAGTGCAGAAATGAATAAAATAAAGAAGTTGGCCATACATAATATCAAAGCAACCTTCCTTTGAGGATGAACTAACATATTAAACAGATGAGAACAAAATGTTACCTTTGTGAAGTAGATAAGTCCAACAAGCTTCTCAAGATTGGGCACACCACCAAGAAACTTGACAAAATTGCAATTTGAGCTTTGCTCAAAGTGCTCAGCAATGTCATCAGTCATATACATAGCAATGGATATTTCAACCAAAAGTGGGGTATCTTCAAGACATATATCCTTGAATTCACCTTCAAGATACAAGTACTTAAGATTCGGGGCACAGATAGTAAGAGCCAAATTATCAAAGTACGCCAGTGACAAACTCTCCAAGAGAGGGCATCTCGAAATAAGGCTCTCAACAGCATCTGGGGATATCAAAACTTGATGGAGGTTGAGGCTCCTCAATCCCGCAAACCCCTTAAAACTATGTGGCGGATCCAGCTCGCACCGCGATAGCTCCAACCGAGTCAACTTCCCACAATTGAAAAGGTTTGAAGGTATTCTAAAAAACTCCCCTTCTCCCAACTCCATAACCAACTCCTTGATATCGTTCCTCGAAAGGAAGAGAATCCACTGATCAATTTCAGGACAACTCTGCAGCTTCGAATTCGTGATTTGGAACTTATGAATTGGTCCTTGGTGAAGAAACAGCACCCTGGTGATGAACTTGACAACACTCTTCTCAACAGCCTCCCTATCATTACTAAAAGGCACACATTTGTCATCAAACACAAGTTGAGTAATTGAAGCCCATTTATACCTCCATTTACTTGACAAAATGCTAGTTCTCACAGCATCTCTAATTGGAAGCTGTACCAGAATGCTCTCTATAATGCTTTGAGGAAGATCACTTATCAAGTCAGGACCCATCACATCACCCATTCTTATGCTTCGCCTAATTCACAACAACAAGATAAGGAACCAAAACAGAAGAAAAAAAAAACTCAATTTGTACACAATTCTACACAAATCAAATAATCCATTAAATAAAAAGTAAAAAAGGTACAATCTTTTATATCACTAACCTGGTTTATAAATTGTTGGGCTGTGAAGAAATGTAGCAAAACCTAGGATCTGACAAAACAGAACACCCTTGAGGAATAAATTGTTTGCATTGAGAAATAACCCATTAAAAAGTACCAAGATAAAATGAACCCATTAATGAGATTGGAAGCGGATCTCGGATTCGAAGGGAAGCAGAAGAAAATTGGATTGAGTTGAGAAAGGGGCGTTGAAAGAGGAGGAGAATTGAAGGCACTTTAATGAAGCTTTTTAACAACAATAACAACAATTATCTCTCTCTCTTACTCTTTTTCTGTTCGGTGGGATCATTGGGATGGGAAGAAATAAATTGAGAGTGAAAAAAAGTTGCGTACACACAAACACTGCCACCGTAGAAGTGAATGCTGTAGTATGAGAAGCAAAGTTACCGTCGTGGTTTCTGTTATAGGACGGATTATGCGGCCCAACCTCTATAAGCGTGGCCTCTAACGGATCACCATAGTAGGCACTTGCTTTGTCCACTCCCTCTTTTTCCTAAGTACACCTTCCATTTTCTTTTTTAAACTCAAATGACTTAAATAACCTTCTTATTTCAAACCAACTTAATTTTCCCTCTTTTTCACTCCATTTGTTACTCCAATTCGATATCTCTCACCTCGGTCTTCCTTTCTTTCACACTTTCTTTGTTTTACTAATCTAATAACTTTATTTCAAATCGTTTTCCGATTACTACCTAAAAATTCATTTTGTCAAATAATTACCTGGAAAAATTTTCAATTTTATTTTACTAGCTAGTTGCCTTTAGTCATGACGTGACAGAAAAAGAGTCACGTCATCACGCATTTTCACTGACACGTCATTGCCACATCACTAAAGGGGATGACATGACAATGAGATGTCAATGACAAGACATGATGATGTGACATTTCATCTGCCACGTCATCATTTAACGGATGACGACTAACGACAGATAGTCAAATGAGACTGAAAAATTTGTCAGGTACTTGAGTGAAAAAAATGAACATTAGATAGTAATCTGAAAACTACCTATATTGTAGGTATAAAAAACTTAATTAAGCCAACTATTTTTATGATACATGTATCTCGATTAACTATTGAACAAAAATACAAAATTTAGAGTAAAAACCTTATTAAAATTAAATTAAATTAATTAAAATTTGAGTTTCAAAATCATAAATACATTAGCTAAATTGAAGTGTAAATTGTTTTATTAAATATATTCTATAAAATATAATTTTTTTTTTGTAAAAAATAAAATTGAAACTTTTTTATTGCTAGAAAGTAAAATAAAAAATTAAATAACCTTCAAATATTAAAATTAGTTAATGCCTCAGTTAAAATTAATTAAAAAAAAATAAAAATATAATGTGGATCAATTTAAATTAAATTCTACATTAATACTTACAGTGAAATCATACATACATACATACATACATACATATATATATATATATATTGAATGGTGTGATAGTTAATAAAAGTTGCATCGATATAATTTCAAAATAATTGAAAGTTTCTTACAATGATATTAATAACGTAAAGCTATGTTTCAGTTTTTGTTTGGGAAGCTAGTTACTCCTAAAAGTATATTTCGTACATGGAAATTTTGCCTAAAAATTTAGTTTTGCAGAACTAAGATTTCGGATACTTTTGCATACTTAAATTTAAATTAAACTTAAAAAAAACTTTAATACTAGGATGCACTAAATATATTTTAACCATTTCATCAATCCTATCATATATTACCATCAATGTATTGTTTTTGACATTATTTTTGTTTTTATTTATTTATTGATATATATATATACACACACTTTTTTTTTTGTTAACCTATGTATATCAACGTCACATTGTATTTCAATTTCATTCGTATAAACTATTTTTATGATACATGTATTCGGATTAACTATTGAACAGAAATACAAAATTTAGAGTAAAAACCTTATTAAAATTAAATTAAATTAATAAAAATTTGAGTTTAAAAATCACAAATACATTACCTAAATTGAAGTGTAGTTAAGTTTATTAAATATATTCTATAAAATTATTTTTTCATTTGTAAAAAATAAAATATAAACTTTTTTATTCTTCGAATCATAACTTACATTCACTTATGAAAAAATTACTTCATATTAAAGTCGTGTAACTAAGAGAACATGTTCACGTGTCAACAAATTATGATAGGATGAACCTTAAGAAGTCTGAGTAAATGATTTATGAATACTAGATGTTGACCCATGTAAATGACTTATAAATATTTTAACGTATGATAGGATAGAAGTCCAAGTAAATGAGAAGTCCAAGTAAATGACTTATAAATATTTTAGATATTATTCTTTTATTATGTTATTTAATTTTATTTTTTATTCCCTAAATACTAGATGTTGACACATGTAAGGTTGGCAAGCATTAGGTTTCCTGTTTAATTAACGTATGGTTTGCAATGTAGCGAGAATCATTGAATTATGTTTATTTTTTCTTTAGCTTTGTTAGTGGTAACAATAGGAGTAGAATAGCAAAGCTTCCTTGCCACGAAAACATGTTTATTGATCAAAATGGTTTTTTTTTTTGAATAATTTTTTTCTTCTAAATTTGGTTTTTTGAAATTTTTGTTTACATTGTAAATTTATATTTGTCAATTATTATTTAGATTGTTTCATAGTGTAATGCTGCTTTCTAATGTTAGTAAAATTTTATGATTTTTTTATTTATATGTTAAGTATTGATTTTATTTATAAAAAAATATATTAGTTATTACTAAGATTAGGTCAAATTAGATTGTTAAAAATAAGATTTAATTGCTAAAATTAAGATTAAATTGGTGAAACAATTAATTTTCAACATTGTTATATTATATTTGTTTAAATTTAAAAAAAAATCAAAACAAATATGTAAAAAATATTGAATTTGTTACTTATGAAAATTGAAATCATAATTAAAAATAATTTAAATTTGTTAGTTACAAAAATATTTGAACGGAAATTTTATATAATTAAAATTTGTCATAAAAATATTGAAACATAATTTTTGATTGTATAATAAATCTGTTAGTTATAAAAAATTATGAAACCAAAATTTAAAATTTAAAATATGATAAGATTATTAGTTTAAGATGATGATTGAATTAAATTTAAATTGGTAGTTATTAAAAATATTGAAACCAAAATTTAAAATATGATAAGATTGTTAGTTTAAGATAATGATTGAAATCAAATTTAAAAATATATTAAATTTGGTAGTTATAAAAGCATATTGAAATCAAAACTGAAAATTTAAAATATGATAAGATTTTTAGTTTAAGATAATGATTCAAATCAAATTTAAAAATATATTAAATTTGATAGTTATAAAAAATATGAAAACCAAAATTTAAAATATGATAAGATTACTAGTTTAAGATACTGATTGAAATCAAATTTAAAAATATATTTAATTTGGTAGTTATAAAAAAAATATTAAAACCAAAATTTAAAATTTAAAATATGATAAGATTATTAGTTTAAGATAATGATTGACATCAAATTTAAAAATATATTAAATTTGATAGTTATAAAAAATATTGAAATCAAAATTTAAGATTTAAAATTTAATTATTAGTCACTGAATGGCCATGCAGATTTACAAATTAAAAAAAAAACATACAGATTGATGATCCATATGAGTCATAAAGATAAGCAATCTGTATGTTTTTAATTTTTTTTTACGTACTCTTCTTCTTCGCCGATAAATAATCACACAACTTTACCCTGTACTTTAACAACACATGTACATAACCGAAGATAAAAAATGCTTAAAAAAGGAGACTAACAGAAACTCATGAAAACAACTTACACTAAGGGTGAGAACCAACATTCTCAATATGATGGGCCAACATGTTTTTCCTTTTAGATACAACTTTTATCCATTAGCACTCATTTTCTTCAAAAAAAAAAAAAAATCTTTGAAAGCTTATTTCTTCTAAGGACCTTGAGGACAAGATCCAAGTAAACAGTAATAATATGATGGACTTAAGAGGCCCAAATAGGTGGACTTATGAACTAAATATCTTATATATTATTCTTTTATTATGTTATTTTATTTTATATTTCCTAAAATACTAGATGTTGACACATGTATGGTCATCACTCATTAGGTTTCATATTTGATGTATGGTTGTCATTCACTAAGTTTCATATTTAATGTATGATTTGCAATGTATTGAGAAACAATAAAAAATAAACAATGTTTATGTTTGTTAATGGAGACTTTGCAAGCACAAATTGTATCAAGTGCATCCTCATAGATAGTTAAAACTGTGATGTTCACTATTTGAAGCTGACTAAAGCAACATACATAACAACTAAACTCCTTAGGAATTATTTGTGGCCCTATATCCGTGTTGTAACTCTGTAAAAAGAAAAGAAAAGAGAAAAAAAAAATTAAATCAAAATATGAAATTACTAGATCGAGCAAACTGAGAAGCATAGGTCTTCTTGGTTACCTCTATATAAAGTTCCTCCAAGTTAGAAGAATTTTCAAGTAAAGAAATAATAAACAAAAGTACTTCTTTTTTGAAATTGACAGCACTCAATTTCAGATGCATTAAAGTGTCGGCTGACCTAAGCAGCACTTGCGGATTGATGGCAGATAAAATATATGCACACAAACAACACAACGGTGAGATATACACACATTTTTCTAATATAAGACAAGGCATCATATTAAGAATGTTGGTTCATGAACCAAAATGCAACTACTTTGTTTTTCTTTCAAACTAATAGTAGATGAATAGCAACTATAGAAAATCGAATAGGGCAATCAAGCTAGGTACGTAAAAGTGATGTGAGAAAAGGTCAATTCATGAGAAGAATTATAAAATGTTTTGTGCATGACATATAAAACATATCACACAAAGCATAACTTAGTAACTTAAATATTCGCTTATGGAAAAAATCACTTAATTTAGTGTTGTGTAACCAGAGAGAACATGCCAATATGTCAACAATTTACTATGTTGTTCAATAATTTTAGTTAAATTCTACCAGGCTGACATAAGAGCTGACAAATAAAATTTAATGAATAGACTCAGATATGCCATTGTTTTCTAATCTCAATGTAACCTCCTTTCAGATCTAGACTCTCAAATTTTGGCAGCTCTTTCATCATATCAGATACCCAGCCTCCCCCAATGGGATCCCCAACTTCATCAGCCCAGAGTGTGAGATCAATCAGATTTTGTGCTTGCTTCAAACAAATTGACTTGATAACCTATTCACTTTCCATGTGTAGGTATTTGAGAACAGTAGAAGAGACATTGACATGTTCAAAACCTGAGCAGTACTTAATGGTGAGCGCCTCAAGCAAGGAACAACCGGACGTAAGACTCTAGAGTGCACCCGACTCAAATGATGGCGAATAGCTGAAGAACAATCAGATTTCTAATGCCACAAAAATTAGGCATGGTTGACAGTACAGAATTCTGAAGGTGAAGATGAATCAATTCTTGAAAGGAGAATATATGAGGTGGTGTTCGATAGGGATTTGTTCGTGCTCGTGGGTACCCGAGCGTAACATGTTTAACCCCTTTCCTTGAGACATTCCATTTTGATTTGGTAGTATGAAAAGGGATGTCGAACATCTGTAATAATACTTGAAGTTTCAAGGTAATTATTATGATTCTTACACTTCTCCAAAAAATATTTTTGTAAACCTAAGTCCTGTGACACATATGCCTCAGCACACTGGTCTTAACTAGGTCGTGGATCGGCAAGCGCGGTAGGATGATATCAATCACATTACATGGTAAGTCACTGAGTCAATCAATATGTTTAATAGAACCAGCCTTGCATCGACTCATACGTAAACTAGAAATTCAAGCAAAGAGTAAATATAATGATTAACATTATAAAAGTACTTTGTTGCATCTGTATTCAACATGTTACACACCCAAATACCTGAAAGTGCATAGAAGTCATGTGTTGATACATTAATTCAATTTCACTTGTGTCTGTTTCGTAGAGTAGAGTGTAAAGAAAAAAAGAGAAAAGTGTAAAGAAATAAAAATTTTGAATTAAAATAAAGAGTAAAAATATGAGTCTCACAAAATTTTATTGTTCATTTCACTCTTTTTTACATCCTCTTTTACCTCTACTAAATGGACCATTAATGACAATCTTACATTCTAACTTTCAATTCTCAATAAACAGAGTCAACTTTCCTCCATCCCTTATTCTCTTCTTCCTTTCTATTTCTCCCTTACCAAAATAATGTTCCTAAAATATAAGAATGCCTACTATAAATTACTAACTTAGAAGAACATTTCTGTTTTTTTTTTAAAATTTTTTATAGGCAAACAATATTTATTAATATAATATGCACAAGATGTGCTATAACAGTAAATACTAAACAGATATCATAGACCAGCCCTACATATAATGATAATTCGATTTGAAAGGAAATTACTAAATTAGAAGAATAGAAGTAGCGAAGATGATAGTTGACAAAAATTACAGTGAGAAAAATGAAAGGAACTTCTGATTTGAAAGTTGAAAGGAGAAAATGTGGTGCAAAAGCAGAACGAACCTGTGCGATAACGTGCAGGAGAAAATGTGGTGCAAAAGGAGAAAATGTTGGAAGAATGCAAGATCAACGAGAGTGGGCCCGTATTACGGCCTTTTTTTTAGGGAAATAATATTACTTGTTATCTTTTAGTTTAATTGTGTAGTTATCCAAATTATTTTTAAAAGATTTAATTTCATCCTTATTTTTTTTAAAAAAAAATTAATTTGATTTTTAAACTTTTAAAAGATTTAACTTCATCCTTAAATTTTTAAAAATGAATCAATTTGTTCCTTAAATTATTTTAGATGAGGATCAAATTGATTTAGTTTTAAAAATTTGAAGAAAAAAATTAAATCTTTTAAAAATTTGAGGATTTAATTGATTTATTTTTAAGAAGTTGAGGATTAAATTGAATCTTATAAAAATTTGGAAATCAAATTAAATTATTTAAAATAATTTGGCTACCAAATTAATAATTAAGCCTATCTTTTACAATATTTTTTTTCTTATATTGGTCAAATTCAATATGCAAACTTTATTATTATAATTAATAATTAAGTAGTGTTATAATTAACTTATAAAAGGTATAAAAGACATATTATATAATTGAAGTAAATAAATATTAACTTTGAAAAATGAATTGTAATTTATAAAACATGGAATGTGAGTAAAAAAATTTGATGATCGTCTATTTTTCTAATTATAAATAGAGATTGTACACAAATTATTTGAATTTTATTTGTTGAAAATAAGCTTATTTGGTGGTCAAGAAAAGATATGAGAGTAAGATAAGAATATGATAGAATAAAAATAGGATAGGCGGGAAAAGGAGTTAGTGACTTTATTTTGGGTGACTTCCCTTCATTTTAGACCATTAAATTAATCTAAAGGTCCAGATTTTCTCACCTTATGTTATTTTTTATATTTAATTATTAATTATTAATTCAGTTTTATATTTTTTTATACTTTAAAATCATAAAAATACTATTAAACGTGTATAAATTAATCTACACGCCCCGTAATATTTTTTTATAGTTTTCAAATGTAAAAAAATAAAAAAAAATTAAATTAAAAATATCTTTTGAAACAAGTGAGAAAATCTAAATCATGGGATTAATCTTAAAGGTCTAAAATGATGGAAAATATCCAAACCCAGAGTCACTGAATCCATTTACGAATAAGCTGTAATCCTATCAAACTTGAAATTAATTTCAATGTATTCAAGATGCTTGCACTTCTCAAACAAGTTAGGCCTTGAAACAAAAACCCGGTATACCTCCATTTTCTTGATAGTTACATGTCTTAACTAGGTGTTCCTTGAGCTAGTCTTATGGGGTGCTATCAAATCAGTTACTTAATAAGTCACTTGTCTTTTGCCCAGAAAAAATAAATAAAAAATTAAACTTGATAAGTCATAAAGTAAAGAGAAAGTATTATGATTTGTTTTTCATAAGTCAAAGATTTAATTAAACATAAGTGAGTCAACGAGAAATGTTCAATTAGCATAACCTTCAAAGACAATATAGAGTGAATAAAACAATTGGAAAAGAAAGAGAAACACCCTCCCATGTGGCAGGTCCCAATACTGAAGCAAATAGAATACAAAAGATGTAACAAGTACTAAACAAATTGAAATTAATTGATCAGCAACTGGGTTTGTTAGCTACTATTGCATGAGAGCATAATGCTGCAGCCTCTTGTTACATTATGGCACTGATTCAAGCTTTGGATCCCACAATTGTTTTGACCCAAAAGTCTAAATGTGGCCCATGGTTTCAAGATGGCACCGAATCATGGTCTTGTTCCCATAGTTGTTATGAGGGATTTGTTGGGTAATCAACTATTCCACAAATAAAATTACTTATACTTATAAAGGATCATGAGAATATAACAAATATTATATCGTAGAAAAAATAATAATAAACATAAGAATTTAACATAATTCGACATCTCTTGTCTAGGTCCACAGAACCGTTTCAAAAAGTATTTTAGTATATATCACAAAAATGATTATAAGATTGTAACCCACTCCCAAATAGTGTATCATTCTACAAATCCGAGTACCCCACTCAATGGTTACAAGAAATGATAATACTTTCACACAAAGATTTTTTTCTCTTAACAAAGTGATTTTGTTTCGCAATCTCTCTTCTCATACACTTTTTCTTAATGTGTTGTTTCTCTACTAATTCTCTTCCCAATTTATAGTGAAAATTATCACCAACTATAATAAATAAGTTCTCTTGAAAGTCGAAACAAAAATAATTTTCAATGCATCCATTCAACTAAGATTCATCTAGTAAAATATAATCTTTAATTTTGTATTTAAACTACATAAATCTTAATGATAAAAAAATTGAATTTTCAATATACATATAGTTTATCTTTTGACTTCAAACTGTAAAGCATATTACATGGTAAAACATCAAAACATGAAAAAAATAGAGAGCATACACAACAAATAGACTTTTTAATTTTCTGTACCTTGTTTCTAATTATCTCTTAAAAATGAAGTTTGTTTTTTGTCTTCTTGAAACCAGAGATGTCAGATCCTCGTCTTCATCATGGGCCTAACCATCCTGCCACCAACCCAAAACACCCTCATTTAGAGTCACCACCAAAAACAAAAACGTCATCGATGTCATTTATTGAAAACATTAACTCAGTTTGGAATCCTTCTTCACCGAGTCACTGAACTCAACGAGCTTCTCAACAGCTTCCGAGTTATCGCGAGTTGTGGACCTTATCGAGACGGTGATAACTCGAAAGCCAATCCAAATGCAGCCCTCGAATCCAAAGAACTTTCCTTTTAGGCTTTTAGCAAATAGCAAAAATCGAGCTTGTTCAATTTAGTTGTGGGAGTTCAGAACACACAACACATAGGTTTGAGTCACAATTGTGGAAATAAACCAAGTTTCTTTAAAGCAAAGCTAGGTTCATACTATGTTAACAAAATAAAAAGAAGTGATAATGAAAATTTGAAAGTTACATTAAAAGGTAAAACAAAAAGCTAAGTGTGATGGTTCATCGGTTCTACCTTAACATTTCAAGAGCCAAAATTGGGTGTTTGTATGCCTGAGGGTGTTCGTTTTTTTTTTCCCTAAGGAAAAGGGGCAAAAAGCCTGTAAACAACAACAACAAAAAAGAGAAAGTTAATATCGTGTGTGAATGTTGGTTGGGTTCAATCTTGAATCCCCTTCAGTGAAGGACGGTTACTTTTGGTGACTTTAGCATGAGTTGACATTTGTGCATGCTATTGGATTGATATTGTTATATACACAAAACCAGAACGAGAAATAAACTAGCTTCGAGGGCTAGGACCTCCAGAAGCAAAGATAGGAAAGGGAAATTGTATTATTCAGTCTGCCTTCTCCTTACATTCAAGTAGTCTATATATAAGAAATTAAGATAGAAAGCAGAATTTGGCACTAACGGCCATGCTAAGAGATGGCAGACACACTAACATACATACTAAGAAATGGAAGACAACCATATGCTAGCTTATCCAATCCTATCCTGCCACATCACCAATTCTTAACAGAATTAGTTTTACACAAAATCCTTAAGATACTCTGGTTTGATGATTCTGCGTGGTGGCCTTTGGGCAACATTTGTGCTTGTCTCCTCCGTGTTTGGTAATGTTTGCTGTGTTACCTCCTGTGCTTGCTGGTCTATAACATATATTCTTGCTTCGTTTACCTTTTTTATGTTAACAAAAATTGATTGTGGTTGTTTAAGAAGATTTTATTTGAGATTGCAACATGTATTTTTGAGAAGCTTACCATGTGAGAGAAAAATATTAGCACACAATCTTCCTCATGAGACACTAGCAAAGATTGCTCTCATAAATTAGCATGAGCAGTCCAAAGATGAAGTCAACTTGGACAAGAAGTTTGAACTGTAAAAATATACATATATTGATCTAAACATGCAAATAAATTTAAATAGCATATTTAGATCAAACAGCGGAAATTAAAAAGAATTACGAGTGTACCTCTAGCCATTGCAAATTGAACGGGAAGCGGTGCACACACGAACCTGAAAGACAATTTTGTTCTTCCAGACCCTTACTCACTCTGAATAGATGGTGTATTTTTCTGAATAGAGAAGTGGGTTTGGTGATACAAAACTGAGAGCACCCCATCTTATTTATAGAGTTTGTCCATCACAGAGCTCTCAACTTGTTATCAGAACGTGAGATATGAAGTTATCAGACGTGAGATAAGAAGTTATCAGTACGTGAGATAAATGATGGGTACGTGATTTGTTACTGAAGGTGGTTGCAAATATATTTGCAAAGATATGAGATGAATGTGGATGGAAAATGGACC
This sequence comes from Glycine soja, assembly GCF_004193775.1. Classification (NCBI taxonomy): domain Eukaryota; kingdom Viridiplantae; phylum Streptophyta; class Magnoliopsida; order Fabales; family Fabaceae; genus Glycine; species Glycine soja. Next base: position 12,783,790 of record NC_041003.1, on the reverse strand, counting down.
AGATTCAAAATAACTAAATGTTCCAAAATAATAAAATAAAAAAGGAACGTGGGATGTGAATGCAACGTGGGATTCCAACATTCTCCCACTTGGTCCATTTAACTCAACATCAACCATAACAAGAAACATAATATATGAGTCATGGCGATAGGTCCTCTGATGATGAGTAGTATCTTCCATGTACCACAATATATCGAGTCTCTCAACACTAGCTCTCAACTTAATGAATAAACCATATGTTTATTCTATATCTAAACCGAATGATTTTTCTCGAAATAAATAAATATGTGCACAAAACGATATGAGAAAATATCTAACTGAATAAGAGTTTCATTGAAAATAACAAATGTATGTACAATGAAATTACATCATGGAACCAAGTCCCATTCGCACTACATGATCCTTAAAATTCTTTGGTGGCATGCCTTTAGTTAAAGGATCAGCAATCATTAACTCAGTGTTGACGTGTTCAATGACCACTTTCTTTTCTTTAACACGTTCTCTTATGGCTAAGTACTTGATGTCGATGTGCTTACTTCGACTTCCACTTTTGTTGTTTTTAGCCATAAACACTGCAGCAAAGTTGTCACAATACAACTTTAATGGCCTAGAAATAGAGTCCACAACTCTAAGGCCAGATATGAAACTCTTCAACCATACACCATGCGAGGTAGTCTCAAAACAAGAAACGAACTCAGCCTCCATAGTGGAAGTAGTAGTCAATGTTTGTTTGCCACTTCTCCAAGATACATCTCCACTGGCTAACATACAAATATAACCAGATGTTGATCTTCGTGAATCAACGCAACCAGCAAAGTCTGAGTCGGAGTAGCCAATCACTTCCAGACAATCAGTTTGTCTGTACATGAGCATGTAATCCTTTGTTCCTTGAAGATATCTCATCACTTTCTTTGCAGCTTTCCAGTGGTCAATACCTGGATTACTTTGATATCTTCCCAAAACTCCAACAGCGAATGCAATATTAGGTCTAGTGCAAACCTGAGCATACATAAGGCTTCCAACTACTGAAGCATATGGAATATTTTTCATGTGTTCCCGCTCAAAATCATTTTTGGGGCATTGACTCAAAGCAAGTTTGTCACCCTTCACAATGGGAGCTACACTTGGTGAACAATCTTTCATATTAAATCTCACTAAAACTTTGTTGATATAGGTTTCTTGAGACAAGCCTAAAATGCCTCGAGATCTTTCTCTATGGATCTTTATGCCTATGACATAAGATGCCTCTCCCATATCCTTCATATCAAAATTATTTGAGAGAAATTGTTTCACCTCATATAGCATATCCTTATCATTAGTCGCAAGCAGAATGTTATCTACGTATAATACAAGGAAACAAATCTTACTCCCACTGACCTTCTGGTATATATAGTGATCCATGACATTCTCTTCAAAGCTAAATCAAGAAATGACTTCATGAAATTTTAAATACCATTGGCGGGAGGCTTGTTTCAATCCATAGATGGACTTATTAAGCTAGCAGACTAAGTGCTCACCAACACTAGATAAGAATCCCTCAGGTTGTTTCATGTAAACCTCTTCTTCTAGATCACCATTCAGGAACGCCGTTTTCACATCCATTTGATGCAACTCAAGATCAAAATGAGCTACTAATGCCAAAATTACTCGAAGAGAGTCTTTCTTAGATACAGGGGAAAAGGTCTCTCTGTAATCGATTCCTTCTCTTTGAGTGAATCCTTTAGCAACAAGTCTTGCCTTATGTCTCTCAATGTTTCCTTCTGAGTCTTTCTTTGTTTTGAAGACCCATCTACATTCGATGGCTTTTACACCAATAGGCAACTCAACGAGATCCCAAACTTGGTTAGATGCCATAGAATCTATCTCATCCCTCATAGCATTATACCACAAATTTGATTCCTTAGAACTCATGGCTTGTGAAAACGTCTCAGGATCATTTTCGGCTCCAATGTTGTAGTCTGATTCTTGTAGGTACACTACATAATCACTAGGAATTGTTGTCTTTTTTACTCTAGTAGATCTTCTTAATGTTGTTTGGTCATCTTGCTGAGGAACTTGTTCAAATGGTTCTTCACCAGTTTGTTCAGTATCATCATGTTGTTCCTCACAAACAACTTGATCTACATGATCACTTTTAATAGCTTGTGGAACTTCAATCACTGGTTGTCTAACACCCATTTTAACTTGAGGGGTGGGAATGACTACCAACCTATTACTTGTCCCAGAAGGTTCAGCTTCATAGTGATCTCTTTCAAAAGAAATGTTCTGAAATTGATCACTCCCACTGATAAAGTCATTTTCAAGAAACTTTGCACTCCTTGATTCCACAATCCTAGTGTTGTGGGATGGACAATAGAACCTATACCCTTTAGACCTTTCAGCATATCCAATGAAATACCCAGTAATAGTCTTAGGGTCCAGTTTCTTCTCTTGTGGATTATAAATTCTTACTTCAGACGGGCATCTCCAAACGCGTGTATGTCGCAAACTTGGTTTCCAACCCTTGAATAACTCAAAAGGTGTCTTTGAGACAGCCTTGGTTGGAACTCGGTTTAATATATACGCAGCCGTCTTAAGAGCATCAATCCACAAAAATTGAGGAAGCTTTACATTACTCCTCATGCTTCTCACCATGTCTAATAAGGTTCGATTTCTTCGTTCTGCCACACCATTCTGATCCGGAGAACCAGGCATAGTGTATTGGGCAACAATCCCATGTTCTTGAAGAAATTTCGCAAATGAACTTGGTGCTTGTCCATCCTCTGTGTATCTACCATGGTACTCCCCACCTCTATCTGATCTCACGATCTTAATTTGTTTTCCACATTGTTTCTCAACTTCAGCCTTAAAAACTTTAAAGGCATCTAAAGCTTCATTCTTAGAATGAAGTAAGTAGCGATACATATATCGTGAATAATCATCTATAAAGGTTATGAAGTATTTCGGACTATTTGCATCCATGTCTGGACAACATATGTCTGTATGTATGATTTCTAATAAATTAGAACTCCTCTTTGCACCCTTTTTAGACTTGTTAGTTTGCTTACCCTTAATGCAATCTACACAAGTCTCAAAATCAGCGAAATCCAAAGTACTAAGTACTCCTTCATTTACTAATCGCTTGATTCTTTCAATAGAGATATGTCCTAATCTCCGGTGCCACAACATAGAGGATTCTTCATTCACAATACATCGTTTTAACCCAACAGAAACGTGCATAGAAGTAGCGTCATTTTGCAATTTAATCGAATAAAGACCATCAACCAATTGACCACAACCAATAATTTCAGATTTATTTAGTAAATTAAAACCAAAGTCTGTAAAATTAAAATAAAATCCCAAAGATGCAAGTTTAGAAATAGAAATTAAGTTTTTACAGAAACTAGGAACATAAAAAACTTTCTCCAAATGTAATTTAAAGCCACTGCTTAAAACTAAGACGCACGTTCCAATGGCCTCTACATGCGAGCTCATCCTACTCCCTGAGTAGATACACTGCTCACTTCCCACTGGCTTCCTTAGGCTTTCCATACCCTGCAAGGTATTAGAAACATGGATTGTAGAACCAGAGTCAATCCACCATGTATTATGATTCACATTAATCATATTAGATTCATAACAAACGAAAGTCAATGATATACCTTTCTTCTCAAACCAACTTTTAAATTTGGGGCAGTTCTTCTTCATGTGTCCTTTCTTTTTACAGAAGAAACACTTTGACTCCTTTTTAATTGTTGGTTGAGTCGGAATCTTTCCTTTATTGGTGCCTACAGACTTCTTCCTATCCTTTCCAGAAGTAGAAGTAGTCAAATTTACCTTCTCACCCTCTTCCATTATCAATCTCTCCTCTTCTTGAATACACATGGTCATCAATTCATTAATAGACCATTTATCCTTATGTGTGTTGTAGGAGATTTTGAAGGGTGTATATTGTTGAGGTAGGGTGCACAAAATGAAATGTACCAGGAAGGACTCAGACATGGTAACTTCCAGGGTTTTCAACTGAGCCACTATGTCCCTTAAGCGCATGATATGTTCACGCACACCTCTCGTTCCAGTAAGTTTAATGGAAGAGAATTGCATAATGAGTGTGCTAGCAAGCGACTTCTCAGAGGTCGTAAACTGTTCATCAATGACTTTCAACAGATCTCTGACCTTATCATGCTGGTCAACTGAACCCCGGATACTAGCGGATATGTTGGTTTTTATGAACATAACGGAGAGACGATTAGATCTCTCCCACTTTTCATAAAGATCAACAACATCAGGTTCGCTAGTTTCAGTAATAGCCGGTGGCTCATCCTTCCTTATAGCATAGTCAATATCCATCCAGCCCAAATGAAGGAGAACTCTTTCCTTCCAAACCTTATAATTATCACCTTTCAAAATGGAAAAGTCACAAGAAATATTCATAGATTGTGAAACTGCAAACAAACACACATGCTCATTAAGAAAATTTGAGACTAAACAAATGTCATGTTTTGCCAATGCAAATCATGTCTCAATATATGAATCTAGTGACACAAAACTTGCCTGTGGGCTAAAGTCCTACTCAATTAGATTCATTAAGCAACTTTATGATAAAACTATTAAATCATGTTCTTTTCCTTAATTCCTGTGAGTAAATTAAGAAATATAATTTAATATTTTATCCTAATTAATCATACAAATATAACAAAATTCCTGTGGGTAGATTTCATCACATTACATATGATTAATCACAATTAATATTTCTAATGTGATTATAAATTTAGCATATAATTTTACTCAATTAAAGATGCTGTGGCTATTCTCTAATTTAATAAAATTATATTAATCACTTAACATTAAAAAATAATCCTTGCATAAACATACTTAATAATGCAAATGTGCTCAATATTGAATCATAAAAATTACATGTATACCAATAACATTGCACGTATATTCATTCAACATGTAATAAACTTTAAAGGATTAAATCCAATGCATACCAGTATTTAACATAATATTGCATGTTCAACATAACTTAAGAGACACACAATTTTAAACAGTTTGTGCATAAATGATTTATCCTTCAGAAGTTATAAATACACATGAACTGTAATTAATAAACAATTAAATTGCAATAGCTTAGCGGCAAAGAGAGTCCTTTCATGCTTGTAGGGTGAGGGTTCGAAACCAGCCCAAAACGTTTTCGCATTCCTTTTAATTAATTAAAAACGAAAACAAGGAAGAAAAAGCTTTTCGCGTTCCTTAAACAAAACCCGCAAGACTTCGTCTTCAACCTCCAGCGGAGTAAGGATGGAAAATTGACCAGATTCAAAATAACTAAATGTTAAAAGGAACGTGGGACGTGAATGCAACATGTATTTTTGAGAAGCTTACCATGTGAGAGAAAAATATTAGCACACAATCTTCCTCATGAGACACTAGCAAAGATTGCTCTCATAAATTAGCATGAGCAGTCCAAAGATGAAGTCAACTTGGACAAGAAGTTTGAACATGTCATGTTCCTCAAATTAGGAGTGTGTAGCGGGCGGGTAAATTGGAGAATAATCATTTTTGTCGTAAAATCTGTCACAAATTAACTTAAATTTGTATCCGTTACAAAATCATATTTTCATCACAGAAGTCGTCACTATTAGTGAGGGAATATAGGTTGTCACTAAATTTAATTTTTCTAGTAGTGTAACCACACCAAGCCACATAAAGGTGCAATTTGGTCTGGGAGAAGTACATCATTAATTGGGATGGTGACCTTAACACTACTATTAGAACAATTTTCACTAGAAAGGTATTTAACATGTCAACCAAACATTATGATCCCGACTGCAATTCTTACTCAAATTTTGGTTAAGAATTTAATTCTCTGTTTTTAACTGATGAGCATTCAGAATACGTACAAAACAAGATTTGAATTCATTATCAAAATCTAAAGACGACTGAATGTGACTATTATTAAGACACTGGAGGTACATTGGACTTTTAGATTTCTTCTCCATGATTTTAATGGATTGTGTTACTCTTTACTTCTTTCCATTATAATGTTAAGTTCAATTTAATGAACTGTTAATATACAAACTAAACAATTGATGGATTAATTACTGTATCACATGATTCAGGGAAGCTTTTTTTTCTTCATCTAACAAATATTTTACATTTCATGCACTATAGGTGTATGAATTAATTTCTTGGTTGATCTATTTTGTTGCTATAATGAGTGACTGGTGTGGCTATATTTAATCAAATTTAAATCAACCAAATAATTCCTGAAAATTGGCTAAGTTTATTGAGCTTTATCTTATGTGTACTTTCTAAAGCTATAAAAAAAATACCCACATGGCAAAACATATCACTTTTCCATTTTGTGCTGTGTTTAACCAAATTTGTTGTTTTCATTGACTGAATGTGACTTACTATATTATTATTAAGAAGTTTGGAGAAGTTGATGAAGATTTTATTTATATTATTCCAATAGATTGGGTACTGCAGTTGGATTTTTATTCCCCGTCAATTTTTGCTCTGCCTTTTACTCTAACAATTCTCAGGTTCCTTCATTTTTTTTTATTTAGTTTCTGGTCTTTATGGAAATTTAGTGAAAAAAATGGATAAAAAATAAATGTACGTGTATTCGGAATGATGTTGAAAAAAGACGCATGTATTGCTTGATTTCCACATCCAATTCTCAATTTGATGCAGAAGCTAATACTAGATACTTGACAAATTTAAATTCACATCACGTCTAGCTCAGAATTTTATCCAAATTAATATGCTATAAAACAAACAAGAGAATGAAAAACAAATGAAAGTGGACATTTTGACCGAAAAACGGGTCATTAATTTGATATATAAATACGGATAGATAGTCACAGAAGCATTTAGGAATCTCAATTTCTAGTCCATGCATGCTTCATTTTTGTTACCCTTTGGTTGTCTTTCCAGCCAACCATTTAGGAATCATAATTTAGAACCATTGTATTACACTTACTGAAAATCACAACCTTTGATCATTTATGATTATTCATCGATCAACAAGTCCAACTAACGAGTTACACACATGATCACGATTTGTTAGCATTATTGATTAGTTTCATGTATTTCTCTACGAACATTTCCGGAGAAAGGTCGGTGAAATAACCTTGTTCTACGTCGAGTCCTTCTTCCGCTGCCTGCATCTCAACCCTATTCTGAACCCTATCTGCTCCGACAAGTTTGGGGTCCAAAAGCATGCAGGCTATCTCAGTTGAATCCTCATGGACTACAGCAATCGTTTGCACGGTGGGAAGGCCACCGCCACGAGCACTCACCTTCCTTGCAATCCTTCTTGCTACTGACACATCAGTGCAAAGGATTGGAACGTTGTAGAATGTAATCCAAGGGCGTGCACCAATCACTGTGATGCCTTTAGCTCTTGAAACCACGTTGGGCCCTTCATCAGGGCTCAGCGGTAGCGTTTCGGGCATTGCCCACCCGGCCCATTGACTTCCCCTTGAATTTGGCCGGTAATATCCGAGCTCTCGCCTTATGGCATCAACTTCCTTCCCTGTTGGGTGGGCTGCGGCGTACAGAAACACTGGCACTGCATTCACATGTATTAAGATAAGCTGCATTGTAAGTGTTTTTTACTACTTGCACAACAAAATGTTACATGAAAATGAATGAATTTCTCTTGCATTGCATCACATTTGAGTTTAGGTAGGGTGAGAAAAAAGAGAGACAAGTAAGAAGCATTCTTTGATCATGTAACTTAATGTACTTACCACTGAATCGGTTGCCAATGTCTGCTGCCACTGCTTTGGCAAGCCAAGCTGCCTCGTCGAGCGACGCATGACCAAGTGGATGGAAGATAATGTCGTCGAGTGCGCCCAAGCGAGGGTGAGCACCTTCATGGAATTCGAGGTTGATGGCATTGAATGTAGCCTCAGCCATGGCTATGACAGTTTGGTGCAAGGGGCTGTATATGGGATTTCCTGTGCAGTCGTGCAAAACATATGACACAAGGTCGTACCTTGCCCTGTTATAACTTCGATCATGAAACATGTTCACAATCACAGTTTCCGGGTTTGACCTTGCAACTCGTTCTATTGCATTGAGGGTGGCGTTGTTGCGTGATTCGGAGACAAAGAACTTGCAGCATAATAAGATGGATTGGTCTATGGTTTTCTTTTGCTCCTAGATAAGTTTCCAGACAGAGAAAAATTGACACATTCAAGCAGTTGTATTGAAAGAAAATTTACATGTTCTTTGTCAGATTTTTTAACTTAGTAATTAACCAATCAACTATTTACATGTTCTTTGTCAGATTTTCGTACCAAATCTTTTCGCACTATTTAGCAATGCTACAAAGAAACTACAAGAAATGAAACACTATTTTTTTAAAATAAAAGTTATTTTGTTCATAATAATTAACATAAATAACGATTAAATATCTTTTTGATTTCTAATAAATATTTAATTTTTTTAATAATTTTTTTCCGTTTAATCCTAATAAAATAACACTTATAATTTTGGTCTTTGATATTTTGATTTAGTTCCTGATAAATTAACAAATTTTAATTTAATTTCGACTAATAATTAATGTAAATTTTTTTTATCAAGAAGTAAGTATAAAATTACTAATTTATCAGATATTAAAAATAAGTGTCAGTGACAAAAACAAAATTATTTTGTTATGGACTAAAAAAATAAAAATTTGTTAAAAGGAAACACAAAAAGTAAATATTTATTAGGAATAAAAACATAGTTAAGGCTAAAAATAATAATTTTCTTTTAAATTATTAGTTCATTTTAAATGTCATTTCAAAAACAAAAAATGATTTTTCTTAATAATACTGTCATTTATTCTTTCCTTATCTAAATATTCAAATGAAATTGAAAATTACATTCTAATTTTTTGAAAAGCTTGACATTATACATTTTTTATAAAATTATTTTTTGTAAAAAAATATATTTTATCATAATATTTAATGTGATTTCTGATTTTTTAAAACTGAATATTACCCTAAAAGTAAAATAATAAGAGACAGAGGAAGTAGAAAAAATAAAAAGAGGAAGTAGTTTTTCCGTTATTTACATTATTTGTGTATGTATTTAAGGCTACTCTTTTCAATTATTAATTTTCTGTTCCCGTGCTATGCAACCTACCTTAGATAAATTATTGTATGGGAAATTATTGTATGGGAATCGGAAAGAGACTCCGATTGAGGGAACACACAAAACAATAAGATAATATAAATTATAGCTTAATTAAGTTTTTTTATATATTAAGTTTAGTCTATTTTTAAAAAATTATCTAACATTTTTTTTTACCTAGATGTTTTTAAAAAATTTACATTTAATTTTTTTACTTATTGTTAGTCCATATTCGTTAAATGATGATGTAATACACAAAATATTACGTCATCATACATAGTCACTAAACACAGGCAGATACACCCATGTCATTAATTTTGTTTTTTAATTTAAAAAAAATGAAAGCCAAAAGCTCTCTCTGTCGATGTTATCTCACCTTTGCAGGCTTCCCCCAAAATTCAGTTCTATAAACTCCAAATCGATTTGACCCTGCAATTCCAAAGGTTTCAACTTTCTCTTTTGCCAAAAACGTTGTAGAAGTTTGGATTAATTTCTTATTTTTATCATTTAGTGAGCATCTTGTATTTCATAAAAATTTGGGGCAATATAATCTTTATGCAAAGGCCATCCTATCCAACTTTCGGGCATTAAAATATGTCTCAGATGCACATGATTATCATAAGAGATTCCCAACATATCATAAGATTCCTTTTCTTGAAAATCTGCACTTTTCCAAACCTAGAAAATGGAAGGAATTCTGAGATTTTTTCTTGCGACAAATATTTTTATGTGTGTATTTAGAAAACGCACTATCCACCCCATGGAAAATCCACTTCTCTAACATCTCTTTTATTTTACTATGAATACTCTTTGCAACAATACCAAAAGCTTCTTCCTTTATGAAGTCTAGTGGGTCAGCATCCACAAAATGACCCCACACATAGTTGTCAAAATAGTTCCCAGGGATTGGAGGCTCTAGCTTGGCATGGCCCTGCAATCCACTGTGAACCCAAAAGCAAACTTCTCTTTCTTCTTTTCAACTCCATGAATGGCCTTAGCAATGCAAACTACCGCATAAGCACATGTGAGAACAAAGGAAGACAACCTAGGTGCCTCTAATTCTATTCCTCTTTCAACGATGTCCCATTTGGACAAGACATGCACCTTTCCTAAATTCTCCAAATCTACTCCTGTGAGCATGAACGTGGCTCGAACCTGATCCTCCAGTCTTGGAGGGAAAGGTAGAAGCTTCAAGCATCTCTCATCGCTGTTTTCAATAGGGAACAATTTAGTTAAGACCTTGGTCCAATTGGTTGTGAAGTTAGGTCCCAACTCACTTAGGGTTTTGTGAAATCAGCTTTGGATTCTGCTACCACAAATGAAATGGAGTTGCCTAGAGTGTATTGAACGATGGGGTTTGGGGAATCATTAGGCTAAATGACGTTGCCGGCGAGAGGGGAAAGACTTGGAGGGTGTGAGAGAGAGAGAAATTTTGAGCTTTGGAACAATTGTGGAATAGAAAATGGATGGGTTTGGAACAATTTTGGAATTGAGAGGCTTTGCGACACATGCGACCATGATTATCAAACTCTCAAGTTAACTCGTTAACTTTTACGAGTTTACGATTTCACTTGTCCTCTGCGAGTTGACTCCTGAGTAAACTCTTTTTAGTAGACTATGGGTAAACTCTAAGTAAACTCGAGTTTATCACTGAGTCAATGATTTAACAAGTTAAAAAAAATTACACCAAAATATAAGTCGTTTTTTTATTGTTTTCTATCTGTTTAGCATTCAACATACCTTCATTTAGCGTGTTATTCTCAAATATAAAATTTTCACATTTAATAATATCAAACCCTTGTTCTCTAATAACATCCAACCCTCGATGAGAATGATCTACCACTACTATAACCTCTACAAGTTATTGTCTAGTGGTGATGTATTATTACTAGACTTGGTTATTTAAATATTCTGAACTTTATAATTTACTGTTTTGCTTTATTATATTGTTGAAATATTTAATTAGTATGTTATTTATAGATGTTTTGTTATTATTTTATATGAAGTAGACTCTTACGAGTCTACGAGTTGAATTTATGAGTCGAGTCTATGAAACTTTCACAAGTTTGCGTAAATTCTCGAGTTTGATAACCTTGCATGCGACATGGAGAACGCACTAAAGAGTGTAGCCTACAATCCACAACCTGAGAGGCATGTTGGGATTCTTGTTGCGGCTGAGAACCAAGATAGTGGCGGTGATGGCGATGAAGGCGAAGTTCTAGAGAATGTCCAAGATGACGACGGGCTTGGAATAGGCTTAATTGCTCTGCCTCTCTTTGAGTTGCCATGTCGCTGTCTCCAGCACCACCACAGATAGCTCTGCCTCTCTTATTTGACTTTTATTTTTTTTAAAATTAAAAAAACAAAAGTTAATGACATGGACATCTGTGCCTACGTGTTTAGTGACTAGACGTGATGACGTGACACTTCGTCTGTCACGATATCATTTAACTGATGTGGACTAACGACAAGTAAAAAAATAAAATAGATTTTTTTTAAGTATTTGGATGAAAAATAAAATATTTGATAAATTTTTGAAAACGAATTATATTTCATACATAAAAAAATTAATTAGGTCATAAATTATTATATGTGAATATAATTTCTAATTAATAGTATTATTAAATTGTTCAGTTATTCTCACGAGTCATTAGAATATTTATTTATTTATTTATTAAATTACTTAATAATATTATTTTTTTCTTTCAAAATCCGTACACTAATTTCAATGCGAATATATCCAAATTCCAACACGTACATGACATTTGGGTTAGTGTCCACCTAATTTTTTTTTTTATCGAGTGTCCACCGAAACTTCTCGACATCAAAATGAGATATTTCATTAATCAGAGTACTACATGACCGACAATCCCTCTAATATTCCATGTTAGAAAAGTTATTGTAACAACTAACAAGTATTTATTTTTGTTCATGTTAGTGTTAAGAGATTAATATGGTATTAATATATCTGTTTAAGTTACTTATTAATATTCAATTAATTGTTTAGTTTTCATTCATTGCTGATTTTGACCAGAAAATTAAAAAAAATGAATACTTATGTTGTTGTTAAGGAGAACGCACATTCCCTCATAAATCTTTTTTACGCCTGAACTAACCCACCCTTGGCTTCTTTCGATCATGTCCACGTCACTGGCCCCTCTTTCTAACTCACATTTGATGATGTGTCGGTTTCGATATGATATTAGGAACGACTAAGCTGAATTCAAAGTAAAAGTTATATATTAAAAAAATATTTATTTATTTATTTTGACTGAATGTATTTATTTATTTATTACTAATATGCAAAATGTGTATTTTCTCACTTGATATACATTAAATAAAAATAAAACTTAATAAAATTAATAATTTCAATAAATTTTAATCAATCACAGAAAATATTTAAAAGCGAATATTATAAAAAGTATTGCTAGCATTTTTTAATGGACATGTTCAACATTTGGCTTGGTTTCTCATAATCTCATGTGTTTAGTCCAAAAAGATAATGCACTCTAGTATTTCTCCAATTTCCTCTATGATCCTTCTATAGTGTTTTACTCGTCAAGGGGAAAAAGATATGCAAGATATTGTTTGCTCGTGTATCGCATGTTGATATTTCTTTAGTTATTTTAGTATTATTATATTATTTATAACTGACACTACACGTGGATCACTGACTACTATTATATATATTTATACCCAAAAAATAATTGAGAATGGGGTAGTCTTATCCGCAATTTCTCACACAGGTGACTTTGTTCACGTATTTAATTGGTTTCTAATGGATAAGAGATCATATAGGAAATCATATGTTGTTCAAAAAGAATATATCATTGAGGAAATATTATTGAGAGACAAAAAATTCAAGAAAACACAAGAAGAACATAAAAGAACTTTCGGACTTATTTTGGGAAAGAGATTGATGATCAAAGGTTTTAACATATATACACTATTTTTAGGAAAATGATTTATATGTATCAATGTGGGAAAACAAGGTGTTTCTTTCCCAGTTTTCAAAAAAGATAATTTTAGTTTTTAATTTAACATATATTTGTTTTAGTTCAGTTAAACCTTACTTTTAATATATTCGTATATAATAAAGAAATGATTTAATTAATTAAATTATAAGAAAAAAAATAAATGACAAAAAAATTAAGAATAATATGTAAATTTTAAAAAATTAAAGACTAAAATTGCAGATGAAACAAAATAAAAAAATCAAAATTATATTTTCACCTTTCTTTTATTATAGTTGTAATTAAAGTATTGATAACCAATAAAAAAAACCAAAATTAAAAATTAGAATTATATACTTCTGCTGAAACAAGAACACTAGAAGATAACCAGCAAAACCACTATAGCTGCTACCTCGCACCCTACTTTCCGTGTTTCCTCGTTCCCTTCATTCTTCTATGGCTAATATATATTTTACAATAGCATAGAAGTAATTGATAGATATATATTGAGTATTCTATATAGCATACATGCAATTAAAATCTGCTAATCTTAATCAATGAAATTGCCACCAGTTAATTATTAACTTGTGTCTTCTGATTAACAATTGGGGCCTAATTAATCATCATCATCATCACAACAATCATATAAGACAAAGAAGATAAGGAAATTGGAGAGATTTTCTGACCTTGTTGAAATCCATTGGCGAGATCGATCCTCCGCAGCAAATGCAACCTGTGTTCACGAGGTGTGATAATCTATCTAACTGAAAATTGGGGAACTACTGATCATGTACCAGTCGTCGTAGCAGGAGAAATAAATATATGAACCACACGTATAATTTTCATAGGTAAATATAATAATATCAATACAAAGCTTTCCAATCCTTACACGTGATGCCATGTCCCACCATTATCATATATATATATATATATATATATATATATATATATATATATATATATATATATATATATATATATATATATATATATATATATAATTAAACAAACAAAGACAATACTTATGTAAACCAAACAATTGTTTTCAATTTTTTATAAGTACTTATGCGCTGGAACTTCAACTTTTATAACAAACACGTTTTTTTTTTCTGAAAAAGTTAAAATCCAGTAATTTAATTTTTATAAAAAGCATAATTTAAAAATGGGTAAAAATGTTTATATAAGATTAAAAAGTCAGTATTTTTCTTCTTTCTCTGTGTCTTCTTATTTTCTCTCTTCTTTCTCTTCACTTTCTGTTGGGTTATCTTTAAGCTGAAAAATTAAAAAGGTTTTATTTTATTTTTAAAGTTTTATTAACATTAAATTTTAAAATAACTTTAAAATTTACAAAATTTTGAATTAAGCACAAGTTTTTAATATATTTAACATTAAAACATTTAATCATTTTTATTTAATATATTTTTAAATATTATGAAATTAATTAAAACAATATTATAAAAGGATAGAGCACAAAACATTATATTATACTCTCCAAGCGTGAATCACATGATATAACTAATAAAAAGAAATTATATATTTAATGTTAATAAATAACGCAATATATTAAGGTTTTCATACGAATGATATATATATATATATATATATATATATATATATATATATAATAATAATAATAATAATAATAATAATAATAATAATAATAATAATAATAATAACTTTTTAGTGAGACTATCAATATTATAGAGAACACATTTGACATCAATTCTAAAAGACAAATGTCATCGGTTGTGGAACCGATATAATTTAATGCAATGTCAATGTAGAGTGCATTCTACATCAAATTAAGAATTAATGTAGAATTCACAATTCCTACATCAGTTCATCGGCAACTAGTCGTAGAAAGTGGCAAATTCTAAATGTATCAAGTCATTTTAATTTTTACATCATTTATTGATAAATATCAATATAAATAGTGTCACTTTCTATATATATTGGTTATGGTAATAACTGATGTATGATATAATTTTTCTATTAGTTGTCACAAGAATTGATATAAAATGTAAGTTTTTCTTTTATATTGACATACATTTTGTGTTTATTATGACACCTTCTATCTCGATATATATATTTATATAATAAAATACATAAAATGAGATTTTATATTTTAAGCATAAAAGAGTTCACATGCATAAAAGGTTCATATTCATTTCATTATTATCAAATAAAACTTATCAGAAACATTTTCGAATCAAAACAAGGTCGTTCAAGTTTATAAAAGAACTCAAGTTAAGTAGCAAAATAAAATAAAGTAAAATAACATGTTCGCAACATTATGTAATTAAAATAAAAACCCATGCCCCAATGTCACATCCTATTAGAGCATTGTGTCCTAACGTCCTCCAACACAAGGTTCCTTAAAACAATCCACCTAGTCATTTGTTCGCATGAACACAAGGTTCGAGATCATTATAGGATCCAAATACAAACAACACATAGGGAGTGAGTTATTACATTCCTAAACAGGTAGAAATAAACGAAAACACATATATACATATAATATAAGTATAACAAACTTAACTTAGCACAATTCCCATCATTTACCACTCATTGCATAAGTCACTTGTCCTCAAGGATTTAATCACAAATCACATTTCACACTTTCACATTAATCATATGTTCAGAACAACACATCTCTAGTGTAACATAACATCTCACACAATTCATTATCCATCATCACATAACAAGTCACAATGATCATTATATAGACGTTATGCAATAGATGCACTAAGACTCAATCTTATATGAAATGTGGTACCATGTCAGTGAAAAACAACACTAGGACGCCAAGGAGTACATAACACGACACACCACACAATGAGTATGTTAGGTCATTCTCACTAAGTGAAATCATAACCGATGAATGTCACTCTGTTTTGCGAGAATGCTCCAACCATATGGGATCAATATAGGCTCAAAGGAGCATTCAAACCGAGTGTATTTACCCCTAAGGCCTAGATTTTGAAGAATTCGTTAGGGTCTCACCTTCTTGATTCAGGTCCAATCCTTAAAACAACTTTTGCATACAAACATTGTTCATGAATTATACAATACCCACGACTTCACACTAATTTTCAAAACATATTTAACATAAGGCACTACAATTTAACACCTCAGGTTCTTAATTTGGAACCCTACACTTTCCTTTTAACACTCCACGCATTGCACTATAATTTAACACCTTAGGTTCTACACTTTCCTTTCAACACCCCTGCATAAATACTTTTCTCAAGCTAAACACCAATCGAGTTATTGTATAATTCACAACTCAAAACACAAGTAATATCACATCAAATATTAATCACATACTTATTCACAACCATATCGCATATCAACAATTTAACACCTCCCAATGTCACAATCCACTATCACATGTTCACGTGTATCTCACAAATTAACACATGCTCAACTTGCCACTTATACTCAATCTCAAACACAATTCATAATATACAAATAGTATTACATATATAAGCACACACAATATATAAATAACCAAACACACAAATATTATAATCATGAATTTACAAAGTGAAATATAATCAAACAAAACTGCACCAAGGATTCACTAAAACTTTCAAAATAGTTAAATAGACTCTGATCAATTTTAAAGAATAACAACATCAAACAATAATCGAGAATGTCATTTTGTTAGCCTATTCTAATTCCAAATTATAATATTAATTCCAAACTATATATAAAACCCCCCTAAAAAGCACGAAAAAGGGAAAATACAAAATTAATATCTCAGTCTCTCTTATGGTAAATCTCTCCTTACTTAATTTCATCAATTCACGCTAATTAAAAAAACCCAATTTTTAGGATTCACACTCAACACAAGAACAAATTAATTTCACAATAATTTTGCATCGGGACATCAATTGGTCTGTCAATCATATATAATTCATAGTTATAGTTGTAAAGATATAATCAAAATTTCAAAAACACCCCAAAACTCATCTCAATTTGATCCTCTAAGGATCCCTACACATGTTATCACTACTCTTCAACTGTAAATAACTCATCCCTTACCTCTAAGAGAGCTCACGTGTGTAGTCTGACAGCAATAATAGTGTCTCTAGCGGTTTCCTAAGATTCTTCAAGCTTTTTCTGTGGTTGCTCTGCTAGGGTTTTCAAGCATTAGAGAGAAGGAGAAAAGATTTGGGCCTCAGTTTTAGTATCTCCGTGTGAGGGAAGTTTCTCTCTCTACAGACATTAATTTGAAAATCCCAACGGTCGGAATGTGCGAAAATGAGTTCTGAACGCGGTGTTCAAATTTCAAGATGAGTCAACGGTCAACTAGTCTGATATCATAGTTTTGCTAGAAAATGTTTGAGTATATGCGGGAAAAAGATAAATTTTTGGAAGAGGAAGAAGAGAAAATGATTTTGGGAGGAAGAGAGAGCGTAAAAACATATCTTAATGTAAGAACTGATCTAATATATCTTTATTTATAACTAGAGTACTTTGAACCTATTATTTACTCTATTTTTCTTTATTATTTTTATTTTATAAAAATGAACTCTATTTTCTTGCTATCAAATGAATAAATATAACATCCTTTTTATTTTCTAAAAACATATATTTATTTTAATTAATAAAATTATTTCTCCTTATTTATTTAATTACAAAACCTCATTATTTTTCTAAAACTCTATTTAAATAAAATACTTTTTAATTTATTTTACAAAAAAATTGGATGTTACTTTTATTGTCTCAACTTTACACCTATAATTTTCATAAAATGTTGTCTTTTATTTTCTTTTTTTTGTGTGTGTGTGTGTGTGTCTATATATATATATACAATCATATATTATAAATTCAAAATTGTGATCAATAAAAGTATAAACCAAAAACGCACAAGAGACACATTTTTAATGTGCAAAATCCTTTAGAGGATAAAAATCATGGGTCGTTCAAACCAAAGAAATGGCTTCACTAAATATAACAAAAAAGTATATAAGAAGTATCCAAACAATGGATAAATGATCATAAGAAAACCAAACACAAAGCTTATAAAATGAAAAACAAGAACTGAACACGGGCTACTCAACAAAATATAGCTTGTACTATGTACGGGTGTTCTCCCTTTTCAAACCTCCATATGACAATCCAAGCAATTAGTTTCACACATGAATCTTCTTTCTTATGTTTTTCATCTCTTGAATAACACATTAACAATTAATATACTAAAATTAGCAATAACATTACTCCGAACTCAAAAGTTATGAAATTAGAGTCATACCTTTGCTTAACAAAGCAATATATAAGCCTTTTGCTTTACATGTCTACCAATAAGGTGTCATTTTCTTAGCTTCGCAACTGTCCACACACTACTAGAAAATAGGGTTTTAATATATTTTTTTTCATGACTTTCAACGTAACATCTGTTTTTAACCAATGTTGAAACCACTGACGTTAACATTATCAATGTTATCATCGTTTTTCATAAAGCCGATGTTAACATACCCTACACATGTCGTATAATAAGCAATAAACCAAAAAAAATGTAAAATATGCAAAAAACAACACGGTTTTTCTAAAAATTGATGTTGTGGTGCATAAATCACATCAATTTTTCTAAAAAATGATGATGTAGTTGCACCACAACATCGGTTTTTACACCTGACTGATGTTGTCTTGTGCAACACAATATCGGTTTTAAAAAAAAAACAATGGTGTTAGGTTTATGACAACATCGATTTTTCTAAAAATTGATGTTATTTTTTGAATTTTTTTAGTATCCAGACAATTTCATAGTATAAATTTTTATATTATTATTGAATAATTACCATCAATTATAAGAAATAATCAAAGAAAAGAACAATGTCAATACATAAAATCATCTATTATAACCGATTCTAATTAAAGATAACTATATACAATTGTAAAATTCTTTAAACACCTAGTGTTTCATTTTGAACTTTGAGATAAAATCTTGCCCACTAAATGCAAATTGCCTTTAATCTCATTGGTTTCAATGATCTTGGATTAGTAAAATACTGCATGATATAATAAAATATAAATTAATCTGTAAAATAATAACAAGTATAACAAATGAATTTAGCTTTGAAGTAAACAATTATCATTTCCTAATTATCCTTGACACCTTTTAGGACTATCATTGACATCCAATGCATCACATAATAGCCGAACTCAATGCTTCCTCTTTGTTTATTACACTAAATTCAATAAGATATTCAAAGTTAATAAAAAATTAGTGTAGATAGTAATAAAATTTAATTTTGAAGGCACCAACCATTGTTTAAATGACTTATTTTAACTAGAATCCATTTAGCAGTAGCCTTGGATTTACTTTCTTGAATAACGTTGAATCCCTTCAAAGCACTAGTTAAGAGAAACATGTATGCATATTATACAATTAAAATATTGATGTCTTACAAATGATAAAGTAAATGTCTTATAAATTACAACTAACTTGTTAATAATTCCTTTCAAGTAGTTGTTGGGCTTATTATGCAACGAGCAAAACCAGACAATAACATTGTCCTTAGGACATATAGTGACCAATGGCCAATGTGCAATGCATTGGAGAATATTAAGTTATTATAGTGCATATATTATTTAAATTGATTTGTTCAATTTTACTTACTCATTCAAGTAGGCTCCTAGATAGACATCTCTCTATTAATTCTGCATTCATTTCTTATAATCCTTAGATTTAAATTGTGATTGCTCAGATCTCTATATGGATTGTGGCTCAAGAAATTCATACACAGAGGCATTCCCTGATTATAGACTTAAGTCATTCATATGTGTGGAAGCAAAGTTACCATGATGATTACCATGATGATTCACCAAGATGTTTTGATGATGCCAAAGCTCAAAGAGTTATTTCAAGATTAAAGAATCAAGCATTCAAGATTCCACTCAAAGATTCAAGAATCAAATGAAGAAATCAAGAAGCATCAATCATGTCAAAGTAGGTAGTAAAAAGTATTTTTTTCAAAAACATCAAATATCACACTTTTTGTTTGAAAAAGGATAATTTTTACTCTATGGTAAGCGATTACCATTTGGTAGTAATCGATTACCATTGACCAGGATGATTTTCAAACTGGTTTTTACAAAGGAGTAATCGATTACCAGTGCTTTGCAACGTTCCAAAATGATTTTCAAATAGTGTAATCAATTACACTATATTAGTAATCGATTACAAGTGAATCTGAACATTGGAATTCAAATCCAATTGTGAAGAGTCACAACTTTTCATAAAATACATTGTGTAATCGATTACACCATTATGGTAATCGATTACCAGTGAATGTTTTTGAAGAAAAATGTTAAGAGTTATAACTCTTAACATGGTTTTCTCTAAAGGTATCAAGGTTTTATAAATATAAGACCTTGACATACTTTCTAAAAAGATATAGATATACATGATTTCATAGAACTTTCCACTACTTTTTTCTTTCAAAACCTCTGTCAAATTCATTCTAAGTTTTTGTTCAACCTTTCCTTGAAGAAAGGAAAATTCTACAAAAACGAAAACTGTGTTATCCTTTTATTTTTCTCTTTTTCTTCTTTCCTTCTCCCTCTTGCCAAAAGAATTCAAAGAACTAACCGTCTAATAATTCTTTGCCCAAACACTGAACTCAAAGAACTAACCGTCTGAGAATTCTGTGTAAGAAGCGGGTAGCTTCTTGATTGTAATAGTGAACACAAGGGAGGATACATCCTTTGTGGTTCGCTTCAAGTAGAGGGTACATTTACTTGGTTGTTCAAAGAGAACAAGGGAGGGTACATCCTTTGTGGCTCTGTGCTTGTAAAGGATTTTACAAGGTTATTGGAAATCTCAAGAACCGTGGGTTGCTTGGGGACTGGATGTAGGCACGGGTCGTTGCCGAACCAATATAAAACTTGTGTTTGCTTTCTTCTTCCCTACATTCTTTACTTTTCCGCTTTGCACTTTTTATTTCCGCTTTACTTTTGTCTAAGTTATTGTTTCTGTTCTTTACTTTCTCATAACTTAGTAGTAAAGCCTAATTGAATCTAGTAACATTAAGAAGGATAAATTTTAATTAGTCAAGACACATTCATAATTAATTCAACTCTCTCTTCTTAATTATTCCGAGGTGACTTGTTCCAACAATATGCCTATTGTTGTTAAAATAAAGTAGATTATGCATCAATTTAAAACAATCAGTTATGTAATAGACTGTAATGTAAAGTGACTTATAGAATTCACATTTGTATAACAGAGATGTTGAGACGTTGACCATCGTATGCTATTTCAGAAAAATCTTAATGCTTTATGTACAAGGGGACGTCATCATTATACACCCCAAACACAGTTGAATCCCACAACACTTGTATAGGCTTGTGGAAAAGCTGGGGGATCCTCCATGATATCTAGTATATGGGATCGTCATCAGGTTCTGACCTATCTATAGGTTTCGTCGGTCCCTTAACTCCCTATTTATCCTACATAGTTAATAAACATAAGTATATGACAATCAAAATTTTGTCTGTAACAAATCCTTCTTAACTTTAAGAGATAGTTAACTATAAACTTGTGAAAATATGAATGGATGTGATAATAGTATTTTGGGATTGGCATGCCACAACTAAGAACTAAATTTTTTTGTCAAGCATAAAATGAGGTGGTAAAATATATATATATATATATATATATATATATATATATATATATATATATATATATATATATATATATATATATCTTCCGTTAATCATGATTTAAAGCATATATAATTAGACTCATGGACATATTAAAGAGATAAATTTGATTAGTGGGATTAATCCCAAGTATTATGCTTCCACTTTGCATTATTGATTACTCCTATAAAATAGTGGGATTTCACATGGATATAGAATTCATTTTATATATTAAAATTGTTGGTTAACAATGATAAAGGTTGTCTTTGCTTCGTACTAAAATTTCGTGCATTAGTGGAAGCAATGCTTGATTGCTTGTGATGTATATTGCGGTACCCTTATGTTAATTTTGTTCATCTACTTTCCTATTAATGTTTGATAGTTATGGGTGATTTGTGGAGAAGGCTAGCGGAAAAATAAAAGCAACAACCAACCACACCTTCTTGACTAATGTTATAAAGATCTGTTGCTTGACATTTCATCAATGCCATATAGGAATATTTAGCCTAGTAGGTATGATTTTTCAATATGTATGCATGCACTTTTCCTTTAGGGATGACAAGGTTCTGTCACTAGCATGTATGTTATGAAATTATATATTGCTTGCATTAATCATCAATATATAATTGCACTCAAATATATGTTTAGTCTAAAATCCAGGAGCAAAATGTATTTGCCTCAAAAATATATATATATATATATATATATATATATATATATATATATATATATATATATATATACACACACACACACATAGAGAAAATGCATACAATTAATCACACAAATAAATAATTTGGATGTGATTCTATGAAGCATTCTAGAACCTTTTCTTTGTAATAGGTTAGAAAAGTTTATGGGCAAGCCTCATCGTAATGCATTCATTTTCCCTTAACCAGTAATATGTATTAACACAAATACCTATTAATATTGCATATGAATCATATATAAATTAAATAATGGTTTAATATATCATAAATAGTGGTTTTGTTTCTAAATAAAAATATTGTATTTTAAAATAATTAATTTATAAATAATAAACCTCACTTTCTAAGAGGGTTCCTCACAATCATCTTAGAATCCTCTAATATTTATAATTTTTTCAAAAAAAAGACATTGTAAGACGATTTTTAGAATCCTCAAATTTTGTTTTAATTTTTTTTTAAAAAAAAAAGATATTCTAAGACGATTTTTTAAGGAACTGTCTTAGAATTATCATTTTTTAAATAAAATATTCTAAGATGGTTTGTGTCCACTTTTTAAGATAGTTTTTTCCCGGAAACCATCTTAGAAACATCCATATATTTTTTTTTAGAAAACAATTTCTAAGATGGTTCTTGACAAAATTATCTTTGAAATTAGATATTCTAAGAAGATTTATGAACCATTGTGAAAAGTATTGACTTTCCACAATGACAAATTCAACGACGATTGAAAATCGTCGTTAAAAGCCCTTCAAAACCGTTGTGGAAATAAATTTTTTAATAGTGCATGCTTAGATATCCTATGGTAACATTTCATTTTCTACCATTTCAATAGTCTAAAAACACAACCCAATCATACAAACAAAGCAATAACGTTGTATACCATGCATACGAAAAATTGGGATGTTACACAAAAACTCTGTCATAGTTTTCATGAAGTTGGTTGTGGTGATGTGGCATTGGTGGAGGTTTTGGTGGTGGTGACAACATGTTGGTTGTAGTGATCACAATAGTGGTGTTAGGAACTACGACAATGGTGGCTATGATGGTGACAATGGTAGTGAATGAGGTACTAGGGGCCAGGGATGAATTCAAGGGGCGATGACACTATCGAAAAAATGACCTTTGCCAACAAATTTATAGTGGCAATAATACACTTGCCAATGAATACTTTCTAATCTACATGTTTTAGTGGCTAATAAATTTTGGCCAACAAATACTAATATATTTACTGTCAACTAAATTAATGGTTGGTAAACATAATTACCACAGTCACTTATGTGATTTTCTCTTGTGCTATCTTTTTTTTTTCATTTATCTAGTTTATGCGCCCTCTCTCTCAGCTTTAATTTTAATCTTTTTATATTATAAGAAACCTTATACTCTCACATTTCTCTTTTTTGTCACTTCCAAAAACCTCCACAATCTCAAGCAAACTACTCCTCCTCCCTCCATCGAATGCCACCTTCTCCACCGTTACTCGCCCAGACCGGTCACTGGCCAACACTTCTCCAACGATGATCTTATCCATCACGCTGAAAACCTAGCTTCCAACCTCACTTCTCTCTATCTGCACACGATCTCTCTATTTTCTCGATCTCCCCAATTTGGATGTTTTTTCTCTCCTCAAAGACGAGCTTCAAGCATTGGATCTGAATCCTTTGTTAGAATCACACAATAATTTTTCACTTTATGAATTTATCTTTGAACGATTTCAACTTGTAATCACTGATTTTGCACCTTGATTGATGGCAATTTCCATTTCACATTTACATTTGCTTTATGCAATCTCATTTGTGATCATTATCAGTAAGTTTTGGTAGCAGTTTTTTTATAGTCATTGAAAGATTTTAGCCAAATGGAAGTTAGGTTATTCCATGGTTCATTCTCAGTCACTTCGCATTTTGTCAATTCCTGATTCTATGCTTTCAGAGATTTCTAATGCTATGATTTTAGAAATTTTCTTAATGTTCTTATTTTTGTTTTTGTTACTTGATTATTCAATTCTTTTAGCCTTTTAGTTATAACATCAATGTGTTTATATTGCAGGTGTAGAGACAACAAGAAGGCTACATGATGCAATGATATGTATGCTACTAGTTTTGTAAATGTAACTAGTGTACTATCAATTAGCAGGAATAAGAATGATATGTATGCTACTAGTTCTGTAAGGAACAAAAATAAATATGTATGCTACTAGTTTTGTAAATGTAACTAAGAATACATATTGTAACAACCAATTAGCAAAACTGTTAATCTGTTTTTGACAAAGTTCAGTCTCTTTATTCAATTTGGTTATCAATTTATTAGCATTTATGTTGGTTTGTAACTATTCATATGATTAGTTGAATTAAAAGCAGATATTGTTTTTCCATGTTCATGTCAGCTCTTATGTGAACACCACCAAGGTTACTCCCAACTATTTATTCTAAATTATGATTCAACAGGGATCAATATTGATAGTGTGAAATATTGTTTAAGAATTTTCACTAAACTGATAATTGTTTACATGCATATCACCCTAACTTTTATTAAGAAAATATTTTGATTTCTTAAGTCAAGGACAACCTTGTATACCTGCTATGTTGGTACACACCAAGTTCATTGGCTTCCAAAATGTGCTTGCTCTTTAAGGTGATCCTCCACATTTGTGTATCACATCACCCTAACTTTTATTAAAAAAATATTTTCAAGAAAACCTTAAATAAGAAAAGGTTTCGACTGTAGACAGAGTGACTCTTATAACTTTTTTAGTGTTTCATTTGTTGTGCCAAATGGCTTCTCTTAGTGATGATTAAACTTTAAGCTTAGTTTCATAAAATTTGGTGCCCACTGTTGATTTTGTTAGACAATTTGTCTGGTCTTTTGAGTCTTGATCTTTTGATTAATTTTTGAATATCTATGTTTTTGTAGGCAAAACATATTAAAGCCTAGGCTTGAATATGTTTTTGGTCTCTAATATATACCCATTTTTGGCATTTGGTCTATAACAAAATTTTCCTTTGAATCGGGTTCCTAATATTTGAAAACTTTTCTTTTAGATCACTATCGTTAGCCGGAATCTGTTATCTGCTTATGTGGCCGTTAACAGGCCACATAGGCATGCTATGTGTGGTGCCACGTCAGAATAAATGTACATGTAAGCTAATGATGAGTTTGTTGATGTCACATTATATTTTAATTAAATTATAATTATATTAAAACGAAACAAAAAGAATAATAGGGTTCCAAAATTTTTTTCCATGATGATGAGACTGAGAGTCTTCGGTAGAGAGAGAAAAAAAAATGTCGCTGATTGTGCAGGACTTGCCAACGACAACGATGAGGTAAGCGAAACAAACACCGATGACCAAAACATCGAAGAGGAGAAATCATATCAGAAGGTTCTAGAAAGAATTGGGCTTGCTTGCAATGGGTTCCATGGTAAAACTGTGCACTTTCCTATCCTTTTTTTTTTCTTCACAGAAAAATAATTAAAAAAATGGCCAATTTTAAAAAATAATGAATAAAGAAAAAGAATTAAAGTTGGATTCTGGATTTTCTTTTTTTATTGGGAGCATAATCTTGCTGAAGTGTGGTTGGTGCCAACTAGGGGTTTTGGTTAGGTGGCAGAGATTGGGAAATAGAGAGGGGAGGGAGAGGCAAAACGGGAAAACATAATTTGTGATTGAGTAACTGAGTATGCAGTATTTTTGTTAAACTCATAGGATGATTACTCCAACTCATGTTCATCATCGACATTGGCACCCTCCTCCATGTTTGATTTGCCACATTCCAAGACTCACTGGCCACGTCGGGTGCACCGTCGCGTGCGGAGAGGTAGGACTTCTACCACAGTGCAACAAAACTCCGATCTTAATTTGTATGGTTCTCAGATCTAAAACGTTGTTGTGGTGGTGGTGGTGGTGGTTCGTCACATGTGACGAGGCAGAACTTCAATAGGGGTGCAGCGGAACTCAAATCTTGAACGTTGCCGTGGTGACCACGACCATGAATGTGTCGACGCCGAACAACAAAGTGGTGGAACTTGAGAAGGTGTATGGGCCGTTGATTGGGAAATTAGGGCACAAGAAGAAGGTGAAGTGGGCAACGAGGAATAATACAATGTGGTTTTTTTTTACTTTTTAAAAAAAAAATCCTACGTGTAATCCCACTCAGACAAATATTACACATGACACCACATGTGACATGCCTATGTGGCCAGTTAACGGCCATGTAAGCAAATAACAGATTCCGACTAACGGTAAGGACCTCAGACAAAAGTTTTTAATATTATCATCTCGATTTGAAGGAAAAATTTATTAGGGACCAAATGGTAAAAGCGGACATATATCAGGGACCAAAAATATATTTAAGCCTAAAGCCTAATATGGTGACTTTGTCATTATGGTTGTTGGTTATCCAAGTTTGTTGCTTGTTATTATTTTCAACGTTATAATCACTTTTTATTGAGTGTTTTCTTCTCCTCTTGCCATATTCTATTGACTTTGTCTTATATAATTAAGCATTTAACCCTCATAAACATTTTATTTCTTTGTCAACTTTCCAGGATTTCATCATGATGAATTTTAGAAAACTGGCAAATTATGTGGGCACCTATCCCTTTTGGTGCATTAAATCAATTTTCATATAATCAACTTTGCTGACAGATTAATGTAGCTGCAACTTAGAACTAGAACTTAGAATTACGACATTTCAACCAACAGTTCAAAAGAATTGGGAGTCTTGACAAAAGTTTTGAAGGTAAAGGACCTAGAACTGAATTATCAAATGCCTCACTATACTTTTCTTCTCAGTATCTCAACTCCACTTCCATTTGTCTAACTAGGGACAACAAAAATTGCCAAGGCAGAAAAAGAATATGGATGAATAAGACTTTCACACCTAATGTGGATCAATGGAGGTTCATTCAACTATGCTCTTCACTAATTTGTACTTTTGAGTTGTTGGTCATGTATTATTTATATATTACATTATTACTATTGCTTATAGAATTGACATGAAACATTTTTGGTGTGTTGGCATGGTCTGGATGTTCACCCATTGCTTAAGAAAAATTATGTATATGCTTAGACCATTGTTAATTTTATTTAATTAAAGCGTTTTTTTAAAAATTAATACGTTATTGAAAACACTGCAGAAGTAACAATTTGGTTGGTTGCTATACTAAAGCAATAGTAATAATTTGGTTTTTGCCGGCAGTAATATAGGAGAGGAAAGGCTGGTAATGAGGATTAGATAATTACTTTTAGTGGCCATCTAAATTGCTTCAAGTATTGCCACTAAAGTTACTTGACTTTTGCTGGGCAATAAATGAGCCCTTACTAGCACTCGCAATAATTGTCGGTAATACTTTTATCCACCCTGATTCACCAGCCGGAGCTTATGTGCCTGTAATGTTTTAGTGGCTATGTATATTGTCGCTAAAAGCTACATTTATTGCCATCAAAAGTGACTCTTTGTTTAGTGCGAATGCAATGAAGATGATATATAATGGTGATGGTAAACAAACTTTGACAACTCTACAAGATGAAAAATTGATCTAGGGGGAACACAATGGCACAATAACACTAATACTATGTACTGTTCACAAAAAAAAAACTTAAACTTGACTTACCTGATTTGTACAAGCAAGCACACAATGAAAATACAACAACAATTTCAAGTCCATAAACAATCTATTATGTAGTACACTATGTTCAAGTTGTTCTCCACTCTGTCATCTACCAAATAAATATTCAAACATGGTTACTAATTACTGTTACTTAAACCTTAAAACAACTATGTTTTTCCCATTAAAAGTAAATGGATGCACGGTGAAAGGGAGGGACAAAGATGGACATAGGGAACAAATGGGTCCATAAGGGTGCTCACCTTCAGTCACACACCATCAAGAGGTCAAACAAACTTAGATATATACACCATGCTTCTACGAATTGGTGAACGAAGAAAGTAGATCGGATCAGGTATTGACCAAAACAAACATCTAAACGTGGGATATTTCTTTAAAGATAGACCTATTAAAAAAAATGCCCCAACTGGCAATGTTACATTAATCAAGGTCCTTCATTTTAAAATGCTTTTATCTGACGGCTGTAAAGCCTCTCGCATGGCGGGAGATGACTGCCTCTCCCACCTTAGAATTCATCATAAACTATACCATCATGTTTGAATTGTTATATCCCGGCTACAAAGTACCAAGAAAGACTTTAGCCAAATATGTAATTTTCTCAAAATAAATGTTTGACATTAAGATCGAAGCAACATTATTCATTGGAAAAGGTAATATTAGTTAATAAATCCTTGAGAAGATGAATTTTCAGAATAAAGCCGAACATGAAATTTTATAAATGCTAACCTTGGAATATACTTAAGCAATTAAGAAAATTCCAGATTTTTAATTTACAATAGGGCTTTTGTTTTCGTTGTGAAAAATACACACACAACATATTTAAAGATTTATAATGTGGAATACCACCTGATAAATATTCAAAAAACAAAGACTCTACTTTGTAGATACGTCTCCTGTAAAACAAATATTATGATGAATTGATGATTATGATGACGGTGATGATCACAATGATAATCATGATACGTAAAATCAATTGTGGAGAGTCATATGAATCTAAAAAGTAAATAATGGTCAGTTAAGTTGCAATTTTCAAACTTACAATCATCTTTCTCCTCCTTCTCTCTTACAATCTTTTTCTCCTTCCCTTTGACAGTAGATGTAACAATACCCCTGCACCAGATGGCACTGCAGCAAACTTCTTCTATTCCCCTAGCAATTAACTCTCAGACAACATTTAGTCCTTAATTTCGATCAACAATGGTCCGCAACTGTCCGTTGTAGAATTACACTGATTTCTACATCGGAGCTGACGTAGGCCCGATGTAGTAACCTGCGTTTTTTACATCGGGGCCTACGTCAACACCAATGTAGTAAAGTGCACTTTCTATATTGTTTTTTTCCTTAGCACTGATGTAAAAAAAATTTTAACCTGCAAATTAAAAAACTTAGTTAATAATAATTGTTTATATATAACTACCAAATTATCTATATTAATAATAATGAATATATAAAATTAAATAAAGCAAAAACTGATAATAAGTAATAAAAATTATCTAAAATCTAAAATGAGTAATAAAAATTATGTATATTACTAATAATCAATAAATATAATAAAATAATATTAAATTAACTAAAACCTAACAATGAGTAATAAAAATTATCTATATTACTAATAATCAATAAATATAATTAATTAATAGTAAATGAACTAAAAGCTAACATTGAGTAATAAAAATTATGTATATTACTACTAACAAAAAAATATAATTATATGATATTAAATTTAGTATAAGCAGTAATAAATTACCTCGAGGATGTACCTTGAAGCCCAGATATGATCACCAGCCTCAATACCTACACTAGGACCAACTTGGTACTCCCACTGCAATATACATAGCAGAAATAATGAGGAAAAATGAATATACATAGGCTATAAAACAAAGGGAACTGCAAGAGATATACCTGCCCTGGCATAATCTCCCCATTGGTGCCACTGATGTTAATTCCAGCATATAAGCAAGCCTTGTAATGAGCATCAGATATGTCACGTCCAAATGACTTATCTGTCCCAGCACTGCAATAATAAGGACCCTGAAATATGAAGGAATAAGTAATTAAATTCACATTATGAAACTGCAATATTCCAGAGAAATGTGAATAAAATCCAAAAGAAAACTACGAAGAGTTGACATTACCTGAGGATTAGTATAATTTGTGTGCAGAGAATTGGACTTTCTGATCTTGTTTAGGTAGGACCAACAGTTAACCAATTTCAAGGTGTTTTACAATTAAAATTTCAAAAGGCTTGTTTTTCTATATAGTAATTTATATTTTTATTTCCAACAAAGCAATCTTTTTTGAACACCTCTATGCTTTAGTTTTGAAAAACTTAGTGACATACCAAATCAAAGAACTATTTTAGAATTAACTCATTTTTCTTAATCTAGACCTGCCTTGCAAATGAAATCAATTTGTATTCTCACAGTGTTGTCTAGCTTAAATGGGTTGCTCGTGTTATGTCTAATTTATTTTTAACGCACATTGTCCATGTTTAATTGCCATGGAAATTAAATTCTCACAACTCTATATTACTTTTTTTTTAAAGAGCTCTGCATTACTATTTTTGTAAAAGATATGTATACTATAGATTTTCCACAACTAACAAAGCAAGTATTATTATTTAAATTTCATATACAAACCATATTAATACATAAAATAAGAGTTTGGTGACAATGAGAAAATAATTTACCTGGCAAGGGTTTGGCTGCATCCGTTTCTGCTCTAAAGCAAGTCTTGACAGCAAATAAGAAAATAGCTAAAAACAGAGAAGTGGGATAAAAGGGTATGTTGAAGCCTTCCCTACCATTGTGGTCATGTTGAATAATCACTAGCCAACACCTTATTATCACTCCTTCACGCTAGAGGAATCATGAAAGCTGACAATAGAATAGAACCCGCATAGCATTTTTGAGACTTTCCTCTAATAAAGTAAAATCTTTCAAAGAAAGTCTAACTCATTTAAAGGGAAGAGCTTCCTTTCCATTCTACCTCAAGCCTTCATTTCTATTCACTCCCCTTGAAAATGGCCAACTTAATCTCCTTGTTTTTACTGTCGTTGAGTATGATATCACTTATCTACAACGTCAACCTTATAGCACATGGGAGTACCAAGGTAGAATCAACCAAGTTTTTGTCTATATCTTTGTGACACACTTAATCACATTTTTCATTTTTTTTAAAATAATATTGTGTCACATATAGATATAATTAGTTATGACAGCACACTTCAATATATAGGATAGTGCCTATTGTTGGTGGTGATATATAACAATAATGAGAATTTATGTTTTTGTTAATTGATTGATTAATTTGTGTTTAGTATTACAGCAGGAAGAGGAAGAGATCCTTCTTGGAGGAATATGAGAAAGGGACTGGAAAATCTTTCAAAATGGGGGAACAGCAGTGGCAGTGCGATTTGAGAGCAAAAAAGAGACCCTAGTGCTGGCGCAAATATGGACAGAAGATTATTAAGGGAAATACATACCCTAGGTATACTATTTTATCTCTCTTCATTTCCATTTATGTTTAAAATATTTCACTCTTAAATATTTTAAATTTTAAAATAATAACGACTAAAAAGCATTGAAAAATACAGAAGTAAAAATACAGTAACATTTAGAAACTGCCACAATGTGTTTTTCTTTTATTAAATTTTTAAAATTTGTAAATCTCAAATCCTTTCTCCAGTATGAATCTTCACAGATCCAATGAAAGTTCTCCCAAGAATTCATGAATAACACTTTGTACTCCGAGTGCAGATTTGGATTCAATTGAAATGCATAATAACAAGAACAATGTATGCATATTATTAAAGAGTAAATCTTTAACTTTCTCAAATTTGCAAGACCTCTAGCTTTTACAAAAACCCCAGCCATCCAAGGATAAAACATGCATGGCCACAAGGAATTTAAAATCAACCACCTGTTAACTCTTCTATATGCACCACTGAGAGAAAAACTCCTATGCTACGCGAGGTAAAAAATCCCAAGCAGATGCAAGTAAATATAATAACAAACTCGCAAGCCTAGCCTCTATCGAAGTCCTGCCATGTGCACAAATTTATTGGTAACTCATATGAAATTTCCTAATGAAATTCCCCCTAGTCATCGGTGGAGGGTTCAGAACTCTCAACAGCCAATTCTATGGTGCATACCCCTAGACGAGCTCGAAAAAAAAGCAGAAACATTTCAAATCTCAAAACCTAACAAATTCGAAATGAACATCACATGGGAGTACCAAGGTAGAATCTACCCCACCAGGTTCTTGCCATGGGAGGATGTTGACACAAACTCTGAAAATAAAAACATCCACAAGCTTACCTTGAAGAGCAGTTGTAGGGTGCGACAACTCTGAAAAGGGCACCACTGTAGCTTGTGGTGGCGCGGCACACGCGACACAGAAAACACAGACGCACGACAATGTATGCTACCTTCCTTCAACGGAGGACACGGTGGTGTGACGGAGATGCAGGCAAGCACTTGACGGGGGGTTGACAGCACAATTTTCAGACAAACATGGAGATAGCTTGAGTGAGGTAGCTATTAGCACGCAAAAGGTACATATATGAAGCTCAATGTTAACTACGGTGGGCGTGCATAAACGTCTTTGATAATCACAATTTCTACTACGGTGATTACAAATACACCGATGTAGATAACCTATGATGTATCCTACTAAGATGGTCCGCCAAATAAACATCGTTGTATCAGTCACATGCCATGCACATGACTCTTAAAAGTGTAAAATATTTACGACAATGCCACCGGTTACCCTACTACGACGGGTTTATTACGACCGATGTAAAATTCGTGTCGTAAAAGGCTTTTTGTTTTACTAGTGGCATACTCTTCCTCCGCTCCAATTATAAATTACAAGCCAACAATAAATAAAAATCAATCCAATCAAGTAAAATTTTTAGGCTTTAGGCTTTATGTCCAATCCAATCATGTATTGTTTAAGTCTACAAATTCAGAAAAAAAGGAAAAGAAGAATCTTAGAAATGAAACCAATTAACCATCATCAACACAATAGCAACAAATTAAAATTTCTAGCATCAATATTAGTAATCAATAGACATGAAACATTGACATTTTAACTACATTTCACATTCCCATCATTTGATCATCATTATTTGATAATCAATTCTACATATCCCAAAAAAATAATTAATTATAAAAGAACAAAATTTAAAGGAACTTTCATCACCATATATTCTAAGAAAAATGCAAATATAAAGTAATATAAAAACATAAATATTTATAAAAGCAGTTCAGAAAACAAAAAATGCTAAACATAAAATTTAAAATCCAAATTAAAAATCAAATAATGAGAAAATTTAGCAGAATCTGAGATTAAGCACCTGAAGTGAGAAAGTGCTTCAAATCCATGAGTAGAAGGGGATCGGCTACCGTCCAATGTGACAAACAAAAACATGCAACAGTGACAAGTGTACTATCTTGGTGAGAATTTTCCTACCAGAGTGACGTGATTGATATCATTCTACAACACTTCCCCCTCCAAAACCTGGTTAGTACTAGCACACTATCAAAGAAATGGAGATATAAGGGCTTCAGTGCCACAACTTCAATTTACAAATATATATGTTTTAGAAATGTATGAATCCTGAATACCTTGAAGCTTCAAGCATTGTTAAGGGAGTTCTTTTGCTCCATAACAACTTTTCTTAAGACTGAAGCTAATTTGAAGATGAATTGGGCTGCTGATGACCTTTTGAATTCATTATGAGCCTCGATCCAAGTAGATAATGCATTAATTTGTTGATTCCATTTGAGCTTGTTCTATCTCTTCTAGCTTCTTTTCCAGATGTTCTTTAAAAATTATTGCATTGGAAGTAGCTAACGAAAATAACATTTCTTTTTGTTTCTCATTCGACTCTTTAGATGATTGAATGTTTGTAATTTTCTGAAGAACCGCATTCAGTTTATTTTGATTAGGATGAAGTTGAGCTAGCAATACTTCCTCCTGTGCCACCAAATATTTTTCTGAACTTTCTTCCTGAGCAATAAGCTTTCCAAATTCACTTATCAGATCATTTACTTTATCATACCCATTTGTAGCCTGCTTGGCTAGTTTTTCTCTATCCTCTTGGGTAAAAAGTTTGATTTCTTCAATAGCTTTACATATTATTGGATTTATTTTTGAGCTTCATAAGCATTGTTGAAGATTTCAGCAAAGACATTAATTTCTTCATGCATTTCTCCAGTAACAAGACCTTCACATTTCTCAACTACATATACTGCTTTCTTGATTCAGCTTTATAATCAGCTTTAGATAAAGCAAATTCAAAGCTTCCTTCAAAAGCCAACCTCTTAAAATTCTCAACAGCCTTTTCGAAATCCACATTGCTAGCAGGTTTACTTAAACTAGAGCTAGATGCTCAAGAAGGAAGAAATCCTATTGACCAAATATCCATCTTCTCAATAGAGAAATATACAAAAGGTTGACTCAACAAAAGACAGTGGCATTTCTATTCAAGAGTTGGGATTAATATAAATTGATCCCTTCTCTTTGTTAGATATTTGGTCAATAGGGTCTCTTCCTTCTTGAGCATTTAACTTTCTAGTTTAAATAAACCTGCTACCAATTTTGATTTCGAAAAGGCTGTTGAGAAATGCAAGAGGTTGGCTTTTGAATGAAGCTTTGAATTTGCTTTATCCAAAGCTGATTATAAAGCAGAAATCGAGAAAGCTGCAGATGCAGTGGAGAAATTTGAAGGTCTTGTTACTGAAGAGCTGCATGAAGAAATGAATGCCTTTGTTGAAATCTTCAACAATGCTTATGAAGATCAAAAACCAATCCAACAATATCCTAAAACTATTGAAGAAAAATCGAACTTTCTACCCAAGAGGATAGACAAAAACTTGCCAAGGCTACAAATGGGTATGATAAATAAGTAAATTTGGAAAGCCTATTGCTCAGGAAGAAAGTTCAGAAAAATATTTGGTGGCACAGGAGGAAGTATTGTTAGCTCAACTTCGTCCTATTCAAAATAAACTGAATGCGGTTCTTCAGAATATTACAAACATTCAATCATCTAAAGAGTCGAATGAGAAACAAAAAGAAATGTTATTTTCGGTAGCTACTTCCAATGCAATAATTTTTAAAGAACATTTGGAAAAGAAGCTAGAAGAGATAGAACAAGCTCAAATGAAAAACTAGACAAGGCTAGCAATGACTATGACAAAGTGAATTATCTGATAAGTCAATTTGAAATGCCTCTTGTTCCAAAAAAAGAAAGAAAAGGAAAACACAGTTTTAAGGAAACAATTTTTTCAATGTTCTAGATTTTTTCTCTATTCTTTCAGAACTAAGAACATCTTTTATAACATGAAAATCACAATCATTCACTTAAATTTTGTTAAAAACCACTAAACCATATTAATTAGCTTCACAGTGTCTAGAAAAACTTTTAGATTAATTAATTTCCAATGGCTAAAAACATTAAATCAGATTAATTGTGTTTACACTGGCACATTAAAAATACACACAGATTAATTTTTTAATAAATCATTCAACAATCAAAGGATTATTGAATGATTTCTTAACAAGAAAATCTTAGTTAATGTATTTTTAGTCGTCATAATGATAATTAATCCGATTTAATGTTTTTTAGTAGTTGGAAGTTAATTAGTTTGTCTTAAAGTTTTTCTAGCAGTAGTGAAGCTAATTATTAATCTGGTTCATTGGTTTTTAACACCAATTAAGTGAATGATCATGATTTTCGTGTGTATAAAAAGATGTTTTATATTTTTTTAAAAATAGAAAAAATCTTGAAAAACTAAAAGAGTTGTTTCCTAAAACCTGAGTTTTCCTATTTTTTTGTTTCCGAGCAAATTTTATTATTATGTGGGTTTTGGTTTGTTGAGTTCTCTTCTATGCAGAGAGTTTTATAGTATTGTTTTCTCCTATAGGGTATACACTACTATACAATTCTAGTTCAGGAACAAAACGTTTTAAAGAGAGCGACCTAATTTACAACTCAGACTTAATTTATGATTCATGTTTTTTCAACCTCTGCAGCAACAATATATAGTCTAATTCTTCCCAATCATACATAAACTATAAATTCAACAACAAAGTGATGAATTGTAATATTATTACTGTGAAAGTATGAAAGTACATGCATCCCTACTCAATTATATTACACACCCACACACCTAAAATTCATAGAATTGGTACCTTAGTACTTTTAGTTGAATGAAAATGTCTTTATAGTATTATGCTTGCTCTTTTAGAACAAAACTAAAGAAGGCAATCTAAATCAATTTGAATATGCTTATGTGAATACTAAAACAACATGTGCTTTGATTTGTGTAGAAAATAATTTGTCACCTTAGATTTTATCAAATCTAAATCAAAAGGTATGGGTTGTTACACCAGTATGCAAGGTTTTAAACTACAAAAGCAAATACTTTCACATACAAAAACTGAGGAACATTATTAGAATATGCATAATGAAAACTTTAAAGACATAATACTGTCATAGACCTCCATGTGTGAAACTATATATGACAAGAAGTTTTAAACAAAAACTATATTCCTTTACTGTGTTTAAAAAACAGAAAAAAGGATACTAAAATTTTGAAAAGTTACATCAACAAATAATAAAACTGTTCATTATATAATTGCTCTACAATATTAATGAACCTAATTGATGTGCATGCAGGCCCAGTCCCGACATTTCATGGACTCTAAGGCAAAATGATAAATAAGGGCCTTAATGTGTACTCATATTAATAAATTTCCTTTTGTTTATAAGAAAAATAGCCCTTAATGTGTAAATATAAATGAATATTCCACAATATATTACATACAACATTTTTCTACTTATAAACACACAAACACTAAATAATAAATGTTAATAGGAGTTTAATTTTATTATATAGAATTATTATTATTATTTTTAATGCTTGGATAAGTTGAAATTTGAGAACCAAGAAAATAAAAAATAAACAAGTGTTATTACAAAAATTTGAATTATATTTTGGTCCTCTTCAACCATGGGCCTTGAGCAGTGGCACTCCCTTGCCACTCTTCAGGGTTGGCCCTGTTGATGTGTACGTATTCGTGTGCTTGTGTGCATGTATGAGGTTGTATGTGTTAGTAAATAATCCATTAATATCACATAGACACGATGGTACACTGTGTTAATAACACAATCCATTAATATGATGCCCAATCAAATTTAATATAATGTTCATTTTGATTAAAAATAAATTTCTTGCTATGTAGTTTTTGTTTCAAAAACTATGAAGATTGTACAATGATTTTAAAAGGGAAGCAAAAATTTTAATATTTTAAGCTTAAATACTTTTTTTCTCCTATAATTTAATATTTTTTTTTTCATTATGCCCCTGAAAAACAAATTCATTTGACGACAAAAGTGAAGATTTAAGTAAAATCAAATTGAATGACAAGATAACCAAATCATGGTGAAAAGAGTTAAGAAATGTTAAGAGAGACGGGGGGCAATAGATCACCGAAGTTTAGTGAAGAAAATCAATAGAGGGAATCATCCTCTTCTTTGGTGAAGATAAAAGTCAATAGAGGAGTATGCTCTCCTTTGATAAAGAGAAATAATTGACCCTTATTACTCTCCTATTTATAATGATGATATTAATTATAGAGAGATAAATTTTATTTTATAATATCAATTATTATATTTATTATATATAATATATAATTAATTTTAATAATATTAACTATTAAATTCAATACATTTATTCCATGGTCAATGAATAATTAAACCGATTTATTAAATTTAATTATTAGATATATGGATTGTCAAATCTCTCTCTATGTGCACACATATACACATATACACGCTTGTGCATATTAAAATAAGAGATAAATTATATTTATCTCCTAAAGTGCTTATTATAATCTTTGAGGAGGGGGGAATGTAGTGTGGAGAGAGAGATAGATTCATTTGACCATTCATACATTTAATAAATATGTTTAATTTATTCATTGACCATGGAATAAATATATTAAATTTAATAATTAATATTATTACAAATAATTATATACTATATATAATAAATATAATTATTCATATTATAAAGTAAAAATGATCTCTCTATAATTAATGTCATCATTATAAATAAGAGATACAGTAGCAAGGATCAATTACTTCCATGTTTATTAAAGGAGAGCATCATCTGCTCAGGGTAAGTAACATATTGTAAGGCACCAACAATGGACTGTAGAAGGAAGCATCCTGCAGCAAATCAGAATCATGCTTGGACAACATGCAACTAGAAACCATAGGAGAAGAAATAGGTGTAGATTCCAACACATCAATCTTGACCAATAAATCTCGATGTAGTTTGATAGAGTCATAAGTAGAGACCCATTAGATTAAAAATGAACCTCAATGCCCAAAAAAAATGAAGGGCACCAAGCTACTTGAGATGAAGAACTACCAGCGATGATGATAAAATCAGCATACAGCAGGATATAAACTGTGGCAGTTTTAGTTTTGTATGTGAACAAGGAAGGGTTGCACTTGCTGTCAGCAAAGCCAAGCTGTAACAGAGTTGTTTTCAGCCATTCAAACCAAGCTCTAGGAGCTTGTTTTAGACCATAGATAGCCTTATTTAACTTGCATACGAATGACTTGTCTGCTGACAGAAAACCTTTGGGTTGAGTCATATACACCTCTTCTTGTAAGAACCCGTTAAGAAAGGTATTATTTACATCCAGTTATAATAGAGGCCACTTGTAACTGAGAGCAAGAGTGAGAATGACCCTTATAGTGACAGGTTTGATAACGGGAAAAAGTTTCATGAAAATCAAATCCAAATTGTTGGTTAAAACCCTTTGCAACCAATCGATCTTTATATTTGTTGACAGTACCATCAGAATTTTCTTTCACTCTAAACACCCACTTACACCTAATTGCAATTCTATTCTGAGGTAAGGGAACTAGAGTACAAGTATAACTTATTTGAAGAGCATTGAATTCATCGGTCATGGTAGTAACCCATTTAGGACCCTGCAGTGCTTGTTTGACATATTTAGGTTCAGCACGAGCAAGAAGCAAAGTAGGATGAATTCTTGGTTGATCTATCCCATTCTTTGCTCTAGTGACCATAGGATGAACATTAGCAGGTCTGTTGGTGTCGAAGGAAGACAATTTATTAGATAAATTGCAGTAACAAAAACATGATCCGATATGGTTAAGGGAAGAGATTCATGACTAAGTAAAGACAAACCAAGCTCAACAATGTGTTTGTGCTTGCATTCAATCGCACCATTCTGATGATGTGTGGGGGGCATGAAAGCCTATGAAAAATGCATCAATCACCCAGATAAGAGGAAAAGCTACGAAATTCACCCTCCCGCCCCAATCTGTAATTCAACCATTGACTTGAATTGTCTAAAAACATTTAGCGCATCAGATTTATTCTTAAGCAAATATAATCACGTAAACCAAGAGTGAGCTTCAACAAAAGACATAATATCTGAAATTACAGTGAGAAGGCATGTGGGTAGGACCCCACAAGTCACTATATATCAATTCTAAAGGAAAATGATACACAGTTTGACACAACTTAGATGGTAAACGATGTATTTTGCCCAAACAACGGGCTAAACAGAATGGCAAATAATCTTTAACAGACAATTTCAGGTTACAACGGGCACTTTATTATTACAATCATCAATGGAAACAACATTTATACAAGGAGTAACACTGGAAACAATAGTTATAGAAGGCACGATTGAGTAGAACTGGAGACTCGGAAATTGGCACTGACCATTAGGAACAACATCTCCCCGAAGAAGGATTTCATTGGAATCCTGACTTTTGACAAAGCAACGATTAGTATGGAATTCGAAAAAGACACAATTGTCACGAGCAGCTTTGCTCATGCTAATTAGATTTTTACTGATTTTAGGAACATGCAACATAAATTTAAGGACAAGTTTTAAATCAGGATTATAAGGTGAGATGAAATTAATTGGAATTGCCAAAAGATGAAATGTTCAGACCTTATCCATTACCAATGAAGATTTGGTCTGGACCCTCAAATGGCGAAGTCTGCTGAATGTTTTGAAAATTATTTGTGACATAGAATGATGATCCCAATAGCCAATGATCTTACTCTGCTATGTCAATCATTGTAGCCATAGCAACACCCTCTCCACACTCCGCAGTTCGTGCCATGCAACCATCTTTTTTATTTTATTAAATTAGATCTTATATTACTACAATAAACTTAACATAAAACAATTGAAATAAATGAGATATTGGGTTTTTGTCTTAAATTTTTTTTTTGTGCATTCATAATGCACTGAAATGAAAACAATTCAATTATGCAACAGTAGTTTATTACAATGAACAGAAAACAAAAATCAACGATAAGCTACAAAAATAGCGAGACAACGAAGTAGAAGAAGAACGATGATCATGGCACACTCATCGGCCGTATACTAGCAACAAAATTACCTGAGAGAAAGGGGTAAGGTGAGAGAAAGGAATAACAGGGAGAAGAAACAAGCTCTCAACAGAGAAGAAGTAGAGAATGTTGGAAGAAGAAAAAGATTTTATTTCATTTGGCACACAAAATACAAGAGTATGATCCCCTATTTATACTAAAATAGAGTGATCACTCACATTATTTGCTTATTCAAGAATACTAAATGCTCACATAATTGCTTATTCAAGACTTTGTAACTTACAACCTTACAACTTTCATCTTCCACAATTTAAGGCTCATAAAACTTGTTATTATTATTTTTCTAATTAATATCTAACATCCTTCCTTAATTGGAAAATTCTTCTGCACACCAAGTCTTGCTCGCAATCTTCGAAAATCTTCAAATTTGAGAGGTTTGGTGAAAATATCCGCAACTTGATCTTGAGTTTTCACATGAGTCAATTCTACTTCTTTCTTTGTAATGCACTCTCTAATGAAATGATACCTTGTATCTATATGCTTACTTCGTCCATGGAACACCGGATTCTTGGCAAGCTCTTGTGCAGATCTATTATCAACATAGATCTTTGTGCTTTCCTTTTGCAACAACTGAAGTTTCTCCAACAATCTTCTTAGCCAAATGGCATGACATGTGCAAGAAGTTGCAACTACATACTCGGCTTCACAAGTAGAATGTGTCACAATGCCTTGCTTCTTAGAACTCCATGTAAAAACACAATCACCCATAAAAAATACAAATCTGGTAGTACTTTTTCTATCATCAACATCTCCGTAAAAATCTCTATCACAAAATCCCACAAGCTTATATTATTGGAGGGAGAATAAAACAATCCAAAATCAATTGTACCTTTCAAGTAACGAATAATTCTTTTTGTAGCTTTTACATGAGGAGAGGTAGGAGCCTCTGTAAAGCGACACACAACTCCCACCGCATATAAAATATCGGGCCTTGTATTGGTTAGATACCTTAAACTCCCCACAAGACTCTTGAAGACCGTGGAGTCTACCTTCTCTCCTTCATCAAACTTTGATTACTTCAAGCCACCTTCCATAGGTGTGTTCACGGGATTGCAATCAAGCATATTAAATTTCTTCAACACTTCTTTTGTGTAGCTTTCTTGTGAGACAAAGATACCATTCTCCGTTTGCTTCACTTCCATTCCCAAGTAATATGACATGAGTCCCATATCTGTCATATCAAATTCACGAGACATGGACTCCTTGAAGTCTTCAAACAAATTTGGGTTATTGCCGGTAAAGATAAGGTCATCCACATAAAGACAAATAAATAAGACATCACCATTATTAAAAGTTTTAACATAAAGAGCATACTCATTTTGACAACGAACAAACCCATTGTCTTGGAAGTACTTGTCAATGCGAGTATTCCATGCCCTCGGTGCTTGCTTTAGACCATACAACGCCTTGTTCAATTTCAAGACTTTTCCTTCTTGACCTTCGATGACAAAACCCATTGGTTGTTCAACATAGACATCTTCTTCAAGATAGCCATTTAGAAATGCCGATTTTACATCAAGCTGAAAAATTCTCCACTCCATTTGAGCTGCCAAGGAAATAAGAAGACGAATGGTTTCCATGCGGGCAACCGGTGCAAACACTTCATCATAATCAACTCCATATTGTTGCTTGTAGCCTTTAGCTACAAGTCTTGCTTTGTGTCTCTCAACCTCTCCTTTTGCATTCTTCTTGATTTTGAACACCCATTTGACTCCAATTGCTTCATGACCTTTGGGAAGGCTTGATAACTTCCAAGTGTTGTTCTTCTCAATGGCTTTGATTTCTTCTTCCATGGCTTGTCTCCACCTTTTGTCTTTCATTGCTTCATCAAAGTTTAAGGGTTCACTGTCAACAAAAAGACAAAACAAATCATTTATAACTTCAGTTTCATCATATAATTCTTGAATATTTCTCATTCTTCTTGGCCTTTCACTTGAACTCCCTTCGGAAGATGATGAGGCTTCATTGGTTGAAGGAGTTGGTGAAAGTGCTGGAGTTGAATCATTTGGAGTCAAGGCTTCTTCATCTATTTCTTCAAAGTACGGGAAAAAATCATAAGTGTCTTCTTTCTCCTCCCAATTCCATGTGCCTTCTTCATAGAACTCGACATCTCGGCTCACAATTGTCTTTCCATTGTTTGGATTATACAATTTGTAGCCTTTTGAGCTTGCATCATAGCCAATGAACACATGTTTCTCACTCCGATCATCAAGCTTGAATCTTCCTTGGTCGGGTACATGAGCATATGCAATGCTCCCAAATACTCTCAAGTGATCAACTCTTGGCTTCACTCCACTCCATGCTTCTTGTGGTGTTTGATCTTTGACATTCTTTGTTGGGGAGCGATTGGACAAATAAACGGCACATGCAACAGCTTCAGCCCAAAATTCCTTTGGCATATTTTTAGCCTTCAACATACATCTAGTCATATTAAGAATAGTTCTATTTTTTCTCTCCGCTACCCCATTTTGTTGTGGAGATTTAGGAATCGTTAGAGGGCGACGAATCCCATATTTTTCACAAAATTCATTAAATTATTTTGATGTGAATTTGCCACCTCTATCGGATCTTAGAACTTTGATTACATAACCACTCTCCTTTTCCACAAAAGCTTTAAAATTTTTAAAAGCTACAAATGCCTCAGATTTTTGCTTTAAAAAATAAACCCAAGTCTTTCTACTATAATCATCAATAAAAAGAAAGAAATATTTATTGTTACCACATGAAGGAGGATTGATTGGGCCACACACATCGGTGTAAACAAGTTGGAGAGGCTCCTTTGCTCTTGAATTAGCTTCTTTTGGAAAACTCCTTCTTGCATGCTTTCCAAGGAGACATGCTTCACACAATTGATTAGGATGGTTGATGTGAGGCATCCTTTTCACCATCTTCTCCTCTCCTAAGGATTTTAGTGCTCCAAAATTCAAGTGCCCAAATCTCATATGCCAACACCATGAT
Source organism: Glycine soja (assembly GCF_004193775.1). NCBI lineage: Eukaryota > Viridiplantae > Streptophyta > Magnoliopsida > Fabales > Fabaceae > Glycine > Glycine soja. Next base: position 12,740,295 of record NC_041003.1, on the reverse strand, counting down.
TCATCTTTTATGCTAGCCTTCAAACATTTTGCTTCATTGGTTTTAATGTTCAAAGTGAACATTCTGTTTCTTGACATAAACACCTTGGCAATCAAATTAGAATTTTGATCTCGAAGCCATAAACAACAATCTTTCATATGAATTTCATACCCCTTTTCAACAAGTTGTCCCAAACTCAAAATATTGCTTTTTAGTTTAGGAACATAGTAAACATCCGTGATTAATTTGTGAGCACCATCTTTTAAAGAAATTAAAATGGTACCTTTTCCTTGGATTTGCACCATGTAAGAATCTCCAAAAGAAACATTTCCTTTCACCTTCTCATCAAGTTCCACAAATTTTTCTTTGCATCCACACATGTGATTGCTTGCTCCATTGTCAAGATACCATAAACATTTGTCTTCCTTCTCACCATTATTAAGTGATAGTAGTAGTGTTGACTCTTCAACTTCTTTATCTTCTTTATCATCAATAAGATTGACCTTCTCTTCAACATTTATTCTACACTCCCAAGAGTAATGACCATATTTATGACAATTAAAACATTCAACATTAGATTTATCATACCTCCTTTCATATGCTTTTTCATAATTGTTTCTACCTCTTCCTCTTCCTCTTCCACGACTTCTAGTGGATTGATGGCTCCTCCATTCATTATTGTAAAAAATTATCACGATCTCCTCTTCCTTGGCCATGACCATGTCCACGACCACGTCCTCTTCCACGTCCACGTGCTTTTTGACTACTTTCCCCTCCATTTTCTTTCAAAGAAGCTTTGGCTTTGAGGACTTGCTCCAATGGCTCATCATGTCTTCTATTGAACCTTTCTTCATAGGCTTGAAGAGAACCCATCAATTGATCTACGGTCATTGAGTCTAAATCCTTAGACTCTTCAATAGCACAAACCAGATAATCAAATTTAGCGATTAAGGAGCGAAGGATTTTTCCCACCACATGAACATCTTCCATATTTTCTCCACAACGCTTCATTTGGTTCACAATAGCCAACACCTTGTTGCCAAAATCTGAGATAGATTCAGATTCCTTCATATGCAATGATTCAAACTCTTTACGTAGAGTTTGTAGGCGCACCTTTTTTACCTTATCAACACCTTCAAGGGAGGTTTTCAAAATCTCCCATGCTTCTTTGGATGTGGTTGCATTTGACACCAACTCCAACATAGCTTCATCCAAACCTTGATGAATGAAAGTAAGTGCTTGTTGATCCTTCTTCTTCGACTTCAACAAAGTCTCCTTCTCATTTGGTGACAAAATAGCCTCATTTTGAGGTTGGGTATAACCTTTCTCTACAATCTCCCATGCATCTTGAGAACCTAACAAGGCTTTCCTGCGACGACACCAATCATCTCTCAACTCACAAAGTGTTTCTCTCTCAACACTCTAGAACTCAAGCTCTGATGCCACTTTGTTGGAAGAAGAACATTTTTTTATTTCATTTGGTACACAAAATACAAGAGTATGATCCCCTATTTATACTAAAATAGAGTGACCACTCACATAATTTGCTTATTCAAGAATACTAAATGCTCACTTAATTACTTATTCAAGACTTTGTAACTTACAACCTTACAAATTTCATCTTCCACAATTTAAGGCTCATAAAACTTGTTATTATTATTTTTCTAATTAATATATAACAGAGAACAGGGGAAGGGAATCACCTCAGAATAATCCTACAACGTGTAATCCTCCAGCCTTTAAATTAATAATCAGACTTAAAGTTTTTGCTTGTTGGAATATAGGTTATTGTTGTAAAATTTAAGGCTTAAAATTAATTTTGAAAAATAAAACCCAAAATGTTAATAAATTATGAATTTTTATATTTCAATGAGTTTTTTTAAGACAACCAATACAAAAATTAGGATAAGCCTGATTTAGTGTGTCAACATTGCGATATATGCATCTTGATCCCTAATTTATTTATTAATTAATTTTGTATTTTTTTATTCCGGGTAGATGAGCTTGGATGGATAAGTAAAAAAACACTTAAATCAAATTATTTAAAAAAAATACAACTGGTTTTATTAATGATAAAATTAAATCAAATTGATTTTAATTAGGTCACTTTGTTAATGATAAAATTAAATCAATGGTAGTGTTGTTTACCTGGGGAAATGTCTTGTTTCAAGCCAAGTTGTGCTAGAGTGAAAAATCTCAGGACCATAGAGATGCCAGATTTCTTTTGAAAATAGCTGGGTTGAGGCCGTCTCTACAACCTTCTTTTCCATCGATCAATTAATTATCCATTTTAACCATTAACATAAATCCTACAAAAATGAGGGCTTTACAAGAGCTTTTCCATCTTGATGTTTTTAAAACAAGGGTTTTCCATTCTTGATGTCCTTCTTCCCACTTTCATGCATAAAACTTTTCAAGATATTGTTGTTAAACAACTCTTATAAGATGTCATCACCAACCAAGAAAGCATGGTTCACTATAACTTATTTAAAAAATGAAAAGGACATTGTGCCAAAAGTGTGAAACCAAAAGAAAAGATGAAAAATTGAATAACAAAATTTAATACCTGGAGAAGCATATTTCACAGGTTCCATTTCCTTTCTCGTATACCATTTTCCGAATTTCTTTTCAGATTTCATCATCATTGAGAAAGAGTATAATTGAATGGGAAATATTCAGACCCCATAAAAAAGAAATATAGAGATTGCAGAAATGAAAAAATAGTCTGGCTTCAATTTCCAATACAACAAACAAAAATATGCTGTTATGACCAATGTACTATCAAGGTGAGAATTTTCCTACCAAGTGACATGATTGATATATCATTCTACAATACTTGCCCCTGCAAGATGTAGTTAGAACCAATATACTCTCCAAGGATTGGATGTATAAGTGGGCTTCAATTCCACAAGTTGAGTTTACATATAATTTTTTTTGAGAAGAGTAGGAATCTAGAATACCTTGAAGTTTCAAATATTCTTAGGGAAGTTCTTTTGCTACACGATGGGCCATTACATGGATTTACTTTTTAGATTAATTCATACGAACTTTCCAATCAAAATTGAATCCCTCAAAAAGTTTATTTTGTTCTTATCAAGAAAAGGTAATTAAATTTCATGAGCTTACTAACCAACAAAGTGATCCATATCAAATATAACACTATTAGATTAGGTTGTTTGATATATGTTAATTAGTTGAAAACTCATGAAATTAAATCACTTTATTTTCATGTAATAATAAACTCCTTTTATTGAGCAATTCAATTTTAATTGGGAAGTATTTAGTGATGTAAAAAGTAAACTCGTGTATTGAACCACTGTGCAGCAGAAGAACTGCCATGACATACTTGAAATTTCAAGGTATTCTAGATTCTTACACTTCTCAAAAAAAGCATATCTAAACTCATGCTGTGGGATTGAAGCCCAATTATGGCCTCTAATCCTTTGATAGTATATATGTTCTAACAACGTCTTGGAGGGGCAAGTATTGAAGAAAGATATCAATCATGTCACTTGGTAGGGAAATTCTCACCTTCATAATACACTGGTCATTGCTGCATATTATTGTTTGTGGGATTGAAGCCCATGTATACCTCCATTTGTTTGATAGTATACTGATCTTCACAAGGATAAGCAAGTGTTATAGGATGCTATAAATCACATTAGTTACTTTGCACTTCACTGATTTCATGAATGTGTTCACCATGGCCAGCCTTCTCGCACCAAAACATAAGTAAAATAAAAATTCAAACAAAGAGTAAATAGATGATAAACATTATATAAGTACAAAAGGTACATGATTCAACCATATTACATACCCACACACATGAATATGTATAAATTTGATAACTCAATAGTTTTACTTCGTTGAAAATGTCTTCATAGAATTTTGCTTGCTCTTCTACAAAAACACCTTATACTGTAGAATTATATTTGTACTCCAAAACTAACAAAGCCACTCTATTCTTCAAATGATGAAACAATGTGGTTCGATTTACTTAGAATCCAATCCTTCACGTTAGTTTCAAAAAGTATAAAGTCTGCTTTACTAACATTCAAAGTCTTCAATTGTAAATGTAGTTGTGTTGCAAATATGGTAATTAAGGACTGTAATTACAAAATACTAAAACCTTAACATTTCTATACGGACCTCAATGTGAAATTTTTCTGAGATGCTAAACCTATATTCATACTATGACAATAAAAGCAAAATATGTGCTACTGAAATCTTTGAATGTTATATTAACAGATAAAGAAAAAGTTCTTAAGCCATTCGTGACTTCTGTACAACATTTCATTAGCCAAATTGATAGGTATGTTTGAGGTGTTAGTAAATAATCGATTATTATAATGATGCATTAAATTTCCACTAACATCCGCCTTAATAAAAACAAGGCATGGGCAATATCTTGTTATGGTGCATGTCACAAATAAAATGAAAAATGAACCATAATTTAAAATGGAACTCAAAAAATTCAGTTTTTATGCAGAAAACTAAGGCCCCACTCAGAGTCATTTTTTGTTTTTTGTTTTGAAATTTTATAAATTCAAAACCTGTTTTGAGTTTTTAATTTCAAATTTGTTTTTAAAACCCTGTTGCAAAATAGAAACGGAGCTTCAAAATCCTTTTCCAGCAATGATCAAATAGATCTGGTGCAGTGGTTGTTTGGGCGAGCACATCTGAAGAAGTGGAGGTTGGTGGTGGCCTATTGGTGGTTTTGGGAGCAGATTTGGGGGAGGGGAGGCTGGTGGTGGTTTGGGCAATTGGATCTAGTGAAAGGGAGGCCACTGGTGTGCGGTGGTGTGGTTTGGGTGAGGGGATCTAATGAAAGGGAGATTGGTGGCAAACAGATCTAGTGAAGGGGGAGGTTGGTGGTGGCATAATGGTGGTTTTGCTGAGTGGATCTAGGGTAGACTAGTGGTGGTGCGGTGGTGGTTTGGGCGAGGGGATATGATGAATAGGAGGCTAGTGGTGGTTTGGACAAGCAGATCTGATGAACAGGAGGCTGCTTGGTGGCACGGTGATGGTTTGGGCGAACAGATCTAATAAAGGGAGGTTGGTGGTGGTTTTGGTGAGCGGATCAAGTGAAGGTAGAAGTGTGAGAGTGTGAAACAACAAACAATAATCAAGAAATCTGTTTTTATTGTTTTTGAAATGAGATTAAAACTATTTTGAAATGAAGTAAAAAACATCAACTCAGTCCCATTTTTCCCAAACAAGTTTTCTTTTCGAAATTGCATTATAAAACAGAAATTTGAAAGCTCATGGCTACCACCCAGAACGGGCCTAAGCCATTATTTCGAACAATTGTAATGGTCAATTTTTTTGAAGAATTATTCCAAAAAATTCAATTTAGTAGAAGGAAAACATGATTCTTTTTCATTATGTGGAAAGTAATACAAAAATAACAAAAAAATATGATAATTTTAAATAGGAAGGCAGAACATACATTTTTTTATACTAAAATCTTATAATTAGGGCTTGAAACAAATAAGTAGAAACTCATTTTAAAAGACCCAACTTTGACATCGATAAGTTGATGACATAAACACAAATCTAAGCTCAAATTTAATCACAGGTATATACTAGTATAAATTATGATAAGAAATTTGAAAAAAAAACCTGAGAGAAATCTAAGCTCAAATTTAATCACAGGTATATACTCGTATATTTATAGCAATCTTTTTGGGGCTGGCATGGGCCTAGTTAGTGGGACAATGGCCAGGGCCTAGGGTTTGGAGGGCCCAAAATATCTATCTAATATCTAATATAAAGGTGTAATCTAGGGGAATTACATTTTTAACCTCACTTTATTTGTTGACACATGTTAATTTTTTGACTTTATGGTCTTTTTAGTCCAACCAAGGAAATGTCCATAATGGATATGTTCAATTGTTGACACTTGGTATAAAACAGTGGCATTTATGATATTTCCACAATCCTTGTTTATTTTGCTTTTGCGTTTGAGAGTGACATTGCTACTCTTAGGACTGTATGCATCTCCTTGACCTTTCTAGAACACTTCTCTTCGCACACTTCCTCATTTCTCTACCCAAACGACACCATTTTGCCTCTTGCTCGCTCGTTGCACTGCTAGAGCCACCTTTCTTCATCATTAGTCATGTTCCTACGAGGCCGTTACACTCCTTCATTTTTATCTTTCTCTTCCTCAATCTTCTCCTGTCTTTTTTTCTTTTTTTCCTCTAATCTTTCTCTTTCTTTTTTTATTTCACTTTTTAGTTGGACATTTTCTCGAACAGTTTTCATTCAAGCTTTAGATTTTGATTTTTTGATTTTTTTTAGTGGAGCTAGATAGGCAAACACAAGATGTACCGGTTCTTAAGGATTGTTTGATTTTCATTCCTTGTAGGTAGTTTTGGACACTTGTTGGACCCAATGGGTGTGGAAAATCTACCCTCTTGAAGGTATTTTGCACGATTTTGGTCACCTTTTTGCTATTTTTTTTATGTTCACTTTTAGTTTTATTTTATATTCAAATTGCATCACCTTTTTGTTGTGTTTTTTTTGCTGTTTTGATTTTTTTAGTGGAGATAGGCAAACACAGGATGTACCGATGCTTTAAGGATTGTTCGATTTGCATTCCCTACAAGTAGTTTTGGACGCTTATTAGACTCAATGTGTGTGGAAAATATACCCTCTTAAAGGTATTTTGCACGATTTTGGTCATCTTTATGCTGTTTTTTTTCAGTGCATGTTTTTTTTTATGTTCACTTTTAGTTTTATGTTGTATTCAAATTGCATCATTAGAAGAAGATAAGAATGCTTTTAGAATGACTCAGTCAAAAGAGCTGGCAACATTGCATGAAGCAGAGAATATTTCATGTGGTAAATCTGAAGTGGATTTCATTGTCTCTTTTTTTTTTTATGGTAAACCCGATTTGTTATGGTAAGTTCATTCCTTTTTGTCATCTTTACGGTTTTATTTTTTAAATGTTTCCTTGCACTTTGCCATTTTAGAAGAAGAGTTTGTTCTATTTTTAGAAATTGATTGTTTTGATTTTTTTTAGTGGAGATAAGCAAACACAGGATGTACCGGTTCTTAAGGATTGTTCGATTTGCATTCCTTGCAGATAGTTTTGGACGCTTATTGGAGCCAATGGGTATGGAAAATCTACCATCTTGAAGGTATTTTGTACGATTTTGGTAATCTTTTTGCTGTTTTTTTCAGTGTTTTTTTATGTTCACTTTTAGTTTTATTTTGTATTCAAATTGCATCACCTTTTTGCTGTGTTTTTTTTACTGTTTTATAAAATGTTCATTGTTAGTTTTATTTTGTATTCAAATTGCATCACTAGAAGAAGATAAGAAAGCTTTTGGAACAAGGCAACATTGCTTGAAGCAAAGAAGATTTCGTGTGGTAAATCTGAAGTGGATTTCATTGTGTCTTATTTTTTTATGGTAAGTTCATTCTTTTTTGTCATCTTTACGGTTTTATTTGTGAATGTTTCCTTTCACTTTGACATTTTAGAAGAAGAGTTTGTTCTATTTTTTTAGTGTTCTATTTTTTTTTTAGATTTTGCATTCTTTTATTCTCACTTTGGATTGATAGGCTTTCAAATTCCAGCAAGGATAGGATTCTGACTTCAATATTCCCAAAATTGATTCTTGCTCAATTTTTCCTGCTGAAGGTTTGCATTTTTTTATTCTCACTTTTGTAAAATCAACCGCCTATCCTTCACTTTTGTAAAATGAGTGGGTTGGTTAAGGGAATGATGGATTCTGAATTTTAGAATCATAATTTTGATTAGTATATGTTGGGGGTAAGGATGTAATGAATGGAAAGTATAGTAGATGATATGTAAATTGTTTTTTTTTTTCAATTCTGAACAGGATAAGTGAGTAGTAGTATAGAGGATGTATCACTTTATAGGTTAGATGTTGTTGTATATCTACATCCTTTAAATATTTTTTTTATTCCTGGTGATATTCATTATGTCATGGGCACCATTTTGAGAAATTGTCCTTTTTTATCCTTGCATTTTGATATGGCAAGTTCATTCCTTTTTGCCATTTTTACGGTTTTATCTTCGATGTATTTATTTTATCTATTTGTAAATGTTTCCTTGCACTTTCTCCTGAAGATAAACGGTTTACATCCTCTAAATAATAATTTTTTCATTCCGGGTGATATTCATTATATTGTGGACACCATTTTGATAAATTGTCCTTCAAACTGTACACTAAATTGTGATGAAATTGGCAGTTGAACCACTATCAATATTTGAGAGACCATTGGAGACGAGATATGTTTCTACTTCAGGCTTAATAAAAAAAAAATTATGGGAGTTGGTAATCAGAAAACACATTGCTTAGGATGATAGTGACTCTAATTGAAGACTCAACAAATCAACTTATGATCTTTTTTTTTTTTGACAATTTTATGTAGACCTTGCTAAAGTCTTATCATGTAATTTTCTATCGTTTAGAGACATTGTTTTGTTTTCATATTTTGGTGTATTTGAACAACCTGGCAGTAGTATATGGTTATTTTTTGATTGATCAAATATTTGTCATGTTTTGATATAAAGTTATGCAATGCAAAAGAACAACTACTCCTATCAATAGTTATTACATGTATTAACACTCAATTAATGACAAATTGTCACTAACGAAAACACTCTTTCCAAATATGTTTTAAATGTAATACATAACAAAATATTTCTATAAACAGTCCATGTAAAACTTTGTAGTTAGAAAGAAAGAAGTTGAAGGTCTTGTTACTGAAGAGCTGCATGAAGAAATGAATGCCTTTGTTGAAATCTTCAACAATGCTTATGAAGATAAAAAAACCAATCCAACAATATGCTAAAACTATTGAAGAAAAATTGAACTTTCTACCCAAGAGGATAGAGAAAAACTAGCCAAGGCTACAAATGGGTATGATAAAGTAAATGATCTGATAAGTAAATTTGGAAAGCCTATTGCTCAGGAAGAAAGTTCAGAAAAATATTTGGTGGCACAGGAAGAAGTATTGTTAGCTCAACTTCGTCCTATTCAAAATAAACTGAATGCGGTTCTTCAGAAAATTACAAACACTCAATCATCAAAAGAGTCGAATGAGAAACAAAAAGAAATGTTATTTTCGGTAGCTACTTCCAATGCAATAATTTTTAAAGAACATCTGGAAAAGAAGCTAGAAGAGATAGAACAAGCTCAAATGAAAAACTAGACAAGGCTAACAATGACTTTGACAAAGTGAATGATCTGATAAGTCAATTTGAAATGCCTCTTGTTTGAAAAAAAGAAAGAAAAGGAAAACACAGTTTTAAGGAAACAATTTTTTTGATGTTCTAGATTTTTTCTCTATTCTTTCAGAACTAAGAACATCTTTTATAACATGAAAATCACAATCATTCACTTAAATTGTGTTAAAAACCACTAAACCCTATTAATTAGCTTCAGTGTCTAGAAAAACTTTTAGATTAATTAACTTCCAATGGCTAAAAACATTAAATCAGATTAATTGTGTTTACACTGACACCTTAAAAATACACACAGATTAATTTTTTAATAAATCATTCAACAATGGATTATTGAATGACTTCTTAACAAGAAAATCTAAGTTAATGTATTTTTAGTCGTCATAATGATAATTAATCCGATTTAATGTTTTTTAGTGGTTGGAAGTTAATTAGTTTGTCTTAAAGTTTTTCTAGCAGTAGTGAAGCTAATTATTAATCTGGTTCATTGGTTTTTAACACCAATTAAGTGAATGATCATGATTTTCGTGTGTATAAAAAGATGTTTTATATTTTTGAAAAAATAGAAAAAATCTTGAAAAACCAAAAGAGTTGTTTCCTAAAACCTGAGTTTTCCTATTTTTTGTTACCGAGCAAATTTTATTATTATGTGGGTTTTGGTTTGTTGAGTTCTCTTCTATGCAGAGAGTTTTATAGTATTGTTTTCTCCTATAGGGACGATAGGGTATACACTACTATACAATTCTAGTATAGGAACAAAACGTCTTAAAGAGAACGACTTAATTTACAACTCAGCCTTCATTTACGATTCATGTTTTTTCAACCTCTGCAGCAACAATACATAGTCTAATTCTTCCCAATCATACATAAACTATAAATTCAACAACAAAGTGATGAATTGTAATATTATTACTGTGAAAGTACAAAAGTACACGCATCCCTACTCAATTATATTACACACCCACACACCTAAAGTTCATAGAATTGGTACCTTAGTACTTTTAGTTGAATGAAAATGTCTTTAATTATAGTATTATGCTTGCTCTTTTAGAGCAAAACTAAAAAAGGCAATCTAAATCAATTTGAATATGCTTATGTGAATACTAAAACAACATGCGCTTTGATTTGTGTAGAAAATAATTTGTCACCTTAGATTCTATCAAATCTAAATCAAAAGGTATGGGTTGTTACACCAGTATGCAAGGTTTTAAACTACAAAAGCAAATACTTTCACATACAAAAACTGAGGAACATTATTAGAATATGCATAATGAAACTTTAAAGACATAATACTGTCATAGACCTCCATGTGTGAAACTATATATGACAAGAAGTTTTAAACAAAAACTATATTCCTTTACTGTGTTTAAAAAACAGAAAAAAGGATACTAAAATTTTGAAAAGTTACATCAACAAATAATAAAACAGTTCATTATATAATTGCTCTACAATATTAATGAACCTAATTGATGTGCATGCAGGCCCAGTCCCGACATTTCATGGACTCTAAGGCAAAATGATAAATAAGGGCCTTAATGTGTACTCATTATTAACAAATTTCCTTTTGTTTATAAGAAAAACAGCCCTTAATGTGTAAATATAAATGAATATTCCACAATATATTACATACAACATTTTTCTACTTATAAACACACAAACACTAAATAACAAATGTTAATAGGAGTTTAATTTTATTATATAGAATTATTACTATTATTTTTAATGCTTGGATAAGTTGAAATTTGAGAACCAAGAAAATAAAAAAAAAAACAAGTGTTATTAAAAAATTTTGAATTATTTTTTGGCCCTCTTCAACCATGGGCCTTGAGCAGTGGCACTCCCTTGCCACTCTTCAGGGTTGACCCTGTTGATGCGTACCTAATCGTGTGCTTGTGTGCATGTATGAGGTTGCATGTGTTAGTAAATAATCCATTAATATCACATAGACATGATGGTACACAAGTGTTAATAACACAATCCATTAATATGAAGCCCAATCAAATTTAATATAGTATTCATTTTGATTAAAAATAGATTTGTTTCTATGTAGTTTTTGTTTCAAAAACTATGAAGATCGTACAATGATTTTAAAAGGGAAGTAAAAATTTTAATATTTTAAGCTTAAATACTTTTTTTCTCCTACAATTTAGTATTTTTTTCATTTTGCCCATGAAAAACAAATTCATTTGACGACAAAAGTGAAGATTTAAGTAAAATCAAATTGACTGACAAGATAACCAAATCATGGTGAAAAGAGTTAAGAAATGTTAAGAGAGACGGGAGGCAATTGATCACCGAAGTTTAGTGAAGAAAATTAATAGAGGGAATCATGCATCCTCTTTTTTGGCGAAGATAAAAGTCAATAGAGGGGTACGCTCTCCTTTGATAAAGAGAAATAATTGACCCTTGTTACTCTCTTATTTATAATGATGATATTAATTATAGAGAGATAAATTTTATTTTATAATATCAATTGTTATATTTATTATATATAATATATAATTAATTTTAATAATATTAACTATCAAATTCAATACATTTATTTCATGGTCAATGAATAATTAAACCCATTTATTAAATTTAATTATTTGATGTATGGATTGTCATATCTATCTCTGTGTGCACACATATACACATATACACACTTGTGCATATTAAAACAAGAGATAAATTATATTTATCTCCTAAAGTGCTTATTATATTCTTTGGGGAGGGGGAATGTAGTGCGTAGAGATAGAGATTCATTTGACCATTCATACATTTAATAAATGTGTTTAATTTATTTATTGACCATGCAATAAATATATTAAATTTAATAATTAATATTATTACAAATAATTATATACTGTATATAATAAATATAATAATTCATATTATAAAGTAAAAATGATCTCTCTATAATTAATGTCATCATTATAAATAAGAGATACAGTAGCAAGGATCAATTACTTCCATGTTTATTAAAGGAGAGCATCAGCTGCTCAGGGTAAGTAACATATTGTAAGGCACCAACAATGGACTGTAGAAGGAAGCATCCTGCAGCAAATCAGAATCATGCTTGGACAACTTGCAGCTAGAAACCATAGGAGAAGAAATAGGTTTAGATTCCAACACATCAATCTTGACCAATAAATCTCGATGTAGTTTGATAGAGTTATAAGTAGAGACCCATTAGATTAAAAATGAGCCTCAATGCCCAAAAAAAATGAAGGGCACCAAGCTACTTGAGATGAAGAACTACCAGCGATGATGATAAAATCAGCATACAGCAGGATATAAACTGTGGCAGTTTTAGTTTTGTATGTGAACAAGGAAGGGTTGCACTTGCTGTCAGAAAAGCCAAGCTGTAACAGAGTTGTTTTCAGCCATTCAAACCAAGCTCTAGGAGCTTGTTTTAGACCATAGATAGCCTTATTTAACTTGCATACGGATGACTTGTCTGATGACAGAAAACCTTAGGGTTGAGTCATATACACCTCTTCTTGTAAGAACCCGTTAAGAAAGGTATTATTTACATCCAGTTATAATAGAGGCCACTTGTAACTGAGAGCAAGAGTGAGAATGACCCTTATAGTGACAGGTTTTTTTAACGGGAAAAAGTTTCATGAAAATCAAATCCAAATTGTTGGTTAAAACCCTTTGCAACCAATCAATCTTTATATTTGTTGACAGTACCATCAGAATTTTCTTTCACTCTAAACACCCACTTACACCTAATTGCAATTCTATTCTGAGGTAAGGGAACTAGAGTACAAGTATAACTTATTTGAAGAGCATTGAATTCATCGGTCATGGTAGTAACCCATTTAGGACCCTGCAGTGCTTGTTTGACATATTTAGGTTCAGCACGAGCAAGAAGCAAAGTAGGATGAATTCTTGGTTGATCTATCCCATTCTTTGCTCTAGTGACCATAGGATGAACATTAGCAGGTCTGTTGGTGTCGAAGGAAGACAATTTATTAGATAAATTGCAGTAACAAAAACATGATCCGATATGGTTAAGGGAAGAGATTCATGACTAAGTAAAGACAAACCAAGCTCAACAATGTGTTTGTGCTTGCATTCAATCGCACCATTCTGATGATGTGTGGGGGGCATGAAAGCCTATGAAAAATGCATCAATCACCCAGATAAGAGGAAAAGCTACGAAATTCACCCTCCCGCCCCAATCTGTAATTCAACCATTGACTTGAATTGTCTAAAAACATTTAGCGCATCAGATTTATTCTTAAGCAAATATAATCACGTAAACCAAGAGTGAGCTTCAACAAAAGACATAATATCTGAAATTACAGTGAGAAGGCATGTGGGTAGGACCCCACAAGTCACTATATATCAATTCTAAAGGAAAATGATACACAGTTTGACACAACTTAGATGGTAAACGATGTATTTTGCCCAAACAACGGGCTAAACAGAATGGCAAATAATCTTTAACAGACAATTTCAGGTTACAACGGGCACTTTATTATTACAATCATCAATAGAAACAACATTTATACAAGGAGTAACACTGGAAACAATAGTTATAGAAGGCACGATTGAGTAGAACTGGAGACTCGGAAATTGGCACTGACCATTAGGAACAACATCTCCCCGAAGAAGGATTTCATTGGAATCCTGACTTTCGACAAAGCAACGATTAGTATGGAATTCGAAAAAGACACAATTGTCACGAGCAGCTTTGCTCATGCTAATTAGATTTTTACTGATTTTAGGAACATGCAACATAAATTTAAGGACAAGTTTTAAATCAGGATCATAAGGTGAGATGAAATTAATTGGAATTGCCAAAAGATGAAATGTTCAGACCTTATCCATTACCAATGAAGATTTGGTCTGGACCCTCAAATGGCGAAGTCTGCTGAATGTTTTGAAAATTATTTGTGACATAGAATGATGATCCCAATAGCCAATGATCTTACTCTGCTATGTCAATCATTGTAGCCATAGCAACACCCTCTCCACACTCCGCAGTTCGTGCCATGCAACCATCTTTTTTATTTTATTAAATTAGATCTTATATTACTACAATAAACTTAACATAAAACAATTGAAATAAATGAGATATTGGGTTTTTGTCTTAAATTTTTTTTTTGTGCATTCATAATGCACTGAAATGAAAACAATTCAATTATGCAACAGTAGTTTATTACAATGAACAGAAAACAAAAATCAACGATAAGCTACAGAAATAGCGAGACAACGAAGTAGAAGAAGAACGATGATCATGGCACACTCATCGGCCGTATACTAGCAACAAAATCACCTGAGAGAAAGGGGTAAGGTGAGAGAAAGGAATAACAGGCAGAAGAAACAAGCTCTCAACAGAGAAGAAGTAGAGAACAGGGGAAGGGAACCACCTCATAATAATCCTACAACGTGTAATCCTCCAGCCTTTAAATTAATAATCAGGCTTAAAGTTTTTGCTTGTTGGAATATAGGTGATTGTTGTAAAATTTAAGTCTTTAAATTCATTTTGAGAAATAAAACCCAAAATGTTAACAAATTATGAATTTTTATATTTCAATGAGTTTTTTTAAGACAACCAATACAAAAATTAGGATAAGCCTGATTTAGTTTGTCAACATCGCTATATGTGCATCTTGATCCCTAATTTATTTATTAATTAATTTTGTATTTTTTTATTCCGGGTAGATGAGCTTGGATGGATAAGTAAAAAAACACTTAAATCAAATTATTTAAAAAAAAATACAACTGGTTTTATTAATGATAAAATTAAATCAAATTGATTTTAATTAGGTCACTTTGTTAATGATAAAATTAAATCAATGGTAGTGTTGTTTACCTGGGGAAATGTCTTGTTTCAAGCCAAGTTGTGCTAGAGTGAAAAATCTCATGACCATAGAGATGCCAGATTTCTTTTGAAAATAGCTGGGTTGAGGCGGTCTCTACAACCTTCTTTTCCATCAATCAATTAATTATCCATTTTAATCATTAACATAAATCCTACAAAAATGAGGGCTTTACAAGAGCTTTTCCATCTTGATGTTTTTAAAACAAGGGTTTTCCATTCTTGATGTCCTTCTTCCCACTTTCATGCATAAAACTTTTCAAGATATTGTTGATAAACAACTCTTATAAGATGTCATCACCAACCAAGAAAGCATGGTTCATTATAACTTATTTAAAAAATGAAAAGGGCATTGTGCCAAAAGTGTGAAACCAAAAGAAAAGATGAAAAATTGAATGACAAAATTTAATACCTGGAGAAGCATATTTCACAGGTTCCGTTTCCTTTCTCGTATACCATTTTCCGAATTTCTTTTCAGATTTCATCATCATTGAGAAAGAGTATAATAGAATGGGGAATGTTCAGACCCCATAAAAAAGAAATATAGAGATAGCAGAAATGAAAAAATAGTCTGGATTCAATTTCCAATACAACAAACAAAAATATGCTGTTATGACCGATGTACTATCAAGGTGAGAATTTTCCTACCAAGTGACATGATTGATATATCATTCTACAATACTTGCCCCTGCAAGACGTAGTTAGAACCAATATACTATCCAAGGATTGGATGTATAAGTGGGCTTCAATTCCACAAGTTGAGTTTACATATAATTTTTTTTTAGAAATGTAGGAATCTAGAATACCTTGAAGTTTCAAATATTCTTAGGGAAGTTCTTTTGCTACACGATGGGCCATTACATGGATTTACTTTTTACATTAATTCATACGAACTTTCCAATCAAAATTGAATCCCTCAAAAAGTTTATTTCATTCTTATCAAGAAAAGGTAATTAAATTTCATGAGCTTACTAACCAACAAAGTGATCCATATCAAATATAACACTATTGGATTAGGTTGTTTGATATATGTTAATTAGTTGAAAACTCATGAAATTAAATCACTTTATTTTCATGTAATAATAAACTCCTTTTATTGAGCAATTCAATTTTAATTGGGAAGTATTTAGTGATGTAAAAAGTAAACTCATGTATTGAACCACTGTGCAGCAGAAGAACTGCCATGACATACTTGAAATTTCAAGGTATTCTAGATCCTTACACTTCTCAAAAAAATCATATCTAAACAGTGGGATTGAAGCCCAATTATGGCCTCTAATCCTTTGATAGTATATATGTTCTAACAACGTCTTGGAGGGGCAAGTATTGAAGAAAGATATCAATCATGTCACTTGGTAGGGAAATTCTCACCTTCATAGTACACTGGTCATTGCTGCATATTATTGTTTGTGGGATTGAAGCCCATGTATACCTCCATTTGTTTGATAGTATACTGATCTTCACAAGGATAAGCAAGTGTTATAGGATGCTATAAATCACATTAGTTACTTTGCACTTCACTGATTTCATGAATGTGTTCACCATGGCCAGCCTTCTCGAACCAAAACATAAGTAAAATAAAAATTCAAACAAAGAGTAAATAGATGATAAACATTATATAAGTACAAAAGGTACATGATTCAACCATATTACATACCCACACACATGAATATGTATAAATTTGATAACTCAATAGTTTTACTTCGTTGAAAATGTCTTCATAGATTTTTGCTTGCTCTTCTACAAAAAGACCTTATACTGTAGAATTATATTTGTACTCCAAAACTAACAAAGCCAATCTATTCTTCAAATGATGAAACAATGTGCTTCGATTTACTTAGAATCCAATCCTTCACGTTAGTTTCAAAAGGTATAAAGTCTGCTTTACTAACATTCAAAGTCTTAAATTGTAAACGTAGTTGTATTGCAAATATGGTAATTAAGGACTGTAATTACAAAATACTAAAACCTTAACATTTCTATATGGACCTCAATGTGAAAATTTTCTGAGATGCTAAAGCTATATTCATACTATGACAATAAAAGCAAAATATGTGCTACTGAAATCTTTGAATGTTATATTAACAGATAAAGAAAAAGTTCTTAAGCCATTCGTGACTTCTGTACAACATTTCATTAGCCAAATTGATAGGTATGTTTGAGGTGTTAGTAAATAATCGATTATTATAATGATGCATTAAATTTCCACTAACATCCGCCTTAATAAAAACAAGGCATGAGCAATATCTTGTTATGGTGCATGTCACAAATAAAATGAAAAATGAACCATAATTTAAAATGGAACTCAAAAAATTCAGTTTTTATGCAGAAAACTAAGGCCCCACTCAGGGTCATTTTCTGTTTTTTGTTTTGAAATTTTATAAATTCAAAACCGAGTTTTTAATTTCAAATTTGTTTTTAAAACCCTGTTGCAAAATAGAAACGGAACTTCAAAATCCTTTTCCAGCAATGATCAAATAGATCTGGTGCAGTGGTTGTTTGGACGAGCACATCTGAAGAAGTGGAGGTTGGTGGTGGCCTATATTGGTGGTTTTGGGAGCAGATTTGGGGGAGGGGAGGCTGGTGGTGGTTTGGGCAATTGGATCTAGTGAAAGGGAGGCCACTGGTGTGCGGTGGTGTGGTTTGGGTGAGGGGATCTAATGAAAGGGAGATTGGTGGCAAACAGATCTAGTGAAGGGGGAGGTTGGTGGTGGCATAATGGTGGTTTTGCTGAGTGGATCTAGGGAAGACTAGTGGTGGTGCGGTGGTGGTTTGGGCAAGGGGATATGATGAATAGGAGGCTAGTGGTGGTTTGGACAAACAGATCTGATGAACAGGAGGCTGCTTGGTGGCACGGTGATGGTTTGGGCGAACAGATCTAATAAAGGGAGGTTGGTGGTGGTTTTGGTGAGCGGATCAAGTGAAGGTAGAAGTGTGAGAGTGTGAAACAACAAACAATAATCAAGAAATCTGTTTTTATTGTTTTTGAAATGAGATTAAAACTATTTTGAAATGAAGTAAAAAAATCAACTCAGTCGCATTTTTCCCAAACAAGTTTTCTTTTCGAAATTGCATTATAAAACAGAAATTTGAAAGCTTATGGCTACCACCCAGAACGGGCCTAAGCCATTATTTCCAACAATTGTAATGATCAATTTTTTTGAAGAATTATTCCAAAAAATTCAATTTAATAGAAGGAAAACATGATTCTTTTTCATTATGTGGAAAGTAATACAAAAATAACAAAAAAAATATGATAATTTGAAATAGGAAGGCAGAGCATACGTTTTTTTATACTAAAATCTTATAATTAGGGCTTGTAACAAATAAGTAGAAACTCATTTTAAAAGACCCAACTTTGACATCGATAAGTTGATGACATAAACACAAATCTAAACTTAAATTTAATCATAGGTATATACTAGTATAAATTATGATAAGAAATTTGAAAAAAAAAAACTGAGAGAAAGCAAGCAATTACCTGATATTGAGTAAGAAAGCTAGTGGAAAGACTATGCGCCGCTTTGACGATGATGGAGATGGAAGCAAGTGAGTTGACCTAGGTACATACTCGTATATTTATAGCAATCTTTTTGGGTCTGGCATGGGCCTAGTTAGTGGGACAATGGTCAGGGCCTAGGGTTTGGAGGGCCCAAAATATCTATCTAATATCTAATATAAAGGTGTAATCTAGGGGAATTACATTTTTAACCTCACTTTATTTGTTGACACATGTTAATTTTTTTGACTTTATGGTCTTTTTAGTCCAACCAAGGAAATGTCCATAATGGATATGTTCAATTGTTGACACTTGGTATAAAACAGTGGCATTTATGATATTTCCACAATCCTTGTTTATTTTGCTTTTGCGTTTGAGAGTGACGTTGCTACTCTTAGGACCGTATGCATCTCCTTGACCTTTCTAGAACCCCTCTCTCTGTACAGTTCCTCATTTCTCTACCCAAACGACACCATTTTGCCTCTTGCTCGCTGGTTGCACTGCTAGAGCCACCTCCTTTCTTCTTCGTCAATCATGTTCCTACGAGGCCGTTACACTCCTTCATTTTTATCTTTCTCTTCCTCAATCTTCTCCTGCTTTTTTTCTTTTTTTCCTCTTATCTTTCTCTTTCTTCCTTTATTTCACTTTTTAGTTGAACATTTTCTCGAACAGTTTTCATTCAAGCTTTAGATTTTGATTTTTTTATTTTTTTTAGTGGAGATAGGCAAACACAAGATGTACCAGTTCTTAAGGATTGTTCGATTTTCATTCCTTGCAGGTAGTTTTGGACACTTGTTGGATCCAATGGGTGTGGAAAATCTACCCTCTTGAAGGTATTTTGCACGATTTTGGTCACCTTTTTGCTATTTTTTTTATGTTCACTTTTAGTTTTATTTTGTATTCAAATTGCATCACCTTTTTGTTGTGTTTTTTTTGCTGTTTTGATTTTTTTAGTGGAGATAGGCAAACACAGGATGTACCAATTTTTTAACGATTGTTTGATTTGCATTCCCTACAGGTAGTTTTGGACGCTTATTGGACTCAATGGGTGTGGAAAATCTTCCCTCTTAAAGGTATTTTGCACGATTTTGGTCATCTTTTTGCTGTTTTTTTTCAGTGCATGTTTTTTTTTATGTTCACTTTTAGTTTTATTTTGTATTCAAATTGCATCACTAGAAGAAGATAAGAATGCTTTTGGAATGACACACTCAAAAGAGCTGGCAACATTGCTTAAAGCAGAGAAGATTTCATGTGGTAAATCTGAAGTGGATTTCATTGTCTCTTTTTTTTTATGGTAAACCCGATTTGATATGGTAAGTTCATTCCTTTTTGTCATCTTTACGGTTTTATTTGTAAATGTTTCCTTGCACTTTGCCATTTTAGAAGAAGAGTTTGTTCTATTTTTAGATTTTGATTGTTTTGATTTTTTTTAGTGGAGATAAGCAAACACAGGATGTACCGGTTCTTAAGGATTGTTCGATTTGCATTCCTTGCAGGTAGTTTTGGACGCTTATCGAAGCCAATGGGTATGGAAAATCTACCATCTTGAAGGTATTTTGTATGATTTTGGTAATCTTTTTGCTGTTTTTTTCAGTGTTTTTTTATGTTCACTTTTAGTTTTATTTTGTATTCAAATTGCATCACCTTTTTGCTGTGTTTTTTTTACTGTTTTTTAAAATGTTCATTGTTAGTTTTATTTTGTATTCAAATTGCATCACTAGAAGAAGATAAGAAAGCTTTTGAAACAACGCAACATTGCTTGAAGCAAAGAAGATTTCGTGTGGTAAATCTGAAGTGGATTTCATTGTGTCTTATTTTTTTATGGTAAGTTCATTCTTTTTTGTCATCTTTACGGTTTTATTTCTGAATGTTTCCTTTCACTTTGACATTTTAGAAGAACAGTTTGTTCTATTTTTTTAGTGTTCTATTTATTTATTTATTTATTTGAGATTTTGCATTCTTTTATTCTCACTTTGGATTGTTAGCCTTTCAAATTCCAGCAAGGATAGGATTCTGACTTCAATATTCACAAAATTGATTCTTGCTCAATTTTTCCTGCTAAAGATCTGCATTTTTTAATTCTCACTTTTGTAAAATCAACCGCCTATCCTTCACTTTAGTAAAATGAGTGGGTTGGTTAAGGGAATGATGGATTTTGATTTTTAGAATCATAATTTTGATTAGTATATGTCGGGGGTAAGGATGTAATGAATGGAAAGTATAGTAGATGATATATAAATTGCTTTTTTTCCAATTCTGAACAGGATAAGTGAGTAGTAGTATAGAGGATGTATCACTTTATAGGTTAGATGCTGTTGTATATCTACATCCTTTAAATATTTTTTTTATTCCTGGTGATATTCATTATGTCGTGGGCACCATTTTGAGAAATTGTCCTTTTTTATCCTTGCATTTTGATATGGCAAGTTCATTCCTTTTTGTCATTTTTACGGTTTTATCTTTGATGTATTTATTTTATCTATTTGTAAATGTTTCCTTGCACTTTCTCCTGAAGATAAGTGGTTTACATCCTCTAAATAATAATTTTTTCATTCCTGGTGATATTCATTATATTGTGGACACCATTTTGATAAATTGTCCTTCTTTATCCTTGCAAGAGATGATATTCATTATATTGTGGTAAGCAACCTTTGTTGAGTTGATTCTAACTTACTAACGTGATTTTAATTTTTAGAGTTATTTGCTGCTAGCTAGGGGATTAATTAGGGAACAATTAAAATGAACATGCCATTTGAACTTTATGCTTAGAATTGAAATATCTTGATTGTTTTCTCAATAGAAGCATGATCTTATGTGATTTTTATTTTAACTTTATGATTGAAGCAGGTTTTGTCACCACCTTATAAAAGCAATTACAAGTCAAATGAACACTAAAATCTGATTATACTACAAATTACATATAATCTTATAGTAAAACTATTTAATTTGTGAGGTTACTTTTCTTCATTCCTATCTTTAAACACGAGTAACCAACATGTTGATTGGAAATGGATAGAAATGTAATTATTTTCAAACAAAATACATTACTTTTTATTTAAAATGTGTCAAATTCCTATACATACCCACGTACTTTTCCCTTACTCTTTGCTTCCAGAAAGCTGGCTAAACGCTTAGCGATGTAATACAGTTCATCGCTCAGTTCACATGGGAGTGCCATGTAACTTCACGACAATGTCAATGAACAAGGAGGCCACCATGTCAGATTACAAGGGAGCATAGGCTATTTCCAGAAAGCTGGCTAAACGCTTCTACGGTCCATTTCAAATCATTGACCAAGTCGGCCCAATTGCATATCGATTGCAACTCCCGAAAAGTGCTCGTATATATACACCCTGTATTTCACTACTCAATGCTCAAACAGTTTCACGGCACCCCCGATAGCGCCAACATCGCTTAATTGCCAGACCACTTCATCAATGATCAGCCTTTAATCACTCCTTTAGTTATTTTGGATTGTCATCGTTCATCTCCTAACAAGGATGCTCCATGGGAAGTGCTAGTCCAATGGTGGGGAATGTCCCCCACGACACCTCATGGGAAGACTAGGACCAGCTGCGACAGGATCATCACCTTGAGAACAAGATGATTCTTCAAGGGCCGAAGGAAGATGATAGCACAGCAGAACCAATACCAGAAAGAGAAATAGGAATCACAACAGCAAACACGGGTACAAATGGCAAAGAGTAAGAGCAGTATTACCAGACCTTCGTACCTCAAGGATTATGTCTGATATGCAATGCAAAAGCTGAGTGGCAGTGAAGGATTTGCTGGATTGTGTTGTCTCCAGCTAGGGAACATTCCCAACCAATTCTTTTAAAGAAATATTCCTAGAGAATCAGGATAATTCCGTTAGTAGTAGGCATTATATATACATATGTAAATAACCAGCAAATCAATAAGAACAATACTATCCTTTTCAATCTTTGCTTCTCTACTTTCTTGCCTCTCCTTTCCTTATCTGGAGGTCCTGGCCCTCAAAGGCAGTCCCTGAGCATAGCAGTTGTATCACATTGTTACAGGAGTTTTTTGCTCCATAATAACTATGTCAAGACTGAAGCTAATTTAAAGATGAATTGGGTTGCTAATGGCATTTTGTGTTCGTTATGAGCCTCGATCCAAGTAGATAATGCATTAATTTGTTGATTGCACTTGAGCTTGTTCTAAATAATCTCTTCTAGCTTCTTTTCCAGATGTTCATTTAAAATTATTGCATTGGAAGTAGCTACCGAATAGAACATTTCTTTTTGTTTCTCATTCGACTCTTTAGATGATCGAATGTCTGTAATTTGTTGGCGAATTGCATTCAGTTTATTTTGAGTAGGGCAAAGTTGAGCTAGCAATATTTTCTGAACTTTCTTCCTGAGCAATAAGCTTTTCAAAATGACTTATCAGATCATTTACTGTCATACCCATTTCTAGCCTTGCATTGGCTAGTTTTTCTCTATCCTCATGGGTAGATAGTTTGATTTCTTCAATAGCTTTAGCAAAGATAGTTTGATTTCTTCAATAGCTTTAGCATACTGTTGGATTCATTTTCGAGCTTCATAAGCATTGTTGAAGATTTCAACAGAGGCATTAATTTCTTCATGCGGCTCTTCAATAACAAGACCTTCAAATTTCTCCATTGCATCTACTGCTTTCTTGATTTCTGCTTTATAATCAGATTTGGATAAAGAAAATTCAAAGCTTCATTCAAAATCCAACCTCTTGAATTTCTCAACAGCCTTTTCGAAATCAAAATTGGTAAACAAACAAACACAAGATGGTACTTCTCCAAAAGTCCCAGGTCCGTTAGAAAAATGTTTCAATTTACAAGACAGAGATGTTCTTGATGCCAGAATTGCAGGGATATTTTTCTCTTCAAGACTACCATTTCATTTAGCAAGGAATCCTTATTATAGGGAGGCATTTTTCTTATGTTGCCAATACTCCTAATCTCAGTGGATATAAGCCTCCAAGCTACAATAAGTTGAGAACTACCTTACAACAGAGAGAAGCCATATGGAGAACCTCTTGCAACCAATAAGAAATTTATGGAACTAGAAAGGTGTGACCATTTTTAGTGATGAGTGGAGTGATCCTCAAAGAATACCTCTTATCAACTTCATGTTTGTCACTAAGAGTGGATCAATATTCTTAATGGTGGTAAATTGCTCTGGTGATATAAAGAACAAGTATTTCATTGCTCAACACATCAAAGATGCAATTATGTAGGTTGGGTCATCAAATGCGGTACAAATTGTTACTAACAATATAATTGCATGTAAGGCAATCGGTATGATAATAGAGAACGAGTTTTATGTCATCTATTGGACTCCTTGTGTTGTGCACTGTCATACCCTAATTTCGTCCGGGGATTATAATTTGATGATATACAACCATTGATTGGCCGCTTCGAGATATTTGGCACCCTTTGTTGTACAACATGTGAAGTCCCGAGACGTGCCGAAAATCAAAAGGAAGCAGGCTTATGCGATCCGTGAAAATTTCGTGATGTGACGGAAATCGAAAGGAGGTATTTTTCGCCATCCGTGAGTTTTCGTAACTTCTTTGAAAGCTAAAAAAGAGTAAATACATAATCCGTAAGGACTCGTAACCTTGCGGAAGGAAAATAAGTATCGTTACAAAATTTGTAAATTTTCGTAACGTTACGGAAAAAGAATTACCAAAAAAAGGTAAAGGGGGTGCATTTAGTAAAAAGGGGGGTACAAATAGCAATCAGGCCCACTTGGGCCTTCCAGATTCTTTTTCCAGAAGGGTGTTGCTTCTGGAGGAATCAACCTTGCTCGCCTGGGCGAGCTGAGTGGCAAGCTCCTCCCCTATTTTGCTATAAATAGGGGGAGGAGTGAAGGGAGAAGGGTTGAGCCTTCTTGGCACTTCTCATTCTCTCGAAATTGCTAAGGAAAATTATTTCCGTGAAGAAAATCCAAGCCGAAGCGTTTCCGTAACGTTTCCGTGAGTAATTACGTGAAGATTCTCGACCGTTCTTCAACATTCATCGTTCGTTCTTCGTTTTCTTCAGTCTTCAACGGGTAAGTACCTCAAACCGAGCTTTTCAATTCATTCTATGTACCCGTGGTGGTCCACATTTTGTTTCATGTATTTTTATTCTCGTTTTCATTCGCTTTTTGTACCCCCTTTTGACGTGCTTCAGTCATTTATTTAAGTCATTTCGCGCCTAATCTAAAAATAAAATAAATTTCCATCGATCATTTGAATTGTAGTATTCATTAATTTCTGTTAAAATGAATTCCGACCGTTCGGTCGTGCCGTAACCACGTTGTAAATCAAAAAAGAGGTAAAATAATAATATAATAATAAAAAAATACCCTTTTAGTAAAATAAAGCGAAAAATCAATCGGACGTTTTCTCTTTGGGATTTCTCATTCTTAATTGAATTGACTAATAACTAAAGTGAAACTAAGGCTAAAATGAACTCGCCTAGTCAAGCTCGTCCATAAAAATAGGGTTTTGAAAGTTTATCATTTCAGTTTCTTACCAAGTAAAATGGATCATTTTTAAGGTCCAACGCCTTAAAATGATCGTCTTTCAAGTAAAAAGAATCACTTGATTCACGCATAAGAAAGAACTACGTAGGTCTGATTTCCTCTTCGATGGAGGGTACGTAGGAGCAAAAGCCCCGCTTTTGTCGACCTCAAAAAATAAAAAGAAATAAAGTTAAGGTAACACAATTTCCACAATTCTAAAAAAATAGGTTGTTGTCCTTTGAGACAAACGTGAGAGGTGCTAATACCTTCCTCAAGCGTAAATACAACTCCCGAACTTAGAATTTTCATCTTGACCGGTTTCCTTCGGATTTTCTGACGTTTTCCACAAATAAACGTTGGTGGCGACTCCGCGCATCTTTCCTCCTTTGGAAAGCGCACCCGTGAGCCTCGCCTTCGCTCGCCCGCAAAAGGGCACGTTGCGACAGTTGGCGACTCCACTGGGGAACGAACCCAGAATCTTTTCGCTCGCCTTCGCTCACTCCGCTGGGGACTTTTTGTGAGTTAGGCCTGTTTTAAGAATTGTGGAATTGTGAAACTTTGTGTGTGCATTTGTTGAACTGTGTAAAATGCAAATAACTGTTGTCTATTTCGCATTCTTTACACTGCATTCTAAGCACCCACGGGTTTGAGTAAAAAAAAAAAAGGGAAAGGGGCCCTACACCCGGGTTCATGGGAATTTAAGGAGTGGAGGTGAATCTATCATCATGCTAGGTCTCCGACTTGCTTGATAATAGTGAAACCTCGTCTAGAGCTTTCTCTCTTTATAATGTGTTGTCGCTGGTATTCCATACTGCCACAATATTATTATCTTGAGTGATGATACCTCTAGAAAACAGTCGTGTGAGTTATGAATTGTTGGGGAGTAGTTATTAGAGACCCCTAGATATTGTCCTATAGGTTCCCAAATAGGGGCAAAGAGCAAACACGCTCCGTGCCATTCGTTCTCATGCATTTTTTGGTTTATAGTTTTTGCTAGTGATGTTTGGTTTCTTTAGAGTAATACGTAACCTTTTTAATGCTACGTTGAGGCGCCATCATGCCCAAAACGTAGCATTAAAATTGGGTCTCTGCGGTCTCGTATGTATGAATTACCCCTTTATCTTGTTTTCTTTCCGTTTCATGCATACGCATCGCATCATTCATGTCGGAGTCTTGATCCACCCCTTTTTTAGGTAAATGATGGGGACAAATCAAAACGGCAAAAGGTTTTATCAAGTCAAGGTTAAAAGTCTAGATGTCACTAGCCTCAAGGAATTGGGACGAATGATGGGACCCCTCCAAAGGCAAGCCTTCCGCAAAGTCTACGGGAAGATTCTAGATTTGACCGCAGCGGAGGTATTTACGGAAGCTGTCGTATCCCTCGCCCAATACTATGACCAGCCGTTGAGGTGTTTCACATTTGGGGACTTCCAAATGGTACCAACTATTGAAGAGTTTGAGGAGATATTAGGATGCCCTCTTGGGGGGAGAAAACCGTATCTTGTCTCCGGCTTTCTTCCTTCCTTGAGCAAGATTGCAGCTGTGGTTGGAGATTCGGAAAAGGAGTTGGATTGCATGAAGCAAACTCGGAACAGCGTAGTGGGCCTGCCTCGGAAATACTTGGAAGGCAAGGCAAGGGATATGGCGAGCCAAGAGAAGTGGGGCCCGTTTGCAGATATTTTAGCTTTGCTGATTTTTGGGGTTGTCCTCTTTCCAAACGTTGACGGTTTGGTAGACTTAGCCACCATTGATGCTTTCCTCGCATATCACCATAGCAAGGAAAGTCCAGTGGTGGCTATCTTGGCAGATTTGTTTAACACCTTTGACCGGAGGTGTGAGAAAAACAATGCACGGATTGTCTGTTGTTTACCCACTCTCTGTGTGTGGTTGATTTCACACCTATTCCAACAAGACACGAGACACCCGTGTCCGCTTCAAAGCTATCGCTCATGCGCCGAAAAAGGAAGAGTCGATTGGGACCAACATTTGGCTGGGATAGGGGGCAGCGCGATCAATTGGTTACCTCGTTGGAAGGAAGGCAAGGAAGGAGTTCTTTTCTCGTGTGGGGACTACCCTAATGTTCCATTGATAGGGACTTGGGGGTGTATTAATTATAATCCCGCACTCGCCATAAGACAGCTAGGGTACCCCATGAGGGGAGCGCCAACGGAAGGGAGTCTCTCACCTTTCCTTGTGAAAGATTTAGGTGCGCAAGGTCTTAAGGTTATACAAAGAATCCACAAGGCGTGGAGGAGTCCGTTGAGGAAAGACAAGGAGCTTAGGGGCATCCGTAATGGCGTCATCGGAGGTTATCATGGATGGCTAAGAATTCACACGCGAGGGTTAGATTGGCTCTCCAAGTTGAAAGTTATCGATGAGGAGAACTTCGAAGCTCCGGAGGAAGATGAAGAAGTCCGAGCTCTAAAATTGGAGCTAGGGAAGGCAAGACTCGCCAAGGAGAAGTTCAAATCAGCTGCTACACACATCCGGAAAGAGTGCACCGAGTTACAAGAGGAAAACGTGTGACACCCTCTACCCCTCACATATATACTAATAAGGAATAAAAAAAAATTCAAATATTAATTAAAAGTATTTTTAAAACATTTTTTTTTACAAGTCTTTCAAAGGGGAAAAAGGCTCACATTCATTTTCTTCTACATCATATTCAAACTTGTCCAAATAAATAATAAAGTATTCTCGACTCAATAAGGTCGTCTAAGCTTCATACAATTAATATAGAACCTATATCCTAATGTCACATCCTATCAGAGCGTTGTGTTCCCGTGTCCTTTAGCATGAGGTTCTTCATAGTCATCCACCTATTCATCTGCTCCCCCGAACACAAGTTCAAAATCATCACAGGATCCAAACACAACAACACACAGGGAGTGAGTTATCACATTCCTAGCTAATAGAGAAACAAGACAATTAAATATACATATTATATAAATGAGATACCACTTGCTTAAACATAGCTCACGTAACTTCACCACTTCATCATTCAAAATTCACTTTTCAATTATCAGTCACATTACACAAGAATCCCACACTTCGATCAAGATATAATAACATATCAATTAGCAAGCATATGCAATAGTTATGCTAAGACTCAATCCTATATGCAATGTGGTACCATGTCAGTGAAAAACCACCCTGGGGCGCTTAGGAGTACATAACAAGACACACCACACAATGGGTTTGTCAGGTCACTCTCACTAAGTAAGATCATAGGGAGACCAGTCAGGGTCACGATGTTTTGCGAGAATGTTCCAACCATATGGGATCAACATAGGCTTAAAGGAGCACTCAAACCCGGTGACCCCCAAGGCCTACACTCCGAAGAGTCCGTCAGGGCCTCTCCCTCCTGATTCAGGTCCAACCCTTAAAATAATTTTTGCATGCAGACACTGCTCATGAATTATACAATACCCACGACCTTACACTCGTGTTTTAAACACGTTCAACACAATTGCGCTACAATTTAACACTGGTTCCTAAATAGGAAACGTACATTTCTCTTTAACACTGCGCATCAACGCTTTTCTCAAGATAACACTGGTCGGGTTATTGTACAATTCATAGCTTACAACACAAGTGATTTCACATCAAATGTTAACTATACACTTATCCACAACTAGAACTCATTCACAATTTCACATCTCATAGTATCACAATTCACCATCACATGTTTACACGTATCTCACAAATTAACACATGTTGAACTTTACACTTATACTCAATCTCAATAACAATATTATAATCTCAAAGCAACATGTTCTTCTACAATTCATCACATACTCACAATTTGAATCATCATTTCATATCCTCAATATAACAATTTATATAAAAGACTATCACAACATTAGGACTAAAACCCCTTAAATAATATTACACAATTATATCAAAATCATAGGTCGAAATATACAAATATCAAGAGCACAATTTATCAAGCAATTTTCATTAGGACATCAATATTTTATTTATAATCATAAAGGAAAAATTGCAATTTAATAACATCTCAAAATAAAACCCCAATTTAATCCTCTAAGGATCCCTACACATGTTCTCACTAATCCCCAACTGTGAATAACTCATCCCTTACCTCTGAGCGGACTCACGTGTCTTCAGCCAGCGATAGCAACATCTCTAGCGATTCCCTGAAATTCTTTCAATTATTCATCCGACTGCTTCGATAGAATTCCCAAACATCAGAGAGACGGAGAAGAGATTGAAACCTCCACTTGTACTGTCTTCATGCGATTCCTTTTTCTCCCTCCACAAATATTATCTCGCAAATCCCAACGGTGGAAGCGTGCGGAATTGAATTTCGAACAACATATCCAAATTTCATGAAAATCCAACGGCTAACGAAACCGGGATCGTAGTTTTACCGAGACAGTTTTGGGTTTCTGCGGGAAATTAAAATGCTACAATGCGAAGGGTTTTCCTCTAAGCTCAGATATGATTTTGAAATTTCCAACGGTGAGAATGTTCAGAATTTGGTTGTTAACATGATACTCAAATTTCACGACGATCCAACGGTGAACGAGTTCGAGATTGTTGTTTTTCTGAGACAGGTTTGGTGGGCTGCGGGAAAAAGAAAGGGTTTTGAGAGGAGAAGGGGAAAAACGAAAATGAGGCAAAAAAAAGAGGCAACTGACTTAACATAACTATTTATACCTAAGGTACTCAGTCTATTATTTGCTATATATTTATTTATTTATTTATTTTTTACTAAAAAGCTTTTTAAATTTATTTGCGAAAAATTGAGATGTTACAAAACGCGGCCACTGCAAGAACCCTTGAACAAGAAACCAAAAGGGCCCGCAAGGAGGAATATGGCCGAGAGAAATTCCGAGGAGCATTGTGGGGTAGCAACAATGAGCTCAAGCTCCGAAGAGAGGAAAGAGATCGGTCACGGGTGCATGACATGATCTTGAAAGAAGAGTTAGTTGCTTACGCAAGGTCCAAAAGGAGTTTGGCTCAACACTTGGAAGCCACGGAGCAAAGCATGCTAGCTATCATAGGGCAATACAAGGAAGAGTTAAACCAGTCTGTGGCCCATGAACAAAAGCTAGTGGAGGATTTTGCACAAGTGTACGCCGAAAAAGAAGCAAGAGGGAGGGTGATTGATGCATTGCATCAAGAAGCGACTATGTGGATGGATAGGTTCGCCTTGACCTTGAATGGAAATCAAGACCTCCCGCGTCTATTAGCCAAAGAAAAAGCCATGGCCGAAGTGTGTACGGCCCCCGAGGAGATTCATGGGCTAATCAATTACTGTCAACACATGATAGATTTGATGGCCCATATAATTAGAAATCGTTAGGTTCTCTTGTAATACCTTTGTATAATCTTGGCTAGATGAAAGTTTTGTTCTTTTTATAAAAAAATGAGAAGTTCTGAACTCATCATGTTATCTAAAAACCTTGGGGTGGATCCAAGTGCTCCGATCATCCATTTGCATATTCATGTTTTGGTGGCATACTCACCGTTGTTTATTTCTTTAGGAATTTCATCATAACTAAGAAAACACCAAGGCACCCCTATAACACTCGATCCAGAAAATGGATAATGAAGAGGGCGTGCAGGAACAGATGAAGGTCGATCTATCGGCTTTAAAAGATCAAATGACTTCCATCTCGGAGGTCATGTTAAAACTCCAGAAAACTATAGAGGATAAAGCCACGGCAACCGCCTCCAGTACAGTTAGGGAAGCGGAGCCGGTGCTGCAACCCACCTTAAATCCGGGCCGAGACAGAAACACGACCGTGTTTGGTCGAAGGTATAGTCCGCAAGCTTATCCTTATGGCTTGCCTCCGGACTTCACCCCCCGTGCCACCCCAGAAGATTTAAGCCAAGCCCCTACTTTCGAGGGGCAACTCCCACCTTATGACGACTATCCCGGGCAAGACGATGAGGAAGGAGATACCCATCTTGGCCCCCTGCTCCACCTCAAAGATCTGTCCCCACATGAACTACCCCAACCGAACATAGTCCGCCATATCCCAGCCTCACCCACACCCGTAAAAGAATATGTTCCCTTCGCGGAAGATAAGGGAAAGATTGAGGCGCTTGAAGAGAGGTTAAGAGCAGTCGAGGGCCTTGGTAATTACCCATTCTCGGATTTGGCGGATTTGTGTCTCGTGCCCAACATCGTCATCCCTCCCAAGTTCAAAGTACCAGACTTTGATAAGTACAAAGGGATGACATGTCCAAAAGGGCATCTCCGGATGTATTGCCGAAAGATGGGGGCGTATTCTGCGGACGAAAAGTAGTTGGTCCATTTCTTTCAAGACAGCTTGGCCGGTGTAGCTGTAACATGGTATACCAATCTAGAAGCTTCCCAGATCCGATCATGGAAGGACTTGGCAACTGCCTTCATTAGGCAGTACTAGTACAATACGGACATGGCTCCTGATCGGAACCAGCTTTAGGGTATGACTAAGCGAGAGCATGAGTCCATTAAGGAATATGCCCAAAGATGGAGAGATCTCGCAGCCCAAGTCGTACCGTCCATGACGGAGAGGGAGATGATCACAATTATGGTAGATACGTTACCCACGTTCTACTATGAAAAGCTGATAGGCTACATGCCAGCTAACTTTGCGGATCTCGTCTTCGCCGGAGAAAGGATTGAATTCGGACTACGAAAAGGCAAGTTCGAATATGCTGCCAATATGGCCCCCAACAACAACAGAAGAGCCCCAGTAGGGGGCGCGAGGAAAAAGGAAGGAGACGCCCACGCGGTCACCACCGCCCCGACGTGGATGAAAGCACCCCAAAATATCCAAAGCTCATACCAGCCCAATCCCCCAAATTTTTTAATCCGAGCCAGGAATTCCCTCCCGACTCAAGTAAAAGGACCACCCGCAGTAGAAAGAGCGCTGGCCCAACGCACAGCTCCAGCCGCACCCCAGCTAGTTAATAATACAGCCCCCAACGCGACCTATAAATATGCACAGCACCCGCCCCCGAAAGACAACTTCCTTCCTATTCCTATGGCATACTCCGAGTTATGGCCTTCATTATTGGAGAATCATTTGGTGGTGGCCGTACCCGGGAAGGTCCTCCAGCCACCCTACACCAAGTGGTATGACCCGGGTGCCAAGTGTGCGTACCATAGTGGAGTTCCCAGACACAACATTGACTCCTGCCTCCCGTTCAAATATAAGGTACGACATCTAATCAGTGTCGGTTGGCTATCATTTCAAGAGGAAGGCCCAAATGTTAGAACCAACCCGCTAGCTAGTCATGGAGGGGCTAGCGTGAACGCCGTCGAAGAGGATGGGCCATCGCGGGCAAAGAGGTTAGGAGAGGTAGCTACTTTTAGACGCTTCATCTATCAATCACTGCAAGCGGCATGCATGGTCTCCCGTGGCGGAGGCAAAAGGGACGAATGTTTGTTTCACCTCGGGGAGTCGCACGACATGGAAACCTGTCTCGCGGTAGAAGAATTGCTTCAGCGGCTCATGGACTGGGGGCAGTTGAAGTGTCCATAGGAGGGAGGGAAGAACCACAAATTTGCATGCAGTCGGAAGAGAAGAGGGTTCCTCTAACCCCCAAGGCCCTAGTGATATGTTTTACTAGAAAAGGGACCGGCTCCACACCCATATACCCCCGGGCGGCGCCCAAGCCAACGCCATTTGCATATCAAAGTAATAAGG
This sequence comes from Glycine soja, assembly GCF_004193775.1. Classification (NCBI taxonomy): domain Eukaryota; kingdom Viridiplantae; phylum Streptophyta; class Magnoliopsida; order Fabales; family Fabaceae; genus Glycine; species Glycine soja. Next base: position 12,707,605 of record NC_041003.1, on the reverse strand, counting down.
TCGTTCCGTGGAAGTATACCCCTCCCGCATCCAGCGAAAGAGTTGCAACCGAAGTTGACTCCCTATCAGCTAAGGTAACCAACATCACCAGCCTCAGTGGCATAACCCGCAGTGGTCGGGTGTTTGCTTCCCCTCACCCGACGGAATTGCCCTCCAAAGGGAAAGCGCCCATGATCCAAGAGCCCACAGACATAGCCACCCCCTCGAAAGAAGTAGATCCTCCAGTAGTAAGAGGGGTCGAAAAGAAAGAAGGACTTCAAGGAAAAACAGTGACTTTGGAAGAAGCCCATGAGTTCCTCCGCCTCATCCAACAAAGCGAGTTTAAGGTAGTCGAGCAGCTGAATAAAACTCCGGCAAGGATCTCTTTGCTTGAACTCATAAACTCCGAGCCTCATCGTGCGTTGTTGATGAAGGTGCTTAACAATGCCCATGTAGCACATGATATCTCGGTGGAGGGTTTCGAAGGCATCGTTAATCATATAACCACCAACAATTATATCGCGTTTGCGGAAGAAGAGATTCCCGTTGAGGGGAGAGGACACAACAAGGCTCTACATGTGTCAGTGAGATGTATGGACCACGTTGTCGCAAAGGTACTTATCGACAATGGATCGAGTTTAAATGTAATGCCGAAGACCACTTTGGAAAAGCTTCCTTTTAGTGCATCACATTTAAAACCGAGCTCGATGGTGGTGCGAGCCTTTGATGGTACTCGACGGGAAGTGATGAGGGAAATCGACATTCCCATTCAGATAGGCCCCTACACTTGCAACGTGGTGTTTCAAGTAATGGATATAAATCCTGCCTATAGCTTCCTCTTGGGAAGACCTTGGATTCATGCCCTGGGAGTGGTCCCTTCAACGCTTCACCAGAAATTGAAGTTCGCAGTGGGTGGACTTTTAGTGATAGTGTCGAGTGAAGAGGATATGTTAGTGAGCTACCCCTCCTCCGCACTGTACGTAGAAGCGGCGGAAGAATCATTGGAAACGGCTTTCCAATCCTTTGAGGTGGTGAGCTGCGCCTCTGTGGAACCAATTTCGTCGCTACCTTCTCTCTCCAAAGCGGCCATAATGGTGGCGCGTGTTATGCTCAGGAACGGATTTGAGCCCGGAATGGGTCTAGGCAAGGACTGCCTCGGGAATGCCGACATGGTCGATATCAAGGGAAATTCATACAAGTATGGATTAGGGTATGAGCCCGGGATGCCGGGGAGGAGGAACGTGCCGTCAAGATTTCTGGCGGATAGGGTATGGCCCGGCCGTATTAGCCAGTGTTTCACCAGCGCTGGAATGGTGTCCAAGGAGGAGGTGGCCGCAATAGAAGAGGAGTTCCCTCAAGACCCACCAAGTTTTGTGCAACCATGCCACCCCGATTCCCAAGTGGGGAACTGGCGCGTGATAAGTGTTAGTGCTTAGCTCTACTGAGTGTTTAAAAGATTGGCTAAGATTTTGTTAAAACATAAGCACTTAGACAATGAAGGAAAGCTGGAGTTGCTGCACATGATGTTCAACGTTATGTCAAGGAATCAGATCGGGCTGCACAATGCACAAGGCAAGATAAAATGTCAAATGAAGAATTGAAGCTGCAGGATCCACGATGTCGGATACAATGGCCTGACATCCTGCCCGAAAATACTGGACACATAAATCTGTTATATCTTTAACAGATTGTGCAGGATCCACGATGTCGGACACGATGTCCTGACATCCGGCCCGAAAATACTGGACACATAAATCTGTTATCTCTTTAACAGATTATTGTGCAGTTAGCAACAGATTTGGTGATCTATCTTTAGGAACGAATTAAAAGATAATTAAAGTTCAAATTTTAAAGTAGAAGAGTTCGTTCAGAGATTAAAGATTAAAGATAAAAACTAAAAGATCAAACTGTATCTTTTAGATCTTTAAGTGCAGATTTTCAGGAAAATGATAGATCTCATCCAGCACAAGTAGTTGCAGCCCAGAAACGCACACTGCTATATAAACATGAAGGCTGCACGAGTTCTGTACCAAGTCCGGGATTGAAGAGTTATTTTGTGAGTTTTGGGACTTGAGTGTTTTGTGAGCCACCTTGATGTTACTCTAACATCAAGTGTTGGACCTGAGTGTGTAGAGTTGATCTCTATAGTGTGTGGAGTTGATCTCTATTGTTCAGAGAGCAATCTCTGGTGTGTATTTGATTTGATTGTAAACACGGGAGAGTGTTTGAGAGGGAGTGAGAGGGGTTTCTCATATCTAAGAGTGGCTCTTAGGTAGAGATTGCACGGGTAGTGGTTAGGTGAGAAGGTTGTAAACAGTGGCTGTTAGATCTTCGAACTAACACTATTTTAGTGGATTTCCTCCCTGGCTTGGTAGCCCCCAGATGTAGGTGAGGTTGCACCGAACTGGGTTAACAATTCTCTTGTGTTATTTACTTGTTTAACCTGTTCATACGGTCATATACAATCTGCATGTTCTGAAGCGTGATGTCGTGACATCCTGTACGACATCTGTCCCCAGTATCAGAATTTCAATTGGTATCAGAGCAGGCACTCGAAAACACTGAGTGAGATCTAGGGAGATAAATTCTGATGAACATGGAGAAAGAAGGAGGACCAGTGAACAGACCACCAATTCTGGATGGAACCAACTATGAATACTGGAAAGCAAGGATGGTGGCCTTCCTCAAATCACTGGATAGCAGAACCTGGAAAGCTGTCATCAAAGGCTGGGAACATCCCAAGATGCTGGACACAGAAGGAAAGCCCACTAATGAATTGAAGCCAGAAGAAGACTGGACTAAAGAAGAAGACGAATTGGCACTTGGAAACTCCAAAGCCTTGAATGCTCTATTCAATGGAGTTGACAAGAATATCTTCAGACTGATCAACACATGCACAGTGGCCAAGGATGCATGGGAGATCCTGAAAACCACTCATGAAGGAACCTCCAAAGTGAAGATATCCAGATTGCAACTATTGGCTACAAAATTCGAAAATCTGAAGATGAAGGAGGAAGAGTGTATTCATGACTTCCACATGAACATTCTTGAAATTGTCAATGCTTGCACTGCCTTGGGAGAAAGAATGACAGATGAAAAGCTGGTGAGAAAGATCCTCAGATCCTTGCCTAAGAGATTTGACATGAAAGTCACTGCAATAGAGGAGGCCCAAGACATTTGCAACATGAGAGTAGATGAACTCATTGGTTCCCTTCAAACCTTTGAGCTAGGACTCTCGGATAGGGCTGAAAAGAAGAGCAAGAACTTGGCATTCGTGTCCAATGATGAAGGAGAAGAAGATGAGTATGACCTAGATACTGATGAAGGTCTGACTAAGGCAGTTGTGCTCCTTGGAAAGCAGTTCAACAAAGTGCTGAACAGAATGGACAGGAGGCAGAAACCACATGTCCAGAACATCCCTTTCGACATCAGGAAAGGTAGTAAATACCAGAAAAGGTCAGATGAAAAGCCCAGTCACAGCAAAGGAATTCAATGCCATGGGTGTGAAGGCTATGGACACATCATAGCTGAATGTCCCACTCATCTCAAGAAGCAGAGGAAAGGACTTTCTGTATGTCGGTCTGATGATACAGAGAGTGAACAAGAAAGTGATTCTGACAGAGATGTAAATGCACTCACTGGGAGATTTGAATCTGCTGAAGATTCAAGTGATACAGATAGTGAAATCACTTTTGATGAGCTTGCTATATCCTATAGAAAACTATGCATCAAAAGTGAGAAGATCCTTCAGCAAGAAGCACAACTGAAGAAGGTCATTGCAGATCTGGAGGCTGAGAAGGAGGCACATGAAGAGGAGATCTCTGAGCTTAAAGGAGAAGTTGGTTTTCTGAACTCTAAACTGGAAAACATGACAAAATCAATAAAGATGCTGAATAAAGGCTCAGATATGCTTGATGAAGTGCTACAGCTTGGGAAGAATGTTGGAAACCAGAGAGGACTTGGGTTTAAATCTGCTGGCAGAATAACCATGACAGAATTTGTTCCTGCCAAAAACAGCACCGGAGCCACGATGTCACAACATCGGTCTCGACATCATGGAACGCAGCAGAAAAAGAGTAAAAGAAGTAAAAGAAAGAAGTGGAGGTGTCACTACTGTGGCAAGTATGGTCACATAAAGCCCTTTTGCTATCATCTACATGGCCATCCACATCATGGAACTCAAAGTAGCAACAGCAGAAAGAAGATGATGTGGGTTCCAAAACACAAGATTGTCAGTCTTGTTGTTCATACTTCACTTAGAGCATCAGCTAAGGAAGATTGGTACCTAGATAGCGGCTGTTCCAGACACATGACAGGAGTTAAAGAATTCCTGGTGAACATTGAGCCCTGCTCCACTAGCTATGTGACATTTGGAGATGGCTCTAAAGGAAAGATCATTGGAATGGGAAAGCTAGTTCATGATGGACTTCCTAGTCTGAACAAAGTACTGCTGGTGAAGGGACTGACTGCAAACCTGATCAGCATCAGTCAGTTGTGTGATGAAGGATTCAATGTAAACTTCACAAAGTCAGAATGCTTGGTGACAAATGAGAAGAGTGAAGTTCTAATGAAGGGCAGCAGATCAAAGGACAACTGTTACCTATGGACACCTCAAGAAACCAGTTACTCCTCCACATGTCTATCCTCCAAAGAAGATGAAGTCAGAATATGGCATCAAAGATTTGGACATCTGCACTTAAGAGGCATGAAGAAAATCATTGACAAAGGTGCTGTTAGAGGCATTCCCAATCTGAAAATAGAAGAAGGCAGAATCTGTGGTGAATGTCAGATTGGAAAGCAAGTCAAGATGTCCCACCAGAAGCTTCAACATCAGACCACTTCCAGGGTGCTGGAACTACTTCACATGGACTTGATGGGGCCTATGCAAGTTGAAAGCCTTGGAGGAAAGAGGTATGCCTATGTTGTTGTGGATGATTTCTCCAGATTTACCTGGGTCAACTTTATCAGAGAAAAATCAGACACCTTTGAAGTATTCAAGGAGTTGAGTCTAAGACTTCAAAGAGAAAAAGACTGTGTCATCAAGAGAATCAGGAGTGACCATGGCAGAGAGTTTGAAAACAGCAAGTTTACTGAATTCTGCACATCTGAAGGCATCACTCATGAGTTCTCTGCAGCCATTACACCACAACAGAATGGCATAGTTGAAAGAAAAAACAGGACTTTGCAAGAGGCTGCTAGGGTCATGCTTCATGCCAAAGAACTTCCCTATAATCTCTGGGCTGAAGCCATGAACACAGCATGCTACATCCACAACAGAGTCACACTGAGAAGAGGGACTCCAACCACACTGTATGAAATCTGGAAAGGGAGGAAGCCAACTGTCAAGCACTTCCACATCTTTGGAAGTCCATGTTACATTTTGGCAGACAGAGAGCAAAGGAGAAAGATGGATCCCAAGAGTGATGCAGGAATATTCCTGGGATACTCTACAAACAGCAGAGCATATAGAGTATTCAATTCCAGAACCAGAACTGTGATGGAATCCATCAATGTGGTTGTTGATGATCTAACTCCAGCAAGAAAGAAGGATGTCGAAGAAGATGTCAGAACATCGGGAGACAATGTAGCAGATACAGCTAAAAGTGCAGAAAATGCAGAAAACTCTGATTCTGCTACAGATGAACCAAACATCAACCAACCTGACAAGAGACCCTCCATTAGAATCCAGAAGATGCACCCCAAGGAGCTGATTATAGGAGATCCAAACAGAGGGGTCACTACAAGATCAAGGGAGATTGAGATTGTCTCCAATTCATGCTTTGTCTCCAAAATTGAGCCCAAGAATGTGAAAGAGGCACTGACTGATGAGTTCTGGATCAATGCTATGCAAGAAGAATTGGGGCAATTCAAAAGGAATGAAGTTTGGGAGCTAGTTCCTAGACCCGAGGGAACTAATGTAATTGGCACCAAGTGGATCTTCAAGAACAAAACCAATGAAGAAGGTGTTATAACCAGAAACAAGGCCAGACTTGTTGCTCAAGGCTACACTCAGATTGAAGGTGTAGACTTTGATGAAACTTTCGCCCCTGTTGCTAGACTTGAGTCCATCAGATTGTTACTTGGTGTAGCGTGCATCCTCAAATTCAAGCTGTACCAGATGGATGTGAAGAGCGCATTTCTGAATGGATACCTGAATGAAGAAGCCTATGTGGAGCAGCCAAAGGGATTTGTAGATCCAACTCATCCAGATCATGTATACAGGCTCAAGAAGGCTCTCTATGGATTGAAGCAAGCTCCAAGAGCTTGGTATGAAAGGCTAACAGAGTTCCTTACTCAGCAAGGGTATAGGAAGGGAGGAATTGACAAGACTCTCTTTGTCAAACAAGATGCTGAAAACTTAATGATAGCACAGATATATGTTGATGACATTGTGTTTGGAGGGATGTCGAATGAGATGCTTCGACATTTTGTCCAACAGATGCAATCTGAATTTGAGATGAGTCTTGTTGGAGAGCTGACTTATTTTCTGGGACTCCAAGTGAAGCAGATGGAAGACTCCATATTCCTCTCACAAAGCAAGTATGCAAAGAACATTGTCAAGAAGTTTGGGATGGAAAATGCCAGCCATAAAAGAACACCTGCACCTACTCACTTGAAGCTGTCAAAAGATGAAGCTGGCACCAGTGTTGATCAAAGCCTGTACAGAAGCATGATTGGGAGCTTACTATATTTAACAGCTAGCAGACCTGACATCACCTATGCAGTAGGTGTTTGTGCAAGATATCAAGCCAATCCCAAGATAAGTCACTTGAATCAAGTAAAGAGAATTCTGAAATATGTAAATGGCACCAGTGACTATGGGATTATGTACTGTCATTGTTCAGATTCAATGCTGGTTGGGTATTGTGATGCTGATTGGGCTGGAAGTGCAGATGACAGAAAAAGCACTTATGGTGGATGCTTCTATTTGGGAACCAATCTTATTTCATGGTTCAGCAAGAAGCAGAACTGTGTGTCCCTATCTACTGCAGAAGCAGAGTATATTGCAGCAGGAAGCAGCTGTTCACAACTAGTTTGGATGAAGCAGATACTTAAGGAGTACAATGTCGAACAAGATGTCATGACATTGTACTGTGACAACTTGAGTGCTATTAATATTTCAAAAAATCCAGTTCAACACAGCAGAACCAAGCACATTGACATTCGACATCACTATATTAGAGATCTTGTTGATGAGAAAGTTATCACACTAGAGCATGTTGACACTGAGGAACAAATAGCAGATATTTTCACAAAGGCATTGGATGCAAATCAGTTTGAAAAACTGAGGGGCAAGCTGGGCATTTGTCTGCTAGAGGATTTATAGCAATTACTGTTATCTGAATGTGCTCAAACGATTATAGCACATTCACTACTGGGCCAAAACAGATTTGACCGTTGCTTCACACGTCCCTCTACATTCCGCATTCAAATTTACATTTTAGTGGTAATCTCGTTTTCAGCATTCCACAACAGCTCTCAGATTTTCACGAAACCATTTCAAAAGCTCTGCTTCTCCATGGCTACCTCACCAAAAGATACTGCAGCTTCTGGTTCACCCTCTGTACCATCATCTCCGCACCAGGGACAACCTGAATTCAACATCCAACCCATACAAATAATTCCTGGTCAAGCCCCTGTTCCTGAGAAACTAGTTCCCAAACGACAACAGGGAGTAAAGACTGCTGAAAACCCTAGCCTTGCAACAAGTCCTAGGGAAGTAGACCCGGAGATGGATAAGAAGATCCGCAGTATTGTGAGTAACATTCTGAAAAATACTTCTGTGCCTGATGCTGATGAAGATGTTCCAACATCCTCCACCCCGAATGTTTCTGTGCCTGATATTGATAAAGATGTTCCAACATCTTCCGCTCCAAATGCTGAAGCCCTTCCTTCACCCAATAAAGAGGAATCAACAGAAGAAGAGGATCAAGCCTCAGAGGAGACCCCTGCACCACGGGCACCAGAACCTGCTCCAGGTGACCTCATTGACCTTGAAGAAGTAGAATCTGATGAGGAACCCATTGCCAACAGGTTGGCACCTGGCATTGCAGAAAGGTTACAAAGCAGAAAAGGGAAAACCCCCATTAAGAGGTCTGGACGAATCAAAACTATGGCCCAGAAGAAGAGCACTCCAATCACTCCTACCAAATCCAGAAGGAGCAAAGTTGCAATCCCCTCCAAGAAGAGGAAAGAAATTTCCTCATCTGATTCTGATGATGATGTCGAACTAGATGTCTCGACATCAAAGAGGGCCAAGAAATCTGGGAGAAAGGTGCCTGGAAATGTTCCTGATGCACCATTGGACAACATCTCTTTCCACTCCATTGGCAATGTTGAAAAGTGGAAATATGTGTATCAACGCAGACTTGCTGTTGAAAGAGAACTGGGAAGAGATGCCTTGGCTTGCAAGGAGATCATGGACCTCATTAAGGCTGCTGGACTACTGAAGACAGTCACCAAGTTGGGAGACTGTTATGAAAGCCTAGTCAGGGAATTTATTGTCAACATTCCCTCTGACATAACAAACAGAAAGAGTGATGAGTATCAAAAAGTATTTGTCAGAGGAAAATGTGTTAGATTCTCCCCTGCTGTGATCAACAAGTACCTGGGCAGACCTACTGAAGGAGTGGTGGATATTGATGTTTCTGAGCATCAGATTGCCAAGGAAATCACTGCCAAACGAGTCCAGCATTGGCCAAAGAAAGGGAAGCTTTCTGCAGGGAAGCTGAGTGTGAAGTATGCAATTCTGCATAGGATTGGCGCTGCAAACTGGGTACCCACCAATCACACTTCCACTGTTGCCACAGGTTTGGGTAAATTTCTGTATGCTGTTGGAACCAGGTCCAAATTTAATTTTGGAAACTATATTTTTGATCAAACTGTTAAGCATTCAGAATCGTTTGCTGTCAAATTACCCATTGCCTTCCCTACTGTATTGTGTGGCATTATGTTGAGTCAACATCCCAATATCTTAAACAACATTGACTCTGTGATGAAGAGAGAATCTCCTCTATCCCTGCATTACAAACTTTTTGAGGGGACACATGTCCCAGACATTGTCTCGACATCAGGGAAAGCTGCTGCTTCAGGTGCTGTATCCAAGGATGCCTTGATTGCTGAACTCAAGGACACATGCAAGGTGCTGGAGGCAACCATCAAAGCCACCACAGAGAAGAAAATGGAGCTGGAACGGCTGATTGAAAGACTCACAGACAGTGGCATTGATGATGGTGAAACAGCTGAGGAAGAAGAAGATCCAGCTGAGGAAGAAGAAGCAGCTGTGGAAGAAGAAGAAGCAGCTGAGGAAGAGGAAGATGCAGCAGAGGATACAGAATCAGATGATGATGATTCTCAAGCCACCCCATGATCATCAGACCTTTATTTTTGCTTTTACATTTACTAGTTATTGGTCTGTAATATTTGCACATTGATTTCATGCATTCTACTTTTGTCAAATTCTGTCTAAAAAGGGGGAGTAATATATTATGTGTGCATGATTTATGATTCTGAGTAGTAGGACTCTATGTATGCAATAGTAGTCATGATGTATGATTTTGAGTCGTAGGATACGATGTATGCATGCGTCATGATTTTGAGGGGAGTTGTATGATACGATGTATGCATGAGTCATGATTTTGAGGGGGAGACTGCTGCTGCTGATGATGACTGATGTAAGCTACTGTAATTACGAGTAGCTGATAGAAGATGCTGCAGCTAGAGCATGGAGACAGGGGGAGCAGAAAGCTGATGTCACGTGAGATGTCTTGACATCCTGGAAACGACTTGCAACTTGCAGCATTTTGCTGTCGCCTCTACCAATTCCGCTGTGCTTGATTACTCTGATAATGAAAGTTGCTGATCCCACTTGTATAACTGCTCGTACCTGCTCAGGAAGTGTCTAAGTATGTTTTAGACAAAATTTGCCAAAGGGGGAGATTGTTAGTGCTTAGCTCTACTGAGTGTTTAAAAGATTGGCTAAGATTTTGTTAAAACATAAGCACTCAGACAATGAAGGAAAGCTGGAGTTGCTGCACATGATGTTCAACGTTATGTCAAGGAATCAGATCGGGCTGCACAATGCACAAGGCAAGATAAAATGTCAAATGAAGAATTGAAGCTGCAGGATCCACGATGTCGGATACAATGGCCTGACATCCTGCCCGAAAATACTGGACACATAAATCTGTTATATCTTTAACAGATTGTGCAGGATCCACGATGTCGGACACGATGTCCTGACATCCGGCCCGAAAATACTGGACACATAAATCTGTTATCTCTTTAACAGATTATTGTGCAGTTAGCAACAGATTTGGTGATCTATCTTTAGGAACGAATTAAAAGATAATTAAAGTTCAAATTTTAAAGTAGAAGAGTTCGTTCAGAGATTAAAGATTAAAGATAAAAACTAAAAGATCAAACTGTATCTTTTAGATCTTTAAGTGCAGATTTTCAGGAAAATGATAGATCTCATCCAGCACAAGTAGTTGCAGCCCAGAAACGCACACTGCTATATAAACATGAAGGCTGCACGAGTTCTGTACCAAGTCCGGGATTGAAGAGTTATTTTGTGAGTTTTGGGACTTGAGTGTTTTGTGAGCCACCTTGATGTTACTCTAACATCAAGTGTTGGACCTGAGTGTGTAGAGTTGATCTCTATAGTGTGTGGAGTTGATCTCTATTGTTCAGAGAGCAATCTCTGGTGTGTATTTGATTTGATTGTAAACACGGGAGAGTGTTTGAGAGGGAGTGAGAGGGGTTTCTCATATCTAAGAGTGGCTCTTAGGTAGAGATTGCACGGGTAGTGGTTAGGTGAGAAGGTTGTAAACAGTGGCTGTTAGATCTTCGAACTAACACTATTTTAGTGGATTTCCTCCCTGGCTTGGTAGCCCCCAGATGTAGGTGAGGTTGCACCGAACTGGGTTAACAATTCTCTTGTGTTATTTACTTGTTTAACCTGTTCATACGGTCATATACAATCTGCATGTTCTGAAGCGTGATGTCGTGACATCCTGTACGACATCTGTCCCCAGTATCAGAATTTCAATAAGCTAGTCAGAAGTCTATACCGCTGATTCAATGTAATTAGAGCCTATAGATTTCCTTTCTCTTTTGTCTTGTGAAACCTACCTTATTAAATAAACAAAGAGATCTTGTTTCATCTGTTCTTGCGGCTCCACCTTTTCTGATATCATTTTGCGTGTTTTTTTTCTTTTGTCTTGTTTGGTATAGATATGAGGGTCGATTCTTTGAGGATCCTAACAACGAGGGTGCGACAATCGATTTCGATCGAGATATAAGCCAAACGATAAACGAGGAAGAGGGAGAGGACGTCCTGTCACCTGAGTTGGAGAGGTTGGTCGCTCAGGAAGAACGTGAAATGAAGCCTCACCAAGAAGAAACTGAATTGGTAAACTTGGGGACCACGGAGGAAAAGAAAGAAGTAAAGGTAGGAACCGGTATGACCGCCCCTATCCGCCAAGGCTTGATAACCCTTCTTGAAGAGTATCAAGATGTCTTTGCGTGGTCATATCAAGACATGCCCGGTCTGGATGCCGACATTGTGCAGCATAAGTTGCCTTTGAATCCTGGGTCTTCCCCGGTTAAGCAAAAGTTACGAAGAATGAAACCCGAGATGTCTTTAAAAATTAAGGAAGAAGTAATGAAGCAGTTTGATGCAGGTTTCTTAGCTGTGGCGCGGTACCCGGAGTGGGTGGCCAACATTGTCCCAGTTCCGAAAAAGGACGGCAAGGTTCGAATGTGTGTAGACTACCGGGACTTGAACCGAGCCAGTCCTAAAGACAATTTTCCCCTGCCACACATTGATATATTGGTAGATAATACAGCCAAATTCGCCCTTTTCTCATTTATGGATGGTTTCTCGGGGTATAATCAAATAAAGATGGCACCCGAGGATGTAGAGAAGACCACTTTCGTCACCCTATGGGGGACATTCTGCTATAAAGTGATGGCCTTCGGGCTGAAAAATGCTGGGGCAACCTATCAGCGTGCCACGGTGGCGTTGTTCCATGATATGATGCATAAGGAAATAGAGGTCTACGTAGATGACATGATTGCCAAGTCTCGGACTGAGGACGAACACCTTGTCAATCTGCGTAAGCTGTTTGGAAGGTTGCGGAAATACCAATTAAAACTAAACCCAACCAAGTGCACCTTTGGGGTGAAGTCGGGGAAGCTGCTAGGATTTATCGTAAGTCAGAAAGGGATAGAGATAGATCCTGAGAAAGTGAAGGCCATCCTTGAAATGCCGGAACCACGCACGGAGAAGCAGGTTCAGGGGTTTTTGGGTAGGTTGAATTATATCGCGAGATTTATCTCGCAACTCACCCCTACCTGTGAGCCCATTTTTAAGCTATTACGTAAGAACCAGGCGGTCCTGTGGAACAGTGACTGCCAAGAGGCCTTCGAGAAGATCAAACAGAGTCTCGCGAATCCCCCGATGCTCATGCCACCTGTAACAGGAAGACCTCTTTTCCTGTACATGACCGTGTTGGACGAGTCTATGGGGTGCGTGTTGGGTCAGCATGATGATTCTGGGAAAAAGGAGCAAGTCATCTACTATCTGAGCAAGAAGTTTACCACATGTGAGATGAATTACTCAATGCTGGAAAGGACGTGTTGTGCTCTGGTATGGGCATCACATCGGCTTAGGCAGTACATGCTCAGTCATACCACGTGGCTTATTTCCAAAATGGATCCCGTGAAATACACCTTTGAAAAACCGGCCCTCACAGGACGAATCGCTAGGTGGCAGGTACTATTATCTAAATTCGATATCGTTTATGTCACCCAAAAAGCGGTAAAGGGAAGTGCCTTAGCAGATTATTTGGCCTAGCAACCCTTCCAGGATTATCGGTCGATGCACCCCGAGTTCCCAGATGAAGATATCATGGCCCTGTTTGAAGAGAAGCAGACGCACGAGGACATAGACAAATGGATTGTTTGCTTCGATGGGGCATCTAATGCTTTGGGCCACGGAGTAGGGGCAGTCCTTGTATCCCCGGATGATCAGTGTATTCCTTTCACGGCTAGGCTAGGTTTTGATTGTACCAACAATATGGCCGAGTACGAAGCATGCGCCCTCGAGGTTCAGGCGGCCATTGATTTTGATGTAAAACTACTCAAGGTGTATGGAGACTCAGCTTTGGTGATACGCCAGTTGAAAGGAGAATGGGAAACTAGGGATCTGAAGTTGATACCTTATCAAACTCACATCTTGAGGTTAGCCAAGTACTTTGACGACATTTCCTTCCACCACATACCTCGGGAAGAGAATCAAATGTCCGATGCATTAGCCACCCTGGCATCCATGTTTCAACTTGCCCCACACGGGGATCTGCCGTACATCGAATTCAAATCTCAAGGCAGGCCGGCATATTGTTATGCAATAGAGGAAGAGCGGGATGGGAAATCGTGGTATTTCGACATCAAGCAGTATGTCGAGAACAAAGAATATCCACCAGGGATTTCTGACAATGACAAAAGGACATTGAGGAGATTGGCTACTGGTTTCATTGTAAGTGGTACCATCCTGTACAAACGAAACCACGACATGACCCTCCTACGATGCGTAGATGCCAAAGAGGCGAACTTTATGATTGAGGAGATCCACGAGGGTTCCTTTGGGACACATGCCAATGGGCATGCTATGGCCAGAAAAATCCTTAGGGCCGGTTATTATTGGCTCACCATGGAAAGCGATTGTTCCGCTCATGTCAGGAAATTTCATAAATGTCAGGCATACGCGGACAATGTCAATGTTCCGCCACATCCTCTGAATGTTATGTCCACCCCTTGGCCTTTTTCCATGTGGGGAATAGATGTCATTGGGGCCATCGAACCCAAAGCGTCGAATGGTCACCGCTTCATTCTTGTGGCAATAGATTACTTCACCAAATGGGTTGAAGCAGCTTCTTATACTAATGTCACAAGGAATGTGGTAGTTAGATTCATAAAGAAGGAGCTGATTTGTCGATACGGACTCCCCAGGAAGATCATTACTGACAATGGCACCAATCTGAACAATAAGATGATGCAGGAGATGTGCGAGGACTTCAAGATCCAGCATCATAACTCTACCCCTTATAGGCCAAAGATGAATGGGGCTGTAGAGGCTGCAAATAAGAATATTAAGAAGATTGTTCAAAAGATGACAGTGTCATACAAAGATTGGCATGAGATGTTGCCTTTCGCCCTACACGGATACAGAACCTCGGTGCGAACTTGTACTGGGGCAACGCCGTATTCCTTGGTTTATGGGATGGAGGCAGTACTCCCATTTGAGGTAGAAGTTCCTTCTCAGAGGATAATAGCAGAATCCGGCCTAGAAGAGTCGGAATGGGCTCAAGCACGCTACGACCAACTCAACCTCATTGATGGTAAGCGTTTGACAGCCATGAGCCATGGGCGTCTGTATCAACGAAGAGTAAAGAACGCATTCGACAAGAAGGTACGTCCGCGCAAGTTCAACGAAGGGGACCTCGTGCTGAAAAAGATGTCCCATGCTATTAAGGATAGTCGAGGCAAGTGGGCCCCGAATTAAGGACCTTTCGTGGTGAAAAGAGCTTTTTCTGGGGGTGCTTTGATACTCACCAACATGGATGGCGAGGAGCTGCCCTCGCCCGTGAACTCCGATGTAGTTAAACGATATTACGCTTGAAGTCTGGGGCAATCAAGAGGACCGCTGCATGTTTTTATTTCCGAGTTTTTCTCGTTCTTCTTGGTTTTCTCTAGGGATTCCCATTCACTATATTTGTCTCGCTTCTTTGAAAAGAAAAGATGGGCGAGGTTTCAGTCCTCCCTTCGGTTTCAAACCTTGTGTTTTAGATTTGTTATAACTTGAGCCCTCTTCGCTCGGTGTATGGGGTGCCCCAAACGCTTATCTAAAATTGAATCTAACCAGCCTTCACTAAGAAAGTTATCGCATAAGGAACATACATGCACATACACATGCATATTTTGTGGTAACAGGGGCTGGGCCTTCTTAGGTCACGGTTAGAAGTCGAGACAAGTTGACTGCGGAAATCAACCAAGGTAAGACGATAGCCGGACACGATTGGCCTTTGGATTTTTTGTTTCCTACTTACAGGTACACAGGGACGGATGCAAGTGGGGATAGGGTCACGACCGACCGATCGTTGCCCCTTCCCGGCGCTAAACAAGCAGAGAACGTCGTTGCAAGGCAACCCAGTATCCTTTGCATTCGCAGTTTCTTTTACTATTGTTTGTTTTAAATAAGTAATCGACACCTAATTCTAATTTAAGTAGTTTCAAGTGGGCAAACGCTAACCCATAAGGAAGGATGAGACATGGTTAATGTTCCCCTAAAAAAAAAAAAGGGTACAGGTTAGCTCGCCTGGGCGAGCAACCCCTATACGGAAATATAAAGAGGTGGAAGGGGAACGTTTTCTTCACCCAAAACTCTTCCCCCTCACTTCAAAAACCCCCAAGCTCACGGGAACTACGATAACAGCAGCCCCCAAGCTTCCATTGTTGAGTTTTTGCTTCCCTTTTCACGCTTTAATTCACTCCCCACAAGTAAGTGCAATTTCCCTTGGTTATTTGGCTCTCCATTTATGTGTTTTGGTGCTTTAGTTGCTCATTTTTTGCGAAATTCGTGAAGCAATTTGCATCTGAACCCATGCTTGTTTTGTGGAGTTGAGGATTTGAATGAGAAGGCCTTAGGCCTATGTTGTATTCTAAAGCAATGGGGCATGCCACATTGCCCCCATTCTCTTGCAATTTATGTCCAAACATGCGCCCATCAAGTGCTCGGTGAAATACCCCAATGATATATGAATATGATTTTGCAAAATTGGGATGGTGGGGCTGTTTTATGTATGTAGAGACAGCATAGGAAAGTCGAAATAGACGCCCAAATGCAATCCCAAGCTTAGGAACCCAAACTTTTTAGCTTCAATGCAAGAAAACATACTCATGACTAGGAACCCAAAATTTGGTTTTAGAATTAGAAAAGCATGAAAATAGGGATTTGCTTGTAAGAATCTGGGCCGCCCCATGATTGGTACTTTGCACCTAAGTAACGTGGGAAATGCTTTTCAATGGTATGTAGATATATGTGTAAATATAAGGGGCATAAAATTCCTCGCCAAGTATGAATAATTGTTTTCTTAAATGAATGTATGATAGCGTGGAATGCTTTTTTGAATGCAAATATATGCAGGATGTAATTGGCTTTCCAATATGCATGTAAATAAATATGAGTGAAACAGTAAAAATTTGTACGGTGTACTTCAAATGTATGTAAGTAGTTTGTGATAGCAAATGTTTAGGATATAAATTAGGTGTAAAGTTTGACGCAACACTTTGAGCATGAAAGTGTGTTTTCTTTTTCAGAATGTATATAGGTGTATGGCAATTAGAATATATTAGATGTTCTTGTATGTTGACATGGGTAATAGGATATTTTCTACACATGCGCGTGTGCCTAAATGGATTACATGAGTTTGGTCTAAATCAGAGGGGTTAGCACGACATTTTTGCGTTAATATAAGCATTATCTTGTAAAACTAACTTCCAAATGTTTGTTCTCGCAGGAGATGGCCCCGAGGAAACTTGCCTCAAAGAGATCCAGGAAGGATAAAGCGGCCGAAGGAACCAGTTCCGCTCCCGAGTATGATAGTCACCGCTTTAGGAGCGCTAAACACCAGTAGCGCTTCGAGGCCATCATGGGATGGTCATTTCTCTGGGAGCGACGCGTCCAGCTTAGGGATGACGAGTATACCGATTTCCAGGAGGAGATAGTTCGCCGGCGGTGGGCATCACTGGTCACCCCCATGGCCAAGTTCGATCCAGACATAGTCCTCGAATTTTATGCCAATGCTTGGCCTACAGAGGATGGCGTGTGAGATATGAGGTCCTGGGTGAGGGGTCAGTGGATCCCGTTTGATGCAAATGCTATCGGCCAGTTCCTGGGATACCCTTTAGTGCTGGAAGAGGGTCAGGAGTGCGAGTATGGCCAGAGGAGGAACCGGTCCGATGGGTTCGATGAGGAGGCCATCGCCCATTTGCTATGTATACCGGGGCAGGATTTTGCCCGGACTGCTGCCGGGAGACGGGTGCGGATCATGCACACCAACATGACCACCTTGACTCAGATCTGGATGACTTTGCTGCTCAGCAACATCCAGCCCAGCGATCATAATTCCGACCTCCCCCTGCCGAAGTGTCAGCTGGTGTATGCCATCCTGACACGGATGAGCATTCACGTGGCTCAGTTAATCGCTGATGCCATCTATCTATTTGCAGGTATGGCGCCTACCAGGCACCCTCTGGACCCGGATAAGTCCAACAGGGCTCTGGGATTTCCCGCCTTGATCACAGGACTCTGCCAGTCGTTCGGAGTCCCCGTCGCACCTAGCAAGGTGATTCGGTCGCCCATCACCCGAGCTTTTATTGAGAAGTATTGCGCACAGAGACAGGCCCAGGGGGATGCTCCGCAGGCCACAGACGCGCCGCCACCTCATCAGGCTGGTCCAGCCGGATCGTTTGATACGGAGCAGTATTTGCGGCATTTGGTTCGCCAGCAGGCAGCCAACCACCGGGCTCATGTACAAACCCATGATTGTCTTTACCAGATGAGCCTCAGCCTGCAGAGCCAGGGTTTTACTTCTTTTCCATGCCCTACTCCGAACCAGTTCAGGGCAGAGGTCGCATGGCCTGGAGATTGGCCTGAGGCCCGGGCAGGAGAGGCGCCAGCAGTGGCACCAGCAGAGGCTCCCGACAAGGAAAATGAGGCCCGCGAGGATGAGGAGATGACCGATTTACTTGATTTCTTAGGAGGGAGCGGGGCCACATGATTAGGAGATCCCTTGATCCATATTTCTTTTTGTTTCCATTGTTCCTGTTATATATTTTTTTGTTTGACTAAGGGACTAACGTTTGTTTCATGTTGATTGACTTTTGTTTTGTACATACATATCATTTGAGTTGTTACGTCGATACTTGTTTCATTGTTGTCAATAGTGTTTGTTGAAATTCTGGAACCGTGTAGAGTTTTTCATTTAGGAACGTCGTCCTAAAAATAAAATGAACCAAAAATTCTAATAAAAAGAAAGAAGCGTTGTGAATAAAATGTCTGCGTATACAAAGAAAAAGGAAAGTGTGTATAAAAGGATTCTTGTGTGTAAATGATGCGTGGAAAGGAATTCTTGTGTGTATGAGCAACGAGTGTATATGAAGAAACTTTTGTATGAACCATAAGTGTGTGTTGGGAAAAATAAAAAATCTTTGAACGTAAATAGGGTTTGTATATAGGTCGTGTGACGTAAAGAGAAAGAGTTCCAATGCGTGTACAGAAAAAGTTTGTCATGTATAAGAATATAGATGTACAAAGAAAGGTTTTCCTCATAAAGGACCACACGCGTATAATTTTGTGAATGAAACAAAAAGGAAAAAGAAAGAAAGACCGCGAAGGTCGACATGTTATAGTTAAGAAGTATAAATCATTCGTAAAGAGCAAACATATCTTCTGGAAACAAGGGACTGATGCTAAGAGTTTATTTTCTGGAATAACTGAGATAAGGATGGATGAATTCATTGAACTGATAGAAGAACATAATTGGGAAACGTTGGGTCTGTTTGTGTAAATTCCCAACCGTAGTATCACAATGCCATAAACGGGATGCTTGAGTGCCCACCTGGTTGTAGCCATGACTAATTTTGCACGTTGTTTTCAAATCATCATTGTCACGCGTGCCTTGTGGAGTAGTATGGGAGTTTGGCCCGAGACCGACACCTTGACACCCAAATTTGTTTTGCCCCAGATATCAAGATTGGGTTCCCACGATAAAAGACCCCATTGAAACACAACCTTAGACTTTTTTTGAACCTTGGCCTATCAAAAGAATCCTCATCCTTTCCCCCGAAGCAAAGGACGGCGGAATCTCCTCAAGGGAGAGCAAATAGAATGCTGAAACCCGATTTCCCAAAGAGAGGAAAGGAGGAAGTGGAAAGAAAAGGAAGAAATGAAAAGAAAAGAAAGAAAAAGAACAATAAAAAAGAAAGAAAAAGAAGGATTCTCGATCGAAGATCGAAAGGAAGTGAAAATGGAAGAGATCGGAGGAAAACAGAGTAATTCTCGATCAATGAAAGAAAGGGAATGGAAAATCTTCAGACCAGATAAATTTTCGGCAAAAATAAGTGACTGTCGGCAAAGGAAAACCCATTTTTGGTGTCTCTTCCTTTCGAATTGCCATTCAAAGTCATTCTCGACTGGCGATATCCCACCCCGCATGAACAAAGAGGAAAAGACCGAAACACCCAGCTTCCTCTCCAGAAAAACACTACCCTCGAGAAAATCCTATTGGTCCGTGATCGTACGTTTGATCTTTGATTCAATAGGAAGTCGTGTGCAAAATATAGTCATGGTGCAGTTATGGTTTGGGAATAGGATAAAACACTTGCCTTGTGAGTTTTATACACTATGAGTGATTTATTTTCAGCTTAGCTCGATGTTTCCCTTGCATGTTCATTTAAAAGCTAAAAGTTGACGTCCTACCCTTCATTCTCGATTACAAGGAAGATTACCCTTGCCACAAGTATATTGTTTCTCTAAGATATGGTGCTCTCGCGAATGATTTATTTTTCTTTACAAAAAGCATGTTTGCCTTTCAGGTGGAAAAACCCGATGGACCGTTCGGTCCCGCCAACCCCCTTTTTCGGAGCCCCATGAATGTTATTGCCTAGCGATATTCATGTGTCCTCCACCTTCGAGTTTGGAGCTATGTTTCATGATTTCCTAAGTGCGGACCCTCAAGGCAATCCTCCATTCTCCCCATTTTTTTCGGAGCCCCATGAATATTATTGCCTAGCGCTGTTCATGTGTCCTCCACCTTCGAGTTTGGAGCCATGTTTCATGATTGCCTAAGTGCGGACCCTCAAGGCAATCCTCCATTCTCCCCCTTTTTCGGAGCCCCATGAATGTCATTGCCTAGCGCTGTTCATGTGTCCTCCCCCATCGAGTTTGGAGCTATGTTTCATGATTGCCTAAGTGTGGACCCTCAAGGCAATCCTCCATTCTCCCCCTTTTTCGGAGCCCCATGAATGTTATTGCTTAGCGCTGTTCATGTGTCCTCCACCTTCGAGCTCGGAGCTGTGTTTCATGATTGCCTAAGTGCGGACCCTCAAGGCAATCCTCCATTCTCCCCCTTTTTTTCGGAGCCCCATGAATGTTATTGCCTAGCGCTGTTCATGTGTCCTCCACCTTCGAGTTTGGAGCTGTGTTTCATGATTGCCTAAGTGCGGACCCTCAAGGCAATCCTCCATTCTCCCCTTTTTTTTTCGGAGCCCCATGAATGTTATTGCCTAGCGTTGTTCATGTGTCCTCCACCTTCGAGTTTGGAGCTATGTTTCATGATTTCCTAAGTGCGGACCCTCAAGGCAATCCTCCATTCTCCCAATTTTTTTCGGAGCCCCATGAATATTATTGCCTAGCGCTGTTCATGTGTCCTCCACCTTTGAGTTTGGAGCCATGTTTCATGATTGCCTAAGTGCGGACCCTCAAGGCAATCCTCCATTCTCCCCCTTTTTCGGAGCCCCATGAATATTATTGCCTAGCGCTGTTCATGTGTCCTCCCCCTTCGAGTTTGGAGTTATGTTTCATGATTGCCTAAGTGTGGACCCTCAAGGCAATCCTCCATTCTCCCCCTTTTTCGGAGCCCCATGAATGTTATTGCTTAGCACTGTTCATGTGTCCTCCACCTTCGAGCTCGGAGCTGTGTTTCATGATTGCCTAAGTGCGGACCCTCAAGGCAATCCTCCATTCTCCCCCTTTTTTTCGGAGCCCCATGAATGTTATTGCCTAGCGCTGTTCATGTGTCCTCCACCTTCGAGTTTGGAGTTGTGTTTCATGATTGCCTAAGTGCGGACCCTCAAGGCAATCCTCCATTCTCCCCCTTTTTTTTCGGAGCCCCATGAATGTTATTGCCTAGCGCTGTTCATGTGTCCTCCCCCTTCGAGTTTGGAGCTATGTTTCATGATTGCCTAAGTGCGGACCCTCAAGGCAATCCTCCATTCTCCCCCTTTTTCGGAGCCCCATGAATGTTATTGCCTAGCGCTGTTCATGTGTCCTCCACCTTCAAGCTTGGAGCTGTGTTTCATGATTGCCTAAGTGCGGACCCTCAAGGCAATCCTCCATACTCCCCCTTTTTTTCGGAGCCCCATGAATGTTATTGCCTAGCGTTGTTCATGTGTCCTCCACCTTCGAGTTTGGAGTTGTGTTTCATGATTGCCTAAGTGCGGACCCTCAAGGCAATCCTCCATTCTCCCCCTTTTTTTTCGGAGCCCCATGAATGTTATTGCCTAGCGCTGTTCATGTGTCCTCCATCTTCGAGTTTGAAGCTGTGTTTCATGATTGCCTAAGTGCGGACCCTTAAGGCAATCCTCCATTCTCCCCCTTTTTCGGAGCCCCATGAATGTTATTGCATAGCGCTGTTCATGTGTCCTCCACCTTCGGGTTTGGAGTTGTGTTTCATGATTGCCTAAGTGCGGACCCTCAAGGAAATCCTCCATTCTCCCCCTTTTTTTTTGGAGCCCCATGATTGTTATTGCCTAGCGCTGTTCATGTGTCCTCCACCTTCGAGTTTGGAGTTGTGTTTCATGATTGCCTAAGTGTGGACCCTCAAGGCAATCCTCCATTCTCCCCGTTTTTTGGAGCCCCATGAATGTTATTGCCTAGCGCTGTTCATGTGTCCTCCACCTTTGAGTTTGAAGCTGTGTTTCATGATTGCCTAAGTGCGGACCCTCAAGGCAATCCTCCATTCTCCCCCTTTTTTTCGGAGCCCCATGAATGTTATTGCCTAGCGCTGTTCATGTGTCCTCCACCTTCGAGTTTGGAGCTATGTTTCATGATTTCCTAAGTGCGGACCCTCAAGGCAATCCTCCATTCTCCACCATTTGTTGAGCCCCATGAATGTCATTGGCTAGCGCTGTTCATGTGTCCTCCATTATCAAGCGCGGAGCCTCTGGTGACTGGGAAATATGTTCTTCTGTTTTACGGATCGGTTCCTTCGCCAAACATGTGTATATGTGTATATGTATATTATATTCGTTGTTCTTGTTGTTGTTTGTATTTTGTTTTGTGTTGTACAGCAAGAAAAGAAGGAGTAGAGACGAGAATCGTCATCACGGAAAGGGCAGGATGGACGAAATCAGTTTCTTATCTTTGCTTTACTCTTATCTCCGATGAGAGGTAAGTAAAGAGGGGCAACTGTCATACCCTAATTTCGTCCGGGGATTATAATTTGATGATATACAACCATTGATTGGCCGCTTCGAGATATTTGGCACCCTTTGTTGTACAATATGTGAAGTCCCGAGACATGCCGAAAATCAAAAGGAAGCAGGCTTACGCGATCCGTGAAAATTCCGTGATGTGACGGAAATCGAAAGGAGGTATTTTTCGCAATCCGTGAGTTTTCGTAACTTCTTCGAAAGCTAAAAAAGAGTAAATACATAATCCGTAAGGACTCGTAACCTTGCGGAAGGAAAATAAGTATCGTTACGAAATTCGTAAATTTTCGTAACGTTACGGAAAAAGAATTACCAAAAAAAGGTAGGGGGTGCATTTAGTAAAGGGGGGTACAAATAGCAATCAGGCCCACTTGGGCCTTCCAGATTCTTCCTCCAGAAGGTTGTTACTTCTGGAGGAAGCAACCTTGCTCGCCTGGGCGAGCTGGGTGGCAAGCTCCTCCCCTATTTTGCTATAAATAGGGGGAGGAGTGAAGGGAGAAGGGTTGAGCCTTCTTGGCACTTCTCATTCTCTCGAAATTGCTGAGGAAAATTATTTCTGTGAAGAAAATCCAAGCCGAGGCGCTTCCGTAACGTTTCTGTGAGTAATTACGCGAAGATTCCCGACCGTTCTTCAACATTCATCGTTCGTTCTTCGTTTTCTTCAGTCTTCAACGGGTAAGTACCTCAAACCGAGCTTTTCAATTCATTCTATTTACCCGTGGTGGTCCTCATTTTGTTTCATGTATTTTTATCCTCGTTTCCATTCGCTTTTTGTACCCCCTTTTGACGTGCTTCAGTCATTTATTTAAGTCATTTCGCGCCTAATCTAAAAATAAAATAAATTTCCACCGATCATTTGAATTGTAGTATTCGTTAATTTCTGTTAAAATGAATTCTGACCGTTCGGTCGTGCCGTAACCACGTTGGAAATCAAAAAAGAGGTAAAATAATAATATAATAATCAAAAAATACCCTTTTAGTAAAATAAAGCAAAAAATCAATCGGACGTTTTCTCTTTGGGATTTCTCATTCTTAATTGAATTGACTAATAACTAAAGTGAAACTAAGGCTAAAATCAACTCGCCTAGTCAAGCTCGTCCACAAAAATAGGGTTTTGAAAGTTTATCATTTCAGTTTCTTACCAAGTAAAATGGATCATTTTTAAGGTCCAACGCCTTAAAATGATCGCCTTTCAAGTAAAAAGAATCACTTGATTCACGCATAAGAAAGAACTACTTAGGTCTGATTTCCTCTTCGATGGAGGGTACGTAGGAGCAAAAGCCCCGCTTTTGTCGACCTCAAAAAATAAAAAGAAATAAATTTAAGGTAACACAATTTCCACAATTCTAAAAAAATAGGTTGTTGTCCTTTGAAACAAACGTGAGAGGTGCTAATGCCTTCCTCAAGCGTAAATACAACTCCCGAACTTAGAATTTTCATCTTGACCGATTTCCTTCGATTTTTCCGACGTTTTCCACAAATAAACGTTGGTGGCGACTCCGCGCATCTTTCCTCCTTTGGAAAGCGCACCCGTGAGCCTCGCCTTCGCTCGCCCGCAAAAGGGCACGTTGCGACATGCACACCTTGAACCTTGCATTGAAAAATATTTGTGCAGCCAAGGATGCTGAGAAAAACAATGATACTTATGAACAATATTCTTGGATCAAACAATATTCTTGGATTAAAATTTTTATCATGGAAAACTATGAGATTATCAATGTACAACAATGGCAACTCATTGAAGTTGCTTTCTGTTGCTCCTATAAGATTTGCTTCAACTATTGTGATGCTTAAGAGGTTTAGAAGTTTGAAAGAAGGACTCGAAAAGATGGTTATTAGTCCTGAATGGTCTACTTACAAGAATAATGATGTTGGAAAGGCAAAAAAAAAAGTGAAAGAAACCATGTTGGATGATATTTGGTGGAACAAGGTTGATTACATACTTTCTTTCACTGCTCCTATTTATAATGTTCTTAATTAGAAAGACAAAATTTGGTATGGCTTGTCTTCACTTGGTATATGAAATGTGAGATTCAATGATTCAAAACGTGAGACAAGTCTGACATGAAAGAAAGACAGAAAATGAAGAATCACCCTTTTATGATGTAGTGCACAAAATATTAATGGACCGTTGGACTAAGAGTAGCACACCTCTTTATTGTCTAGCACATTCATTAAACCCAAGGTAATACTTTATATCCTTAACATCGGTGTGTTAACATCGGTTGTTAAAAAAATCGATGTTAACATATGCACGGTGGCATAATTATAAATACCGTGTATACGTTAACATCAGTTTTGTGAAAAATTGATGTTAACGAAGTGCATTAACATCGGTTATTGGAAAAACCGATGTTAACATTTATTAGTTAACATCGGTTTCCAAATAACCGATGTTAACATAAGTTTATTAACATCGGGTTTTGAGAAAACCGATGTTAACGTTTGATATGTTAACATCGGTTTTTTCCAGAAAACCGATGTTAACCTTAACATCATGTTGTTAACATCGGTTTTTTTAAAAAAACCGATGTTGAACTTATATTTTAAAAAATATGGTGAGCCCTATGAAGCTCGCGCTCTATCTTCTTCTCCATCTAAGCTTTCGCACTCTCTTCTTCTTCTAATCTCCGTCTACCTTGAAGGTCCCTGTCTGCATCTGAGCATCGTGTTCGTCGCACTCGAGCATCGTCACAAGTCTCTACTTCTTCTCCTTCACCACCATACCTAGGTATGTTTCATCTCCTTCGCGATGTCTTCTCATTCTCGCTATCTTCTTCTCCATCTAAGTTTTCTTGCTCTCTTTGTTCTCCAAGTACCTTGAAGCTGTCTGTTCTCCATCTGACCATCGTTTTGACTAAGCTCGAGCATCATGTTCGTCGCACTCGAGCATCGTCACAAGTTTCTGCTTCTTCTCCTTCGCCACCATACCTAGGTATGTTTCGTATCCTTTGCGTTGTCTTCTCCTTCTCTCTGTCTTCTTCTCCATCTAAGCTTTCTTGCTCTCTTTGTTCTCCATCTACCTTGAAGTTGTTTGTTCTCCATCTGACCATCGTTTTGTCTAAGGTCGAGCATCATGTTCGTCGTACTCGAGCATCGTCACAAGTCTATGCTTCTTCTCCTTCGCCACCTCACGTAGGTATGTTTCGTCTAATCCTGTATAAATATTTGATTGCATTCATGTATCTCACACTTAGTGAACTAAACATGGCTAGGGTATCTCATATTTAACTCGAGCATCATGACAACTCTGTGCTTCATCTCCTTAGTGAAGTTTCCCTTACCCTTATTGTATTCTTGTAACAGTTTAAGTGGATCTGTTAATGCCAACTTCTTGAGCAACCTCTTGAGCTTGTTCTTTATACACAAAGAAAAGTGATTATGAATATAAAGAAGCTTTGTTGATGCTCTGTACTTTAGTTTAGCTTATGATAAACTCGAATCATGGTTATAGGTATGTTGAAAAACTGAAAATTCAGGGCTGAGAATTTCACTCTGTATTTGAGGTTTATTGGACCACCATGTGTCATTTGTAGAGTAGGTCTTGTTTAATTTGAGATAAAGTTAACAATGCTATTGTGACATTTAGTAATTAGTACAGGCAAAGCTATGCCACAACTAAGATTATACATATCTAGTATATGTGGTTGGGTCAATGTTGGCTTTTTAATCTTGTATTGGAGGGTGGTATAATAGTTGTGTTGCACTTATGTAAATGTCACCAGCAGTACCTCTGGTGTTGCTGTTTTTCTGATTAATAAAATATACTATATTTTCTGCCTTCCAAAAAAAAAAAATGTGTAGCATGCATGAAGCTACTGCACCAACAAACTGTCAGATTCTATAAGAATGTTAGGAGAGAAACATAGGAAAGAGGTGAATGACTAAAATTATTGCAGATTCAAATCTGTTTTTCAATTATATGTTGTAGACTTTGACCTTGTTGACCATAGATAGACGAGAAGACTAAGCACTGCCAAGGTGGTACAAAATGCAAACTAACAACTGCTGCAGTTTAAAGGATCATAATGCTTTAATAATTAATTAGAAGCAGAAATATTTTTCTTTGAAAATAATTTCCCTAACGTATATTTTGATTAACTAATTACATTAGCCTATTTTTGCCACGTTCATATTCACATTTTGAATAGAACATATCAGGTCTTGCAGGAGCTGGATGCATGAGTTGATTCTTATATATACCCTCTTGTTATTGTTTATCTTAAAGCTATCATAGCTAGATAACCTCACATGTGCATATGAATATTTTTTTCTTCTTATATATATTGTTACCATAACCTTTGTTTGCTGTGCCTTTTTGGTCCTGTGTGTGGGTACATTACCCTTATAATTTTTTATTGATTTGGTAGGAGGATTTGTTGTACTTTGTTTCTAAAAGCACTACTAAATTGTGTGTGCCTCACTGCCTCATGATTGCAGGATTATAGGAATGTTGAACGAGTAATTTGGATTACTGTTATCTTGCCAGAAAGTCGTCTCATTAGCCGTATCTCTTCCAAAAGAGAAAAACTTGAGGTATAATTAGTATGATTTTGGATATTGTGTATTTTACATTACTGTGAAAGGTTGCATACATGGCTAACCAATTGTCATTTTGTTACCTTGGTAGGAAGTCTTTGGGTTCGTAAGCATTGTTGGATTAGGAGAACCTTTGTCTAAGGCCTATAGACTTGTGAGTGCCTCTTTCCCTATCCACTTGATTTCTGGATTGAACCTTCATGTTATTTGACTATGGCATGATTTCGGTCAATGGTGTAAGTAACTAACGGAGAAAGCTTAATCAAACATTTTCTGCCAAAAATACAAACACACTCCACCCCCCTAAAATTTTAATTTACAGTCAGAAATAGAAAGCTTAATGAAACATTTTCTGCCTCTTGAACTATTTGTAGTTAGATTAATTATTTTTCATAAAACAAATATTTTTTTTCATTATATTTTGTCCAAACAGAGCATTACATTGTAAGATGTTGTTGAAATGGCAAGAGTATGAAACATGTACCACGCAGTCAAGCACACACTTGGGGTTGTACTCAATGGATGTTATCTAAATGTCAATGGAGTTAGGATGAAATAAAGGAAATAAAAGACACTAATGTTGTAAGTCGTAGCAAAACACAATATGTATGAGTGTGTTTATAGTTTATATGATCTTTGATGAATCTGTATATAAAGGGGCCAAGATATGTTTCCACCTTTGAGTTTGACTTGCTCGGTTGGAATTAGAATTTTGAAGGGTTTATACTTCATATTTCAGGATTGGGAGCTATCTTGTCTAAAGTTGTACCTGCAACGTTTTCGACAATAAGTTCTTTTTCTAAGTTGATATGGCGAAGTAAACAGTCGTCTCCAAAGAAATCAGATCAGAAGCCTCAGCCATTTGCTCGAGGTAAGCATTAATGCCCATTATAGTGCTTCCCTTTTAATCAATGGTCAAGTAGCATTACACGGGGCTTTTGCATCAGTAGAGGATAGAACTTTTTGACTAATACATGTATATCTACTAGTACCCATATAATGGTTCCCTGTCAGACTAGTTCTGTTTGATTCTGGAACCATTCCTATGGTAGTCATACTGTTGTATTATAGTACCTCTGGTACTCCTTTCCATATTTATAAAATATTATCTTTGGTGATAAAAAAAAAAAAGTACACAGGCTCCTGCAGATATTTGTGTATAATAGGGATGATGATCAAACCTAGTAAAAGGAAAAGAAAATTATATATTGTCTTGCTAAATAGGACTGTTTAAAACAATAGAAAAGTGGTGCTATGATATTTTAACTATAGGCTTAATTATGTTTTTAGTCCCTCAAATTCTAAAAATGTTCATTTTAAGTCCCTCAGCTCAAATAACACTTAGCATTTTTTACAATTGAACTTTTGGAAATCATGAAGCATGAACAAAAGAGGTAGCAAGTAAGCTTCCTGTCAGAATTGCCTCTTCCACAGTACAATCGAACCTGCCTTGTGCTGTTCACAATGACATATACTAGAATATATATGTTTTCTACTTTTCTAAATATTGAAGCAAAGATAAACTAACCTGTGTTCATCCTCTGTACATGCAATACCCTTTCGTCGTTCTTGATCTGATCTTGAAGCCTTAGTTCCATGATTACATTCATTGTTACTATTCCAAGAGTGGCTTCCCTTCTAGCCAGCTCCTTCATCACTAGCATGGCTTGTTGAGCTCTCTGCAGAAGAATTATAAGATGGTAAAGGCACACAACCAGATTCAATCTGGTTAACATCTTCAACGAAGACCTCATAGTGGTGTTTAATCTCTTCTAAGTAACTGATTCAATTGACAGTCAAGTAGTAAAAACTTAAAAACCTATTTCCAAGCATATCCCAACAAAAGCATACACCTCAACCCTTTTTCACAGCCTTGAAGGGTTTTCTATTCAAGAATGGTTTTCAGATTGTCAAGCCACCCACCATGTAACTACAGGAGCTGGAGAATTCATTCCAATTCCTTTACCTAATCAAATATTTTCCTTCCTTTACCTAATTACCCAAAACTTTAGCTTGGCCTTCTATCTTTATTCATGTTTCTTTCTTTGAGAATATTGTTGTTCAAGTCAAAGATAAAAATATTGTGTAACTCAAATTATTTTTTTGGAAGGCAGAAAGTATATATTATTAATCAAAAACACAGCAGCACCAGAGAAAAAGAATTGGGAACAACATTATAGGTTTACTAAAAAAAGCAATAAAGCATGAACAACGTTTTTTTTTATCAGCAAAGATAATTTATATTGATAATGAAGTACCAAAGGTACTAAGGATACAAATAGCATGATATATCAGTGAACTAGTTCCAAAGTCAGACTTTAATCAGTCTTGATGGGAACCAGAAACTAAGAAAATACAGTATATGATTGCTGCCATTGCAACTATTTATATTCCCCCCCACTATTATACAAAAGTTGATGATAAATTTGACGACCAGTGACTGAAGGGGATAGTAAAATTCTCTTCAAAGTTCCTTAGCCAGGTCCACAGTAGAAATATAGCTTCCTCCAATAGTTTGTTGCCATCAAAAGTATCATTAGAAAAAATAATCTTGTTCCTCTACTGCCACATTGACCATGTAAGGGCCATCCACCAGCACTTCCATCTATTATCCCGGCCTCCTCTACCCAAAGCTTCGACATGTTGGGAGAAATGCTGCCTTCGGTGCTGCGGGATAGCACCTAAGATGTTCGCCCATGACATACATTCCCACCACAAAGGCAGAATCTTATCACAGTGGAGGAACAAATGAGCAGCGTCCTCCTCAACCCTTCTACAAAACGGACAAGATGAATCGTTGATTTCCACATGTCTCCTTGTCAAATTTGACTTAGTTGGCAGCCTATCCCTAATCAGTCTCCATGCAAAGACTACAACTTTAGGTGGTATCTTTAACTTCCATATATCTTTAAGCTCCTGCAATTGATTGCCTTCTATATCAGCTCCCCACATCTCATCATAGGCACTTTTTGTGGAAGATTCACCACTAGTTTCTGCTAGCCAAGTCCACTCATCTCTTCTGTTAATTTGTATTTGGGTGCCTTCCACCTCACCTAGAAAGCTGGCTTCCATATCAATCTCGTTGTCGAATAGGTTCCTCCTCCATTTAAAGTTCCATTCCCACCCATATTCTTCAAAGCTCCCATCTCCTCAATAAAGCATGAACAACATGATTCTGAAATTCTAAAAGACCAGAGAACTAAATTCTGAAATTCTAAAAAAATAGAGAGCCAAATTCTGAAATTTTGAATAATCAGAGCACAAGACACATTGAACGCATGAAGAAGAAGAACAGCTGCACTAAGAATAAGAAGAGACAAAAGGAGATTAGGAACGTTTGAAGAAATGATGAAGAATAAGCAGACAAAAAGAAAAAAATGGAAGAAAGAAGAAAAACACAAACAAAAAGAAAAGCTTGTTATGGGACAACATGCTTAATGTATGATGAAGTAACCCTTAAAAGCTTTGACATGATTCTGTTATCCCACCATGTTTTTTTAAGCTGGTTTTTAATGATCAATGGGCACTGCTCCCATAGTCTCTAATATAGAATATAGGTGGCAAGGATAGAGGATAGAGAAACAAAGAGAAGAATTACAGAACAGAGAGGATATATGAAGAGAGATAAGAGAATCAGAGATCAGTACCAAGCAAATAATACCCCCAATTCCATTTCCATATCTTGTCTTGAAAGCCTGATAAAACATTTCAGCAATGGCATAGCCACCAGCATCATTACTTTCACTCAAAATGTAAGGGATGCTAGTAACTGCAAAGATAATGTATATTATGTAACCCCATCCAACTGTAATAGATATCCCAACAGCGCTGATTATTCGTGTTGGTCCATTTCTATCAGCACCATTTGTTTCCTCTGTCTGAAAATTAATGCAAATTTGTAGTAAATCATTTAATGACTTCTTCGTCAATCAACAAAGTGGAAAGCATGAGCAAGGAAAATTTCTAAAAGCTTTCGAAGCCATATAAATTATGTGGAATTTAAGGAAGAAAAAGAGTTGAAAAGATGTACCATATGGAGCTTATGCATCATACCCAATTAGAGTATATTGACTCATTAGTAGTCCCAGGAGAAATATGTAGGGTTTGCTCTTGATTCCATCCTCGTTTTCAGTATTGAAATGAGTGAAAGCAAACTTGAGACCAGCTCTTTCCATTGCAACAAATCAAATGAGTATGATAACAACAAAAATGCCTAAAAGTTTCCCCATTCAAATTAGTTGCATAAACAACTGCTGATTTCGACATTTGTTTGTAATTGAAATTTACCTTTTGTATGTTCTTTTATGTCATGAATGTAATTTGCTATATAAACAATTGTTATTCATGCTGAGTGAACCTTAGATTCCCGTTTGAGATTGAATGCAATGATTCTTGCGGATAGTTTGCATTAGTCATTGTATTTAGTCTTGAATTGTCCGTTTGGACAGTTTGGGGAGACTGCAATTTTTATGTTAGATTCATTCGTCAAGGTTATTATTTTTTTGATTAATTTGATGAAATTTTGGTTTAATGCATTTCAAGTTGTTCTCTAAGTGCATACTTGATTATCGGGAAATTCATTTCACCGATGTCATGTCGTGTACTTGGAGACCAATGCGAAATGCTACCGAAATTTAGTCAAATTTTTCTAAATAATGGTAACCCTGACGTTTAAAGCTAACATAAAAAACAGTCTTCCTAAATGGGATAGGGTCACACCTATAAATAAAAAAGTGAGATTTTCATGCATGGAATTGCTTAGATGGATCGAAGTTGGATGAATGAAAGTCGCATGAGCCAAGAATATGAGGATGGCG
The DNA here is from genome assembly GCF_004193775.1 of Glycine soja. Classification (NCBI taxonomy): domain Eukaryota; kingdom Viridiplantae; phylum Streptophyta; class Magnoliopsida; order Fabales; family Fabaceae; genus Glycine; species Glycine soja. The sequence goes on along the minus strand of NC_041003.1, from coordinate 12,675,995 downwards.
CCGAGCAGTTCTTGCAATTTGCTTTAGAAAGAGGTCGACCGAATGAAGAAGGAAAATATTATTGTCCATGCATCAACTGTTTGAATGGAAGACGACAACTACTGGACGACATACGGGATCATCTATTGTGTGATGGGATTAAGAAGAATTACACGACGTGGATATGGCATGGTGAAGTCACAGACATGCAGAGTGGGTCCCAATCTGAACCGTTTGATGTAGAAATGGGAGATCGCTTGGAGGACATGATTCGTGACCTTGGACAAGAGTCTTTCCAGCAAGCACATGCCCCTGTGTATAAAGCATTGCAGAGTGATTCAAAGAAGCCTTTGTATACGGGGTGCAAGAATTCGTTAACCTTGTTGTCTGCGATGCTAAGTCTGGTTAATGTGAAGGCCAGGTATGGGTGGAGTGACAAAAGTTTCACCTCACTGCTTGAGGTAGTGCACAATCTACTTCCAAATGACAATACATTGCCTAAAACTTACTATAAGGCGAAAAAGATATTATGTCCTATGGGTATGGAGTATCAGAAGATTCATGCTTGTCCCAATGATTGCATACTGTACAGGCATGAATTCCAAGAAATGTCCAAATGCCTTATCTGTGGGACTTCACGGTACAAAGTGAAGGATGAAGAATAAAGCAGTTCTAATGAAAACTCCAACAAGGACCCCCCAGCGAAGGTTTTGTGGTATCTTCCAATCATTCCAAGGTTTAAGCGTCTTTTTTCTAATGAGGACGACGCAAAAGACCTGACATGGCATGCAAATGGAAGGATTTCTGATGGAATGGTCCGTCATCCGGCTGATTGCTCGCAGTGGAAGAAGATTGATGGTTTGTATCCGGATTTTGGGAAAGACCCAAGAAATCTTAGACTTGGACTAGCCAGTGATGGAATGAATCCATATGGGACCTTAAGCACTCAACACAGTTCATGGCCAGTTCTGCTTGTAATTTACAATTTGCCTCCTTGGTTGTGCATGAAGCGAAAATACATGATGTTGTCTATGATGATATCGGGCCCAAGACAGCCAGGAAATGACATTGATGTTTATCTAAGTCCGTTGGTTGAAGATCTCAGAAAGTTGTGGGACGAGGGGGTTGTAGTGTTTGATGCATGTCGCAAGGAGTCATTTGAAATGCGTGCAATGCTTTTTTGTACCATTAATGACTTTCCAGCATATGGCAATCTCAGCAATTACAGTGTTAAGGGTCATCATGCATGCCCCATCTGTGAAGAAAACACAAACTACATACAACTAAAACATGGAAGAAAAAGAGTCTACAGTAGGCATCGCTATTTTCTAACACCCAATCATCCTTACAGACGACTCAAAAAAGCTTTTAATGGAAGTCAAGAGCACGATATTGCGCCCATACCGTCGACTAGTGAGCAGGTATATCAGTGGGTTCAACACCTGAATATTGTATTTGGAAAGACCCAAAAGAAGGATAAAAGTAAGAGTTGCATATGGAAGAAGAGGACCATTTTCTTTGATCTTCCGTACTGGTCTGATCTAGATGTTAGACATTGTATTGATGTTATGCATGTCGAGAAAAATGTATGTGACAGTGTGATTGGGACGCTCCTTAACATTCAAGGCAAGACGAAGGATGGTTTGAATACCCGTCAAGATCTAGCTGATATGGGGATACGATCACAGTTGCATCCAAGGTCTGATGGAAAGAAAATTTACTTGCCCCTAGCTTGCCATACTTTGTCCAAAACGGAGAAGATAAGTTTTTGTCAGTGTCTCCGTCGGGTGAAGGTTCCACAAGGATACTCTTCAAATATTAAGAGCCTTGTGCAGTTGAAAGAGCTTAAGCTTGTAGGGTTAAAGTCTCACGATTGTCACGTGCTCATGCAACAATTGCTAGCCATGGCTATACGAGACATTTTGCCAAACAAAGTCAGGTTAGCCATAACTCGCCTGTGCTTTTTCTTCCATGCTATATGTAGCAAAGTCATTGATCTTGTGAAGTTTGATGAGCTGGAAAATGAGGCTGCAATTATACTGTGCCAGTTGGAGATGTATTTTCCCCTTGCTTTCTTTGACATCATGATTCACTTCATTGTGCATCTGTAAGAGAAATCAAATGTTGTGGTCTTGTTTATCTACGGTGGATGTACCCTGTTGAGTGATACATGAAGATCTTAAAAGGGTATACAAAGAATATATATCGTCCAGAAGCATCTATTGTTGAGAGATATGTTGCAGAAGAAGCCATTGAATTTTGTTCAGAATACATTGAGAAGGCTAAACCTGTTGGCCTTCCTGAGTCTCGGCATGATGACAGGGTGGGTGGTAAGGGTTCAAGAGGACTGCATGTGATAACTCCAAGTCTAGAACATTTGTTACAAGCTCACTTGTATGTGTTGAACAACAGTAATGAAGTTTTGCCATACATACTTAAGCATGAAGCTTTAGTCAAACAGAATAATCCAAAAATGTCAAAGAATTGGGTGTTGAAAAAGCATAACAAGACTTTCTGTGATTGGTTTAAAGATACAATCTTTAGCTGAGAGCATCAAAAGAGAGCCTCTAATAGTATCACCTTTGGAGTGCACAATTGTTAAAGGGTGAGAAGTATGGTTCTGATTTTCTGGATACCATTTCATGAAACCCAGGTGAGGTCCTTTAACTAAACTAAATGTTATTGCCCCAGCAAGGCTTAGAACGGACCCCAAAATCTTGGCCAATCCATGCACACATTTTATGGAAATGCTTTCCATCCTGAAATTTCGAAAACCAATTTCAGTTTTCACCATATCAAAACTTTGATTTCTCTCTATAGGTCTTGACCCTGCTTCAGAAAAATAAATGGATAGTTATTTATAATTTTACCTAATTAAAACAGCCATGATGAAAGTAATGGCAGGGACAGTATTTGTGGCGGCTGCAGCAAATAGAATATTTTTGAAATTCATACAACCACTCCCTTACACCTATGATTTTGATGGGGAAAGAAAAATCAAACCAAACTCACTTTATCCTCTTTCTCTCGTTCAAAAACTATGCGAGAAATATTAGATTAATGGTTTTCTTAAAATCAATTCTTTCATATGTTGTACTATCGACTTCACTAAAATGTAATCCTCCAAACAACATAGAATTTTGTTTTGTAGTTGGACTGCATCATGCGAGATTAAATTGAGATTTGAGAAGACCAACCTCGTTCGATTGATTACCAAATCAAAACTGCCTTCAAAAAACGTAAGAGAAAGTCACATATGCTAGTTAAGAAAGAAGGCAACTCAGCAAAGAAATTCATGTTCTTATCCTTTGTTGAATAACCACAGCAACAACAAGTATTCCACAAACACCACCTTAAAAATTTCAAAATTGAATCACCTGGCCAACTTCCTTGTAGATTCCATTCAATCCTTCTTAATCCCAGAATATCAAAAGTAAAACAGTTCTACAGACCCAGGTCAAGATACTAGACTACTGTTCATTACTTTCACCTTCTCTTTCTTTTCTATTTTTACTTCTGATAGTAAAATACCATATTCTACCAACAAGACACCTAGATTATTATCCTGGGACACACAATGCAATGTTAAAAACTCAGCTCAAAACTAAATCCCTGTAACATAACCAACAAAACTAGCTTATATAATCTGAGTAAAAGGACTAAATTGCATGAATAAACACACTATGGTCTAGAGTTTTGAACATCCTCATGCTTAGAGAAACCCCGATACCCAATACTTGTACAATTCTATGTAAGAACAATCAAACAGCTCATGTTTGTCACCAGTTTCATCATCCACCAGCCTTACCTTCTGTGGCTTCTCACGTTTATTGTTGTTAAACCCATATTTATGCTCTCCTCCCTTCATGTCTTGTTTTATCACAACTTTAGCCGAATCTCCTATCTTCAGCATAGTTGAATCTCCTGTCTTATTCTCCAATGACACACTTTGATGGCCTGTATCTATTTTCTTCATATGTTCTAGTGCTTCAACTTCAGAATGCATAGACCAATTTGAACTTTCCAGTGATAACCAAAGGCTTCTGCATCAGCATTGACACTCTCCACCCTCTTTGGTTTATGCTTTTGTGCTGCATTCCCTGCTTCCTCGTTATAAATCTCAGATTTATTAGAGGCTACACTAGAGCAATCAGGATCCTTCCATGGTTCTTCCTCGTCTACCAGCTCAATATATTTCCTTTCAACTTTTGTTTTGTAAATTATAGTGTAGTTTACAAAAGCAAAGGTGAAAGGAAAGATGTTGAACTGGTAGAGGAGGAAGAGCTACAGATTGGTGCTGATTGTTTTAGTGCAACCTCTAATAAATATGACATTTATAAGGAGGAAGCAGCGAATGCAGCACAGAAGCATAAACCAAAGAGGGTGGAGAGTGTCAGTGCTGATGCAGAAGCCTTTGGTTATCACTGGAAAGTTCAGATTGGTCTATGCATTCTGAAGCTGAAGCACTAGAACATATGAAGAAAATAGATACAGGCCATCAAAGTGTGTCATTGGAGAATAAGACAGGAGATTCAACTGTGCTGAAGATAGGAGATTCGGCTAAAGTTGTGATAAAACAAGACATGAAGGGAGGAGAGCATAAATATGGGTTTAACAACAATAAACGTGAGAAGCCACAGAAGGTAAAGCTGGTGGATGATGAAACTGGTGACAAACATGAGTTGTTTGAAGTCCTAAGGATGCCATCTAGATGTGTATTTTTGAAGGTCTTCATGTTATTCCTTCATCATTCAACGTCTTCATGCCATTCCTTCCCTGAGAGTTTCAAGTACTCTTCTGAATGATTTGTCTACAATTCCAAAAATCTAACAATTGCTTGCATTGACCCCACTTTGACATCCTTTAAATCCCATGGAAATGTAGCTTTCAATGTACACTATGTAATCTTCACCAGTCTACGATTATTGTTATTTGTGCTACACAGTCATTTTCTTTCATGTCTTGAAACAAATTTAAAGCACAAGTATCACAACACATCATCAAGTTGAATATTATCAGACTTTTCATTTATCAGACATTTTCACTACTATTACATGTTATCCTGTTTTGAATCACAATTAAAAACCACAAGTAAATCACTTATGAGTTATCCTCTTTTGATTAATCCTTTTCTGAAAGTGCGCGCACACACACACACACACAGAGAGAAAGACACACACACATACACCTATAATAATAAAGCATGACCACCCCCGAACCCCACTATTCCAGATTACTTACATAAAGAACTGTTGATGTTGATAATTGTCTGTAATGAAAATTAACATTTTGTATGTTGTTGTATGTTATTGTTTAAAGGATCATGCCTTCTCCACTTGCCTCCCCTCTTCCTCCTCCTCCCCCTCTTTCTGCTCCTTCGGACGGATCGGCTTCGCCGTCTGCCGTGAAGCGGGCACGCAAAGCCTCACGTCTACGATCGTTGTCTACTAGACCACTTGGTGCTGAGATACCAGTGGTCTATGTAGATCTTGCTACCGGCAAGGCCGACGGTCCCCACAGGAAGAAATTAAGAACATATTTGGGGATTGTGGCACGTGATAAGGTGGACGTCACCTACGAGAACAGGAAGGAGGTCCCTACTGCTCAGAAGGACTTGATTTGGGAGGATATTCAGGTATTTTCCTTTTCTTATTTGATTTTGTTTAATTAAAAGCCAAAATATACATTATTGTAACAAATAAACTTTATTTGATGTTGTCAAGCGGAATTTGAAATCCCAGAGGCTTCTGACAGTAGGAAGAAAAGGAAGTTACTTCAGACCGTGGGAGAGAGATGGAGGCAATTTAAATCAGACCTCACGAGGAAATGGGCCCTTGCAGCCGATCAGGACGGTGTCGAGGACACTGTCTGTGAGAAATACGACATTAGCAAGGAAAAATGGGCCTAGTTTTGCCAAACTCGCAGAGACCCTTCTTGGGAGGTATGTTCCTTGGAATTTAAGTTGTTTTCCAAAAAACATTAACTTTTTATACTTCATTCTAGCAATTTGAAACATTATTGTTTTATTTTTGCAGGATGTGCGCAAAAAGGCACAGGTCATCCAGAAGCAGAACACTGCCCCCCACGTTCTGTCCCGTGGGGGTTATGACTATTTGGAGCAGAAGCTCCTGGATGAGAAGACCAAGAAGAAGCTGGAGGAAGCTGCACAATCAGGAAGCGTTGATGGTGTCATCGACCCTCCATCCCCGGTCAGACGCCACGTGAAGTGGAAGATGGTCCGCATGAAGAAAACAGGGGAAATGACGACTGAGGCCGCAAAGGAAATCACTGCGAAGATTGTAAGTCATTTTCAACTAACCATTAGAATTATATTTCAATATTTTGTGAATGCCATGTACAACTGTGTGTTTTCTGTGCAGGATTCCTTTGAGGATCAGGCGACACAGGGATCCTTTGTCCCCCATGGACGTCAAGATGTTCTCGCCGCTGCTATTGGACGTCCAGAGCACCATGTACGTGTCTGTGCTGTTGGAGTCGGTGTCACCATCAAGCAATACTTTGGATCGGCTCCACGGACGTCCCGCAGCTCTTCCTCCCTGCCTCCTGAAGAATTACAACAGTTGACCCAGCAAATCAGGGACCAGCTAAAGGAGTCCATCACAGAGAGTGACGCGGCAGGTCATGGCATCCTTCAGCCAGATGCAGTCCCAGATTCAGTCGCAGATGCAATCTCAGGGACTTGCACTGCCTCCTGAGCCTCTGGTTGGTCCCTCCGATCCTCGAGTGAGCACAAAGGGGAGTTGTGTTGATCCCCCAGGAAACGATCCTGAGACGGGTGACTCTGATAATTGCGGCTTGTACATAGAAGCAGATTCTGCCCACCTGGTTGCCATGGGGAGAGTTCATGAGGGATCCACTGTTGTTCATAACACTCCTTTGTTTCCTGGCCAAGTAAAGGTGAGTGTGGAGGAGGTTACAGATGCAGATGCTCCAGTTCCTGTACCCACTGATGAGGTTTCCTTAGTGGGGCAGACACTTCACACCTTCTTTGCTTGGGCGACACATCTGGTCAAGTCTTTATCACAGCAGGTATTTTACTCTTACTATATGTTTCTTCTTTTTAAATTAATTCATTCAGCGTGCCTCAAATTAGGCCATTTAACTTTGTTTCATGAACAGGTAGCTGTGTCTCCGACAAAACCACCTCCAAAGCCCGATCCGGAGGTTGATGATCCGCTTTATCTGATGACATTGACCATCTCAGAGCTTTTCTTGAGGCCTTATCAGGTTACATAGGATGCCACCATGTTCGGGGTCTTTAATCCAGATTTCTCGCTCTACATAAAGCACGAAGACCTCTCCGAAATCACACACGGTGGTCAATGTCTCAGCATTTCAGTGTTACAGTTATGGATTCTGTAAGTCATTTTATATTATTTTTAATTACCTAAGTTATTGCTTTGAATTCATAAATATTTAACTTTGACTTAACATAAACAGACATCTCACTGATACAAGTATGTGAGCAGGGAATTCTGATATCTATGGATTCCTCGAGCCACAGTCCATTCAGAGGTTTGGGCAATCGTAGTTTGAGTCTGAAAGTTACATAAAGAGTTAGATGCAGAGTTCAAAATGCGATGTCTATCTTGGAGCCTACCTAAATGGGTAAGTCACACAAAATAACTGAATTTAATTAATGTTTACTAATATACTAACCCATATTTGTCTCCACTGCAACGGACACTGGCAGATGGTGGTCATCCTGCCCAAGGAACACCTAGTTGTCTGGTTTTGTTCATTGCATAACAGGTCAGACAACTACCTTAAGGGGATTATTAACAGGTTAGTGTTATTTTCAATACATTTGCATTGAAATACCTCAACGTACAACACCAGTTTTTAATTGTTACTCGCATGGAACAGTGCTTTAAAAGGTCTTGATGATGCTCCACAGCCTAAATCAAAGGCTCCTGCAAGGTGGATTGTCGTCAAGGTACATCATTTACATAAAATTTCCACTTATATATATTTCTTATGTGTCTATACACTTGTTGTTTAATTAATGTCCAAATTTCATTATGTATTTAGTGTAATAGACAAAAAGGAAGTACTGAGTGCGGCTACTATGTCATGCACTGGATGTCCACCATCATTTTAGGAACTTTTAGGAATAACTGGGAAGCGATACGTTTATTTCAAACAAATTCGATTTTTTTATAATTTGTATTACATTATTAACTTATTATGATTTATTTCATCATGCAGTATTTTAACGATCCTAGACCATTGGAGCCAGAGAGATTAAAGGCGTTGCAGATCCAGTGGGCACAATATTATCTCCGAGTTAGAGATCAGACCTAGGATTTACGGACATTAACTTTAGCTTAGTTTACTTTGGTTTAACATTTTTTACATTTCCTATGTAATTTGAACATTGAATTCATTTGTTGATTGTTCTTTATGATAAATGAATTATTCAATGTTTATTATTATTAAAACTGCTTGAAAGCAGAATAAAATATTTATTTGCTATGAATTGGGTCTGAAATTGCATTTTACATGTACAATTTTGGATTTATTGTAAAAACAGAAAGTTTATATAAAAAAAAACTTGAAAACAACATCGGTTATTAACAAAAACCGATGTTAATATAGTTAACAACATCGGTTATTTACCAAAACCGATGTCCACATGCACCTTAACATCGGTTATAATAGAAAACTGATGTTAACGATTGTATGTTAACATCGGTTATAATACAAAACCGATGTTAACGATTGTATATTAACATCGGTTATTTGTAAATAACTGATGATAACATTTGTATATTAACATCAGTTATTTGTAAATAACCGATGTTAACGTTTGTCTATTAACATCCATTATTTGTAAATAACCGATGTTAACGGTTGTATATTAACATTAGTTATTTGTAAAAAAGCAATGTTATATGCAAAGAACTACACCAAATAAGTGTATGCATCATCAATGTTGACATCAGTTTTAAAATGAAACTTTGTCTCAAACAAAACTTTGTCCTTAACTTCAATTAATTCAGAGCAACTCAATGATCACATTCTCTGCCTCAGCTTCAACCATAAATTAAAATCCAAAAAAACAAAATAATTCCAATCAATTCAAAATTTTAGGCTTTAAGTTTTATATATGTCGAATAATACATCAAAATCTTATGTTTTGCATGCTTCATCATGTAATGTTTCCTCTATTAATTCAACAAAACAAGAAAAAAAACTTTTAAAAATAAAACCAAACATCATCAACAATATTAATAGAAAGGCAACATTGACATTTTAACTATATTTTACATTATGGACATTAACTTCATTATTTGATGACCAATTCAATTTTAATTGGGAAATTTTAGGATGAATAAACTCATGTACTGGGACATTATATTATGGAGTAAAAGAACCACCCTAACAATACTTGAAATTTCTTGGTATTCATGTTTCTTACCCTTCTCAAAAAAAAATTGTAAATTCATGTGGGACTGAAGCCCACATGTACCTACATTTCGTTGATAGGATACGAATCTTAACAAGGTCCCGAATGGGCAAGTGTTGTAGGATGCTATAAATCACATTAATCACTTTGCACTTCACTAATTTCATCAATCTATTCAACATGACCAGCCTTCTCGCACAAAAACATGTGTAAAATAAAAATTCAAACAAAGAGTAAATAGATGGTTGGCATTGCAAAAGTACAAAAGTTACATGGCTCAACCATGATATTTTACATACCCACACTCATGAAAGTGTATAAATTTGATAACTCAATAGTTTTACTTAAAAATGTCTTTATAGTATTTTGCTTGCTCTTCTACATAAGGCCTTAGATGTATAAATATATTTGTACCCCAAAACTAACAAAACCAATCCATTGATCTGCAAGGGATATGAAACAATGTGCTTTGATTTTGCTTAGAACGCAATCCCTCGTATTATTTTTCAAATCTAATTAACTCAGGTATAAAGTCTATTTTACCAATATTCAAAGTTTTAAATCGCAAATGCATGTTGTGTTGTGAATAAGGAAATCTTGGAATGTAATTATAAAATACTTAAACTATTAAAATCATCATATTTTTATGGACCTCAATGTGAAATGATGCAAGGATGATAAAGCTATAGTCATAGTACGATAATAAAGCAAAATCAGTGCTACTGAAATCTTTAAAGTTAGATTGAAAGATAAAGAAAAAGTTCTATCAAGTCATTCATGATTTCTTTACGGCATTTCAAGAGCCAAACGGATAGGTGCGTGGAGGTGTTAGTAAATACTTCATTAATATAATGTAGGGACATGCTTTCAATATGATGACAAAGGGAAGTAGGGAGCTTGAAACAGCTTATAACGTACAAGGAAATGCCATGGATGATTGTTTTTATCATAGTTTCCCTTGCTGCTCTTGAAAGAGTCATTTCCTTCCACCCTTTCAATTTTTTTCGAAACTTTGCCCTTAAGGAATGCAAACGCCTCAACTTTGGATCTACCAATAAGGGTTAGCAGCCCTAGGTACTTTCTGTGATCTCACACCACCTTAAGATTATATAGCACCTCAAGCTCATTAGAAAAAAGAGTCGACACATTTTGGCTGGAGGAGATCTCGATTTTGCTAGGATTCATTTGTTGCCTTGATGTTTGTTCATAGGCAAATGTAACCTGAAAGATGTGGGATGCTTCTTCTGGATTAGCTTGTCCAAAGATAATAGTGTCGTCCGCAAAAAAAAATTAATGGGCAATAACAGAAGCCCACGAACAAATCCTAACACTATGAAGAAAGTTATTACAAGTAAACTAGGATAGGAAAGCAAAAAATGCATTTTGCACAAAGAATAAAGAGGTAAAAGGATAAAGGATCCCCATGCCTCAAACCCCCTTGCGCCTTAAACTCCTTCCATTGTTGACCATTCAGCAAAACAAAGAAGGAAGTCGTGGAAACACAATGCATGATAAGATTGCACCAAAGATCAAGGAATCCCATGATTCTAAAACTTTTTACAAAAAAAGCCACTCTACGCCTTCGACATGTCAAGCTTTATGGCCATAAAACCCTTCATACCACTATATCTTGTTCTCATGTGGTGAAAGCTCTCAAAGGCCACCAAAGCACTATATGTAATGAGTCTCCTTGGAACAAATAAGTTTTGGTTCTCCATCATAATAAAAGGCAAGACCAGCTTAAGCCTATTTGCTATAACTTTTGTAACAATCTTAAAGATTATGTTACAAAGGCTAATAAGCCAAAAGTGAAATGGATGGCTCAGGTCCTTTTTCTTGGGAATTAGGACAATATATAGTTTATGTTGAGCTTCGTAGGGTCCCCCCTATTGTTCAGAATCTCCAACACCCCTCTGCATACATCCTTCCAAATTTGAGGCCAGAAATTGTGGAAGAAAAAGGTTGAAGTCCCATCTGGGCCCGACACCTTTGTCGGGTGCATTTGGTGAATTGCTTGAGATACTTCTTCCTTAGTGAAAAGATCTTTGAAAGTCAACTTCGAGTTCTAGGATAGCCTTCCTTCTACTAAGGAGACAATAGAGTCAATGTTGGTTGGGCATGACGATTGAAATAATTGAAGGAATCATTGATATAAGAGTTTATCTATGTCATCCTCCTCCTTGAATATGTTTCCCTCAATATCCTTAATCTTGGATATGGAATTGGTTCTCTACCTCTTAGAATCCTTTCTACGAAAAAAAGGTTGTATTTCGATCACCATGCATGAGCCACAACTCCCTAGAATGTTACTCCCACATTAATTCTTCCACCTTTAACCAGTCATCCATTTCCATATCCAACGATCTTGACTTCATAAGGGTGATCTCGGTTTGGGGTTTTTTGCAACTCATCTAGCTTTTTCCTAGGAGACTTTATGTATTTAGAGATCTGGCCAAAATTTGTGTCTTCCCATTTCTCCAAATTTGAGCTAACTCTCTTGAAACCACTCGAAACTCAAGAACTTGAGATAATGACTTGTCATTCCTCCGTTTTCTCTAACCAACTTTGTTCGAACCGATAAAGCTTCTGCCTCCTCTTTTTCCTTCCTTTTGGCTTTCGATTAGCAAGGCAATCTATGATTATAGGATTATGATCGTACTTATATCTCAAAAGGGTAGATACTACAGAATGTGGCTAGATATCTTTTCATATCCATTTGTCATCGCTCGGTTCAACTTCTCTTGAATGTTGTGGGGATCTTTTCTCATATTTGACTAAGTGAGACTATACCCAACTTGATAAATATCACTATGACCACAATCAGACAAACTGACATCAAAGGCTCTTATCAAATTCAAATTCGGAGCATCTCCCCCTACCTTTTCCTTCGTTGATCTAATTTGGTTGAAATCCCCTAGGTAAACCTAAGGGGAGTCATCAAGAGGCTTCAATCTCTAAAGCATATCCCAGGATAAGGGCTTTTTGGCTTGTTTAGGGAACATGTAGAAACATGTTAGAACCGCCTGGGCACCTTGAGATTTGTACACATGTTTGACTGAAATATGATTCAATGAGAAGGATAGAATGTCTACCTCAAGTGAATATTTTCATAGGAGAATCAGATCACCTGCCCTAGCCTTTCCATTGTCCCTACAGTTAAACCATTGAAACTATGCTTCAAAAACCCCAAATTCCTCAAAAAATTAATCTCACCCACTTTCTTCTTTGTCTCCATGAGAAACACCAAATTGGGAATTTGGTGGGTAATAAGCTTTCAAATAGCTCCAACTATTTGTGGGTAACCAACCCCACGACAATTCCAACTTAGGGCCCTCATTGTGCCAGCGAGACTGGTTGGGCCTCAATCCCCGTCGATCCTTCCAGGTGAATATTTTTTGTTAAGGTATTCATCCTCCACCTCCCTCAAGTCACCTTTCATCGCCATCTCCATAGTCCTTTCCTCCCATGGGAGATCCTTGGTTGTTCAATTGTTGTGGTATCACCCTGGCCACCCTCTTCTAAGCTCATACTTGTTTGTGCTTTGGGGGATTAGTGGTGGATGCATCCTCTATCTCTAGCCTCTGCACTGACTCCTTCTTTCCTTCCTTTGTCTCACTATTCACATTAGGGCTTTTAACATTATCCCTTTCTCCTTTTTTTTGTCCCCCGTACTTGGTAAAACTTTGGGGCCCATCTCACTTACTCCTTATCTCGTCATGTCCCTTATTTTTTTCCTTAATTTGAGAGTCAACCTCCTTTACAGAAGGTATTAGAGAGAAATTCTCCAATGAAATCTCAATATCTGTCATTGATGGCTCTTTTTCTAGTGCAAAGTGGTCTCACACTCTTCAATAAACCCTACCTTGGTAAGTGAGGGTTTGTCACTTACAAATTCCTTTGTTCGGGGTAGTCTCCCATAAAAGGGTTCATTGGAAATGGGAATACAACATTTGGTTTCAGAAGGAGGGCCCTTAGATCAGGACTAAAAGGAAAGTTCTTAGTATCCCCTTCATCCACTTCCACCCATGGCTCTTCACATTCCTTCAATAGGTGATCCATCATCCCACAAGCATAACAAAAGTTGTTCAACCTCTCATATTTCACCCCTAGCCTCCTCGTCTCATTTACTCCAAGTTTCAGCCATAAACCCCTACGTAGAGGTTTACAGATGTCCACCATAACCCTAATGTGAATGAACAATCCAACCAACTTTCCTCTCTACTGTCCCATTCCACAAACTCCCTTGATGCCCCTCCTATAATGGTTACTATTTTTTGTGATTTGAAACCAATCGAGACATCATAAACCCTAATCCAAAAAGGAGACCAAGATAGGTCCACCTCCTCCAGGGTTTCCTCAGGTTTTATCTCTCTCAACACAACCAACCTCCTATCAAGTTTTCAAGGCCCCCTTCATAATCCCCTCCCTCTCACCCCCTTTTAGAAACTTGGAAGTAAATAGGTTCTTCCCCACATCTCTAACATCAACCTCCCCCCCCCCCCCTTTTTCACCTTTCACGCGTACGCTATTGTCATTTTGAGAGCTTTTGTATCGAAACCATCATGGTAGCCACCTTCCTCACTAACCAAGACTCCCCATTCCCCTCCCTCTCTCCTTGGCATTCTTCCTCAAGGAAGGAAATAGTGATGTTGTCCTCTTCCTCATAAGTAATCAATCACTTACCCCAATTCATAAGGAGAAAAGACAAAAGTTTAAGCCGCGAAAGAACCTCTTTTAGGGAGAAAAAAAACCTTACTGATACCGATAAGAAAAAATTCTAACAGAACAAGATATAAGGACAAACATGATTTTTTTTATAGCAATGTTGAATAATGAGTTGAACTTACAAATAAAAATTAAAATAAAGACATCATAAGTTTTTTATGTCTACAAAATAAGAGGCTTAAAAATATCCTTTAAAAATTTGTCTTGATTTGATTTTAGTGCTTTAAAGATTTTTTTTAAAGCACTAAAATCAAATAAAGACATTTTTAAAGGACATTTTTAAACCTTGTATTTCATAGACAATTTTAATCCCACCACACCTGAATTTTCCTAAACACTAGCGTTCTAATATACTGAACTAAGAAAAATACTGAATCCTAATTTACACAACATGCCATTCTGTTTTCATTATAAAAAAATAGAGTGAATGGAGTATACTGTAAAATTACTCCAAATAAATCATACGCAACTAAGTGTAAAAGAATGAATATAATATATATAATGCTAGCGAAGAGGCATTTGCACAAGAAAATGAAGGAACTCAAGAAAGCAACAGGGTAACAGGCACCATTCACTCGGTAACAGCATGATTTGTTTCATTTGTAACAATTTGCTTGTAACACCATGGTACATTGTCAGTATTTGCCGCATTTTCTACCTCAGTTATGTTGTCATAGTTGTGGCTAAATTGACCTCACTATTACCAACTTATTTAAAGATTAAAAATGTTGAAAGAAAGGTGTATGGAATACCACCTAATCAAGATTCTAAACCAAAGACTCTACTTTGTAGTGTTGAAAATGGCATAAAATTGTGATAACAAAGCAATAAGCCCACGAAGTGACAAAATTTCAAGTGGGCATCATCCTCTCACCGACCCTCAAATGATCCTAAAAAGACTGTCTCCTGAATCTATCTTCAACTGTTAATGCCTCAACACCTTTCTTACTAGAAGGGTTGTCACAGTGAAGAAAAATATCTTTGAACCTAAACCACTGACTATACCTAGAGGAATGAATCACTTTTTGTTCAACAAAACCTTCATCAAGAAGATCCCCAAACAACCAACTGCCGCCACCACCATAACACGAGCTCCCACGGAATCCGATGACATGTCAATGCTTTTCCTGCTGTTGGTTCTTGTTGGGTGAGACTTCTCCCCCAAGCTCCCCCTGAGAAGATTATTGAGATTGTCCAATTGATGCATGATCTGACGCTGACTGCGTCCAATGCTTGATATCTGATGACACACAGTAATCAAGTATATCAATAAGAGCTAATGCAACATTCATCAGAGTCATACATGCACACCTTGGTGATTCAGTTTGTTTATATGCATTTGCAGCATTGTATTGGCTTATGCTAAGAGCCCAGAACTTTTACACAATAAAAGCAAAGAACAAATTCTATTCAACAAAAAATAGAAAACTTTGGAACTTTAAAAGAAAAAAAATTGCACCCCAGTTAATTCAAAACCATTACTGGATAATTTCCAAAAACTTCTATTGGTTGCTACCGTTTTTCTCCATTTAATAATTTAGCCATAAACACAGGAGCTAGACCAAAAAAACTATACACCAAGAACGAAAAACTTATGATAGTTTACTTTCATAAGTCAAACCAATGGCTCTAGAGCTAGACCACTAACATCTTGTATCAATAAAAAGAACATCGGGTAGAATACCAGAATCTACACAATAGCAAGAAACAAGTGCAGAACTATTTTTTTGTAAATCATGACTTCCATTACCCACCACCCTGCAACTTTCAAGGGATCCCATATTTTAGTAATCATTTTTCCTTTTTTTTCACTCCCCCATCTTTAATCTATTATAAGTTCCTATCATTAGGATAAGGCAATAAGCACAGAACAACAAAATTATGAATTTAACTACACGAGAGAAACTGAACTTGTTTTTAGTAATAAAATATAAAAAGGAAAGAAGTAAAGAAAGACATAAAAGAGAAAGAGTAGAAAAGATGTGTAGTTTGGATAGAAAAAAATAGAAGTAAAAAAAGAATTCTTTTCTCTTCTTTGGAAGAGTAAAAAAGAGGAAAGAAATAAACAAATTATATGAAAAAATATATATATGTTAATTAAAAAAATCACTCCATTATATTTTTCTTGACATAGAAATATAAATTATTTAATGGCTTCTTTCCCTATTTCTTTTCTCAAACAGATAAGCATCAAAACACATCGACACCCCTCCCTCAAGCTAGTTGTCACGGTGGTTGAGCCAAGCCACTTGAGTACTCTAACAAGCATCCCACACTACTCAACTTGGGACTTAGGGATCCCATAATACCCAAGTCCCTACCATAGCACCGTATCTGAGAGTCAGTGTCTCAGCAAATGACACTCTACGATACTTGACTCGGTCTTTCAATTCAGCCTATTTGTATACTAATTAATAAGCACCCACTTGGGAAACTCTCCCTTAAAAGCTAGTTGTCAAGGGGGTTGACCCAAACCAATTAAGTACTCCACCAAGCATATCCCATATTACTTGATGTGGGACATAGACACCTCATAATACCCAAGCCCTTATCACAACAAACGAACAAAATTTGATACTTCTATCCTATCTACCTACACTTTATTGCCTTCCACTCCATTTCTACTCAGATGAACAAAGAGTCAATGTTCATAAGAATTATTCAATTAGTATCCGTTGGTAAGTCACATTAATATTTAATGGCAGTCACCTCTATCTCGCCTTAATTGCAGTATCAAAAGGGTGTGTTTAATCCCACATTGACTAGAGATAAGGCCTAGTAGTGCTTATAAAGCTTAGGCAACCATCACCTTACTGGTTGGTTTTGTGAGATTTAGTTAAACCTTAAGCTCAAATTCTAAGATAGTACCAAATCTATTCTAGATCAGTTATTAGGCCACCTACATTGTCACCCTCCAGGCACATAGCCATGATCATGAGGTGTGTTTGAAAATTGCCTTAATTGCGATCACCCTCATGGTCTTGTCCAGGCTTAATTGTGTCCTCTTTTAAGATGCTTTAATTGCAGCATTGAAGGGGCGGGTGTGTTCAGTCCCACACTGACTAAGATAAGGTTTAAATACTGCTTATAAAGCTTGGGCAATCTTCACTGACAAACCAATTTTGAGGTTGAGATAGCCCCAAAGTCCAAAATCTAAAAGATCTAAGAAATAGCACTCATCTATTCTTAGCTTAGAAAATAATACTCACATACTCTATATACTGCCACTCTGCATGAAGGAAGTATTGCATAAGAAACCAATTTCACACAAGGATTTCTATCCTGTCTCGCTTCCTTTGTATTTCTCTTTTTCTCTCCCTCTAAACTCAATATGATATCAACAAGTTGCAATCTTACACGACCTATCACGTCCAGTTCCACTACCATGGTAATAAAATATAGAATCCTTTACGTTTCCAAAATCCAACATTACATTTTTGCCTATTCATCTAAGTTTAGTGGATCCCGTATTACATTTGCCTATTTTTTAAAAGGGTTTATTTATAACAAGCTTAAAACTTGGTACAATTTATCTTGAGGGTTAGTGTTAGAATATCCACATGTATCGCATGTTAAATGCATCTAGTGTTCTGCATAGAGGATGTACTACATAAGAAACCAATTTCTATTGGGAATGATTTTGGGATGCACTATAACTATGATAAACCTCTACAGGTTTATTATAGAAGAAAGAAAGGGTCCAATATAGGATATGTTAAACAAGTGGCCTTAATAACTTAAGAGGGAGATGAATTAAGTTTAATAAATTTTTCCTAACAAATTTTAATTATCTCTTTAAAAGGAATATGCAGACTTAATAGAAAAGAAATAAAGAACAATTTAATTGATACTTCTTTAAAATATGCAAAGTAAAATTAAAATGCAATAAATTAAAGGAGTTTTGAGAAGAGATAATTACAAACTTAGTTTTATACTAGTTTGGCCACGCCCTATGTCTACGTCCAGTCCTCAAGTAACCCACTTGAGATTTTCACTAACTTGTAAATCCTTTTACAATTTCTGAATCACCTAGAGATACTCTTCCCTTGTGTTCAAAGAACTTTACTAATCAAGAGACCTATTATCTCTTGATTAACAATTGATTACTTTGAAGTACAGAAGAATGTTTCTCTCTCTTTTAGAGAAGAATGATACAAGTTGAAGAACTTATAAGAATCCTTGATAATTTTGCAAGTGTTTGACCAAAGGTTTTCTTGTGAGAGGATAGGACAATGAATGTTCTGAAAAAATTCTAAAGAATTTTTAGTACAAGTCACATATTTATAGGCCTTTGGTGACCTTTCAAAAAACTTGTGAAGAGTAGTGACTTTTCAGAGTTATTTTCAAAATTTCTTCACTGGTAATCGATTATAGATGTGTGATAATCGATTACACGGTTAATTTTGAGGAGTTATGACTCTTCAGTTTGAATTTCAAAAATTTTCTTGACTGGTAATCGATTACACAATTAAAATTTCAAATTCAAACTTTCTAAAAGTTGTTTTAAAACAGTTTTGCTTTTGG
This sequence comes from Glycine soja, assembly GCF_004193775.1. Classification (NCBI taxonomy): domain Eukaryota; kingdom Viridiplantae; phylum Streptophyta; class Magnoliopsida; order Fabales; family Fabaceae; genus Glycine; species Glycine soja. The sequence goes on along the minus strand of NC_041003.1, from coordinate 12,657,337 downwards.
TAATCGATTACACATTTAAAATTCAAATTTCAAATCTTTTATGAAAGCTGTTTAAAACCATTCTTGCTTCTGGTAATTGATTACAGCCTCTGGTAATCGATTACCAGAGAGAAAATATATTTTTCCAAAACTGAAATATTTACTAAAAGTTTTGTAAGATATTTGAAAGTTTATCTTTTAAGGCCAAACCTTTACAACCTCTTTAAGAGATTCTTTTAACATGTAAAGGACTATTTGTAAATTGTTTCTCTTCATTTCTTGATCTTGACTTGAATCAATGTTTGAATAGCTTTCATCTTTTTGGCATCATCAAAAGCTTCATACAGCATATATGCATCTACAGGATATAAAGGGGCAAACACTTGTAATTGACTAACTGATTAGGAGTTTGTTATATTTGTAATTAATTTGTTAGTTAGCTTTTGATAGGAATTTGTTACAGTTTGTTAGGAAGTTTGTTTTCCTTTATATAGTCCTTTTGTTGTAGATGAGGCGATCTGTTTTGGAAAATCTTTGTAACTAGGAGTTCAAGTGAGAAAATAAGAATGCTCCTTTTGGGGGTAAACTTGTTTACCTTGATTCTATTGTGTTCTTGGTTCTTTGTTCTATTTAGAGGAAGTTTCAGTATTCTCTTCTGTGAGAGAGTTTTCTTTATCAGGATTCTAATCTCAGAAGGAGATTCCTAACAAATTGGTCTGACCTACCGGATACAACATCATCACAATGGAGAATCGGGTTGGAGCGTTGAAGAAGGTAGTTGATGTACATGGGGAGAAGTTGACAGAGATGAAGACAGATATAGATTTCATCAAAGATTTGTTGTTACAAATGAACAAGAAAACACCTTCAGTAGTGGGAGACCATTCTGTGAACAAGAATGAAAAGCCTTGGGAAGAAGAGGAAAAGAGTGGCGAAACTGAGAAGATAAGGATGTGCCCCTTCATTCTTGAGTCATGAAAGTAGAATTACCCACTTTTGAAGGTCACGATCCTTTGGGGTGGCTGGCTAGAGCTGAAAAATTCTTTGAGGTGCAGCAAGTTAAAACCTCGGAGAGGTTAAGGCTAGCATTCTTTAGTATGGAGGGAAATGTAGTACACTAGTTTTAGTATTGGCGTCTAAAATCCAAGAATCCATCTTGGAAAGAATTTGCAGATGCTTTGATAAGAAGGTTTGGAGGAAACGGGAGAGGAACAGTATATGAAAGATTGGCTTCTCTAAGACAAATCGGAGGAGTCGAGAAGTATGTTCAAGAATTTGAGCTTCTGGTTGCTCAAGCCAAACCTAGTGCGGAGGACCAAATATTGGGGTATTTCTTGGCTGGTCTGCGCCAAGATATTAGAAGTCTGGTTCGCCCACATGATCCTAGGGACCTCACACGAGCCATGGAAGTAGCATGTGACGTTGAAGAAGCAATGAAATAGATGCAGAGCTATTGGAACACACAGGGACGAGGGGCAAGTTCAGGTGTAGGTTTTAGGTACCAAGTTGGCGGTGGAGTTATACCTCGTGCAGGGGCATTTGGAGGTGCAAACAGTGCCTAAGCGTCCAACGGTAGGACTCGGAATTCACAAGGATCCATGTCTTCAGTGGCCAAACCCAAGTTTCTCTAGAACTAGGGGAACTCGAACCATTCCTTATGCTGAATATGTCAAGAGGAGAGATGAAGGAAGGTGTTATCATTACGGAAATACTTTTGGACCAGGTCACCGCTGTCCCAAAAAAACCATGAGGGTGTTAATCTTGGCCGAGCATGAATAGATAGATAGAGATTTCAAGAATGGAAGAGGAGAACGAACATGAGGAAAAGAGAGAGGAAGCTCCTAATGTGGAATGCCAATGGATGGATCTATCAATATGTTCAGCAGGAGGATTGACACAATCTCAAACTATGAAGTTAAAAGGTGAATTGCAGGGACAAGAAGTGTTGACTTTGATAGACGGCAGAGCAAGTCACAATTTTATATCCAGCAAATTGGGACTCAAGCTCGAATCAACCAAACCCTATTATGTAAGATTAGGGGACGGGAATAGAAAATCCACTCAAGGTTGCTGCCAAAACCTGAAGGTGCAGCTGGGGCCATATATGATATAAGGAAATTTCTTTTTGTTTAACTTAGGCAGAGTTGGCTTGATTCTTGGTGTGGCCTGGCTGGCCACTTTGGGGGAAATTAAAGCAAATTGGCAGACCCTAAGCATGTCCTTCATTCATCAAGTACAGAATATGATCATACAAGGAGATCCCAAAGTGTCCAAGGCAATGATTTCTTCCAAGGCACTTAAGAAACTTGACAAGGCAAAAGTAGACATAATGTCTATGCTCTAGGTTGTGGAGAAAAGTAATATAGAAGAGGAAGGGCTGATAGCAAACCAAACCAAACAATTACAAGGGGTATTAACTGAATTTGTAACAATTTTTCATGAACCAAAAGGGTTGCCACCACCTAGAGGGATAGATCACCGAATTCCAATTAAAGCCAGGACAGATCCAATTAATGTAAGGCCTTATCGTTATCCCCACTTGCAGAAAAATGAGATAGAAACCCAGGTAGCTGAGATGCTGGCTTCAGAAATCATTAGATCCAGCAACAGCCCATATTCCAGTCCAGTTATCTTGGTGAAGAAGAAGGATGGAAGTTGGAGATTTTGCGTGGACTATCAGACTCTAAACAAAGCTACAATACCAGACAAATTCCCCATTCCAGTGATAGAGGAACAGTTGGATGAACTAAGTGGAGCTGTGTATTTCTCCAAAATAGATTTAAGGGTTGGATATCACCAAATAAGAATGCACGAGGCAGACATTCCAAAAACAGCTTTTAGAACTCATCAAGGGCATTACGAATCTCTAGTAATGCCATTTGGATTAACAAATGCTCCAGCAACTTTCCAATGTGCTATGAATGCCACCCTTAAGCCTTTTCTTCGAAGGTATGTCTTGGTTTTCTTTGATGATATTTTGGTTTACAACAAAACAAAGGAGGGTCATTTAAAGCACTTGAGACAAGTGTTGGCCAGACTATCAGAACACTCTTTGTTTGCCAATCAGAAGAAGTGTACTTTTGGAAAAACTAAGATAGGATATCTTGGGCATATTATCTCTAAGGATGGGGTATCAATGGATCCCCAAAAGATAGAAGCTGGTTTGCGGTGGCCCTTACCCAAGACTCTTAAAGCTTTGAGAGGGTTTTTGGGACTTACCAGTTACTATAGAAGATTCATTTGCAACTATGGACAAATAGCTCGACCCCTAATTGATTTATTGAAGAAGGAAAATTTCAAGTGGACTAGTGAAAGTACTGAGGCCTTTACCCAATTGCAGCAGGTTGTCACCACAGCTGCTGTACTATCAATGCCAGATTTCTCAAAAAAATTCTCCATAGAATGTGATGCATCAGGAAAGGGAGTAGGGGCTGTGTTAACTCAAGAAAAAAGGCCGATTGCTTATTTCAGCAAGGCTTTGGCAGATTTAACACTCACTAAATCAATTTATGAAAAGGAATTAATGGCCCTAGTTCTAGCAATTCAACACTGGAGGCCTTATCTCTTAGGTCAGAAATTCACTGTGTTTACTAATCAGAAGAGTCTAAGGTACCTCTTGTAGCAAAGAATAACAACTCAAAACCAACAAAACTGGTTGGCAAAATTGTTAGGGTATGAGTTTGAAATTGTGTACAAGGTTGGAGTTTCAAATAGAGTTGTTGATGCGTTATCTAGGAGGGATGAAGATAAGGAACTGCAAGGAATATCAAGGCCCTTTTGGCCTGACATTCCAGAAATTGAAGAAGTTAAGAAGGATCCTGTCTTAGCCAAAATTTTAGAGGACTTAAAAGTAAACCCTAACTCACATCCTCAATATACCTTGGAGCATGACAGACTATACTATAAAGGCAGGTTAGTTTTATCACCAGATTCAACATGGATCCCTAAACTCCTCCAGGAATTCCATACTTCTAGTATAGGTGGGCATTCAGGTATCTACAGAACTTGTAGAAGGATGGCTCAATCTCTTTTTTGTATTGGCATGAAGGGGAAAATCACTAATTTTGTAGCAGCCTACCATGTGTGTCAAAGGAGTAAATATCAGGCTTCCTCCCCAACAGAGTTACTGCAACCTTTACCCATTCCTAAGGCCATATGGGAAGAAATCAGCATGAATTTCATTGTGGGACTTCCTAAATCAAAAGGCTTTGATGTTGTGCCCGTAGTAGTGGATAGGTTGAGTAAATATGGACATCATTTTGATCAAACACCCATATACTGCTAGGTCCATAGCTGAGATTTTTGTTAAAGAAATCATCAGATTACATGGGTGTGCCAATCTCCATTGTTAGTGTCAGGGATCCCACCTTCATGAGTAAGTTTTGGCAGAGGAACTTTTCAGATTACAGAGAACTACTTTGAACATGAGTACAGCCTACCACCCTGAGTCTGATGGACAAACAAAGGTCCTTAACAAAACCTTGGAGACTTATCTAAGGTGTTTTTGTTCCGAGCAGCCAAAATCCTGGGCAGGATTCATACCTTGGGCTGAATACTGGTACAATACCAACCCCCAAGGGGTTGCACGCTGCACACCATTTGAAGTGGTTTATGGGAGGCCACCACCTTCTTTGGCTAGGTTTGTTCCTAGAGAAACACTAGTGGAAGTTGTTGCACAAGATCTCATGGACAGAGATGAGACTTTGAAGCAGCTTAAATTCCATTTACAGAAAGCACAAAATCAGATGGCTCATTATGCAAATGTGCATAGGAAAATCTCTCAAATTCAGCCAAGAGATTGGGTTTATCTCAGAATCAAGCCTCAAACAAATTTCCATGCCTACCAAGATACATCTTAAACTAGCGGTCAAGTATTATGGACCTTATTTGGTATTAAAACAAATGGGAGTTGTAGCCTTCAAATTACAACTTCCAGAGCAGGCTCGGATACACCCAGTATTCCATGTATCCCAACTTCAGAAGGCAAAAGGGCACCATCCATTGAACCTGAACTTCCAACAAAATTGCAAGGCACAACCGGATTTACCAGCCTTTACCCATCAATCTCTCAGGACAAAAGTCCCCTAGGTGCTGGTCCATTGGCAAGGAAAGCTCCTGGAGTAAGCCACTTGGGAAGACACCTTCTCCATCAGAAATCAGTTTCCCGATTTCAACCTTGAGGACAAGGTTGTTTATGGTGAAGGGAGAATTGTTGAGAATGATTTTGGGATGCACTATAACTCTGATAAACCTCTGCAGGTTTATTATAGAACGAAGAAAGGGTCCAATATAGGATATAAAAGGGAAAACACTTGTAATTGACTAACTGATTAGGAGTTTGTTATATTTGTTATTAGTTTGTTAGTTAGCTTTTGATAGGAATCTGTTACAGTTTGTTATTAAGTCTGTTAGGAAGTTTGTTTTCCTTTATATTGTCCTTTTGTTATAGATGAGGGGATTTGTTTTGGAAAATCTTTGTAACTAGGAGTTCCAGTGAGAAAAGGAGAGTGCTCCTTTTGGGGGTAAACTTGTTTACCTTGGTTCTATTGTGTTATTGGTTCTTTGTTCAATTTAGAGGAAGTTTCAGTATTTTTCTCTTCTGTGAGATAGAGTTTTTTTTATTAGGATTTCAGTATTCTAATCTCAGAAGGAGATTCCTAACAATTTCACTTAAGGAACTCCATTCATGTCTCTATTTCTCTCTTCTAAATTCAGCAGTTATAATTGAAAGCATCTAACATTTCCATCTCAAAAATCACACCTCCCAAAGAATCAACTTCGGTCAAAACACTGGAGTATAAAATACTCTGAAAGTGACATATAAGACTCAAGAATACCTCATCCATCAAAGGAGACTCTTTAGCTAACTGCGACGACGAAGAGGAATTTGTCATTTTAGATCCAGTTAGGGAACCATTGCCCAAACTAGTGATGAAGTGAGAGGTGGGAGCAGATCCATTGCATGTCTCAGCTTGAAGTGACATGTTTTGTTGACTTGGAGAACTTTTCTTTATGGTTAACTTGGAATTCAGCTCTTCAATGCGATTTGTAAACTCATCCATTCTATCATTGAGGGCAGAAATTTGGTCCGAAAGCTGATTGATCGCTCCCTACAAAATATTAGGTAAATGAAGACAAAAAGTAGATGGTTATTGGGGAATGGACCAATATAAAAGTGATTATAAGAATTCGGTATCTTTACAGGAATTAACAACCACTACAAGTAACCCAATTTACCTGATTTACTGGCATTGCGGTGGAATCTAAATTTTTTTCACCAAACCTTCCATTGTTGGCACCATATCCAGTAACCTTAGCTAGATTTTTGTCCCTCTGATTGGTATACGACTGTGATATTCCACTGATGAACATAAACAATAGTAATATTATTAGGTAACTGAAAAGAAGTTTTCCAAGTATATAACATGTTTCCCATAGTAAACTACTCTTGCCCTGCTTAGAATTAGATGATCTCACACATTCTCTCTTCAGCAAAATCTACTAAATTTTCTCAACATCACAACGAATACCCGATTAGAATAGAATCGTTAAAACCTGGTCAAAAGATGTAACTAAACATAATTTACTAGATTATCTAAGACAGTACCACTACCAACATCATTCATGCTGGTCAAACAAGAAAATCGATTTTCTTAAAACATAGCACTGAATAGCTTCACTGTTTTACCAATGGGTGGTTCGTGGTTATGATATGTCACCAGCTATTTTCCAATAACATCAAATAAGCCTAGTCCCAATAGGTAGGGTTAGCTATGGATTAATCAACACTATTGAATATTATCAAAATTCATTTTTTTAGTAAAAGCATTTTGAGCAAGGTCTTTCAGTGGTTTCTCATTATGTATTTCGATGGAAATTTTCACCTCCTCAGATGTTTATTTCTCATGGCAACTCTGTCGGCAGAGGCTCTAGATAGTGCTTCTTTAGGGCTTGACACCAAATCCTCATCTAGGCTGAGCTTTGTCTTCAAATCATCTGGTAGGGCCTGTGGAACAGTTAGACAGAAAATGATGACACAGGAAAACATATTAGCTGATGGGAAGCAGTCATACCATAACCTCATTCACAAGCTTTTCAATTTGAATTTGCTCAATGTAGGTACGAGGAATGTAGGAACCTTCTAGACCCAGCTGTTCTCCTATATATTTTAGAACTAAACGATCTCTTCCTTGTACCTGTTTATCAATAGATTCCAAATTTCAAACAAATCAGTGAAACATGTGTTATCAATCAAAAAATCAAAAGAAATATAAAAAAAAAATGAAAGTACAAAATGTTTAACCTGTCACTGTCAAATGATAAACAAAACCTTTTACCAGAAGCAACCCAAGTCAACATGGAAATAAAAGGGTGGTCACATAATAATTTTAACAATTTTAACTTCAAATGTGTATTTTCTTTGGAAGATCTTTCCATAGAATGGTGAAACCACACACAAAAGAAACAAGTTATTTGAGATCTATTATTTCTTAAAGAAGTTATAATCTCTCAAGCTTTAGGTTAAAAGTTTAAAAATGAACAGCTTGTCATAAAACTTATTACCATTAAGTGCAATTGAAACTCAATCAAATATAAATATTTATTGACTCCCATAAATTCTAACAACCAAGCTATTTCAATGAGTGCAATCATGTAGATAAATAAAAGTGCACATCTAAACAAGAAATCTAAAAAACAGAGGAATTTCAAAAAATATATCCCGGTAAAGCATTTAATGGTAGTATTATAGAATTATAGTATTATAGACTAAATCTAGTATTACCTGAACATAATGTCTATTAAGTTGCTCAAGCCAATCTAGTTTCACACAAACCCTATCATCAGAAAAGACATGGCTGTTTCTCTTAAGGATAGTAGCTATTGTGTATCCCAAAGCCATTAGTCCACCAAGAAGGCGCACACTGACCTCAAAAGTAATTCTTGGTGATATGACAAATGGGTTATCTGTCACCCATTCCTGAAAAGTTATAAGACATCAATTAGTTAACACCGTGTAAAAATTCTCCACAAATCAAGTGTGGGGAATTGGTATATATATATAATATGCAAAACACAAAAGATATGAGATCTTAATAGCATATCAAGGCAACAAAATGAGTACTATTCTGGTCCAAAAAGAAATGAAAGAGGAAGTCACTAACCAACAAACTATGAGCCTTTCAAATTCTAAAGTGCAAAAATGAAAGTCTTACACTAAAATTCTACAGAAGTAATTCTACTACAAACTTGTAGCTTAATAAACCCAACATTGGAAAAACAGCAAAATTGAAAATGTTCAAGCATCAAAACAGAATTCCAAACTATGGTCATTCATCAATTGGCGTAGCAGTTCAGAGTGTTTAGGAGGGGCAATAAATGATGATGTGGCAATCTGTTCTGAACACAATAATCTAGTGCACCTTTTTCGAGTGTAATGCAAAGAATTTCAAAGCATAATTCTCTATATACGTGCACTCACTTTCTATAAAATTACTTCACCCTTTCTAGTGAAGATCAAATGTCAATCTCCTCCTCCGCTAAAGTAATAGTCTTTTCAGATGTAAATTAACTTTGTTTTCAACATTCTAACATCATATGCAAGTGAATAAAGATACGTTAGGGAAGAAAAATGACAAATTTTTGAAAGAGCTGATTTCAAACTTCAAAAAGATGTTTAGCTTCATATAGTTCCTTGTGTCATCAGCCCCAGAATTCTTATTTATACCACTCCGGTCAATGTAACCAGAAGTAACATTGAGGATGATATGAGAGCTCCTCACCTACTCTATACTCTTCCACACCCTTCTCTCCCTCCTCTCTATTCAGTGTTCTACTCCCTAACAGACTATAACCAATTCTGTTAGTTATTAACTGTCTAATTACTTTCCAACCCCCTTGAAATATCATCAATTTCAGTTGGGTAGTGTTCAATAGTCATTACTGGTTATTCTTTGGTGACGACCATGGTAGTTAACAGTAGTTGCCAATGCCAGTCAAATGTCAATGCTAACGGTAGCGTCAAATTTGGGATTTATACTGCAAGGTCAAGTCTATGCATCATATGATACAGTGTACCTTTTATATGGTAAACACAATCTTTTAACACCATACTTATGCAGTAAACATTTTCAATTTCAACTGAAAAACTGACATTTATCACACTTAGAAGATTCCTAAATCTCAAATAAATTACTAAATCCTATACAAAAATGCAAGATCTTTTCAATGACTTGAACTTCCACAACCAGCAAGGTTTATTTTAGCTACTTAAATCCTGCTGCACGGATCAAATTTCCATATCGTCTGTAAAACAAAACTCTCCTAGTTACTTGGAGCCAATTACATACAACTGTTCTAATATGCATCATTTTCTACTAACTATGTTTTATAAGCTTATCAAATATCCTTGTCAGGGTTTTTTATGTTAGTAATTATACAAATCACACAATTTGAAATTCATCGTGCAAGTCAAACAACTAAGTTCTCAAACAATACGAATCTGACAATGAATTGGAATATGGCCTTGTTATGCAATTTGATAACCATGTTATGCATCATTATCCATTAAATATCTTTTTCTTATAAACTTCCCTTTTAAATATCCTTACAGTTACAGACATCATTTTGAAAATCAAGTTATTCATGTTGTAGGAGATTTATTATTTTACCAATTTTATTAGGTTGGGCTTGTACTAGTTGTACTCAATGCTATCAATAGCGGATGTAAGCCTCAAAATATGACAAGTCTCAAAAGAATTGATTTTAGGTGCACATCATTGTCCAATAAGTGAAAAAGAATTGGTTTAATAAATAAAAAGCAAGAACAACATGATTCTAAAAAACAGAAAACTAAATTCTGAAATTCTAAAAACCAGAGAACTAAACTCTGAAATTTTGAAGAAAAAAAAACAGAGAAGACCTGAATGCTTGGGCACAGCTTCGGAGGTTCACAAGAGAGAAGACAAGTGAAACCCTAGGTTTTCACTTTCACGAGACTGACGAGAGAGAAAGAGTGAATATGCATGTTGAAATGGTGGTTCAATATGCTTCAAGTACAAACTAACCCATAAAAGGGTTTTTTAAAATGAAACCAAAAAAAAAAACAGAAGAGCAGGGGGTATCTCCGCCACGGCACTGTGGCATAGCGGGCACCATGGCAGATATGGCAGACAACACCATGCAATGGAAAATAACAGATGGTGAATGGTGGAAGGGTCCAAAAAACACCATGTTATAGAATTATGATGGCGCCATAATGATTATTTAATAACATTGGTTGTTCTACCCTTGTACTTGACCTAAATCAATTTTATAAATACATCTTATGGTTTGTGTCCAAACACGGCATAACTTATTCACACTGGGGAAACTCCACCACGGCACCTTGGCATATATGTTAAACAACATCATACAATGCAAAATAATTGATAGTGAATGGTCCAAAAACGCCCCGTTGTAGCGCTATGACGGTGCCATGGTTGTTCTACACTTGTACTTGACCTAAATCAATTGTATAAATAATGTTATGGTTTGTGTCTAAACACAGCATAACAATCTAAATCAAGTAATCAACTATTCAATGTCCTATTTATCTTTCTCCCATATTTTGATTCAACTACATTCTTATAAGTAAATCTGATATCACCTATTGAATGGACAATCAGGTCACACCAAAATATAAAATATATCAAGGAACCAAACCTCAAACATGAGACTGTATTTCCCATCTTTATTTCGCATCCGTAAATATGATTGGCAAGTTTCTGGATCTTCACCGGGTGGTAGAAGATATATGTCATAAGTTTGCTCTGTTGTTTCCTTAAAATCCTCAGCGAGAACAGCTTTAATTTTATCAACTTCTACATTCCTTCCTGACTAGAACAGTTATACAAAGGATTTTTCATTAAGATGTCACACATCAACATCAGAACCAACAGAACTATCCGTTTTTCCTCCTTTCATTTATACAAGTGGATTTAAAATAATGAGTTATTACCTTTAATATGTAAGTAGGACTCTGGAATCCAGTAAATGGATTGAATTTGTTGATGATTTTTATGTGTGCTGTCTGGAGATCTGGCTCGATAAATGCCTTGTACATTGGATACACCTGAAAATGTTTAAACTTAAGCACTTCTGGAAACACATATTTTCCAAATCTGTATAAAAAGACCAAAGGAATTATAAACGTATGAACCGTCTCTGATATTTGATGAATAATTTCTTCAGGTTCTTGACCAGCTCGTTGTATATCACGTATAACTCGTTTTACAAGGTCAAGGTGAACTCCTCCTGTAACAGAGACTCGAAGGTCCAGCAGAGGTCGCAACTTCTCACTCAAGGCATAGATGCCCTCTATAATCACAATTCGAGAACTCGGGACTTCTACTGTCCTGTAAGCAGGGTAAATTTTTAATATGAAATTGAGGGCATAGTAATAAAAAATGGACTTAATGGAGTACTCTGAATCAATTGCAACCAGCTTTGAATTACATTTAATCTTAAAGTTTAGATTTACATTGAAATTGCTGGAAATCAGAAACATCTAACAGAACTTGAAATCTTGAATGCCAATATGAAACAATGGTACAGGGCTACATCCCTACACCTTATTAGGGTTTCAATTAAAGAGTTTTGGAGAATTTGATAAGAAATTAATTTTTGAATTTTTCTATTATTCAATCAACTGACTAAGAAGTGCCATATAGGTAGTATTTATAGAGTTAGAACTAACCTAACTCCCTAATGACTGAGAGTGACAGAGGAAATACGCATCTACAACAGAAAAGTAATACAGAAGCTGGTACAGAATATTCTCATACACACCCATATCTACCGATTGCAAATTATTACCCAAATATAAGATATTTTCTCTTTTTTATCTTTTTAATGTTTACTTTCCTCAAAATAGTGTTCCCTGATCACTGTCCCAAGAGAACAATTTTTCAACTCCTCAAAATATACCAAATTGTGTAGTTACTCAAGAGTCAAGATGACTTAAAATTTAACCTGTATCCTGTACGTGAACTGGACTTGAAATCATATATCGGAACTTGAACTGGCTTTCCTTCCTTTAAATCGTGCAGATTCTGGAGTAATGTGTCATAGTCTGTTAAGCGTGGATCTGCACAAAGGAATAACAGAGTTCACAAGAGATTGGTCATTGGTGTCCTAACTTAAAACTGTTAGCCAGTGTTTAAATTTCATAATAAAACATGAATATAATACCCCATACAGTGTAATAGGCATACATACTATCACCTCCCCCAAATGATTGAATTTCAAATGAAGCCTAAAGAAATTTCAAGGTACACATACCTCACTGAGGCAGAAGACAGGAGGAAAGGTTTAAAACAAAAAATAATAATTTTCATACAAGGTACTGAGATGTCAAGGGGGTCTAGCTCAGTTGGTTTAGCAGGATGCGTGAGTTGTTGTAAACCCCTTGATACTGTCTTCAATTCCCACAGATTAAAAAAAATACAAGGTACTAAGATCAATAACTTGCATTATGTATGCCACATTAACAACACTTCATTTTCTTCCTATTAGGAACTAATGCAAGTATTCAGTCATTTATTTATTTAATTTAGTTATCCACCACTGAGTCTTTTATAAGAATATTTTCCTCTTCCATCCTTAACATTCTTAACACCCACTTAGCGTATGGATTTCTTTTATCCATAGCCTTACCATTCTAAAAGTGGATTTAACATCTCAGTTAAAAGTTCTAACTAATTCAGACCAGACAGTTGACAGTAAAAATACCAAGGTAAGTTCAGTAGAGTACTACAAGATTTACATTGTACCAGTATCATCAGACAGCTAAAAGTGGATTTACATATGGATTTCTTTCATCCATAGCCTTACCATTCTAAAAGTGGATTTAACATCTCAGTTCTAAGTTCTAACAAATTCAGACCAGACAGTTGATGGTAAAAATACCTAGGTAAGTTCAGTAGAGTACTACATGATTCACATTGTACCAGTATCATCATACAGCTAAGTCAAGGGTTAAGAAGTATATACCAAGATATATAAATAAACAAGTATTCATTATTCAGAAGCCAACATTTCATATTTTATTCCCAAATTAACACTTGGAAAGCACAGGAGAGATAAACTATGCCATTCCTACCCTCAGGAGAATTATGTTTAATCATGCTATGCAGCCTGCAGCCTGATAATGCACCATAGTAAGAATGATAAAAGCATCACATAAGAAAAGGCCAGATGATGATTTACCATCAAAATTCCCATCAACAATTCGACTAGCATCATTGTAATTATCCATTGAAATGACTGCAATGCTGGGCATGAAGTTGAGTATCTTTTCAGTAAATACAGTCTTCCCCGCCCCTGAAGGACCTGCCACCCCAACCAATATTATTCCTTCATTCTTTTGGGATAACAATTGGCATGCACGAATCACTATGAAAAAACCCTTCTCAAATGCTAGTTGGTCTTGGATTGGAGCAATCTCATAGCGATCAAAGCCTTTCCTTTTAACCAAGTGAACTTGATCTTTCAAAAGACCAAGACGTCTGTGATGGGAATCAGCATCAGCAGAATCTTTTGCCATTGAACAACTCTTGATTTCTTTTTAAGAGGAAAAAAAGGAAATCATTGTTAGATAATACATAAATAAATAAATGAAAATACATTCATGTTAGACCCATAGATATATCCTCGTATCACTACACAAACATACAATGTTGGATAATAGTTTGTTAATCAAACAATTAATTTTTCAGACATAAATCCAGAAAATAGCCTTAGTATTCTTACTATCTTTTTTCAGTGGATATGTAATTTTGTACACAACTGTAGTTCTCATCCAACTCATCCTACTGGAAAAAGATTGAAGTTATCTAAGTAATGACTAATTATAAACTGTACACCGGTGCCAAAAGGCTCCTCGCTATGCAAAGGTACGGGAGAGAGTCATTGTACTTGTATGTAGTTTTACCCTTGAATATGCAAAGAAGTTGTTTCCGGATTCAAACCCAAGACCAAACGGTCACCGAGGCACAACTTTACCGCTACGCCAGGGAACACCCTCTAATGACTAATTATAGAAATTATAATTTTGTTTCATCGTCTGCAGCCCACAAACTAGTTGCACTCTACTCTCTAGGCAGAACATCAACATTGGAAGAAATTGCAAACGTAAAAGCTTCAAATTAAAAGCACTAACAAGTTGTGTTGTGAAAGATCCCCAATACACAATCATTAAAGCCCTTGCAGGATAAGTCACATTATAGCTAAACAATAAATCTCAATTGTGCTGTAAACCACAGAGGATTTGGCTCCTCTAAACAAGGGAGTGGAGGATGCACAATTGAAAGAAAAGTGCAATTACAACTGTTGAACGAATGGCTGAGATAGTAGTAAAACATATGCACATATGCAATAACTTCACACACTATTTAAAGTACAACTCCCACTTTAAAGAATCCAAACTCAACCAGAAAATATATGTTATGTTAAATGAAAGATCCTACAGGCCCAAAGAGTGAAATTTATATATCATGTTTAAAAATTGCCACAGAAACAGTAGGACTCTATTGAACACAGGCAGGCCAAAAAAGAAAAAAGAAAAACTCTATTGAACGCAGGGATTTTCTCCATTAGATTATCAGAATTCCAACGTCACACACAACAACCACTTCTGTATCCAACCTAAAAATAAATAAAATTGTTCCTCAAAAAATAAAAAATAGAATATAAAACCCTGAACTAACAACTTTATAAAAAACGTGAAAAGGATCACCCAGATAACAAAATTAATAGAAGGAGATAAGAAGAAGAAAAAAAGCCAGAGCCCACAAACAGAAACCAACAGAGGTTGTTTGAAAACAAAGCAAAACCCAGAAAAGGCCTTCAAAAACTGAGTTCTTGCAAGCACTCTGGATCCAAAATTTTCAAGCTTTGGCACAAAAACAAGAATACCCAGAAGAGAATGCGCATCAAAATTGATCCAATGTGCACACTTGTGATGATCAGAGCACTCACCGAGGCTCCCTAAACGAGAAGTTACAGTGAGTTCAGCAACAACAAGAAGAACAACAACAACCACAACCACAATCCAGAAGAGAACCCATCGTTTCAAGGTCGGTTCTGCAATATGCACATATATATCAAATATATCAATATTAATTAATTAATTAATATTAATATTATTTCTTTCTGGATGTTACCCTTCTCCCCGAAATCAATGGAATGTGATTTTTCTCCATTCCGGGATATTTGGGGATGGGGGATTAATTTGATATGTAGAGAATCTGCAAACGGTCCAAGAGAGAACAAAAATCATATAGAGAGAGAGAAAGAAGTTCTTCGTAAGAAAGAATAGTGAAAAATAGAAAAATAAAATAATAAATGAATACTATATTAAAGAAAATAGCTATTTTAGGTAAAAGAAAAAAAAGAATAGCATATAATCTTAACTGTAAAACAATTTTATATTATTACACGAATCACTTAATATGACAAACATATAAAATGTTCTTATAATATTTTTTCATCATAATAATATATAATAACTAATTATTATTATATTTATTATTATATAATTTAATATTTATGTTTAATATATATTTTTATTAAATTTGTTTATAATCATCTATAATTTTTGTATTTAATTATGGAAAATAAGAGTTTCATTTGATAATTTAATAATAATACCCAAAGATTAATTTAAAATAATAAATAATTATATAATATTTATAGTTTCATCTTTATAATAAACTTATTTTGAAGTATAAAAATATTAAGTGACCCACTAATTAAACTTATGATCTATTGATCTATATTTTAATCAAGTCAATGATCGAATCAGTTTTTATAATTTTAGTATAAAGTAAGTTGATATTTTTGTACAAATATATTGTTATACAAAGAGAAACACATGCTAAGAAAAATAATATAAAATATTTTTATACATCATAACTTATCATAACTTATCATATATAACAAATTTAACTTTTATAATAATTACATTAAAAATTATATCAACAATTATTTGAGATTAAATAATAGTTTACAAATTTTACAACCCTTAAACTCTTATAAAATGTATGACAATTTTTTTACTTTTATAATAAAATTATCTTAAAAATTATATCAAGAATATTTTATAATTAATTAACACTATAAACTTATTACCATTAATATATTATTATTAAATTCTAAATTTATTAATTTTATAATAGTTAACCTAAAAATCATGCCAATAATGATTTTTAAATTGGTTGACGTGTAAAAATTTCTCAATAATATATGCATCCCCGTTAAACTCATTTTTATAATTGCATTAATATTAAAATGGGGTCTCCGTTTTCCTCTATAAATTCACAGGTGAAGTTTCTGCATCATCACTTGGGTTCTAGCACTTTTATTTATATTAAAAGTTATCAAGTGAAGGGATGGATGGTATGGTTTACTTTTTATATATATACTTGATAAATTGGAAATGTGGATTTAGCCAAATTTGTTTCCTCCTAGGTTGTTTGTCAATTTTGAGATATATTTTGTTTTCGGGTGGGGGAACATTCGAAATAGTCACACTTGCAATATTTATTACAATAAAATATCTTCACCGTCACTAATTTGACAATTAATTATGTGAGCTCGGCACATTATGGAATCACGGTCATTATATGAAGAATTTTGCAATCAAGGTAAAGATATTCAAAATATATATAATAAAGCGACTAAGATTTTCACTCTTTTATTTTTCCTTAATTTTTCTATATATATTTCACGCACTATATTTTTGTAATTGTAAAAAGAATCTTAGCTATCTTAAATTACTTTTTTGTATTTGTAAACTTGCATTTTTATCTGTTTGTCTCTTTTAATATACATTAATAATCTTAAAAAATTGTCAATAGCAAAAATAACATTATTTCACAATTAAATGATTTTTTTTGTAAATATGAAATATTAGTTAGATATTTGAATGTATTTATTTATTATAAATTTTAGTCGTAATATAATTATATATTAAAATATTTATTTAATATGAATTTATAGTGAAATTAATAAATCAAAATAGTAGCTAATAATGAAAGCTTGTTAGAAATTAGATGAAATTTTCATTAGTTGAAAAAATTATGTATAACACTGGATAATTCCTTTATAATAAAAAAAAAACATTAGATAATTTTTTTGAAGAATAAAAAACCACTAGATAACTTTCTTTTTTATGCCAATAAAAAAAATTATGAATTCATTTATTGTACTCAATCTATACAGATAAATTCAATGAAAAAGTTGACAGGTCATTATTAAAAAAAAGTTAGATTAAATATATTTTAAATTTTAAATTTAATGAGATTATAAATTGTCTCTTTCTAAGTCTTTATTATGATTATACGGATAAAAAAGTCTTTATTATGATTATTACGGTTTAATTTAAATGTGTTCAATTTAAGAGGATGTGTGTCTCCATTTGTTTGATAAAAAATATTGACAAGTTTCTTCTATAAATACATTTCTTATCATGAAAATCAAAGAGATTAGAAATTGCCTCATTCTAATTTCTAAGTCTTAATCATAACAGAATAAACTTGTTCAACTTGAGTGTGCTTTTGTTTTCTTTTGTTTGAAATGATACATTACTTGAGTCATCTCATCTAAGCATATTCAAACTATTATACATTAAGTTATATTCTATTTTTTTGGAAAATAATTGAATTTTTAATATATTTTTATTAAAGAACAGCACATGTCATCTTTTAAAATTTAAATTCAAATTATTGTAAATTAAATATACATACTTTTATAATTTTTAATATTTTAATTAATATTTTTATATTTTATTTTAATTATATAAATAATACACAAAATAATTGTTAATGTGTGTGTATAACTTTATGAACATGGTGTGATTTTATGAGGTGAAGAAATTCATACAATACGGGTAAGCATAAAAAGTAGACACACGGCATAGAAATAAGAAGGGCATTTTGAAGATGAGGACTCGAGAGGTCCGTGTGTAAAGGCCCCATGAAAGAGAAAGAGATCAAATCATTCATCAAGAACATGATATTCCATACTCGGGTGTAACAATTATAGCCTTTGAAGTAATTTGATAAATAATGATAATAACTTTTTTTAATTAACTAAAAATTACATATTATAATTAGTTAATAATTTTTCATTATATTTTAATTATTATTATTGTTATCATTATCATTTAGAAATACAATTTTTTCAGTAAAATAATTTGTTTATTTTATAGTTGAATAGATAAAATTTTAATTTTTTTTATAATGATAAAATTTAAATTTGTTCTTATGTTATACATTGTGATTTTATAATTTGACTAAAATACCATTTTCATACTCATATAAAAGTATTTGAATTCATTCATATAAAAATTTTAGTATGTTTTTTAGCGACTTGAAACAAAGGAAAAGTCAACAAGTCACAGCCCCAACACTCCCTAAAGTTAAAGCTTACTATACTTTTAGCTTGTTACAATACATTATTGGCTAAATTGCATTTTTGGTCCCCCACTTTAGTTCCAATTTTGTATTTGGTCTTCCGGTAATTTAATTCACGAATTGGATCCTTTATTTTGTAAAAAAATGCAATGTTGATCCCCCGACGTTACAGTTGGACGTTGACCGTTAGGCAGTGACGTTGATTATCACGTGTCAACGTCTGATAAGCACGTAAAAATAAATATTTTTTAAGTATCATTAGTAAAAATAAACATAATTTGCAGCTACTAAAAAACTCTAAAACCAATTTATTTACAAATCCCTAACCCTAATTAATTATCTTTAATTTATTTTAAAAATTATTAAAAACCAAAAAACTCATTTCCATAATAGTCATTCTAACCCCCCATACCCATCGTCACCGGCACGCATCACAGCCACCTTCACCAATTCCGCTCGCAACCCGCTACACCCCCTTTCTAAGTAACAACTTAGGGTTTGACAAACCTTAATTCAAAAGCTGGAAACTCATATGCTTGTACACTTGCCCTGTATGGCCCATCTCCTTGAAAGTCTTAGCCAATGCTTCTTTCCACTCAATCAATAGCGTTTGTGACTGCTCCACTCTCCTCCAGCTCGATCTCTCCTCCAACAACCTCTCAGGCGCTCCCCCCCGTCGTGTTCAACACTTGCACTTCTCTTCAGTCCTTCGACATCTCCAGCAACCTTTTTGTCGATGTGTTGCCTATGGACATTCTCACGCAAATGAAAAGCCTCAATGAGCTCGCGATGGCACTTAATTGGCACCCTCTTGTTCCCAAGTTTCCTACCCCACGTGTTGAGGAGGAGGAGTTGGAGTTGGGATCGAGCACGGCGAGGCGCTCACAGAGGCATGAAGGGCATAAGCCGGTGAAGTTCTCCTGCGGGTGGCGGTCGTAGGAGGTAGAGGGGCGGTGGGGTTGGAGAGGCGGCAGTGGAAACGACGGTGGCAGCAACATGGTGGGGGTTGGAGAAGCTACGGCGGTGGCTGCAACATGGTGGGGGTTGGAGAAGCTGCGGCGGCGACAGAAACGGCAGTCCCAGAGAAAGTGAAGTGAGAGAGAGATAGAGAAAGGAACTGAGGGAAATGTTTTTTTTTGGTTTTTAATAATTTTTAAAATAAATTAAAGATAATTAATTAGGGTTAGGGATTTGTAAATAAATTGGTTTTAGGGTTTTTTAATAGCTGCAAATTATGTTTATTTTTACTAATGACACTTAAAAATGTTTATTTTTACGTGCCTACCAGACGTTGACACCGTGGCAGTCAACGTCACTGTTTAACGGTCAACGTCCAATTGTGATGTCGGGGGACCAACATTGCACTTTTTTACAAAATAAAGGACCCAATTCATGAATTAAATTACTGGGGGACCAAATATAAAATTGGAGCTAAAGTGGGGGACCAAAAGTGCAATTTAGTCTACGTTATTCTTCAAATTGATTTAGATGGTTGCTAAAAATAGTTGGGATAAACTAATATCCATGACAACAATAGATGAGACCAGTAAGTAGTTGTTGAAAAAGATGGTTCTTCATTAGATCAAACCTTTGGTGAAATAGCTGAAAATCTAGAAGGGGTTAAATATATTTTTCTAAATCTTTACCACTTTGTTTGTTAATTCAATTTAAACAACCCCCTTTTAACTGATCAAAATTTTTTCAAAAGATTGTCACAAAGAGATTATGACAACAAGAGAACAATGATAACAAGATCATTTGAAAAATAGAATTTTATGGCCCTTTAACACCAACTTTATTTTCAAGACTGAATCACAAGGCTAAAGGTTAGAGAAAGAGAATCACACACAAAATTTATATTAATTTGGTCCTCAAGATGATTTACATTCAATTGTTCTAAAACCTCTTAGTAATTTCACTAATAGAGAATTAAGTACAAACACTATGTTTATACAATTTCTTGGATTTTACTCTTTTTTTGAACCCTACAAAAGAAAGAACAAGATTTAAAACCCTATCAACTCAAAACTCTTTGTAACCCTAACCAAGATCAGAACCAAGAAATAAATTCATAATTGAAATGAATACTCTTTGATGTGTATATTACAACATCTTCAAGCTTTTTTTTCCAAGAATGATCAAATCATGATAAACAATGAATGAATCTTGATCATCTTAAATCTCCAAAAGAAATATGGTGAAAATTTCTTAGTTGACTCTCTTGAAGTGTTTTCTCAAAGTTAAAAATGTATAAAGAGTCACTAATGAAAGGAACATAAGAGTGTATTTATAATTTTGACAGACAAAATTGATTTAATCGATTAATTCGTCCAAATGCCTCTTTGTTCTGCATTTCTAAAAACCTGGCAATCGATTATCTCGTTTCAAACAGAGATGCTTTTGTGCTTTCTGGAATAATCAATTATCAATTGTGGTAATCGATTATTTTGACACATAGAGAACTCCTTATGTTTCGAGACGCAATCTAATTGATTACAATAAATGGTAATCAATTATCTCAAGCTACAGAGTCCTCCTTATTCTAAAACTGACTTCTATAATTGATTAAAGAAACTGGTAATTGATTAATTTGTTACTTCTTGCCAAATTCCAAGTAGAAGAGAATTTTGTTGTTTGTTCTAACACTTTGTAATTGATTACAAAACCATGTAATCGACTACACTGTGTTGAACTCATTGTTTCTAACAAAATTAGAGATCAATCCATTTTTCTAACATATTTGATTCACACTAAGCATGGATATAAGAAAACTATATCAAACATCATGTCCAGACTAAAACATTCAATACAAATGTCATATTTATAAAACTCGTTTGACATTGTAAAATCATCAAAACAAAATTAAGACCTAAAGACAAGTTTTCAAGGATTCAAGCTTTGATTCAACAACCTTAAGGACTGCAACTGAGTCAATGGTTGAGACAATGCTAGTGCAACTAGGACAAAGATGTACAAGGCCAATGTAATTGGAACGAAGACAAGGCCAGTGTATCTAAAACAAGGACTAAACCAATGCATTTAGTACGAGGATGAGGCCAATGGAGAGAGACCCAAAGACCAAGAAAATAGGACCTACAAATGACATTGGCAAAAGATAGACAATGACAAAAAAATCATTAGCCAATGTATATATTTATTTCAATAGTTAGTTTTATCAAACACTTGTAATTTTATAAACTAACTTTTGAGCTTCTAGCTACTAAATTTCAGTTTTTAGCTTCCAGCTAACATTTCAACTTTCAATTAGTTTTCTCAAACCTAAGTAATATAAGATGATTAAACTTTCCGATATGGGAAACTAAGAAAGGATTCTTCAGATGAGAATTTAGCCAAACAAGAACAAAAAGAAAAAACAAAAGGACAATGAGAAAGGAGGATTCTAGGATGGACAAATAGGTTAGGTTGTCCACCTGTGCACCACGAAATTTTCAATGAACAAGAGCAAAGTTTATAGTTAAAAAATAATGAAATATCAATAGTACTCCCATAAGAGGAAATTATTTATTAAAAGTTTTAATTTTTTTTAATCTGTATTTCTCTTTAGGATTTTTATAGATCCAATTCATGACCTCCCCTTTATCATCAATCACATCTTTCACTAGCGTTGTCACCACCCCTCCAAAGATGACTTCTTGTCTATTTTTTTAAAACTGTCATCGCTGCCATTTTCTCTTTGTACCTTCCATTCTTGCTATTTCTTTTTTCAAATCTGTCGCCTCGACTTCACTGGCAACCAACCTTCCCTTTGACGAACCACACCCTCTGCCATTGTTGTCCCTTCCTCCATCTCACCCGTATCAGAAACTTTCTAATCTCCTCCAACCCAAACAGATTCTTACCTCATATCATCAATGTTTGGTTACTGATGTTTACTGAAAGGGAGAAAAAGTGAGATAGTGTTCAGTGTTTCTTGATTTGTGTTCTATGTTTCTCTCTAGATTCGCCTAGTGTTCGAATGGACTATGATGATCACGTGTGAACGACAAGAAGACAGAGACAAACAAAGGAAAAGGAAAGAATGAGGTCACTACCTTGAACTCAACCCGCTCACCTACGACTCCTCCATCGTTGTCGTTGCCACCATCAACAAGGAGTCAAAGAAAAGAATGTTCCTTTTTTTCTTTTTTGTTTATTTGTTGTATTTATTTTGTTTTGACCCATGACAATGACGAAATTTTCTTCTTTGTTTTGTTGATTATAATGTTGATTTAATATTTAGAGTGGATTCAAGTTTTGCCAGAATAAGGTATCCAATTCATTTTTGAAAGACAATAATGAGAAAAAGAAGAGCGCAATGGCGGTGGTGGAGATAAATTGATGAAAAAAAAATAACAAAATTTTCCATCTTTACAAACTTGTTATTTTAGCCTTATGTTTGTGTTTTTCTAGGTGCAATTGCTTAAGATGAATGTGTTTCACAAAGATGAGCAGAGGAGAGCGTGGCGACAGTGATGGGGATGAAGTGATGAATTAAAAAAAAATTGTGGGAAAAAATACCAATTCTTGAAAAAGCATATTCAAAGACAAATTCACACATTGAATTTGAATTTTGTACAAGACTTCTTTGAATTTGATATGAACGGTTGATGTTTCTCAAATTGAAATCCGATGGTTGTTAATTTTTGGTGCACCGATGAACAACGACAGATCTATGTAGGAACAGGTGCGAGCCTTGGCCCCTATTTTTAAAAAAAAATTACTTATACCCTAATAAATATTAATATAAGATCCCCTCACTCCCCATATAAGAGTATACATGTTAGGGTTGTGTATCTCTTGCACAAGAACTAAGCCCAAAGTAAAAATTGGTTAACTCGTTGACAAGTGTACTAATTTATCTAAGTAATATTTTAAAATGGAAGTCCGAATGCCAAATCCACAGGATTTGAGTGTACTTAGAGTGGCCAAGTTGAAGAAGAATTTGCTGCCAATCAAATCAAATTAATATATGTGCTCACTTTTTTTTCTCTTTTTCATCGGTCCAACAAAAGTTATCCATTCTCAATTAAGTAAGAATTTCAATCTGACATATGATTTGACTTGCAATTTGGAAGATCAATATTCAATAACTGAAACCATTGATCAAGTCATGAGTCAACTTTGGTATTTCTTTCTTTCTGCATTACGTACCCGCCACTCAATTATTCGTTTTTCTATCACTAGTGGGGTACCCAGTACCTGTAGCCATAATTTTTTATTTTGATCGAATAAGTTTACAAAGATAAATGATCGTCTAGATATAAAAAAAAAAATTAAAATCTATAGAAGTGTATAAGACGTACAAATAATTGTAAGGGCTTTTGTTGCGTTTATTAATGGAAGTAATCAGTTTTCTTTGAAAATATTGGTATCAAGCTCAGGCCATCGACTCCTTTCCAAAGAAATGACTTTTGGGTTCAGTTATTTTGGATGTAATTAATGTAAAATTGAATAAAAATATTTTCATAAAACTAATCATTCTAAAGTTTAAATTAGTTTAAAATTATTATGTAATTAAAATATGAATTTTAATCAATTTTAATTACATGCTTATACTGAAAAAATATTTTTATTAAGTGATATAAATTTTTTAACGTAAACAGAGACTTAGTCAATATGAATTTGTAACGAATAACATTGGGATAAAATTTATTTCATTTTCTGTCTAATAAATATTCATTTGTTTATTTTATTTTTAAGAGTCTTTTATCATTTTAAAAATTATTTTATTCATTTAACTTTTAAATTTGTGTCATTTTAATCTTTCCACCAACTTTAAAGTAACATAGTTACTATTTTGCATTTTTGGACTATAAAATAAAGGTGCTTGCTTCGGTGCCGTCTATAACTGACGGGTTTGGTACCGTCTCATTTTTATTTTTTTATTTTTCAAATATTTTGAAAATAAAATAGTAATATTTTAAAAACCGTTGCAAATTTTAGGAAGTTTAATTTTTACATTATGCGATTGTTTTATTTTGATTTTTACACATCAATTAAGTACCACTTTTTTTTTTATCTTTTTTGGTATACTTGATTTTTTTTAAAACCATTTATCTATTGCTATCTTTTTACATGTTGTTTATGTGCAGTAATATTATTAATGTGCATTAATAGTTTTGTTTTGATTTATGTTATATTTGTTTCAAAACTATATAATATATATAATATTGCTCAACATTTTTATTATTATTTTAAATTTTAAATATTAATATTAATATTTTGAAAATAAAATAGTAATATTTTAAAAACTGTTGCAAATTTTAGGAAGTTTTATTTTTACATTATGCGATTGTTTTATTTTGATTTTTACGCATCAATTAAGTACCATTTTTTTTAATCTTTTTTGGTATACTTGATTTTTTTAAAACCATTTATCTATTGCTATCTTTTTACATGTTGTTTATGTGCAGTAATATTATTAATGTGCATTAATAGTTTTGTTTTGATTTATGTTATATTCGTTTCAAAACTATATAATATATATAATATTGCTCAACATTATTAATATTATTTTAAATTTTAAATATTAATAATATATATATTATAATATTATTTTACAGTTATTAGGAGTAATTATTTTTTCATTCTGAATAATTTGATTTTTATATTATTATCATTTTCGATTTAAATAATTATTTTTCATTATTTGAATTTTTCATTATTTCTATTTTCTGTTTATGTGCAGTTATGTTTTCATTAGTTTTTTAATAATTATTTGTTATTATTAAATTTTATTTTAAAAATAATTTAGAATAAAAAAGAAATTTACTTTAATACAATATTAACAATTTTCCATTCTAGATAATTTTACTTTTATAAATGTCCTTTATGATTGTTCTTTGAAGATAACATAAATTAAAAATGATCAAGCAAAGAGGTTTAGGTCTTCCAAACAAAATTCTTGGTTAAATTATTTGCATCTTTGAGGTAAATTCCTATGTAGTTATATTTTACATAGACCCAAAAATTTCTTAGTGAATTGCTTGAACTACACCTAGTAAGTCATCAATTTAATCATAAAAGAAGTTTAATTTCCTTTTATAGTACATTTTTGGAAAATCAAATGAGATAAAATGGATAGGTAAATTTTTTTAGTTAAAAACTAATGATAATTGCATTGAATATGAATTGAAGTGAACGATGATTTTACATTTATTTTTTTAAAAAAAACTTGCATAATTATTGTTATTGAATTCTAATTTACTTATTTGTAATATTTCAATAATGAAATTTTAATAACTACACTCCGAAACTTTTGTAATGTTAGTAGAAAAATATTAAAAAATTTGGTGCCCAAAAAAGAAATTTGTCAATAAGTAATCATATCTACTAGGCATGACAATGGGACTGAACATGTGGGATCCTCCTTGGATTCACCCCAATTTTGACAGAAAAAATTTGAGTTGACCGAGGGTAGGGTTGGGTTTGAATTTTTCCTGACAGTCAAAGTTGGGTTCAGGATGGGATTATTAATACCTGGCCCGAACCCGTCCTGCAAATAATTAATTTATAAAAATATTATTGCATATATATATATATATATATATATATATATATATATATATATATCATACTAAAACTTGAAACTATTGGATTGAATTTTATGTTACTGTTGGACTAGATTTTATGTTGTCATGTACAATCTAAAAATATGTTGTGGTTGCTATTTAAAATTATTTTTTTCATTCTATGAAAAATATTTTTTTATAGGATTTTATAAATATGTCGGGGATAGGACGGGGCAGGGAAAAGCTGACCTCATTGGGGGTGGGGATGAGGGGTAAATCTACACCACTGTCGGATTTTCGGGACAAGGACGGGAAAATAGGGAGTCGGGGTAGGGGCGAGGTAAGCAAAACCCAGTCCCGACCTACCCCGTTGTCATGCCTAATATCTACCTACCTTTCTTTTGCTAATAATTTTTTTATTTATTAATCAACATTACTAATGGGTAATATTTATAGATACTTGGTGGCCTGTATGATGACTTATGAAGTCAGATCAAAATCCAACCACAAGTGTTTGGTTTATGCCTACCCATGTTTCAATAATTTGAACATCATTTTTACTTGACCCCCCCCCCCCCGGGGCAATAAAGTTTCATTATCATTTTATCATTACATTTTGACATGTCATTTTATCCTTCCACTTCATTGGTTTTTGGTGGTTGTTGGTGTGTCAAAGAAAGAGATTATTGTCCTTGATCCACTTTCAACAACATCGAATAAGGATGAACGAGAATTCAATGTTCCTCTACTCATGTTCCTCGACAAAAACATTGTTAATTAGAAAATATGAAATTGTGCATCCTGAAGGGAGAGGCATACAAAAACATGACTCATAAGTTTATTTATTATATTTAGTTTATTGAATATGTACACTAATTAAATTACAAGTTAAAAATGAATGCTTTTATAAAATAGGAATAATTGTGGTATTTGGATACCAACTTGGATGACACAAATGGGTGCAAATGGTTATAAAATACAAGTTTAAATATTATTTTTAGTTAACTATTTTACATTGTTGTTAAATTTTAGAACTATATCTCATTAACAAATGATTGAAAAAAAAAATATATACGTGAAAATTGGAATAAGAATGCGACTCATCTTAGATTTGACTTTAAACTTCATAACATATGAATAGTAAACAATTGATTGAAAGATTACTTGAGCACCTTAGTTCTGCACTGTTCTGCACTGATATAACACTTGAATAAATTATATTATAGTGTTTTTGATGATATTTTTTGTCTTGAAAATATTTTACTAGATGTAATATTTTAAAATTTTCTTTAATATTTTAAATATAAATATTTATTTGTTAATGTTTTAATGTCACACTTTTGTGAAAATTTCTTATATAATATTTTTACTTTTAATATTTATATCTTTTGCTATACACATTTTATTAATTGTTTTTACACTGTAATTTCTTTCTACCAATGTATCAGCTAAAGGATACGATAGTAAAAAAATTGTGGTTGTTATTATTATTTAGCTATTTATTGTGCATAATATAAAGTATTAATATAATATAACATTATAATTATATTTTCAGCTTAAAAATATTTTAAGTTATTTCATATATTTAATTTCTTAAATTATATTATTAAAAATTGATTTTAATTGATATACATTATTACTCTAAAAAAATTATTGGTTAACAATGTAAAAACTCTTTATACTATCAGTGTATTGTAGTTTTTTTTTACCAAATTGTATAACAATTAATTCCTTAAATATTAGTGTTTTATTAATTAAATATATATTAGAATTAATTTGTATAAATAAGAATTAATTTTTATTTAATTGATAATATTTATTTGGTTTTTTTATTGTTCCAGGGTAGGATTTCTTATAGAATTAGAGATCTCAACTTCTAGAGTATAAAATGTATTATGCCTTTTGCAAATTAATACATATGTCATTATATTATTGTATTATTGGTTTGCTCATGAAGGTATTGAAAACCTTCAACTAAATGCGACACCATCGAATTTACCTAAAATAAATTTTGCATCGGTTTTAAATTGTCAATAAGTTAAAGGATTAAAATGACTCAAATTTAAAATTTTAAAATTTAAATGATAAAAAAAATCATATTTAAAAGTTGAAGTACAAAAACAAAACTAATAGGCTTTTATATAAAATTTTGTCTCATTATGAATAAAATATAAATTTTAATTAAAAATTTGTATAATTAATATATATATATATATATATATATATATATATATATATATATATATATATATATATATAGCTGAAAGATATACTTCTTATTTTAATGGTAAACTCACGAATTTTATAAATGAACTCAATATGTAATATAATTCATAAATAAAACGTATCCTCTTTTTAAAAAATGTATTATATTGAAGTGATGATGTAGCCCCACGTTTCATAAAATATAGTGATAAGTTAAAATGAGTTGAAACATTGTGAGAAAAGAGAGAAAAAGAAGAAGAATGAATTGACTATTTGAATCTTTTTTTTTCTACAAAATTTTATATAAAACAAAAAATATGTATATTAATATGAATAAAGTTGTTGGAGTTCAAATGCACTTTTACAAAAACCAATTTATTAGTGTAGATATTCTAGATTTATATATATTAATGTTGATAATATATATAAACTGTTTAAAAATAAATAAAATAAAGAATCAAAAGTATAAGTAGCCTAAAATATTGTATTTAAAAAGATTTTATATGTTGACTATATATGTTATTTTTTTAGGTTTAAATATATTTTTTATCATTTAAATTTGAGTAATTGTTGTTTTTAGTCCTTAAAAAAATATATTTTATTAGTTTCTCAAATATTTGAAAAATTACTTTTAATCTTTCTCATTTTTTATGTTAAATATGCCACAATTCGTGATGGTTTTATATCATCATAAATGTTTTTAATTAAATTTCTTTAAATTGGTTTGTGACCATTTAAAATCACTAGAATATGTAAAAAAAAATCACAAGAATCCCATATTTATGTTTCCATTTTTCTTTTTTAAAACTGTCAAAATATAAAAAAAATTTCACCAAATCATACATGCAAAACATTTTTTCAATTTAAAATCGCCAAAAATCATTTAAAAAAAATAAATTTTGATGGTTAAAAAATTATTAGAGAGACTAAAATTAAATTTTTAAAAATTTCAGATACTAATACAATAATTTTTAAAGGACTCAAACTAAAAGGATTAAATATATATATATTTTTTATATTAACGCTTTTGTTTACAAACGTAATATATCATATTATTCACATACTATTTAGATAAGCATAAGGTTGATTTGGTAATAAAATTAAAGGAAAAACCGAGGAAGGAGTAAATTGTGGAATCAAATTGTTTTGTTAATAAAAATTAATAATTAACTTTGTTGATAAAAAATATACTATTTAGAATATTATATTAAAATGTCAAATGAATATGTGTTTTATCTTTTAAATGACGCCGGGCTTCTATTTGTGATGGCCACAAGTTCATGTGTTAAAGGCGTGTGAAGTGGGATTTGATGGATGGGATGGGTGCTCGTGAAATCGTAGGTCTGTTGTACTGTGGGAAGTAGTGGGCATTTTAGTAAAAAAAAAAGTAACTTTAATGGTATTTGAATTTAAATAGAATAAAAAAATAAAATATAAATGTGTTATTTAAATGAATAAAATATACTTTAATTTTTTATTTTATTCTTTTATCTTTTTAGAATATACTTTAGGTCAATATCATCGTCTTTTTAGAATATTAATCGATTTTGATTTTAGAGCATGATTTTAAGTTTTATTTTTTTTACCGATTTTGAATTAATTATTATTTTAATTGTAAGATGAGTTGTGATAAGTATTTAATATTATCCTTTACTTGTGGAAAGAAAATGTACTAACACTATTAGCTTATCTAATGTATGTTAGTATTTAAAATTTCAAATAGTTTTCTATTAAGAATATCTAATGATATTATATAGTATAATATGTTGTAAATACATTAGAATTAACATAATATATAAAATAAAATGAAATAAAATTTTAATATATAAATTAATTTATTTTAAGTAATATTTGATTTAATAATTTCATCTGACTTAATTAATTATTATATTTTAAGTTATTCAAAATATTCTATATGAACTTTAAATAGTAAACTCGTTTAAAATTGTATGAACTTTATATTACATACATTTAATATAAAATTCGTTAATATATATAGTATTAATTTTCACTATATAATATTTTAAAGAATAAATTATGTTTTAGGTTATTCTAAGATTACTAATATTTGAAATTGGTCTCTTTAAATTTTCTCGTATTACTTTGGTCCCTTTAATTGTGATATGTTTTTTTTTTTTTTTTCATTTTAAGTACTATCTAAAATATTCTTACCTTTGTATAAAGAATTATTTAAAACACTTTAATATCAAAAGTGATACATTTTAAATTTAGAAGGACACAAATATTTTTAAATTAGAGGGCTGAAAATATTATGAAATTTTTAGAGGGAACTAAATCATAATTTATCCTATTTTTAATAACTAAAATATATACTATTAATATTTAATATGT
Source organism: Glycine soja (assembly GCF_004193775.1). Taxonomy (NCBI): domain Eukaryota; kingdom Viridiplantae; phylum Streptophyta; class Magnoliopsida; order Fabales; family Fabaceae; genus Glycine; species Glycine soja. The sequence goes on along the minus strand of NC_041003.1, from coordinate 12,626,838 downwards.
AATTAATTAAAGTGAAAATAAATAAATTTAAAATATGATGAGGTGTCTTTTTTAATAAAATTCTCTAATAAATCTTAATAATTTAATATTATTTCCTCTTCAAAGAATTAATATTATATATTTATTTATAAAACATTGTTATTTAAAAAATCAATAGTAAGTAAAAATAATAATAATGGGAGTCAGGGATTTACTTTTGGGCCGGAAAATTATCTAGACTCCGTCTACAATGCAGTTGTTGTGCTATTCAATTTATACCATTTTCTTTTTCATCCATATCAAACGCATTGTTGGAGATGCATATATATGAATTAAATCACACCCATTTTACTCTCTGTCACGTACTAATATCTAGAAGTAATTCGATCCAGAATTATTTTCATTTTAGTCACAGTAAAATTATAAGGATTTCCATCCAGAATTTTAGAATAAGCGTAAACTTGATAGCAGCATTGTCATCGACCAAAGTCTAAAGTCCAAACAGAACGGTGAAGTACATAAGCAATCTGACATGCACCAAAATAAAAGGAGTAATGATATATTTACATCACAAAATGGGGTGAAAATAAGAGAGGGATAACAAGAAAAGAAAAAAAAATATAGGAAAAGAAGTAATAGATATGAAAGGTGGTGTGATTAAAAAAATATAAAGAGAGAGAAAAAAAAATGGGGTGGGAGTTGAATGGAAGAGAAAATGAATGAACGTGTATAATTTTTCAAAAACAAAAGAATAATGGAAGATTGTTTCAATTTTTAGTTGGAGTTGTTATTTTAGGAGTTTATACATAGCACGAAGGTGAATAGGTTTGGTAGTTGTTTCATTTAATTTGTTAGCAATTTCAAAAGTATAAGTCTCACACAACTTGCCATTGTAACTCTTAAAAGTCTTTATTATCTAAAATGTGTGTAAAATTTACAAACAAACTGTGGGTGCACATGGTATTGAACTATCAGTGGTTGGAGATAGCAAAGGTCACTTTGAAGCAAAAAAAATTGGACAGAACTTAGTATATATATCTATATATATATATTCCTTTTGTATTTTCCACTCAAATGATGACATACAACAATATTTTTTCTCTCTATTTTCTACAAACATATTTAATGGAAGTTAATTAATAAGTTTAATTTCACTATTAGTAAAACATTAATATTAATCAACTAGAAATTATTATTGATATTGAAATGAATTTTAAGATAATTATTATAAAAAATAATAAATTTATTATGCATAATTATTTATGATTGAATGAGAAGATAAAAATTATTTATAGTGTCACTACGTATTATTATTTACTCTTAGTTGATATAGGATAAAAAAAATTAGACCCTTGACAATAGCAATATAAGGAACTTGGCATGAGTTTTATGAAGGCATATAGCTTAAAGCAACTCCTTGTATAGATTAAATGTATGACATACGACTCAGGAGTTGGCTCTTACAACTTTCATTATCAAACTCAACACTCACCTTTTATATGAAGAAAAGAATGATATCATCAACTTCTCACTTAATGTTCATTATATAATAAAATTGCTAGCTTAGATTTAACACATCAACTTGCTATAGCATGAATTTGATGGTTCTTTGTGTATGGAAACGGACAAAACGTACAAAAAACACAAAAAATGAAGTCTATTATTATGTGTTCACAAATCTGCAGTTCTTCCTAACTTCCCCAGTGAAGAAGCTTTCTGAGTTTGTGATGTTTCCCATTTTCACCATTGACTCTGAGAATTGTTGGAAGAAAGCCAGAGGATCTGCTGCATAGTTCTTCACAATCTCTCTAGTTTCAATTCCAAACACACTTGAGTATATTTCTTGGTCTGAGTTGAGAAGTCCCTCCCCATTTAGTAGTAATTGGTAGAAAGAATTGTCAAAGAGATTTGGTGTCATGTAGTCCATTGCTGTTATGTTATTGTCTCCTCCCCCAATAGGTGGACAAACAGATCTCAAGTTGCTTAGGTGACTCTCGGAGATTGGATTTTTCACTGAGGTTGATTCCAAGTCTCCATAAATTCTTGAACGGAAATTCTTACACTGTGCCATGCCAATGGTGTGGGCTCCTGCAGGCTTAGTGATCAGAAAATGTGGTACGAAGAAATGGCTAAATGCAGATCAATTTCAATAACAGTGATCATATTATGATTATTGATTCTATGCAGCTTTGTTGTAAGATTTTGTTCATTTTTCTATTAGCTAAAATATGGTTTATTGTGGTAAAAGTGAGAGTCAAATTTAAGCTACTTTTGGAAATCCGTTGGCACCTCCCTCAACGAGTTGAATCAAAGATACCAAAGGCTTCTTTTCGCAAACGTCTGCTCAAGGTGCAATGCATGGGGCACCAAACTGGACTTAATAGACTTAACTTTTATCGTGGTTATAACACAAGACAATCTTTTCCAAACTTAGTGGAAAAAAAAGTTTTAATAATAATTTTTTTCATCATTTACTAATGAGGTAACATATATTCAAGCATATCAAATTACATATTATGTCAGACTTATTATTCATATGACATGTTTAAATATATGTCACGTCATTACTAAATACTAAGAAATTACTTTAAAAAAATTATATTTATGAAGACTAAAACCCAACAATATGTTTTTTTGAAGGAGTGAAATAAAAATTTATCATATTTGCATGATTAAAAACATATTTAAACACAAAGTTTTATTGCATTATTAGGAACACTAACACACCTACAAGGGCTACCATATCTGTGACAGATAGTCCTTGGTAAAGAAACTTGGCAATGATAGAGAGAAGGCTCTCATCAGGAGTGGGAAGATTGGTGTTGGCAAGATCAAAATTTGCAGTGACAGAATCCTTCCTTCCCACAGGAACATCCCAGTAAGGTCCACCCACCTACAAAACATCAGAGGACACAGGCATGTGCATAATTCTAGTAACTTATATGCAGAAAATTAAAGATAAAATATGGTATAAACAATGTGAAAAAAATCTAGAAGCAAGAAGTGTCTTTTACCAGAATCACAGCATCTCTGGCTGCAATAGTGAGAATATCAGCGCAAGAAACAATTCCAGGGCACTCTGATTCAACTATGTTCTTGATTTTATCAACAATTCCCAAGCCTTTTAAAGAGTGGATGTTGGTAGCTGCGTTTTTCTCACCTTTAAGTGTGATTGTATCATCAAGCAAAATTGATCCGTCGCATCCCTGAGCAATGAATTTCACATTTAGTTACTGTGTATTTACTTTTTCCCATTAGTTTCATATTGACTTTATATTATATGAAATTGGCTTTCTCAAAATGAAACTATAGAACTACTACTAGTACCATAATTACCATGTACGAGGTACGGGTACAACATATGATTAGTGTTGGTACATTCACTTTATACATTAGAGTAAATTACGTTGATACACCTCATTCTTTTTTCATAATCACCCCTTCATTTACAACAATCTTTCTTGTAGGAGTGCATGATGTAATATCTTTCAAACAATTAAGAGAAATAGTGGAGAAATAGAAAAATGAGAAATATCATGTGCAATTCAAAAAAAAATTCAGGAAGTGTCAATGTAATTTACTCTATGCATTAATAAAGACTTCAAATAAAATTCAATACGTGATCAAAAGAATTTGGTAACCAACAAGTTATTGAGAGCATTAGGTAACTATGACTAGTATTATGTAATGTAATTTGCCAAAAAAAAGGTTTAAATATATTTTTCGTTCTTGTAATTTTTTTTTTTTTCGTTTTAGTCATTACAAAATGTGTTTGTTTTATTTTTCATCTTTAAAACACTTTAGATAACACATTTTTCTTTGATTAAAATATTTTTAGTGTTCAAAGTAGTATCAAAAGCTCTTTAAGGATGAAAAACAAAAAAACACATTTTGCTGAAACAATTTTTTTTTGTCAGGACAAAAATGAAAAAAACCTAAATTACAGAGACGAAAAATGTATTTAAACAAAAAAAAAACTATGTGATGTACTTTGTTTCTTAACTTGAAAACACTGCCAATATTAGATAATAAAGTTACATACCTGAACAAAGCAATCATGGAAGTGTAGCCGAATTATCATGGCTGCATTGCGGGGATCAGAAAGCACTGCACATTCCATTTCCTTCCTAACAATGTCAAACACAGCGGGGCAAGTTGATGCATAGTAATCCAGTGTTAGATAAGGGTCATTCGCATACAATCTGGTGGCACCAAGAAAGCAAAAGATAAGAACAACATGCAGAAAGGATTTTGAAGGAAAGGAAGGATCCATTGTTACTTCTTTAATTAACTTTGTTTGAAAAAAAAAATGAAGGGTGGGAGAGATGGGTGGGAATCAAGAGTATATATAATTTGCATGAAGTAGAGTGTTGCACCTTCTCCATTCATTGGCTATTTTGAGTATTTAGAAAAAACATGTTGCTAAGAGTCAAGAGAAGATGCAACTAATATGATTAAGTTGGTGGGTGTTCTTAAACTAAAAGTAACATTCCCCATAGAGAGAGTAAAAATATAAAGTTTTAAACATTTTGCGCCCGCCATTAACAATTTCCCTTAATTAAATCTTAAGGCTAGTCACCAAACCAAAACTAATAACAGCTAATCTTACTTTATGTGTACAGTTTTTTCTCTACATGAAATCAACCCTAATAGTGTGAAATGTTCCATAAATTTATTTGCATGTTTTGTTGTCATCTTTCTGTCTTATGTGATAGGTTTTAACCGTCCAACTTTGAATTGATTTGGTTTAACCATTTTGCATTACATCACCTTAATTTTGTGTGACCAATTTTATTTACTTATCCCAAAAGCAATTTTGTAACAGTTATTCTACACGTCAATTGTTTTTGTACAATGTCAATTTGCACGTTCAGTCTTTTTGTTTTTTCCTCCAAGAATAAGATTGCATGTGCACTTTGTCAAATTCTTGCTGGTTTTACAAAAGAAAGGAACATATATTGCGACTTCATTCATGATCATGAAGTACACGATTAAAAGTATATATTTCAACGGTGTAAGAATAGACAGCAAATACCTTCAAATTTCTCATCCATATTGCCTAATTTGGTTTTTTTCTCCCTCTTTTTTTCTGATCTCAATCCCATCTCTATAGCTAAGTAGTGTATGAGATAGTGCAAGATGGTAACTTCAAAACTCCAACATAAAGAATCCAATTTCAGAGTACCCATGTTGATCTTTTCCTCAATAATTACTGAAATTCATTTTACTTTACCTGAATGCATGTTACATAGTCGGATATTCTAGATGTAAAACTAATTGAGAGTAATTATCAAATGGAGCAAACAAAGAAAACAAAATATACTTTCAATACTGATCCTGGGGCAAATCAAAACCCCAAACAACAGGTCCTCAGGCAATACAAGTGAATAACTTGATTCTAGTTTGGGTTAAAGACCACACAAATTGCCTTTCAAAAAATAAAAAAGACCACACAAATTCATAAAAAAATAACTTGATTCTAGGAGATTTTGGACATGGAATTTTCACATCTGATGGTATCAGGGTGGGGGGAATCTGTAATACCAAACTTCCCGTAGCTAACACTAGAAAGGTTCTTTATACATGATAAACATCACCAGAATCAAGAGTCAGCATGGAAATTATCTTTATCACTAAGGTAGGCATCTATGGTTCTCTATAGCTACCATCATTCAAAACCATGTTTCATTAACCACTAACATCTACAGGTTGAAAAGCATCTTTAGAAGCACAATTGAATGAAACTGCATTGATTAAGGCTCCTACTACTTATAGTTAAGGTTTTAAATTGCAGTCAAATTTCAGTCACAATTACATTGCAGCCATTGCAAATTGTCACAACAATTGGGTTAAGAAGCTTCTTGTAAACCAGGCAACACAGCAACACAAGCACAAAAAAACACTTAAACCAAAAACCAAAAAAGTTTAGGACAAGGGAGATTAACACGAGTACATGTTTCAGCAAATGTGGCCTACTTCACCGAGAGATAGCAATTTCACCATATTAATTATTGTAATCAAGATAAAGATTCTTTACAATATAACCTTTCTCCTTGCCTTCTCTTGTCTCTTCTGTTTCACTCAGAAAATAATTACAAGAATCCCAAGCCTTTTCTCTGTTGCTAACACCCTCAAACGCTGTTCACTTCTCTGTTTTTTCTTAGTAGAAGAGTTTCAGTGTTATTACAGAAGGTTTAATATATATCTCAGTTACAAAATTATCACAAATATGTAAGCCTATACATGCATCACTGCCTGTAGTACCAACCATCTGAGATCTTTCAGCTATCTAACTTTGTTACACCAGAAACTAACAAACAGCTTTTCAACAGCTTTACAACTTACTCGAATACTGTTTGAGACACACTTCACACAGACCACAGTCACAATTACATTGGCTATAAGCAGAACTCTGATATGTCATGGTGCAATGCAGTTAAGATCCAAAGATGAAATACAACACAGAACAATGCAAACATTCAAGCAATCAATCACACAAGATAAAAATAGCACATACCCTAAGAGAAAGAGATAGATCATTGACAATGGATTCAAATGCCAACAAGGAATCCTCTGTACCCATAGATCACATATTGCAAGGTATCAATTGCAAGAAAATTAGGCATCCACAACCATTTGTAAAATACATTGACAAAGCTGTTTCACTTTCACCTAGACAATCTGCATATAAGAGTTTACATTAAAAGTAAGCCAAGATAAAACTTCAATTCTAAATCAAGAACAACATCAAAGTCACAAGAAACACTGCATTTAAGTTTTTAGCTATTACAAATGTGCATGCTATCCGTGGCCATGTCTAAAATAAATCAACAAAGCTATAAAATGAACCACAACAAAAAAACCAACTACCCCTTTTGCCAAACAATTCCTCTAGTCATAACACATGTTTCAATGTAAAATCTGTAGCTGTGACTAATTAATCAAATTACCAATCACAACATCACACAGTAACTTAAAATACCGAACTACTCCTCAGGGGATCAAACCATGAATATAAAATAAAATCACACAGTAAATCAAATATACAACTCAGAATGCACAACCCTATCCCTACTCCTCCCAATTTTCAAAACCTCGTCGTCACTCAACCCAAACTCGAACCCCGGTAGCACGCGGCGTCCAAGCAATCCCTTAATCAACGCCACCACCGACTTATCGAACCGAGGCCACGAGACACAGAGACTCGCCCTGATGTTCATCAGCTGGCACCGTGCGAGAATCGCGGCGCCCAGCCCGTCCACAACGCTCCCGGAAGGGTAGTAATCCAATTCCTCCCCCAAGAGCTTCTCATCGTGAGCCCTTTTCATCTCGGCGGAGGTCTCGAGCTTGAACGCGACGGCGTCGTCGGAGGAGAGCTTCCCGCGGAAGTTGGTGGGGTCGAGGGAGTCGAGGACGAGTACGGAGTCGGGCCGGATAGAGAGGAGGGCGCGGGCGACGGCGTGGGCGCGGTGGGAGGGGACGGGGAAAGGCACGGGGGCGAGGAGGGTGTCCGGGGAGAGGGGGAGGATGGAAACGTTGTGGTCAGGGAGGGAGAGGGGGAGTTCCGGGAGAATGAGGGAGGCGAGTGGGGTTAGGGTTAGGGTTAGGGTTTGGTTGAAGAGAGCGAGGGAGGAGGGGGAGAGGGCGATGATGAGAAGAGAGGGTTTGAGGGTTTGTTTATTGTGTGGGAAGATGAGGAAAGGTTTGGGGAGAGGTGGGGATGGGGGTGTGAAGATGTTTAGGTCTTCTTCCAGGAACCTTGATGGGGGTGCTGCTTCTGTTATCACGTCTTCCATTTCTTTTTCTGCTGCTTCTCTTTGATTTTGTTTTGCTTCTTCTCAGGGTTTGGACTTTGTACTGCAGTGCAGGGTTTGGTACACGTGCCATTTCCGCCCTTATGGGCTGGACCAAGGTCACGAGATTATACTTTGTTGAGTGTTGCTAGGTGCACCCAGCATTTTTGCTGGTGCACCCAGCAAACTTTTGAAATGCCAAAATTGCCCCTATCACCTTTCTTCCTTAAAAATGGCATTTCTTTTCCGGAACAGCTTCTTACTCCATTTTCAAAAAGCTTTCTTCTCGTTTTCCACTTTTTCCTACGGCATTGTCTCTGGTTCGTGGGGGTAGCAAGGTTGAGTGCAGCGGTGAAGGTGAAGTTTCCGGTGTCAAGCTTTGCGGTGGTCGGTGACAGCAAACAAGGTACGCAGATGACGTTTGTTCATCGCGGACGTACGGATGGCTTCTGAATCAAGTTGATCCGTAAGCTTGTTAATACTCTTCCGGATCAAGTTGATCCGTAAGAGGCTTCCGGATCAAGTTGATCCGGAAAGAGTATTAACAAGCTTACGGATCAAGTTGATCCGTAAAAAGCTTACGGATCAACTTGATCCGGAAGTGTATTATTTTTTGTATTTGCTGTTTTTGCATCTGTTTTTCCATTTATTTTCCTTTTTTATTTTAAATTACTAATTTTTTTGTATGGTCATTTTTTGTTTGATTTGGTTAGATGGATGAAGATGAGTGGATGTATGAAATAATGTCTGAATGAGCGGATATGGATTATGAAAATGCAGAATCATGTGGTGCGAATGAACCACATGTTGATTGTTCGGATGCGTTCAAGACTTCTCAGGTTATAATGTTAATGCTTGTCACATATTTAATAAAATGAAGACTGGTAGAAAACTTAAATTATGTGGATTTTGTAGGTGTTTGAGTGCCGAGAGGATGTTTTGCGGTGGGCTCGATCCGTGGCTCATGAAAACGGATTTGTGGCGGTGATTTTAAGGTCAGACACAAACACAGGTAGTAGAGGAAGGAGTACATTTGTGTTAATTGGCTGTGAAAGGAGTGACGAGTATAAGTGTAGGAAAAAAGAATTTGTTCGAAGAGACATTGGGACTAGGAAATGTGGGTGTCCCTTCAAGCTTCGTTGCAAGCCAGTGGCTGGAGGAGAAGGCTGGATGGTGAAGTTGATTTGTGGAGTGCATAATCATGAATTGGCCAAGTCATTAGTTGGACATCCATATGCGGGGCGATTGACTAAAGCTGAAAAAACACTTATTGCTGATATGACGAAGTCCATGGTGAAGCCAAGAAACATTCTGCTAACTCTGAAGGAACACAATGCCAATAGCTGTACGACTATTAAACAGATATACAATGCAAGAAGTGCATTCCGTTCTTCCATAAGAGAAAGCGATCTTGAAATGCAACATCTGATGAAGCTTCTTGAACGTGATCAATATATTTATTGGCACAGAATAAAGGATGAAGACGTGGTTCATGATATCTTTTGGTGTCACCCTGATTTAGTGAAGTTAGTCAACGCATGCAATTTGGTGTTTTTGATAGACAACACCTACAAAACAAATCGGTATAGACTCCCATTGCTCGATTTTGTTGGGATGAAACCGACTGGGATGACATTCTCTGTCGGTTTTGCATATGTGGAGGGTGAACGCGTTAATAATTTGGTATGGGCTTTACAACACTTCTGAGGCCTTTTTTTAAAGCGTGATGCCCTCCCTGGAGTTATTGTCACTGACAGAGACCAAGCATTGATGAATGCAGTGAAAGATGTATTCCCTGAATGCACAAATTTGTTGTGCATCTTTCACATAAACAAGAATGTGAAGGCTAAATGTAAATCACTAATTGCGCAAAAAAATGCTTGGGATTATGTCATGGATTGCTGGGGATCTCTGACTGATTGTCCTTCAGAACAACAGTTTGATGAATGCCTGAAGAACTTCGAAGTAGCTTGCGCACCTTGGCCAATATTTATTGACTATGTCAAGGAAACATGGATAATACCACACAAGGAAAAATTTGTTTATGCCTGGACTAATAAGGTGATGCACTTAGGAAACACAACAACAAACAGGTATGAAATTGTTCAACTATTTCTATTAACGTTGAAAAATTTATAGAATTGTATTATTTTATATGTTTATTTTTATTTGTGTATTTGAAATGTAGGGTTGAATCTGCTCACTCGTCTTTAAAAAGACTGTTACAAAATAGCATTGGAGACTTATGCAGTGTGTGAGATGTCATGAACAACATGATTACGTTGCAGCACACACAGATTAAAGCATCATTTGAAACAAGTACACATGTCGTTGGACATGTGTTCCAAAAAACCTTATACAGGAGGCTGCTTGGAATAGTTTCAAGGTATGCTTTAAATCAGATTGCTGCTGAATTTGAGCGTGTTCACTATGCTGGCAAGAATCCCTCAAGTTGTGGTTGCGTGGTGAGAACCACGCTTGGTCTTCCTTGTGCTTGTGAGCTATCCAAATATGTTGGTGGTTGCATCCCACTTGATTCAATTCATATGTTCTGGAGGAGACTCATTTTTTCAGACCAAGGGTTATCTGAGCCCGAAGTGGGCATCAAGGACGTAATGGAAACAATATACCAAAAATTCGAAGAACTTGATGTTTGTGGCAAGTTTACTCTAAGAAGTAAACTTTGGGAAATTGCACACCCTGATCAGAATTCGATGTGTCCTCATCCAGCAAAGGTTAACACAAAGGGGGCACCAAAGAAAACTACGAGTAGGAACCCAAGGTCAACAAAGCGTGATCCATCTTATTGGGAGTATGTAGATGCCTTTGAATCACAACAAAATAGCAATTCGTCCGTGAGACATACTGCATCATCCTCTGAGCAACTGAATCAAAGAACGATGATGCCTATGTTGGACCAGTTTCAGCCATTTATGCACGACTTCATTGATAAGATTGTTGATGTCAAAGGTGATGGTAACTGTGGATATCGGTCGGTTGCCGGTTTATTAGGTATGGGTCAAGACTCTTGGTCGGTGGTCCACAACCATCTGCTTAAAGAACTTGCCAATTTCTCAGAAGACTATATCAAGCTCTTTGGTGGCACAGAGAGATTTGAGGAATTAAGGATGTCACTACTTGTTGATGGGTTAACCAAAGTATGTAATTTATGAATTTGATTTTTAAAACTTTAGTTTGAAATTAAGTTTGACGTGTATATTTGTTTTATTGAGGTGACAACGGATAAGTGGATGAATATAACGGACATGGGACATGTCATTGCATCAAGGTATAACGTAATCATTGTATCCTTGTCTAAACAACAAAGCATGACATTCTTTCCCCTTAGAAGTCAACTACTGACAAATTCTTCATTGCATCGTATAATTTGTATCGGTCATGTGTATGACAATCATTTTGTTGAGGTACATTGTAGATATGAAGTGTTTTTTTTTATGATTATGCAATGACTTTTGTAGGATTGAGTTAACATTTTTTTCGCATACACAACAGGTTTATTTAAAAGAACGTTGTCCCTTATCATCTGTATCATTGTTATGGTCTAGCAATTGTCATCCGCAGGCGAAGTCATGGCCAAATCCATATATTAGCAGAATGCAGCATTACAAGAGCTTCGTGATGTTCAAGAGAGACTATGTTGACTTAAATGATGATTGAACATGTAATTTATAAATGCATGATCATTTTGAACATGTAATTTATTTGTTACGTCTACAACAAAATTAACAAAATTATTACTTAATTCTAAAAAAACATGTATGATATATCATTGTCTGACTTGACTACACATTGTGAAAAACCGTGTATGATAAATTGTTGTCTGCATTAACATAAAGCGCGTGAAAGGACCCTGCACAGCATGACTACACATGCAAATCTGATGCAAGCTAAAGCATGTCATGTCATTCGTGTAGTTGACAACACATACAGAAAGCATGTGCATGCGTATTTTCAATCTTTAAAAAATGCAGCACTAATATTAAAACTCATCTATATATATGGCACAACCTAACCTTGTAAGAATGCACAAGTTTTAGTATCAACCCAAGTCTTACAAAAAACTATGGCATTCTTGGGAGAGACAAGCAGTCAGACAGTTGTGAACTCCACATTAGGTTTTATTTTTCCAAATTGATCCATTGTTCACAACGACAATGGTGTTTCCTTCCAAGCTTCCACTCCAGTTCCCATTCGAGTACCTAACGGGTGTGATTTTCAAACGTTAAAAACCAGAATACACAATACCCTTAAGCTAACCGACAAGCAATTTTTGGATGAAATTTACTATCGGCAGTCTTTCACGTATGCAGGTAATCAGTTTCGGTTTCAATGTATGCAACTGAAAGATGATGCTGATGTTAACACAATGTTAATGTGTAATCATGAATTTTCGTTTGTTGGTCCGATTGAGTTATTATGTAGCATTGCTAGAATCCCAGATGGTATTTTAAACTTACTTGAAACTACTATGACCCATACTTATGATGCCCTGCTATATTACAATGGGAGGTGGAATATGTCACGCCAAAATGAGTTTGTAGGTTACTCGTTCACAGGAAAAAATCCCAAAAACTTTGACATTCCCACCGGATGTACCATGGATGAACTGAAGGATTTGATCAAACAAGTTGCACCTCGTGGGATTCCCCCTTATGGTGTTGATGAAACATAAATGGTAACGCGATTGTTTTTTCGGAAACCATGTCACCATGAGTATTCAGAAAAAGTTATAAAATTTGAAATAATTGAACTCAAAACCAACGAGGACGTGATGAAGGTGCTCATTGAGTCTAACTACTGGAAAAAGATTGGGCCAATAGAAATTTTAGCTGTTTTCAGTAAACCTTTACCGCAAATGGAAGACGAGTTGTCCTTGTCGCAAAATTAGCATGAGTTAGTTAGTTGTAGTATTTGATGGAAATTTAATTTCATTCAACTATGTTGAAGTTAATGTACTGTTTGAATTCATGTATTGCATAATTGTTTTCAATTACAAGAATCTCAACTAAAAAAATAGATTTTTATATATAACAAACTAATTAATAAATTGTTTTTCTTCTTACGGATCAAGGTGATCCGTATGTTGATCCGTAAAAAGAAAAACAAGCAGGGACAATTTTGCCATTTAATAGCTTTGCTGGGTGCACCAGCAATAATGCTGCACTAGCAACACTCAAAGTCTATTCTATCTTTCATTTGTATTTTTTCACCCCTTCCTCCTTCCTGGTACCCTACTCCCTCCCTCTCTTCCTTCAACCCTTCTCCTCCCAACTTCTTCTCTCTTCCTCTTCCCTTTCACAACTCCTCTCCTTCTCAACTCTACCCTTTCACTTTCCAACCACCTCCAACCCTTCTCCCTCTTCTTCACCCACTCCTATGAGGTACCTTTATTTTTCCATTAATTTGTGTTCAAGGAAATCGTAATTATGACACAACAAAATATATTTATACTTTTTTATTAAAAAAAGATAATCAAATCACAATTCCGTTGTGTATTATGACACAATAGAATTATAATTTTGTTACTTATCTTTTTTTGGTTTAGAAAATTATAATAAAATCATAATTCTTTTGTAACTTTGAAAAAACAACCCGATGAAATTCTAATTATGTTGTGTTAAGAGAGATTCAAAAGAAAAATAAAAATAAAAACATAATTTTATTGTTATGTTTGGAGCCATAAAAAAATGTACATTTTTATAGATTTGTCATCCTTCATTTGATACTTAAGGTGACAATTAACCATATTTCATTGATCCAACCTTTTTAGCATCATGTTTTCCAAATAAGTATTATTTGTACTGTAATTAATAATCATAAAGATTAATAGATAAGCCATTTAAAATAAAATTCTTACACATGAAGTCATTGTCATTGAATGTTTCTAGTTCCTTCTATTGAACATCAAACAAATTTTCGAGTAGAACATGCTTGACAAAGGGTACAGTGATGAGAACGGAAGTGACTTAATTTGTGCATGGTCAGGAAATTCACATCTTAAAATTGTTAGTACAAAGATTGAAAAACACAAACTATAAATTATGGTTGAGTCACAAAATATGTGGCTGTCTTTAAGATGTTTCACAGCTTTGCTTACATTGGGTAGTAGTGTATAATCTCGTTGTCCCGAGGATAAAACAACCCTCTAAAGTTAAGTAAGAGCACTCTCTGCAAAGAAGAGAATCCAACAAACCAAGGCCCACACATTAATAAAATTTGCTCGGAAACAAAATATATAGGAAAACTCAATATTTAGAAAACAACAATTCTTTCAGTTTTCCAAATTTTCTCTCTCTATTTTTTAATAGAATTCAAAACCTCCTTTTATAACATGAAAATCATCACAATCATTCACTTAAATAATGTTAAGAACCAATAAAGTAGATTAATAATTAGCTTCACAACAACTAGAAAACTTTAAGATAGATTAATTAACTTCCAACGGCTAAAAAATATCAAATCAAATAAGCTAGTTATCTTTACAACGACTAATTGAAAAGACATTAACTTAGATTAATTTTTTTAATAATAAATCATTCAATAAAAGTGGGGTATTCTTGAGTGATTTATTTTTTTAAAAAATCTAAGTTAACGTGTTTAATTTTAGTTGTTGTAAAGATAACTAATCTAATTTAATATTTTTTAGCCATTGTGAAGCTAATTATTTTCTATCTTAAAGTTTTTCTGGCCATTGCGAAGCTAATCATTAATCTGGTTTAATTGTTTTTAACACCATTTAAGTGAGTGATTGTGATTTTCATGTTATAAAAAGAGGTTCCGAGTTTTGAAAAAATAGAGAAAAAGAATTTGGAAAACTGAAAGAATTGCTGTTTCCTGAAAATTGAGTTTTCATCTTTTATATTTCTGAGCAAATTTTATTATTGTGTGGTGCTGGGTTGTTGCCTTGTTGGGTTCTCTTTTGTGCAGCCCATAGTTTTATAGGCTTGTTTTATTCTAGGGATGATGCAGATATACATTGTTGTACAATTCAGGTAGAGCCACAAAATGTCTTAAGGAGAGCGATCAAGTCTACAACTCAACCTTAATTTATGGTTTGTGCTTTTTCAGTCTTTGCAACAAAAATTATATATATAAACTCCAAAACTAACAAAGGCAATTCATTTTGTGAATGTTAAAACAATATGTGTGCTTTGATTTGCGTAGAAAGCATTTGTCAGCTTAGCTTGCATGCATGAAATCTAAATCAAAAGGTATAGTTTGTTATACCAGGATCCAAGGTTTTAAACTACAAATGCAAATACGTTCCAAATACGAAAATTGAGGAACATTATTAGAATATGTTTAATTAAAACTTTAAAGTCGCAATACTGTTATAAACCTCCACGTGAAACTATATATGACAAGATGATTTAAACTATGTTCCTTTACTACGCTCAACAAACAATCCATTAATATTAGGCACCATCAAATTTAATATAACATTCATTTTGATAAAAGAAATAAATAAAACAAGATTTCTTGCAATGTAGTTCATGGTTCAAAAACAGTGAAAATTATACGATAATTTTAAAAGGGAAGCCAAAATTTTCAAATTTTTATGCAGAAACCTAGAAGAGAAGCCACATCTTCAACTAATCTAGCAACTAATCTTTTTAAAGAGGCAAAAAATGAAATTAATGAAATGAAAAAAAATGATTTCTTGTTATGTGGGTGAATGATTCAAAAACAATGAAATTTATAACAATTTTAAAAGGGAAGCCAAAATGTTCAAATTTGTATGCCAAAAAGAAAAACTTTTTTTTAAAGAATTATCTAAAATAGATTTGTATGGTAACAAAAGTGAAGAACTAAAATTAAAATCAAATTGAATGACAGGATAATCAAATCATGGTGTAAAAAAATGAAAAAAGATGGAGAGAGGCAAGAATCAATAGATCACCTGAGTTAAAAAAAGTCGCTAGAATTACATAAGTCAATGGAGGGAAAATGCTTTCCTTTGAAGAATACGGAAGCAAGTGATCCTTGTTACTCTCTTAATTATAATGATCAATGGTATTAACTGTAGAGTGAGAATTTTTATTTTATAATATTAGTTATTATATTTATTAAATATAATTAATTTTAATAATATTATGGATTTCAATACATTTGTTCCAGTCAAAAAATAAATTCAATACATTTATTAAATATAATTATTAAATGTATGGATTGTCAAATGAATCTCTCTCTCTCTACACACAAGTAAGAAATAATGACGCATGAAAATATAAATCAAGAGTGGGGTGAATTAGATTCAAATCAATTTTAAATCCAATTGAAATTTTTTTCGCAAGGTGCATCCTTTAATCTAGTTGAAACAAGAGATTTAGGTGCGTTGCAAATATTCTTAAATTTCTTAAACACAATTAAACATTTACACAATGAGACAAAGCAAATATCAACACGTAAATGTTAAGAAACTTAAGCAAGAAACAATAAAAGAGTTGAATGGGTTAGAAAAAAGATGAATACAATTTATACTCGTTTTGGTTTCGAAGAAATCTATATCTAGTTGATCCATAATAACCTTACTTGAATCTTTTCACTATAATATTTGAGTTACAATCAAACTCACATGCAAATGCAATCAACAAATACACTAAGCCTTAAAAATCTATCAAGAATTACAAACCTACATGTAGAAAACACACTACATGAATACAATTGAGTAATCCATTTAATGAAAATTGAAAATGAATCACAAATTAAGGAAAGATTTCACTTAATAAGTGAAAGATGTGGACATTTAAAAATACTTCCTATGTAGTATCAACTTTTCTTCATTATCATATGCAAAAAGATCCATTGATTCCAAATGTAAAAAAAAGAATTTCAATCAAATGATCAAAAGGAGATGACACTCACACTTCCTAAAGTTCTCTTAATGAAAATCACAAAATAAAAAATGAAAGAATAAGTGTCATACAAGAAGTCATTTGAAAATCTCATTTTTACAAATAACTAATTATATTTCCACATAGTCGATTGTTTGTGAAAGCAAAAAACTCTTTAAAATCAAATAGTCGATTAGGCACTAAGGATAATTGACTAAATGCAAATCTATCTCAATTCTGATATACAAAGGCCATGATGAGTTTGCAAAATATTCTTTAAAATATTTAAAAATATATTTTAATTATTAATATATATATATATATATTGCTGTATTTTTTATTGACTAAAATTAAATATATTCTTAAATATTTAACTAATATATAATAAAAGAAAGTTTGACTAATATGTATTTTTGAATATATAGGTAGTTTTAAAAAGGTTCAAAATAATTAGAAATTAAAATCACCAAACATTTGAAATAATAATAATAATAATAATAATAATAATAATAATAATAATAATAATAATAATAATAATAATAATAATAGTAGTAGTAGTAGTAGTAGTAGTAGTATATTAGAATGATATATATTTGATGTTTTATATTAACAATATTGAAATAATCAAATAAAATTTGAACATAAATATTAATTAAATATTTAAAATATTTTTTAATTAGAACTATATATTATAATATTTTTAATTGACTAATATATTTTAAATAAATTTTTACATAATTGACTAAAATAAATATTTTTAATTTCTAATATATTTTCAAATATATAGTTAAATTAAAAAATTAAAATAATATATATTTGAATTTTCTACTAAAAAATTAAAATTATAAAATATAATTTAATATAATTATTAATTTTATATTTATAATAATATATAAATAAAAATAAGATACATGTATAATAATAATAATAATAATAATAATAATAATAATAATAATAATAATAATAATAATAATAATAATAATAATAATTTTTTGAATATAATATCCAATTTAACTTAATAATATTATAAAATTCTATAAATTAACTAAATGTAATAAATACAATGCATGTTTCTTAAATGTATAGATTCTTACATGAATATATATAATTGATAAACATCGAAATTTTTTCTTCTATAATTATTGTATTTAATATATAATTAATTCAATACATTTATTAAATGAGGAAATAAATATAATACATTTTTACCTTTTTTAATAACTAATAATTTTTTTTAAAAAAAAAATAAGGATTCATATGTATAATAATATAGAATAAATTATATTTTCCTACCCTAATTAAGATATGCCCATATTATACTATTCTGCCTCCTTATTTTGAAATATATAATTTAATCTAATTGATATAGCACCTTTAAAATAAATAACGTTTTCTACTCTTAAGAGATGCTAGAATTACATTGTCTCTCCCTTCTTTTGTTAAAATATATAGTTTAATATATTTAATTTAATAAAGTTAAAAAAATTCTTTAAATTATTTTAAAAAATATACTAAAATATTTTAACGGACTAAACTATTATTCATCACTTGATAAAAGACTTTTTAAGTGTATATATAGTTAATATTAAAATGATTAATAATAAATTATTATTATTATAATTTTAAAATTAAATTACAAGATAAATTTATATATATATATATATATATATATATATATATATATATATATAAATTAAAAAGTTTGTGGGAGTTCTCCTTTTAACTAAGTTATGGTTAAGGACATCAAGAATTAGTAAAATGTCTCACATTACATTGCAAGAACGCGCATAAATACATGCTATATAATATTTAAGCTATTCAATGTAATGGATAAGGTTAGAACAATGCTAATTTTGATCAAACCAACTTTACACTTAATTGTAATGGATTCTGATTCACGATAAACAAGAAACATCAATCCATCATCTATATATGTATAGACACTTAAACATCGATCAAGACAAACATATGGAGGACCATCAAAGAATATTGAAGAGCATGGTATGAAGGAGTTTAATTAGCTTGAGATGAACCATGACTAGAGTAAGGTTTAGGAATCTCCAAGAGGAGCTTAACAAGAAGATATACTCACTCATGGAGAAGGAAAGGGAAGCCAGGCTCAAAGAATTGCATCAATTATATTTATAAGTGATATAGAAAAAAAACTTTTTACATTCATTCTTTTAGAACCAATTTAAAAAACTGATTTTTTTTAACGGGAAAATAAAATATCATTAACAACAGCCACACAATGTGGCTAAACAAAGGATGCAACGAGAGAGGCAAGGGCAAAGCCTCCTTCACGAATCAAGGAATAATATAATTCAGAAAACTACTAAACTAGAACAAATAAAGTTTTAAGTGATACATTCTGTAGGATGTAAGCACTAGTTATGAAATGTTAAACCAAATCCACGATAGTCTTTGTAGAACTGGCATTGCACGAATAAGTGATTTACCTCTTCAACATCACTGGGGCACAACACACACTCCAAATTATCAACATCAATACCCCTACGATGCAAAGCTAACCCAAACTCAGACTTTCTATATCGTAGGAATCTACATCGATAGAAGAATCGATATAAGATGTCTTTTTAACCCATGTTAATTAAATGTTTAAAGTGCAGTAGCGGATATTATTTTTCTCAACAATCTCTTCTTTTTTATGATAACAAACAATTATCCTATCCCTAAATTCATTACCCTTGATGATCATACAATACAACAATAAGAAAAACTTTAAGATTTGACGGATCCATTAATTTCATAACAGATTGAAATCCTAGGATTAAGATTGATCCTACAAAACCTTAAATTGTATTTCCCTTACAAGTTGGTTAATTGGGTATGGTAGAATCTTTGATTATGGAATAAACTAAGGCAACTTCAAGTTTGATTAGATCTTAATAATCAAACAAATCAATAATGCTAATAGCCCAATTGATAAGACCAACATAAGTTCTTATAAAAAATAGGATAAACCAGATCACAACATAAATTTCGCTATAGCCCTAGTTATGGGTTTAGTTATTTATAACATTATAACAAAATCAAAACAAAATAACATGCAAAAACAATCCATAACTTGACAAGAAGAAAGATAGAGGAAAATCCTTTCACTTAGATGATATAGAAGTACAACTCTGCAAGTTTAATGGTCAAATGCATACCAATAATCTCCTTGAAGACTATGGAACAGGGCAACAATATAGCTCTCAAGTGTGCTCTTAGGCTACTACACTTCTATCTAGGAGAGAAGAAAAAGATATGATAACAGAAATTAAAATAAGACTCTCTAAAACCACATAAAAATTAAGGGTATATTTTCATGAACCCTAAAAAAGACACATTTCTCTTTCATTAGAAATGTACAAGGTAAATTACTTGATCGGGCATGTTAAATTGCACAGTTTTATAACCTATTAACATCAACTCATACATAATTGAGCACAAAAATGCATAATATTGGGCAATTCTTGATGTTAGCCCATATTAGTGTTGGGTTATCATGCAAATGAAGTTAGCTCATGTATTGACCAAGATTTATAATTTAAATGATATTACTACAATTTGCCTCCAAAGAAATCCCCTACCACTCCATGTGTTTTTTGACAGTAAAACACTTCATATTAATATTTTCCCATTGAAACCTCCTTCTCCAACTTAAATCCCATCCCCATTCATTCCCTTGCCAATCCCCCAACTCCACCACCTTGCAAAGTTTTTGTTATGAATTTAAGAATAACCAAAAACTCACCCCCCTTCCATCTCCTAACTCCCTCGATATCTCTCTTTGAACCCCCACCTCCATGTTAACGGTAGGTCTCCAAAAATCATCAAGTTTGAAGAAAATTGGAAAGTTAATAAGATTATGAATTAATTAAAGACTAGAAAAATCTATAAATGACCCGTATTTTCCTTATATAAAAAGGTAGAAGAATAGTTTATCATTAGTAACATCCATAGGTACAACATAAAACTCAACTTCACCCAAAATTAGACGAATAGGATAGTTATTAGATTCTATTTTTTTTTTTTAAAAAAAAATACTAGAAACGTTGTCTAACTTAAGCCTGAATTTCACTATGGATTTTGGCCAATTATCTTAGCGTAAGTTTTTATAATATTTTTAAAACTTATAATTTTCAAAAATTAAATATAAATTAAAAAACTTTACTACTTTAATATATTGTTTTTATATAACATGATTATTTTTAAGATATGTCCCTCTTATCATGCATGAAAAAAAAAACAATAATTCAACTTTAAGAGGGTGTGAAAGAGTTGTGTGTAACTAGCAAAAGTTACAATAGAACAAAGCAAGAGATGAGGAGGAGTTGGGGATTGAATGATAACAAATACAATCACCAATCAATCAAATGATAAATCAATGAACTCAACTACTGCACTTTTTGAAGCTCGTGCCATTTGTTTCAGTTCTCGTCCAACACTAGATATGGAATATTGATGTTGTTGATGATCATGAGCAGGAACAATGTAGAAAGTAAGGAGCTCCAATGATGTGGAATTAGCCAGCAAAAAACGTATGAAGTTCATTGTATTCTCACAGGGTTTGTAAGCTTTTATATGCACAGTCAGAAGGTGACTAAGGCAACAACCATTGTACTTTGACTTCTCCAATATTTGTGGCAGATCCACGCCAGCGATATAATTACCCTACAAAAAAAGAGAATATGAAGAAGACAAAGGAAAAAGAAAATGAGTCGAAATATATCATAATTTTAAAAATAAAAAAACTAAGAAGCATTGGTCTTCTCGGTCACCTGTATAAAAAGTTTCTCTAGGTTTGGAGAACTTTTAAGTAGGGAAATAACAAACAGAAGCTCTGTTGTATCGTCGAAATTCACACCTTCCAATTCTAGAGATTCTAAGCAGTTGAGTGGTTTTTGCAAACTCTTTGGAAGGGTATAAGCTGTGGAAAAGATCTATAAAAACAAACATAAAATTTGTGATAGGCATTAGTATATGTCCAACTAGAAAATACACAACATTCTACACATAATACAAGGCGCGCACCAAATTAAAAATATTGATCAATGGTCTTTTTTACCAATGATAGATAAAAAACTTAGAAAATCACATCAGATTGTCATGTTAGGCAGGAGGGATGGTACGTACATAATACTATCAAAGTAAAACCATATCTTTTTTAATGCACTCGTAGTCCTTGGCTTTATATTTATGAAAAATATAGATAGCTCAATAGCTTACATTTGTTTGAACAAAAATCACTCAATGTAGAATCATGCCATTGGAAAAAAAGAAAAAAGTTGTATATATCAACTAATTAATTACTATGGTGTTGTTCTATAGTTTTAGATAAAATCTACCAAGCTAACAAATAATATCATATCAAATCAACAACATTAAATAAACTGACCTGAATGTAACCTTCTGTGAAACACATGCTTTCAACTTCCGACAAGCCTTTGATCAAATTTGATATTGTATCCATGTCAAAGTTATCCCCAGGATTATCAGCCATGAGTGAAACATCAGTCATTCTTTTAGCTTTCTCCAAATAAATTGACTTGATAACTTGTTCACCTTGTACATGTAAGACTTCGAGAGCAGGAGAGGACACATTGATACACTCAAAACCAGAACAGTATGAAATGGAGAGCATCTCAAGTGATGGACAACCAAACATAAGATCAATTGCACTGGACTCAAATATAATATCAACTAAGATAAGGTAAACCAAACTTTTAAAGCTAGAAAAATTAGGCACAGTTGATAATTTAAAATTCTGAAGTTGAAGATACGTCAATCCCTGACAAGAGAAGATATGAGATGGTGTTTCACAAGGATCTGTTTGAAGGTTCCAAAGCTCAAGTTCTTTAATCCCTTTTCTTGATAAACAAAGAATCCACTTGTTAAGGGATTCAATTTTGATTGGCACATTTTCGGGAATGCAAAGAACAAACTCATCTAATGGTCCATCGTGAATCAAAAGAATTTCTGTAATAGTACTTGAAACTTCATGAAGTTCTAAATCCCTACACTTTTGAAAAAAATCATTTGAAAAATCAAGTTTGGGGACAGAAGTCCACTTATATCTCCATTTACTTGATAATAAACTCGTTCTAACCACATCTTGCAATTGCAAGCGTTGTAGAATAAAATCAATCAAATGACTTGGTAAATCACTAATTCGATCCATGGGGTCAGCAACAACAATCTTATGGAACCGGGCCGTCATTAGTACGTAACCTAGAAATTAAAGCATAGGGTAAATTGTATCATTAAAATTATAAAGCTACAAAAATTATATGCATCCCTATTCAGCTATATTACATACGTACACGCCTAAAAGTGCATAATTTAGACACCTTACTGCCTTTTGGATGCTTCAAAATGTCCTTATATATATAAACATGATTTCTTGTTATATATGCAAAACGTCGTTCAAAAACAATGGAAGATTATACCGCAGTTTTAAAAGGGAAGCCATAAGTTTAAAATTTATGTGCAGATATGTAGAAGCCACAACTTCAACGAATATAGCAAAAAATATTTTTTGAAGTAGCAAAAAATATTTTTTAAAGTAGCAAAAAATAATTATTCCATAAAATAGAAAACATGATTTCTTGTTATGCGATCAATTGTTTAAAACAATGCAAATTATACCATAATTTTAAAAGGAAACCGAAATGTTTAAATTTTTATGCAAAAAAGAAGAATTTTTTTTAAAGAATTAACAAAAAGAGCTTTATTTGATGGGAAAAAATGAAGAACTAATCAAAATCAAGTTCAATAACAAGATAATCAAATCATGGAGAAAAAATGAAGAGAGGTTGAGGATGGTAGGAAGAAACTAATCACCTGAATTTAATAAAGAAAATCAATAGAGGAAATCTTCTTCTTTGATGAAGATATAGAATCATATACTCTTTTTTATAAAGGTGAAAAACGAAAGTAACGGCACTGCTATTCATTTATGGTATTAAATAGTGAGCAATAAATTTTATTTCATGTTATTAATTGTTGTATTTATTACATTTATTAGAAAATTGATTTTAATAGTTTTATTTTGTATCATTAATTATTGTACTCCTAGTCATAGGACTTCAACACATGGCCGATTTAGGTCTGGTTTACAACATGGCCATTCGTCCCTACCATTTGGCAATTTGGGAAACTATTAATATCTTTAGTTTTATGTATTCTTTTGGCATATATAGGGTTTCAAAAGTGGGAATTACCCTTTTATATGTATACGATGATATTACTTAGGAATATTGTATGACTTTTAATATTGATAATCTTGAGTAATGATATGATATATGTTTGTATTATCCACCACTGATGACTAAATTGTACGTTTAAGGGTGATACCTTTTAGGGTGTTACATGTGAGCTACGTTCAAATCTAGTTGGCTATTATTTTCTATTTTTATAGGATTTTAGGTAATAATACATGTAATGAGTCAATCTAGTCTGGTTTAGAAAATTGGTCATCGGTTTTTAAGCTAAATCACCCAGGTCTTACCAGGAAAAATGCACAATCAATCGATTCGATAACTAGCTCGTACCGCTAATATCACTAGGTCTCAGTTCGATCGGCTAGCCTAAGCAAGTTTTTACGACTATGCTCCCACCCTTCTATTTTGTATAGTAATTTAATGTTTAATTTTAAAAAACAAAAAAATTATATATATATTTTTGTCTGTCATGCCCTTTGTCACTCATTTCTCTCTTCTCTATCATTTGTGTTACCAACATTGAATTTCTAGTTTCTAATAAAATTCACAGATTCTAATTCTCTTTCACTTTCAACACCCTTTCTATTAATCCTCAAATTAAACTTGAACACATATAAAACAAAACTAGCTATGTTTGACACACAACATTACAATGTACAAATATCATTTGCAAACCCTTATTGAACGCTATAATCAACCATACAGTGATGGACTATAAAATTTGTTTGAATCCGTAGAATCAATGTTTGAATCCGTCCGCATCCATTTTGTTCATAATTAATCCATAGAATTAGTGTTTCAACCCCTTCTTATGCATTTTGTTAATAATTTTGATTTACAATGCATAATAGGAATTTGTGTGGTTGTGTGTCTTTTGTGTGGTTGTATGTCAAATACACTAAAAAAAACATATTTTTTAGTATGCATATTTAAAGATGGTCGTTGAAAAACTATCATCATTTGAGTAGTGATAACAATTTTATAAATACTCTCAACATTTCAAAAGATTTTGAAATTATAACATACTAGTACTAAACCGGTGGATGAAATGCCTACGAACCACAAAATACGGCCGATTTAACTTGGTTTAACATTGGGCAAATGACAATAACATCCATTCAACTGCAGTTCTGATGTGATTGCCTAATTAGACCGGCCATAGGTTCAATCTCCGAAAGTAACCGCCCTACTTCTTATTTATGGTATTAAATATAGAGAGAATTTTTATTCCGTGTTGCATTTATTACATTTAATAGATGATTAATTTTAATAGTTTTACTCTTGAATATTAATTGTTGTATCTATTATATATTTAATTAATTTCAATATTCAACACATGGTACCTTGACGTTATCACCAATGTTGAGTTGGCCATTACAGTCTGGTTTGCTATAGCATGGTCATTCATTCTTACTGTTGCACCATTTGTCCAATTGGGAAGCCATTTAGGTTCCTTCTTATTTTCTCACCACCTCTCCATCTTATCAAATTTTCATTTTATGTTATTTTTGTTTTATGTTTGTTCTCTGTGCGGGAGTATTTGAATATGAAATACAAGGATACTAGACAAAGACATTTATTTTATGTTTGTTGTGTGTGCCCAAGTGAGATTTGAAGGAGAAAGGGATTGCAACATTCAAATCGAGGTTTTGACACTCAAACTTGGGTTTGTCTTTTTCAAAAAGAAGATTTGTTGTTCAATTGTGACTAAATGAGTTTCTTTAATATTTTAGGGATGCTGACGTATTACGGAAAAAACTACAATTTTTTTCATAATGACTTAATTTTGTTACCAACATAATGGTAAATGTGTAAAATTTAAGGTAATTTTTTTTTTAAAAAAAATTAAGTGATAAAATTTGTAAGATAATAATAGATAACTGATAAAATATGTAAAATAATAAGTACCATATGTATTTTTCTAATTAAACAAATCTACATGCATTGAGTGATTTTTCTTAAAGGGAATGTAAGTTACTAGCCTCTACTTTGCATAAATAAAACTAGGGGTGGAAATAGGTCAGACCGGTCTATAGGGGCCTACAACCTGACCTACATAAAGCCTGGTTTGCACTGACCTATTTAATTAAAATGTTAGACTCAGGCTTTTTTAAAAGCCTATTAAATTAAATAGACCAGACTTAGGCTTATTAAAAAGTCTTATAAGCCTGATAGGCCGACCTATATATATGTATATATACTTATATTATTTTTTGGATACCAATATATACTTATATTATTTTTTGGGTATCAATATATACTTATATTACTTTTTGGGTACAATTAATTTTTTTTAAACTAGCAGACTTTGATTACACATTACTGTTCCATAATTTCAATTGTTATAATCAAGTAAGACTTTAATTACAATTTAGGTGTGAGTTATGTGCCCATTTATATTCCTTATTATTTCTTATTGACTTTCCTATTCCTGTTAATGTTAATGTTTCCTTTTCATTATTTTTATATTCCTCATTATTTTTATTGGCTTTAACTCTCTTATTACGTTCCTATTCCAGAGCAAAACAATATTAAAGATTTAATTTGAAGAAAACTTTTAAAAAGACTATCAAGCCATACTAGACTTTTAAAAAGGGCAGATCGAACCAAAGTAAAAGCCTTTGATAGGCTATAGGCCAGACTCAGACCTAAAAAATTCATCGTAGGTTAAGCTCAGGCCTTTTAAAGCTTGGCCTGACCTGAACTATTCCCACCCCTAAATAAAACCAAGGATTAGTATTATACATCATAAATGATATGATTTTATTTTGAAATTTGCTCACACATCCCTTCTACCTAACATGATCACATGATTTGATTTTTTTAAGTTGTTATTTTGATATTTTTACACACATTCTTTCTATCTAATAATTTACTAAACAAATGAATGAAGAAATACATTTAACAAGTGTTGGGTCAGCACAAGTATTAAATTAAACGAAAATGACAATTAGGAAAAAAGTGATCCTCATCTACTAACTTAACATTTGTCAAATGTATTTCACTCATTCATTACTTAATAAATTATTTGGTAGAAGATAAATGTATAAAAATATCAAAATAACAACCTTATAAATCAAATCATGTGATCATGTTAACAAAAATTACATAAACAATGATAATAATTCCATAGTTCATATATTGTTTTAGTTCCTATTTTGCAAAAATTACACGAACGACAATGATAATAATTCCATAGTTCATATTTCTTCTTCTAGTTTGTAGCTATTATTTTTGCATTCCCTCGATGGAACTTTGGGAGAATAAACGAAGGACAACTAGGTAGTGAGGCTTCTCAAAACATAACACGAAAACGAGAAAACTATATTTTTTTAATTTTGGTTTTGAAAAGTAAGCTAAAATTGTTTAAAAACCATTTCAATCCCCCTTTTTTTTTTGCCCAAACAAGTTTTGTTTTCAAATTTCATTTTGAAAACTAAAAATTTACCACCAACCACTCCAAATGGAGCCTAAATTAACCAACCTAACTACTTTATTGGGTTTCCTATACAAAATACTAGAGTATATGACAGATTAACGTGGATTACCTTGATAGGTGATCTACAAATTATTGTCATTTGATCAATCTCATATAATTATTGATTAATGATTAATCTAACGGCTAAAAGATGTGGTGCATTGTAGACCACTTACAAAGGTGATTCACGATAGAATCCATCATATTATACATTATATCAAATGATCAATATATTAATTATTTCTTATAATTTTGATCCCTTAATTTTTTAAATTTATAATTTTGGTTCCTCCATATTTAATTGTAATTGCAATGGCCACCCTTCCTTCTCCAACTTCTTGGCTCGTTCTTTGTCACATCGCCCAAACAACTACTGCCACCGCTCTTCTCTCCCATTACCCTCCTTCACTCTCTCATGTTGCTGCCCAAGGCATTCTTCTTCCAACCTCTTCACTTCCTACGTTTTTTTTTTTGAAGGATTTCACTTCCTACTATGCTCCCTTTTTCACACCCATCACTCTCCCACATACCCTTGGTTAACGAAAATAGCACCACGTGGCAATCATTTCAGAATTCAAGGGAATCATAGAAGAAGCTATAGAAAACGTAAACTAATTCCAAGTTGGAGCTAGTGTTTGAACTGCCCAAATTATGCAGAGGATACCAATAGGAAAATTAAATTATATCATTTATATAACGTAATGCTGGCACAACAAATTACATACGGTTATATTGAGAGTGAAGCGGTCAAACTTAATTTGATCTACAAAGAGCATTTCTTATCGTTCTTCTCAGCTTGAACTTGTAGCAAAAGAAATTTAGCAAGAAGCTTCTAGTTTTTACTTAATCCTATACTTAATTACTATTAGTGATATTTAACATTGGTTTGTTTTCTTGGTGACACACACAATGTGTATTCGAGACATTTATGGTGTAGGTAAGACAAACCATGATACCATTTTGAACAAATGGGATCGTATTCAGTCTTGTACGTTTTTCTGTTCATTCTTCATGTTTATGTTCATGTTCATCTTCTGAATCTGCATAAAGAAAATGTGATGTGAAACAGATTACAATCAGATAACAAGTTAAAATTTCTATTGAGTAAGGCCACTTCAAAACCCGAGGCTACATGGATAGGGATCATCAGCATCAAGTTAATATTTTCTGACATAATGCATAAAAAGTTCATCTTAGAAAGGCATATATTTAGTGCATCATTCAGCTTACCAGATCGTATATCTTCACTAACTTTTCCTTTTTCTTGGATTTGTTTAACAAGCATCCTAAGCATCAGAACCCACCAATATATATGAAGAACTAGCAAGAAATATAGAAGAGCATTGAACACATAATAATATAATGGACCATCCACCAGGTCCATTTTCAAGGCGTGAACAACTTCATAGCTGCAAAAGAGAGAAGAGACCAAAACAATTAAATGGAGGAACAGAATGATATGTGAAGTTGTGAACGTTGGAAGCCCTAGGCATTACAATTTAGATTGAGTCATTGAAACTTATGCAGTCTGAAACATGTTTTTTTTCTTGTGGTGCTTATAAGAAACTTAAAAACAATTAATTGAAGTAAAAATTTTAGGACAAACTTTGTTTTATAATCCTGCCCTGACAAGGCTGCTTAAATTCCTTAATCCAAGTAAAAACTATTCCTAGATAAATTCTATTTCAACCCAGTTCAAACTAGGAAAACTGATGTCATAGTTATCGCTAAATTTAGCCTTGACTTTGATGAAGAACAGTGTGAATCAGCAAAAGCAAGAGATGGATAATAGATAACATATTCAGAATAAGATTGTTGACAATCCACAAAAGCTTAAGAAGTTTACTCAACAAAACATGCATTATCATACACACTAAATCAATTGAGAACAACCAATCATATCAGTTGAGCAGGCCATTCAAATATTAGATTAGAACATGCCAGGCCATTCAAATATCAGATTAGAACATGCTAGAGACAATTGTCTGATAGACAGAGAAACACTATTAGTGTGTAGTGCCATTACTTTTGCATGCAGAAAAGTTTGATGTGACAAAGCAAATCCTGAAGAAAACCTAACTAGGTAAAAAGGATTTTGTCTTCAACTTTCATTTGAGAATTTAAGTAGCATTACTCTATCATATTTTGCCAGATTCTGAAACAGTCTAAATGGGAGTCTCTGTGGCCAGTGAATATGTCATAAGAAGATAAGACCCAGAAGTTGGGTACCAAAAATTGACAAAGCCTAGAGTTTAGAGATTTTAATCAAGGCAATGACTTGTGAATTCTCCTAAAATAGTACGTAGTATAAGTAGTTAAATATCCCTTTCTGTTAAGAATGTAGGAGAGACAAGGTATTGTTCTCCCCCATAATGACAATTTTCAATGCTGAAGAGCAACAACTAACGTGTTCATCATCCTTTTAATGTATGTTTAGGAATTTTTTTACTTTCCAATAAACATGAGTAGGAACATTGAACAATTTTTCCTAGTTTAGCAGCTACAGAATATACAAACGAGGAATTATATCAGACAGCAGACAAGAAAAGAATGTAAATGAACAGAATTAATACAAACCTCGTACTCCTAAGAATCCAGAATGGGTAGTAAATGATCCGCGTCACGGTAAAACACAAAACAAAAAGAATAAATGCAATGCTAGCTGTTGTTTCAGCACCACTGTATTTGGACATTTTCCCTGTCTCGATAAACACATCACTAGCATCATGAAGAGCTAAAACTACAGATCCAACACGAACAAACCTGTATTGAACATAGAAGCAAAACACTATATCAAGTTAAACATAGAAGTAAAGCACTTTACTGGAGTGTATTAAACTGATAGTAACAATAATCCTAACAACAGCAGGCCCACACGTGCACACAAGAAACCAGCATACCTGCAAGACTATATCTGAGTTGCTCCCTTGTAGGGGTCCTTGCCGACAGCTCTAGCTAATTCTGTTATTTTGCTTTTTGCATTATGTTATTCCTGTCTAGTAGCATCACACGTTTACTTCATGGCCTAAGTGCCAAAGAACAATCAGTGTACTCACTATAAATACCATGATTAATGAAGGAATAAAGGCAAGGAAGAATTTCAGTAATCTTACTTTAGTGTAGCCTTGTAGTGTAGTTCCTTTTCCCTATCATCTTTGGTCCGACCTGCCCTGTCTCTCCTAGAATGCCTGAACATAACACCAGGCAGGCCACCGTCAAGAGACTCGAGGAGGCCGTGCTCCGTCTCACTCAAAGCCAGCAATCCCTTTCCCAAAATCACGCCTCTCTCGCCCAAGCTCAGACGACAATGGATTCCAAAATTGATTCTATTCTCGAACGACTTGCACAACTAGCCTTACCCCCTCCCACTTCACCTAAATCTTCGCCACCTTCATCCCCTTTACCCCGACCACACATGAAGCTAGACATTCCCAGATTTGACGGCCAAGACCCACTGGGGTGGATTTTCAAAATCACCCAGTTCTTCGAGTACCATTGCATTCTCAATACTGAGCGCTTGACCGTTGCTTCTTTCTACATGGAGGGCCCAGCTCTATGTTGGTATCAGTGGATGAGCCGTAACGGTCTCTTGACTTCATGGCCGGCGATGTTTCAAGCTCTCGAAGCCCGTTTTGCCCTGTCATACTACGATGATCCACATGGCGCCTTGTTCAAGCTCCAGCAGAGAGGTTCCGTCAATGATTACCTCTCTGACTTTGAGCGCTTGGCCAACCGTACCATCAGGCTCGCGCATCCCCTCCTTTTGAGCTATTTCATTTCGGGCCTGAACCCCAAGCTCCGCCGCGAGGTCCAGGCGTTGCAACAAATTTCGTTGCCGCAAGCTATTGCTCTCGCTAAACTTCAGGAGGATAAGCTCCATGATCGCCGTCGCACCACCCGTTTCTCGTCCTCGCAGAGATTGTGGCCTCTATTATCAGTGCGATGACAAATGAGTTGTTGGTCATCGCTGCAAACCCCGCTTACAGCTCGTCATCTCTGACGACAACACCACCCCACCCACAGATCCTTTGTCTCTCCTAGACAACAATGAACCTTCTACCCCCTTGCCTGACACACCCCAGTTGATTCTCAACGCCCTGGCCGGCATGCCTGCTCCCGCGACTTTTTGCACGTATGGGACTATCAACCACCACCAGGTCACGATACTGGTAGACAGCGGTAGCACCTATAATTTCGTGCAAGCACGATTGGCCCACTTCCTCTCATTGCCCTCCACAGACATTGATCCTCTTCGAGTAATGGTTGGTGATGGCGGCACTCTCGTATGCTAGAAGGTTTGCCCTAACACTCCCTTCAAGATCCAAGGTAACCAATTTCACTCGGATCTTTTTGTATTGGGTCTTAGCGGGGCGGACGTCGTATTGAGTGTCTAGTGGTTACAGGAATTAGGGCCCATCGTTACTGATTACACCTCCCGGACGATGTCCTTCACATTGTTGGGTTCACCAGTCCAACTCACGACAGATGTTTCCCTCTTTCCTGCATCGGCCTCCATTCACCAAGTTCACCGGCTGGTCCACACATAGGGTGTCGCGGCTCTATTCCAGCTCTCTTAATTATCAGACACAAATTCACAAACCCCTACTACTACCCCCTCGCCCACACCACCTACCATATTACCCCTCCTCCACCGATATGCTCACCTCTTTCAGGAACCAACGGCCCTCCTACCACCGCGTTCTATATCCCACCATATCCACCTACAACCAAATTCTCAACCTGTTAACACTCGCCCATATCGTTACCCTCATAGCCAGAAAGCCGAGCTTGAACGACAAATATCCACTATGCTACAAACAGGGTTAATCTAGGTCAGCCACAGTCCATTTTCTTCTCAAGTGTTGCTGGTCAAGAAGAAGGATGGTAGTTGGAGGTGCTGCGTCGATTACAGAGCATTAAACGCGATCACAATCAAGGACCTCTTTCCAATGCCAACCATTGATGAATTATTGGACGAATTGGCCAACGCTTCTTGCTTCTCCAAATTGGACCTCCATCAAGGCTTCCATCAAATTCCCATGGCGGCCGACGACATCCACAAAACTGCCTTTCGCACTCACCAGAGACATTATGAATACACAGTGATGCCATTCGGTCTTTGCAACGCGCCGACAACATTTCAGGCCACCATGAATCAATTACTCAAACCCTTCCTCCACCGCTTTGTTGCAGTCTTCTTCGACGATATACTCATCTACAACCCCACCTTGGAGAAACACTTGGACCATTTGCAAGCAGTTCTCAATGCCCTCGACCAACAACAATTTCTGTTGCATTGAAACAAATGCTTGTTTGGTCAATCCCAATTACAATATTTGGGCCACGTGGTTTCAGCTGCGGGGGTGGCCCCAGACCCCTCCAAAATTAGTGCCACGGTGGACTGGCCTCTACCTCACAATGCTTCTCAGTTGCACGGATTCTTAGGCCTCATAGGCTTTTATCGGCGTTTTATTCGTCAGTATGCCGCCATTGCCAGGCCCTTAACTGCCTTACTATGCAAAGATCAATTCTAATGGTCTGAAGAGGCTACCCACTCCTTCCTTCGTCTTAAGGAAGTAATGACTCAGGCTCCGGTGTTGGCCTCGTCGGATTTCTCATTGCCTTTTGTCCTCAAAACATATGCCTTTGCTATTGCCATGGGTGCCATTCTTCAACAGAGATCACATCCAATCGCCTTTTATAGTAAGATGTTCTGCCCACGCCTTCAACATGCATCTACTTACATTCACGAGCTTCATGCCATTACCTCGGCAGTTCGAAAATGGCGCCATTACCTCCTCGGGTACCCCTTCATTATCATCACGGACCACAAGAGCCTAAAAGACCTCATGTCTCAGGTTCTACAAACGCCGGAACAACAACATTACCTATCCAAGCTTCTCGGTTTTGACTATTCAATTCAATATCGACCCGGTTCGAGGAATGTGCCCGTAGATGCCCTGTCTCGGCTCCCAGTAACGGACATCACTCACTTCTCCCTATCAGTGGTGAATTTTGAAATCCTTGAGCAATTGCGTACTTCCCTCCAAGACAACCACGACTTTCAGGAGTTGTCGAGTCGTATTACAGCTGATCCTGTCGACCACCCTGATTTTGCTACCCGTCGCGGCTTAATTTTCCACAAACGAAAAATTTGGCTTCCGCCGGTCCATCCCTTCATTCCCCTGTTATTGGATGAGTTCCACTCTACCCTTGTGGGGGGTCATTTGGGCTTTGCCAAGACTTTACGCCGCCTCCAAGATAACTTCACCAGGCCCGCCATGCACAGTGATGTCCGTCACTTCGTCTCCACCTGCCTCACTTGACAAAAGGTGAAATACGAGACCACTAAGTCGGCTGGACTACTCCACCCTCTTCCTATTCCCTCCTCCATCTGAGAAGACTTGTCCATGGATTTCATCACCGAACTTCCGTCGTCCCATGGATTCTCCGTGATTCTAGTTGTCGTTGACCGATTTACCAAGGAGGCCTACTTCGGTGCTTTGCATTCTTCTTACAGTGCCCATAAAGTTGCTTCGTTGTTCATTGACACTGTGTGCAAACTCCACGGATTCCCGTGAAGTATCGTCATTGGTCGTGACCCTATTTTCATTAGCCGTTTTTGGCACGAGCTGTTCCGCCTTTCCGACACTAAACTCCGGTTTAGCACCGCTTATCACCCTGAGACAGACGGCCAGACTGAGGTCTTGAATCGAGTGCTTGAACAGTACCTGAGAGCTTTTGTACACGATAAACCATCACACTGGTTCTCTTTTCTTTCTCTCGCTGAATGGTCCTATAACACCGCTGTTCATTCCGCTACAGGTGTATCTCCTTTTGAAGCTACCTTTGGCAAACCACCACCTTCACTTCCCAGTTACTTAGCAGGGGACTCTTCTATTGAACCTGTTGACTCTATTTTGACCTTCCGGACTCATCTCCATACTGTGCTACAGCGTCGCCTTGCTAAAGCCCAAGCTGCCATGAAGAAGCACACAGACTCTCACCGCCGAGACATTCAGTTTAACATCAGAGATTGGGTTTTTGTGCGCTTACGTCCTTATCGACAAACATCTCTCCAACCCCACTACACCAAACTATCCAAGCGATTCTACGACCCTTTCTGTATTCAAGCTCGTATCGGTTCGGTGGCATACCGTCTTCAACTACCGTCAACATCCAAAATCCATCCCGTGTTTCATGTTTCACTTCTGAAACCGTACAAGGGACCCACACCAGTAACATTAGATCCTCTGCCACCACTTCAGTCAGACAATCATCCTGTCATCACTCCCCTTACCCTTTTAGATTGGAAATGGGATCATAGCCAGGATCCACCAGCGCAAAAAGTTTTGGTCCAGTGGGCAGGCCTAGCCCCAGAGGATACTTCTTGGGAGGATTGGGATTATATTCGCGCCACCTACAACCTTGGGAGCAAACCTGTATTGAGCATAGAAGCAAAACACTATATCAAGTTAAACATAGAAGTAAAGCACTTTACTGGAGTGTATTAAACATAGAAGCAAAATGAACAAGTGAAGTAAAATAATATTCAATAGAATTAGTGCAGGCATCTAGTTCACAATTTCCATATAGAAACAATTTTTGTAGACACTAATGATTTAAAATCTTCATACTCTCACTTTTTTTTTGGTCAGAAAATGTTAATTTGTAGTTTGTTAGTTTTTTGTTAGCAGGAGGGATCGAGCCCACAACCTTTCCCTCCTCCCCTTCTATCTTAACCACCTAACCTACCTTATATTTCATACTCTCACTTTATCTATCTCTATCACATACAGGCACAAAAACCTTGACACATTTCACTCTTTTTGTGAGGAGTTTAATGACAGAAAATACACCTAATTGATTTAGTGAATTAGTTGCTTATTCTAACTTTCTGTTATTGGTTGTTATGACAGCTGTTAGTTGTTAGTTACATTTTTGTTTTTTAGTTTCTCTGCAGACCATCTTATGCATACTTGACTCTCTCAAGCTACATTTTATCAATATTCTAATAGGGTATCAGAATAAAACTTCCCCCGGCACCTTTTCTTCTCTTTCTTCTTGTAACCTCTATTGATACTTCAATGGCTTCCAATATCCTCTCCTCTCTGCAAGATCCATCAAACATCTATTACATTCATCCCAATGAAAACCTGTCCCTTGTTCTTGGTTCCCCAATTCTTTAATGTTTGAATTATCACACATGGGCTAGAGTTATGTAAATGACCCTCCAAATGAAAAACAAGTAAGATTTTGTCGATGATTCCCTGCCTCAACCTTCTCCGATGGATCCTTCATTCGCTGCGTTGAAGAGATGCAATACTCTTGTTCTTGGTTGAATCATACTATGTCTCCTAATATTGTTGCTAGTATAATTTGGATTGACTGCTCAAGTATGGCAAGGTTTCCAAAATCGATTTTCATGGATCAATCCTTTTATGTTTCTATATTTACATGCTTCTGACTCATTTGTAGCTGTATTGGATTTTCATAACCATCTTTAAAGGCTTGGATTCTTCATGGATACGTACAGGTGAACTATCCAAAAGTATCAGTATTGGATATGAATACATGAAGCAGATTAAAGTACTGGTGCTTCATAGGTAACTAACAAATAACAACCAATAACAGAAAGTTACAATAAGCAACTAATCCACTAAATCAGTTAGGTGTACCTCTGTAATTTGAAAATTGAAATGGATCACATCCAAACAAATTAAACGATTATAAAACACTATTGCCTGAAAATCATAACACTTCACCAAATTCTTGGATTAAGAGAAAAACATACCTAAAAATGTAGGATAACACGATGAGAATGACAGTAATAACATGATGGCCCATGGAAACCACAAAGTCAGAGCACTTCGTTTCCTAAAATACTAAAGCAAGTATGGAGTATGAATAAAATCCAGCAGCATACATATAGAGCACTTTCAATTTCAATCTGAAATGTTAAAAGGTTATTGCTCAATCAACCAACTTAAGTTGAACACATGGAAATCAAAGAAGGACAAATAATGACAATTAACAAAACTAGATTAAAGATTGTAACAGAAAAGCCACAATAGATGTGCAAGTAAATGAAAATCTTACTTAATCTTTTGATCTGGCCATATCTGATTCCCTGGCCCCACCCAAAAGTACCTTGTATCAGTAAACCAAGGCTCATCATATGTTGCTGCCAAAGCAAAAATTTCTGCAGATAGAAAATAAACACATTTCCATGCCGATTCCTTAAATTTTCTAATCTTCTTTTTTCTCTCATGTGTTTGAAAATCCATCTTCTTGTGTCCCTTTCCAAAAATCAATCGTCTGGCCACTTGCTGTAAATGCCATTCACTTCAGATTGATTAAAAAGAAAAAACTAACTAAAAAATAAAGAGAAAGACATCATTACACCAATAGATTAACCCGCTTTTCTAGTTATAAATATCCAGCTGTTGCTCCTCATTAATATATTCTAATTTGACTTTATTTTTAGACGATGTGGGACTTGGATATTTTCCAATACTCATATCTTCACATGCTAAAATTCACTACTATAATTGTCATGTACATTGTCATGTACTTAAATTGTTGACTTTTTTTTAATAATTAATTCTAAAAATCATCTCAAACAAGTTTTTTAAATTTAATTGTCATGTACTTAAATTGTTGACTTGTTGTGAGTAAAAGATTGTTCTGTTTTAAATTTAATTGACTATGGTATTGGTTGAGGGTATTGGCTATTTTAATTTTAACTAAAAAAAACTGGTGTTCTGTGTTGTTGCCTGATTTCTCAACTAAATTGAACCAAGCTAAGAAGTTGCCCGACTGGGTGTGCAGTATAGGATTTTTGGTGCAAGAGGAATGAGTGTTGTGCTTAAACCTTTCTTCATTATTAATGTTCCTATCTCCTCCCATCTCTGGTGTCTGGTGGGAATAAGCCACAGGTCAAACATCATTAGATATTGTATCTGCTCTTTCAGTTATCCTGTTGATACATTGTCCACTAGGGGATTAAAAGCATGATCATTTATGATTGTTCACAAAAGGTTTCTCCAAGGAAGAGAAAACACTAGGTGAATACATTGTCCACTAAGTTCCCAAAACATTCTCTTAATAGACAATAATTTCATAATTTGATGTGAACTTTGTGTAGTCTTTTACAGCTTCATTATGTTTTTTAGTCCCATTGAGTCTATTTTTTATATTCCCTCAAATAAAAATTTATATTTTTTAGTCATTCAAATTAAACAATTTTTTTAGTCCTCCTCTTAAACAATACCAATACCCAATACAACAGGAACAATCTAAGCAAAATTATGTTTTCACAAGTTACAAAATACCAATACCATGAAGCATTTCCAAACAATATAAGTAATATAAATTTAGATATAATCATGTATAAGTCTAACAACAACATATAAGCAATATAAATTAAAAAAACAAAAAAAAAATTCAAAAATCAGATTGCAGAAAGGAAAACCTTCATGCGGAAGAAGGTTCTTCAGGAAGAAGGAAAACCTTCGTACGGAAGAAGGTTCTTCCGTATGATCTGTCGGAAGAACTTCTTCCGTGAGAACGTACGAAAGAATCTTCTTCCATAAGAAAGTACGAAAGGCTACTTTCTTACGAAAGAAGGTTCTTTCGTATGTTCTTATGGAAGAAATTCTTCCAACAGATCATACGGAAGAACCTTCTTCCATATGAGTAAATCCTGTGAAGCCACTTCATATGGAAGAAGGTTCTTCTGTACCAAATTTTTTTTTCTACGAAAGAACCTTCTTCCATAACAAGCATTTTCACAAATTTTACCCATACGAAAGAAGGTTCTTCCATATGACAAAAATGCTTCCTCTCCTTCCATGGCTTCTCAGAAAAACGAAGAATTCTACCCTAATGCCATTTTCCCTAAACTACATCACTAATGACACTACAAGAGGAAGGGAAGTAGGATGAACTAACCTCGATGATGGAAGAAGCTGGCAAAGCCACCGAGCGCGGAGGAAGAAGTAGAAGAACACACAGAGGAAGAAGAAGACACGCGCGGAAGAAGTGATGACGATGGAGCCTTTTGCTTTTTTAAAACTTATTAAAAGGGCATTTTGGCCCATTCGTATAATTGCTGGGTGCACCTAGCAACACCCTACTTTGTTTACACATGTGCAAAGGGTGTTGTTATTGGGCCCTATTCCAATTGCTTTTGATGCCTATCTAGAGGAGAAAAGTCTATTCTATCTTTCATTTGTATTTTTTCACCCCTTCCTCCTTCGTGGTACCCTACTCCCTCCCTCTCTTCCTTCAACCCTTCTCCTCCCAACTTCTTCTCTCTTCCTCTTCCCTTTCACCACTCCTCTTCTTCTCAACTCTGCCCCTTCACTTTTCAACCACCTCCAACCCTTCTCTCTCTTCTTCACCAACTCCTATGAGGTACTTTTATTTTTCCATTAATTCGTGTTCAACGAAATCGTATTTATGACACAACAAAATCTATTTATACTTTTTTATTAAAAAAAAGATAATAAAATCACAATTTCGTTGTGTATTATGACATAATAGAATTACAATTTTGTTACTTATCTTTTTTTGATTTAGAAAACTACAATAAAATCATGATTCTTTTGTAGCTTTGAAAAAACAACACAAAGAAATTCTAATTATGTTGTGTTAAGAGAGATTCAAAAGAAAAAGAAAAAGAAAAACATAATTTTGTTGTGATGTTTGGAGCCATAAAAAAATGTACATTTTTATAGATTTGTCATCCTTCATTTGACACTTAAGGTAACAGCTAACAATATTTCATTGATCCAACCTTTTTAGCGTCATGTTTTCCATAGAAGTATTCTTTGTACTGTAATTAATAATCATAAAGATTAATAGATAAGCCATTTAAAATAAAATTCTTACACATGAAGTCATTGTCATTGCATGTTTCTAGTTCCTTCTATTGAACATCAAACAAATTTTCGAGTAGAACATGCTTGACAAAGGGTACAGTGATGAGAACGGAAGTGACTTTGTGCATGGTCAGGAAATTCACATCTTAAAATTGTTAGTACAAAGATTGAAAAACACAAACTATAAATTATGGTTGAGTCACAAAATATGTGGCTGTCTTTAAGATGTTTCACAGCTTTGCTTACATTGGGTAGTAGTGTATAATCTCGTTGTCCCGAGGATAAAACAACCCTCTAAAGTTAAGTAAGAGCACTCTCTGCAAAGAAGAGAATCAAACAAACCAAGGCCCACACATTAATAAAATTTGCTCGGAAACAAAATATATAGGAAAACTCAATATTTAGAAAACAACAATTCTTTCAGTTTTCCAGATTTTCTCTCTCTATTTTTTAATAGAATTCAAAACCTCCTTTTATAACATGAAAATCATCACAATCATTCACTTAAATAATGTTAAGAACCAATAAAGTAGATTAATAATTAGCTTCACAACAACTAGAAAACTTTAAGATAGATTAATTAACTTCCAACGGCTAAAAAATATCAAATCAAATTAGCTAGTTATCTTTACAACGACTAATTGAAAAGACATTAACTTAGATTAATTTTTTTAATAATAAATCATTCAACAAAAGTGGGGTATTCTTGAGTGATTTATTTTTAAAAAAAATCTAAGTTAACGTGTTTAATTTTAGTTGTTGTAAAGATAACTAATCTAATTTAATATTTTTTAGCCATTGTGAAGCTAATTATTTTCTGTCTTAAAGTTTTTCTGGCCATTGTGAAGCTAATCATTAATCTGGTTTAATTGTTTTTAACACCATTTAAGTGAGTGATTGTGATTTTCATGTTATAAAAAGAGGTTCCGAGTTTTGAAAAAATAGAGAAAAAGAATATGGAAAACTGAAAGAATTGCTGTTTCCTAAAAATTGAGTTTTCCTCTTTTATATTTCTGAGCAAATTTTATTATTGTGTGGTGCTGGTTTGTTGGGTTCTCTTTTGTGCAGAGAGTGCCCATACATTGTTGTACAATTCAGGTAGAGCCACAAAATGTCTTAAGGAGAGCGATCAAGTCTACAACTCAACCTTAATTTATGGTTTGTGCTTTTTCAATCTTTGCAACAAAAATTATATATATAAACACCAAAACTAACAAAGGCAATTCATTTTGTGAATGTTAAAACAATATGTGTGCTTTGATTTGCGTAGAAAGCATTTGTCAGCTTAGCTTGCATGCATGAAATCTAAATCAAAAGGTATAGTTTGTTATACCAGGATCCAAGGTTTTAAACTACAAATGCAAATACGTTCCAAATACGAAAATTGAGGAACATTATTAGAATATGTTTAATTAAAACTTTAAAGTCGCAATACTGTTATAAACCTCCACGTGAAACTATATATGACAAAATGATTTAAACTATGTTCCTTTACAACGCTCAACAAACAATCCATTAATATTAGGCACCATCAAATTTAATATAACATTCATTTTGATAAAAGAAATAAATAAAACAAGATTTCTTGCAATGTAGTTCATGGTTCAAAAACAGTGAAAATTATACGATAATTTTAAAAGGGAAGCCAAAATTTTCAAATTTTTATGCAGAAACCTAGAGAAGCCAAATCTTCAACTAATCTAGCAACAAATCTTTTTTAAAGAGGCAAAAAAAATTACTTTAATGAAATGGAAAAATTGATTTCTTGTTATGTGGGTGAATTGTTAAAAAAAATGAATATTATAACATAATTTTAAAAGGGAAGCCAAAATTTTCAAAATTTTATGCAGAAATGTAGAGAAGCCACATCTTCAACTAATCTAGCAACTAATATTTTTTTAAAGAGGCAAAAAATGAAATTAATGAAATGAAAAAAAAAGATTTCTTGTTATGTGGGTGAATGATTCAAAAACAATGAAATTTATAACAATTTTAAAAGGGAAGCCAAAATGTTCAAATTTGTATGCCAAAAAGAAAAACTTTTTTTAAAGAATTATCTAAAATAGATTTGTACGGTGACAAATGTGAAGAACTAAAATTAGAATCAAATTGAATGACAGGATAATCAGATCATGGTGTAAAAAAATGAAAAAAGATGGAGAGAGGCAAGAATCAATAGATCACAAAAGTCGCTAGAATTACATAAGTCAATGGAGGGAAAATGCTTTCCTTTCAAGAATACGGAAGCAAGTGATCCTTGTTACTCTCTTAATTATAATGATCAATGGTATTTACTGTAGAGTGAGAATTTTTATTTTATAATATTAGTTATTGTATTTATTAAATATAATTAATTTTAATAATATTATGGATTTCAATACATTTGTTCTAGACAAAAAATAAATTCAATACATTTATTAAATATAATTATTAAATGTATGGATTGTCAAATGAATCTCTCTCTCTACACACAAGTAAGAAATAATGACGCATGAAAATATAAATCAAGAGAGGGGTGAATTAGATTCAAATCAATTTTAGATCCAATTGAAATTTTTTTCACAAGGTGCATCCTTTAATCCAATTGAAACAAGAGATTTAGGTGTGTTACACAATGAGCCAAAATAAATATCAACACACAAATGTTAAGAAACTTAAGCAAGAAACAATAAAAGGGTTGAAGGGATTAGAAAAAAGATGAATACAATTTAGACTCGTTTCTGTTTCAAAGAAATCTATATCTAGTTGATCCATAGTAACCTTACTTGAATCTTTTCACTATAATCTTTGAGTTACAATCAAACTCACATGCAAATGCAATCCACAAATACACTAAGCCTTAAAAATCTATCAAGAATTACAAACCTACATGTAGAAAACACACTACATGAACACAATTGAGTAATCCATTTAATGAAAATTGAAAATGAATCACAAATTAAGGAAATATTTCACTTAATAAGTGAAAGATGTGGACATTTGAAAATACTTCCTATGTAGTATCAACTTTTCTTCATTATCATATGCAAAAAGATCCATTGATTCCATATGTAAAAAAAAGAATTACAATCAAATGATCAAAAGGTGATGACACTCACACTTCCAAAAGTTCTCTTAATGAAAATCACAATATAAAAAAAATGAGAGAATAAGTGTCATACAAGATGTCATTTGAAAATCTCATTTTTACAACCTCAAAACAAAAATAGTTGATGAAACCATAGAGATAATCGACTATATTATTCTTTGCATCATCAAATTTCTTGAAGAACAAATAACTAATTATATTATCACATAGTCGATTGGTTGTGAAAGCAAAAAACTCTTTAGAACCAAATAG
This sequence comes from Glycine soja, assembly GCF_004193775.1. Lineage (NCBI taxonomy): Eukaryota > Viridiplantae > Streptophyta > Magnoliopsida > Fabales > Fabaceae > Glycine > Glycine soja. Next base: position 12,584,279 of record NC_041003.1, on the reverse strand, counting down.
TCGATTAGGCACTAAGGATAATTGACTAAATGCAAATCTATCTCAATTCTGATATACAAAGGCCATCATGAGTATTGCAAAATATTATTTAAAATATTTGAAAATATAATTTAATTAGTAATATATAATAAAAGCAAGTTTAACTAATATGTATTTTTGAATATATAGGTAATTTTAAAATGGTTCAAAATAATTAGAAATTAAAATTACCAAACATTTAATATAATAATAATAATAATAATAATAATAATAATAATAATAATAATAATAATAATAGTATATTAGAATGATATATATTTAAAGTTTTATATTAACAATATAGAAATAATCAAATAAAATTTGAACATAAATATTAATTAAATATTCAAAATATTTTTTAATTAGAACTATATATTATAATATTTTTAATTGACTAATATATTTTAAATAAATTTTTACATAATTGACTAAAATAAATATTTTTAATTGCTAATATATTTTCAAATATATAGTTAAATTAAAAAAATTAAAATAATATATATTTGAATTTTCTACTAAAAAATTAAAATTATAAAATATAATTTAATATAATTATTAAATTTATATTTATAATAATATATAAATAAAAATAAGGTACATGTATAATAATAATAATAATAATAATAATAATAATTTTTTGAATATAATATCCAATTTAACTTAATAATATTATAAAATTCTATAAATTAACTAAATTTAATAAATACAATGCATGTTTCTTAAATGTATAGATTCTTACATGAATATATATAATTGATAAACATCGAAATTTTTTCTTCTATAATTATTTTATTTAATATATAATTAATTCAATACATTTATTAAATGAGGAAATAAATATAATACAATTTTTACTTTTTTTTTACTAACTAATACATTTTTTTTTATTAAAAATAAGGATTCATATGTATAATAATATAGAAGAAATCATATTTTCCTACCCTAATTAAGATATGCCCATATTATACTATTCTTCCTCCTTATTTTGAAATATATAATTTAATCTAATTGATATAGCACCTTTAAAATAAATAACGTTTTCTACTCTTAAGAGATGCTAGAATTACATTGTCTCTCCCTTCTTTTGTTAAAATATATAGTTTAATATATTTAATTTAATGAAGTTTTAAAAAATATTTAAATTATTTTAAAAAATATACTAAAATATTTTAACGGACTAAACTATTATTCATCACTTGATAAAAGACTTTTTAAGTGTATATATAGTTAATATTAAAATGATTAATAATAAATTATTATTATTATAATTTTAAAATTAAATTACAAGATAACTTAATATATATGTATATATAAATTAAAAAGTTTGTGGGAGTTCTCCTTTTAACTAAGTTATGGTTAAGAACATCAAGAATTAGTAACATGTCTCACATTACATTGCAAGAACGCGCATAAAAACATGCTATAAAATGTTTAAGCTATTCAATGTAATGGATAAGGTTAGAACAATGCTAATTTTGATCAAACCAACTTTACACTTAATTGTAATGGATTCTGATTCACGATAAAAAAGAAACATCAATCCATCATCTATGTATAGACACTTAAACATCGATCAAGACAAACATATGGAGGGTCATCAAAGAATATTGAAGAGCTTGGTATGAAGGAGTTTAATTAGCTTGAGAGGAACCATGACTAGAGTAAGGTTTAGGAATCTCCAAGAGGAGCTTAACAATAAGATATACTCACTCATGGAGATCGAAGGAAAAGGATGCCAGGCTCAAAGAATTGCATCAATTATATTTATAAGTGATATAGAAAAAAAAAACTTTTTACATTCATTCTTTTAGAACCAATTTAAAAAACTGATTTTTTTTAACGGGAAAATCAAATATCATTAACAACAGCCACACAGTGTGGCTAAACAAAGGAAGCAACGAGAGAGGCAAGGGCAAAGCCTCCTTCATGAATCAAGGAATAATATAATTCAGAAAACTACTAAACTAGAACAAATAAAGCTTTAAGTGATACATTCTGTAGGATGTGAGCACTAGTTATGAAATGTTAAACCAAATCCACGATAGTCTTTGTAGATCGAACTGGCATTGCACGAACAAGTGACGAACAAGTGATTTACCTCTTCAACATCACTGGAGCACAACACACACTCCAAATTATCAACATCAATACCCCTACGATGCAAAGCTAACCCAAACTCAGACTTTCTATATCGTAGGAATCTACATCGATAGAAGAATCGATATAAGATGTCTTTTTAACCCATGTTAAATGTTTTAAGTGTAGTAGCGGATATTATTTTTCTCAACAATCTCCTCTTTTTTATGATAACAAACAATTATCCTATCCCTAAATTCATTACCCTTGATGATCATACAATACAACAATAAGAAAAACTTTAAGATTTGACGGATCCATTAATTTCATAACAGATTGAAATCCTAGGATTAAGATTGATCCTACAAAACCTTAAATTGTATTTCCCTTACAAGTTGGTTAATTGGGTATGGTAGAATCATTGCTTATGGAATAAACTAAGACAACTTCAAGTTTGATTAGATCTTAATAATCAAACAAATCAATAATGCTAATAGCCCAATTGATAAGACCAACATAAGTTCTTATAAAAAATAGGATAAACCAGATCACAACATAAATTTCGCTATAGCCCTAGTTATGGGTTTAGTTATTTATAACATTATAACAAAATCAAAACAAAATAACATGCAAAAACAATCCATAACTTGACATGAAGAAAGATACAGGAAAATCCTCTCACTTAGATGATATAGAAGTACAACTCTGCAAGTTTAATGGTCAAATGCATACCAATAATCTCCTTGAAGACTATGGAACAGCGCAACAATATAGCTCTCAAGTGTGCTCTTAGGCTACTACACTTCTATCTAGGAGAGAAGAAAAAGATATGATAACAGAAATTAAAATAAGACTCTCTAAAACCACATAAAAATTAAGGGTATATTTTCATGAACCCTAAAAAAGACACATTTCTCTTTCATTAGAAATGTACAAGGTAAATTACTTGATCGGGCATGTTAAATTGCACAGTTTTATAACCTATTAACATCAACTCATACATAATTGAGCACAATGCATAATATTGGGCAATTCTTGATGCTAGCCATATTAGTGTTGGGTTATCATGCAAATGAAGTTAGCTCATGTATTGACCAAGATTTACAATTTAAATGATATTACTACAATTTGCCTCCAAAGAAATCCCCTACCACTCCATGTGTTTTTTGACAGTAAAACACTTAATATTAATATTTTCCCATTGAAACCTCCTTCTCCAACTTAGATCCCATCTCCATTCATTCCCTTGCCAATCCCCCAACTCCACCACCTTGCAAAGTTTTTGTTATGAATTTAAGAATAACCAAAAACTCACCCCCCTTCCATCTCCTAACTCCCTTGATATCTCTCTTTGAACCCCCACCTCCATGTTAACGGTAGGTCTCCAAAAATCATCAAGTTTGAAGAAATAATGAAAAGTTAATAAGATTATGAATTAATTAAAGACTAGAAAAATCTATAAATGACCCGTATTTTCCTTATATAAAAAGGTAGAAGAATAGTTTATCATTAGTAACATCCATAGGTACAACATAAAACTCAACTTCACCCAAAATTAGACGAATAGGCTAATTAAATTCAATTTTTTTTTATAAAAAAAATACTAGAAACGTTGTAAAACTTAAGCCTGAATTTCACTATGGATTTTGGCCAATTATCTTAGCGTAAGTTTTTATAATATTTTTAAAACTTATAATTTTCAAAAATTAAATATAAATTAAAAAACTTTACTACTTTCATATATTGCTTTTATATAACTTGATTATTTTTAAGATATGTCCCTCTTATCATGCATGAAAAAAAAAACAATAATTCAACTTTAAGAGGGTGTGAAAGAGTTGTCTGTAACTAGCAAAAATTACAATAGAACAAAGCAAGAGATGAGGAGGAGTTGGGGATTGAATGATAACAAATACAATCACCAATCAATCAAATGATAAATCAATGAACTCAACTACTGCACTTTTTGAAGCTCGTGCCATTTGTTCCAATTCTCGTCCAACACTAGATATGGAATGATGTTGTTGATCATGAGCAGGAATAATGCAGAAAGTAAGGAGCTCCAATGATGTGGAATTAGCCAGCAAAAAACGTATGAAGTTCATTGTATTCTCACAGGGTTTGTAAGCTTTTATGTGCACAGTCAGAAGGTGACTAAGGCAACAACCATTGTACTTTGACTTCTCCAATATTTGTGGCAGATCCACGCCAGTGCTATAATTACCCTACAAAAAAAGAGAATACGAAGAAGACAAAGGAAAAAGAAAATGAGTCGAAATATGTGACAATTACATAAAACAAACTAAGAAGCATTGGTCTTCTCGGTCACCTGTATAAAAAGTTTCTCTAGGTTTGGAGAACTTTTAAGTAGGGAAATAACAAACAGAAGCTCTGTTGTATCGTCGAAATTCACACCTTCCAATTCTAGAGATTCTAAGCAGTTGAGTGGTTTTTGCAAACTCTTTGGAAGGGTATAAGCTGTGGAAAAGATCTATAAAAACAAACATAAAATTTGTGATAGGCATTAGTATATGTCCAACAAGAAAATACACAACATTCTACACATAATACAAGGCGCGCACCAAATTAAAAATATTGATCCATGGTCTTTTTTACCAATGATAGATAAAAATCTTAGAAAATCACATTAGATTGTCATGTTATGCAGGAGGGATGTGTACATAATACTATCAAAGTAAAACCATATATTTTTTAATGCACTCGTAGTCCTTGGCTTTATATTTATGAAAAATATAGAGAGCTCAGTAGCTTACATTTGTTTGAACAAAAATCACTCAATGTAGAATCATGCCATTGGAAAAAAAGAAAAAAGTTGTATATATCAACTAATTAATTACTATGGTGTTGTTCTATAGTTTTAGATAAAATCTACCAAACTAACAAATAATATCATATCAAATCAACAACATTAAATAAACTGACCTGAATATAACCTTCTGTTAAACACATGCTTTCAACTTCTGACAAGCCTTTGATCAAATTTGATATTGTATCCATGTCAAAGTTATCCCCAGGATTATCAGCCATGAGTGAAACATCAGTCATTCTTTTAGCTTTCTCCAAACAAATTGACTTGATAACTTGTTCACCTTGTACATGTAAGACTTCGAGAGCAGGAGAGGACACATTGATACACTCAAAACCAGAACAGTAACAAATGGAGAGCATCACAAGTGATGGACAACCAAACATAAGATCAATTGCACTGGACTCAAATATAATATCAACTAACATAAGGTAAACCAAACTTTTAAAGCTAGAAAAATTAGGCACAGTTGATAATTTAAAATTGTGAAGTTGAAGATACGTCAATCCTTGACAAGAGAAGATATGAGATGGTGTTTCACAAGGATCTGTTTGAAGGTTCCAAAGCTCAAGTTCTTTAATCCCTTTTCTTGATAAACAAAGAATCCACTTATTAAGGGATTCAATTTTGATTGGCACATTTTCGGGAATGCAAAGAACAAACTCATCTAATTGCCCATCGTGAATCAAAAGAATTTCTGTAATAGTACTTGAAACTTCATGAAGTTCTAAATCCCTACACTTTTGAAAAAAATCATTTGAAAAATCAAGTTTGGGGATAGAAGTCCACTTATATCTCCATTTACTTGATAATAAACTCGTTCTAACAACATCTTGCAGGGGCAAGCGTTGTAGAATAAAATCAATCAAATGACTTGGTAAATCACTAATTCGATCCATGTGGTCAGCAACAACAATCTTCTGGAACTGGGCCGTCATTAGTACGTAACCTAGAAATTAAAGCATAGGGTAAATTGTATCATTAAAATTGTAAAGCTACAAAAACTATATGCATCCCTATTCAGCTATATTACATACGTACACGCCTAAAAGTGCATAATTTTGACACCTTACTGCTTTTTGGATGCTTCAAAATGTCCTTATATATATAAACATGATTTCTTGTTATATATGCAGAACGTCGTTCAAAAACAATGGAAGATTATACCGCAGTTTTAAAAGGGAAGCCATAAGTTTAAAATTTGTGTGCAGATATGTAGAAGCCACAACTTCAACGTATATAGCATCAAATATTTTTTAAAGTAGCAAAAAATAATTATTCCATAAAATAGAAAACATGATTTCTTGTTATGCGATAAATTGTTTAAAACAATGCAAATTATACCATAATTTTAAAAGGAAACCGAAATGTTTAAATTTTTATGCTAAAAAGAAGAATTTTTTAAAAGAATTAACTAAAAGAGCTTTATTTGATGGGAAAAAAATGAAGAACTAATCAAAATCAAGTTCAATAACAAGATAATCAAATCATGGAGAAAAAATGAAGAGAGGTTGAGGATGGTAGGAAGCAACTAATCACCTGAATTTAATAAAGAAAATCAATAGAGGAAATCTTCTTCTTTGATGAAGATATAGAAGCATATACTCTTTTTTATAAAGGTGAAAAACGAAAGTAACGGCACTGCTATTCATTTATGGTATTAAATAGTGAGCAATAAATTTTATTTCATGGTATTAATTGTTGCATTTATTGCATTTATTAGAAAATTGATTTTAATAGTTTTATTTTGTAACATTAATTATTGTACTCCTAGTCATAGGACTTCAACACATGGCCGATTAAGGTCTGGTTTACAACATGGTCATTCGTCCCTACCATATGGCCATTTGGGAAACTATTAATATCTTTAGTTTTATGTATTCTTTTGGCATATATAGGGTTCCAAAAGTGGGAATTACCCTTTTATATGTATACGATGATATTACTTAGGAATATTGTATGACTTTTAATATTGATAATCTTGAGTAATGATATGATATATGTTTGTATTATCCACCACTGATGACTAAATTGTACGTTTAAGGGTGATACCTTTTAGGGTGTTACATGTGAGCTACTTTCAAATCTAGTTGGTTATTATTTTCTATTTTTATAGGATTTTAGGTAATAATACATGTAAAGAGTCAATCTAGTCTAGTTTATAAAATTGGTCATCGGTTTTTAAGCTAAATCACCCAGGTCTTACCAGGAAAAATGCACAACAAATTGATTCGATAACTAGCTTGTACCGCTTATGTCACTAGGTAAGCAAGTTTTTACGACTATGCTCCTACCCTTCTATTTTGTATAGTAATTTAATGTTTAATTTTAAAAAACAAAAAAATGATATATTTTTGTCTGTCGTGCCCTTTGTCACTCATTTCTCTCTTCTCTATCATTTGTGTTACCAACATTGAATTTCTAGTTTCTAATAAAAGCCACAGATTCTAATTCTCTCACTACTAGAAAAGTGTTTTTTTACGACGCACTTTTTAAATTGGTTATTTGGAACCGTCTTAAAAAGTGGTGCAGTGGCAAACTTGTAATTATCAAAATTGAGAATAGTTTTTTACAACGTAAATTCTAAGGCGGTTATCAAAAATCGTCTTAGAATATACCAGGGTGGTATTTTTGTAATTATAAGAAAAAATTCAACGACGGGTTTTGAGAGAATTGCCTTTGTTTTATTTCCCTGAAATTACATTAGGGATTCCATTTCGATACTACCTACAGCCGTCCCTTTCCACTTAGTCTTCACCTAGTCTTCGAAGACTTTGAATGTGGAAAATCTTTGCCACTTCGGCAACTAATACACAAACACAAATTTTGCATTTTTTTATTTCTTCCTCGTAGATAGAGGGAGCCACGAGAAGCTTCAACCCTTTTACCCTTCATGGAATCACGTCCATAACGCTACATATTTCCGTTTCTCTTATTCTCATTGGCTTTGTTTTGTTTTCGTTTCGCGCAATTTTGATCTATGGGTCTCGCAAAGAATCTGCGAGGCTCGAGAACGGAAGCGCCACAAGAAGGTTTACCCATTTCGGCGGTTTTTGGTGGCTCCTCTACTGTCGTAGCTCCATTGCCATACCTCTCGTCCTGTGCCTTTGATCTCCTCTGTCGTACGTGCTGTCGTGACCTCCTCTGCTGTGCCGCCATGCTGGAGTCACCTAATCCCTAAACGAGCAGCACGTCCTGCGCGATTCTCGCCGTGGGCTTCCCCTCGTTGTCGAAGGTGTGTGGTTCCTCTTTATAGTTTTCGCTTTAACATTTAATACTTGAATAAGGGTTTGTGGTAGTTTTAAGACGATTCTCGAATTAAGCTACGCTCAGTGTTGTGTCTGCTATTCAGGAAGCCGGTGAGGCCTACCTCGTTGGGCTATTCGAGGATACCCACCTCACAAAGAGAGAGAGCGGGATAAAGAAGAATGTGCTTGAATTCTGAAAAAATTGGAACATGTCTTCAACTACTGTGGTGGGGTGGGTCTTGGATGATTAATTTTGACAAGAAAACTATTTGAATAAGTGAATATCTCATCCATGTATATCAACATCAATAATTTGTTTACTGTGCAATATTTTTTATAACGATAAATTCAATTTAGGCAGAGGGAGTGTAGTATGTCTTAAAGGTCTCAACTCAGCAATGATGGTCTTATTTCAGGGAACATATCTGCATAACAAAGAAATGAAAGCTACAATAGGTATAAAAATCACTGCGCAAGTGCTTCTTTGTGATATTAAATTGACCTCTTTTTATGCTATTTTTTTTATCCAATTGTCTTATTCTTACAAATGTCTAAGCTTTCTTTTTATTCAGGTCCTTGAACATGCCATTCTTGGCACTGATTAATATGTGGTGAAGCCTGATGATAATTTGGAAGAAGTTAAAGAAGCATCCATGGAATATATGTTGTTAGTCATGAGCATGATTCACAGAATCAGTGAGAGTGTTTTAAGTACAAGTATGATAATGACATTAACCTTTTCCATGGGACTCTCCAGTCTTTAGCTAAAATGGCTAACAAGTTTGTGGTTAGCAGAGGATTGGAAAAAAAAATGGACCCCAACCTGTGCAGTGTTTTTCTCTTATTTCTGATTCTGACTATTCTGAAGATGTAGATAAATTTAAGATTGTATTATGGTTTTGTGTACGAGCTTATTGGTTTCTTATATTGATCTTAATAGGTAATTCTAGAAGGATTTGGTTGTCTCTGAATTCTTGGACATACCAAAATTAGCATTTAGTAAACCCAAACCCAGAAACCTGGAAGTCTTTCTATCAATTTAGTTACTAGATTGGAGTGAGGAGAGATTGTAGTACCAAGGGAATAATAATAAATATAATTATAAATTCAATAAGGTGATTTAAATTGGATATGAAAATGGTAGATATTTATTTTTGAAGAAGCAACCAATGTCATCTTTGGCCTTGCTATGGGATACAAGTCTATAATTATTCCTATTTTTTCCATTGCAACCAGCATTTTTGTGAGTAAAGCTTTAATATGTTTTTGCTGCAATGTATGGCATTGAATGAACTAAAATATAATTAATAATTTAATTTATGATTTATTTAAAGTATATCAACAAATATTATTTTTTTTAAAATGTGAGATGAGTTTCCTATGAGCTTCCTTAAACCTAATAAAAAATTTGATATGTTTTCCCCCTCATAAAACTTAGGACTAAAATAAGTATGATGCTAAATTCACTCGTATATAGCAAACCAATAAATAATGAGTAAAGCTTTAATATGTTTTCCCCCTCTTTGTATCTAAATGGAAATTTTTAATAGCAAGGATATTTATACAGATCGTTATTATAGACAAGTGAAAGTATTTTTATGTCATTAATTTTTTTAAATTCAATAAGATATTATGTAAATTATTAGTCACCAGATGATCAGTGAATCACCGGAGATATTATGTGAAGTGTTTAAAATTATAAAAGGAAAACCAACTAAGTAGCTAGCATTCTTCGTGATTTTTTTGTTCAATATATTTCAACCTTTTTTTTTCTTTTCTTTGAGGACAAAGGCAAATGTCTTGAGACACTTCGAGAAGGGGCGAAGATGTTATGAGAGGCTAATTCATGGTTCAAAATTCAAATGGCATTTCAGGTAAGGGACACGTGTCCTCTACTCCTCCACCTTCGGTGGGGAAATAATGACCATATGTGGTACTGTTATGGTTTTTTATTTATTTTATTTTTCCTTTCTCTATCTTATACATTATTCCATATGATTTTAATATGAAAGTGTACTCCTCCACCGAATGATTACTATATACATAATATTAGAAGATATTTATCCTTCTTTACTTCAACGATTAACTATATAAACTGAACTCAACTTACCTGTTTCTGAACTAGGATTTTCACTTTGTTGTTTTGTTCTTATGGTTTTCTTGTGAATTGCTAAAGACCAATTAGCATGGCCAGTATTCTGTGTCCTTCTTTAACCATAGTTATGTCCTATGCATTCAGCAATGAACCAAAACTTGTCTCCAAATTCACTGTAGTAACAGGAAACTCTTACTCACCACTATGACTTTCTTGCACATGCCCTGGAAATCCAACTAGAAACCATTTTCAGCTCAAATCCTCAAATGGGCTTCCACAAAATGTTGTTTCTTCTAATAACAGTTTGTTCTTCAACCTCATTTCTATATTATCTGTTTGTTATTATTATTATTATTATTATTATTATTATTATGTCTTGGATATATTAAGTTGAACTTTTAACTGGATTGAAATGGTTCCTCATACCTTGTTGCTTGATCTAGCAATTGTTCTTCCATGTGGCCCTTGTTACTCTTTTTAATTAAATTTGTGGCAAATTGGTTAGTGTCCTTGTAGTGAAATAAGGAGGGATATTATGTATAATTCGAAGTAATCTTAGGGATGTTAATGTAATCTGCCAGCTGATATCACATTGACAAACAATAAGTTTTATTGTTGAATTGCCCATATTTGGTAATCAAATTGTTATTCAGAAAAAGACTTCAGACTTTTAGACTATAGTCTTTATGTAGAAGCTTCTTCCTTTGCTCTCTAGACAACATTTTGGCCCTCTTATCATTTTTTGTCCTCATACTTAAACTAGGTATATTATTTGCTTCTACCAGTGCAAAAATCAAATCATATTAAAAATTTCGACTAGAGTTGGGCATGATGACTTCAGGTTGAGAGAAAATGTGTTGTTGTTATTTTCATCAATTTTTATTATTTTGATATTTCTCTAATCTCTAGTTAGGAAAACCCATATTCTTGTTTATCTGTGAAGTAACATTGTCCTGATTTTGATAATGAATTTGTAGAAGTTCTTGTGATGGCCTACTTTGACATGTCAAGTTTTTCTTATATGTATATGTTTTAACTCTGTTTGCAGGGTGGTCCTGGTGGAAGGCCTGATTTTGGTCGTGGTTCCGGTGGTTATGGTTCACCTTGCAATTTTGGATGTCATTGGAGTTAATAGTAGTTGTTCTCCTCTCCCAATAGTTGCTCGATATGTCAGACAATTTACTTATTCGGTTATTTATGTAATAAAGATTTTGGTTGAGTGTCTGTTATAATAGGTTGACAATATTGTTTCTGTTGAATGATTGATGGTTTATAAAGTGAAAATTGGGTGGGAAAAGCCTTAATTTTTATTTCAAAAAGTAACTTATGTCTGATGGTTTATAAATTGTTCTGAATTTTTAAGATAGTAAATTTAACACGTGATAATATTCCCAAGGCGATTATTTAGTAACAAAAAAAAAAAGCAAAAGAAAAACTATCTAAGACGGTTATTTAATATCTGTCTTAGAATGATCGAGAAACTAAGGCGGTCATAAGAATAACCGTCGTACAAAACTAAGTTCAAAAAAGTTATTCTAAGACGGTTATTCAAAATAGCCGACTTAAAATATCAAACATACTACGATGGTTATTTAATAACCGTCTTAGATTTTTCATGTTGTGGACTCCATTTTAAGATGGGTGACCTGTAAACCGTCTTAGAAAGTAATAGTTACTAAGACAGTTGATTTTAACGACCGCTTTTATAAAATAAATATTTTGAGACGGTTATTGAATAACCGTCTTATAAAAGATAATTATCTATGACGATTCCCCAACCGATGTAGAAAGCGTAGTACCAATTTACGACGTTGCATTCTAAGACGGTTCAAAACCGTCTTAGAAGGTCTTCTAGAACCGACTTAGAAGATACAATTTGCAGTAGTGTCTTTCACTTTCAACACCCTTTCTATTAATCCTCAAATTAAACTTGAACACATATAAAACAAAACTAGCAATGTTTGACACACATTACAATGTACAAATATCATTTGCAAATCTTTATTGAACGCGCTATAATCAACCATACAGTGATGGACTATAAAATTTGTTTGAATCCGTAGAATCAATGTTTGAATCCGTCCGCATCCATTTTGTTCATAATTAATCCATACAATTAGTGTTTCAACCCCTTCTCATGCATTTTGTTAATAATTTTGATTTATAATGCATAATAGGAATTTGTGTGGTTGCATTTTGTTAATAGTTAATCCATAAAATTAGTGTTTGAAGCTCTCCTTATGCATTTTGTTATTAATTTTTATTTATAATGCATAATAGAAATTTGTGTGGTTGTGTGTCTTTTGTGTGGTTGTATGTCAAATACACTAAAAACAACATATTTTTTAGTATGCATATTTAAAGATGGTCATTGAAAAACTATCATCATTTGAGTAGTGGTAACAATTTTATAAATACTCTCAACATTTCAAAAGATTTTGAAATTATAACATACTAGTACTAAACCGGTGGATGAAATGCCTACGAACCAGAAAATATGGCCGATTTAACTTGGTTTAACATTGGGCAAATGACAATAACATCGATCCAACTGCAGTTCCGATGTGATCGCCTAATTAGACCGGCCATAGGTTCAATCTCCGAAAGTAGCCGCCCTACTTTTTATTTATGGTATTAAATAAAGAGAGAATTTTTATTCCGTGTTGTATTTATTACATTTAATAGATGATTAATTTTAATAGTTTTACTCTTGAATATTAATTATTGTACCTATTATATATTTAAGTAATTTCAATATTCAACACATGGTACCTTGACGTTATCACCAATGTTGAGTTGGCCGATTACGGTCTGGTTTGCTATAGCATGGTCATTCATCCTTACTGTTGCACCATTTGTCCAATTAGAAAGCCATTTAGGTTCCTTCTTATTTTCTCACCACCTCTCCTTCTTATCAAATTTTCATTTTATGTTATTTTTGTTTTATGTTTGTTCTCTGTGCGGGAGTATTTGAATATAAAATACAAGGATACTAGACACAAAGACATGTATTTTATGTTTGTTGTGTGTGCCCAAGTGAGATTTGAAGGAGAAAGGGAGGAGAAAGGGATTGCGACATTCAAATCGAGGTTTTGACACTCAAGCTTGGGTTTGCCTTTTTCAAAAAGAAGATTTGTTGTTTAATTGTGACTAAATGAGTTTCTTTAATATTTTAGGGATGCTAATGTATTACGGAAAAAACTACAATTTTTTTCATAATGACTTCATTTTGTTACCAACATAATGGTAAATGTGTAAAATTTAAGGTAAAATTTGTAAAAAAAAACAAACTTAAGTGATAAAATTTGCAAAACAATAATAGATAACTGATAAAATATGTAAAATAATAAGTACCATATGTATTTTTCTAATTAAACAAATCTACATGCATGGAGTGATTTTTTTTAAAGGGAATGTAAGTTACTAGCCTCTACTTTGCATAAATAAAACCAAGAATTAATATTATACATCATAAATGATATGATTTTATTTTGAAATTTGCTCACACATCTCTTTTACCTAACATGATTTGATTTTTTTTATGTTGTTATTTTGATATTTTTACACACATTCCTTTTATCTAATAATTTACTAAACAAATGAATGAAGAAACGCATTTGACAAGTGTTGGGTCAGTACAAGTATTAAATTCAATGAAAATGACAATTAGGACAAAAGTGATCCTCATCTACTAACTTAACATTTGTCAAATGTATTTCACTCATTCATTATTTAATAAATTATTTGGTAGAAGATAAATGTGTAAAAATATCAAAATAACAACCTTATAAATTAAATCATGTGATCATGTTATCAAAAATTACATAAACAATGATAATAATTTCATAGTTCATATATCGTTTCAGTTCCTATTTTGCAAAAATTACACGAACAACAACAATACTAATAAGTCACCAATTCATATTTCTTCTTCTAGTTTGTAGCTATTATTTTTCATTCCATATTAGGCCTCGATGGAACTTTGGGAGGATAAACGAAGGACAACTAGGTAGTGAGGCTTCTCAAAACATAACACAAAAACGAGAAAACTGTATTTTTTTTAATTTTGGTTTTGAAAAGTAAGCTAAAATTGTTTAAAAACCATTTCAACCCCCCCCCCCCCCCCCCCCTTTTTTTTGCCCAAACAAGTTTTGTTTTCAAATTTCATTTTGAAAACTAAAAATTTACCACCAAACCACTCCAAATGGAGCCTAAATTAACCAACCTAACTACTTTATTGGGTTTTCTATACAAAATACTAGAGTATATGGCAAATTAATGTGGATTACCTTGATAGGTGATCTACAAATTATTGTCATTTGATCAATCTCATATAACTATTGATTAATGATTAATCTAACGGCTAAAATATGTGGTGCATTGTAGACCACTTACAAAGGTGATTCACGATAGAATCCATCATATTATACATTATATCAAATGATCAATATATTAATTATTTCTTATAATTTTGATCTCTTAATTTTTTAAATTTATAATTTTGGTTCCTCCATATTTAATTGTAATTGCAATGGCCACCCTTCCTTCTCCAACTTCTTGGCTCGTTCTTTGTCACATCGCCCAAACAACTACTGCCACCGCTCTTCTCTCCCATTACCCTCCTTCACTCTCTCATGTTGCTGCCCAAGGCATTCTTCTTCCAACCTCTTCACTTCCTACGTTTTTTTTTTTTAAGGATTTCACTTCCTACTATGCTCCCTTTTTCACACCCATCACTCTCCCACATACCCTTGGTCAAAGAAAATAGCACCACGTGGCAATCATTTCAGAATTCAAGGGAATCATAGAAGAAGCTATAGAAAAGGTAAACTAATTCCAAGTTGGAGCTAGTGTTTGAACTGCCCAAATTATGCAGAGGATACCAATAGGAAAATTAAATTATATCATTTATATAACGTAATGCTGGCACAACAAATTACATACGGTTATATTGAGAGTGAAGCGGTCAAACTTAATTTGATCTACAAAGAGCATTTCTTATCGTTCTTGTCAGCTTGAACTAGTAGCAAAAGAAATTTAACAAGAAGCTTCTAGTTTTTACTTAATCCTATACTTAATTACTATTAGTGATATTTAACATTGGTTTGTTTTCTTGGTGACACACACAATGTGTATTCGAGACATTTATGGTGTAGGTAAGACAAACCATGATACCATTTTGAACAAATGGGATCGTATCCAGTCTTGTTTTTCTGTTCATTCTTCATGTTTATGTTCATCTTCATCTTCTGAATCTGCATAACGAAAATGTGATGTGAAACAGATTACAATCAGATAACAAGTTAAAATTTCTATTGAGTAAGGCCACTTCAAAACCCGAGGCTACATGGATAGGGATCATCAGCATCAAGTTAATATTTTCTGACATAATGCATAAAAAGTTCATCTTAGAAAGGCATATATTTAGTGCATCATTCAGCTTACCAGATCGGATATCTTCACTAACTTTTCCTTTTTCTTGGATTTGTTTAACAAGCATCCTAAGCATCAGAACCCACCAATATATATGAAGAACTTGCAAGAAATATAGAAGAGAATTGAACACATAATAATATAATGGACCATCCACCAGGTCCATTTTCAAGGCGTGAACAACTTCATAGCTGCAAAAGAGAGAAGAGACCAAAACAATTAAATGGAGGAACAGAACGATATGTGAAGTTGCGAACGTTGGAAGCCCGAGGCATTACAATTTAGATTGAGTCATTGAAACTTATGCAGTCTGAAACATGTTTTTATTTCTTGTGGTGCTTATAAGAAACTTAAAAACAATTAATTGAAGACAAAATTTTAGGACAAACTTTGTTTTATAATCCTGCCCTGACAATGCTGCTTAAATTCCTTAATCCAAGTAAAAACTATTCCTAGATAAATTCTATTTCAACCCAGTTCAAACTAGGAAAACTGATGTCATAGTTATCGCTAAATTTAGCCTTGACTTTGATGAAGAACAGTGTGAATCAGCAAAAAGCATGAGATGGATAATAGATAACATATGCAGAATAAGATTGTTGACAATCCACAAAAACTTAAGAAGTTTACTCAACAAAACATGCATTATCATGCACACTACATCAATTGATAACAACCAATCATATCAGTTGAGCAGGCCATTCAAATATTAGATTAGAACATGCCAGGCCATTCAAATATAAGATTAGAACATGCTAGAGACAATTGTCTGATAGACAGAGAAACACTATTAGTGTGTAATGCCATTACTTTTGCATGCAGAAAAGTTTGATGTGACAAAGAAAATCCTGAAGAAAACCTAACTAGGTAAAAAGGATTTTGTCTTCAACTTTCATTTGAGAATTTAAGTAGCATTACTCTATCATATTTTGCCAGATTCTGAAACAGTCTAAATGGGAGTCTCTGTGGCCAGTGAATATGTCATAAGAAGATAAGACCCAGAAGTTGGGTACCAAAAATTGACAAAGCCTATAGAGTTTAGAGATTTTAATCAAGGCAATGACTTGTGAATTCTCCTAAAATAGTACATAGTATAAGTAGTTAAATATCCCTTTCTGTTAAGAATGTAGGAGAGACAAGGTATTGTTCTCCCCCATAATGTGTTAGAACTGGAAGTGAAATATGAAGAAACTCAAGAATAGATGAAGGAGCGAAAATCGAAATAGTTCTCCCAAGAGTGTATTATTGAAACTGAAAAGAAATTGAAGAGAGTAGCAGTTATTCAGTTCCAACCAATCCACCCTCAACTACCTACCTCTGAAGACTAAGCTTCCCTTATTTATACTACTCATTCTAACTAATCCTTTAGGATTTAAAGCAGGCACAACTCAGCGATTAACAGAACTAACAACCTAGGAACTATGCTCAGTTCCTTCTCTCATACACCTTCCTAATAGGAAGCCTTGTTCGACTAGCAATCCTATCAATATGACAATTTTCAAAGCTGAAGAGCAACAACTAACGTGTTCATCATCCTTTTAATGTATGTTTAGGAATTTTTTTACTTTCCAATAAACATGAGTAGGAACATTGAACAATTTTTCCTAGTTTAGCAGCTACAGAATATACACACGAGGAATTATATCAGACAGCAGACAAGAAAAGAATGTAAATGAACAGAATTAATACAAACCTCGTACTCCTAAGAATCCAGAATGGGTAGTAAATGATCCGTGTCACGGTAAAACACAAAACAAAAAGAATAAATGCAATGCTAGCTGTTGTTTCAGCACCACTGTATTTGGACATTTTTCCTGTCTCAATAAACACATCACTAGCAT
Organism: Glycine soja; assembly: GCF_004193775.1. Classification (NCBI taxonomy): domain Eukaryota; kingdom Viridiplantae; phylum Streptophyta; class Magnoliopsida; order Fabales; family Fabaceae; genus Glycine; species Glycine soja. Next base: position 12,566,741 of record NC_041003.1, on the reverse strand, counting down.
CATGAAGAGCTAAAACTACAGATCCAACACGAACAAACCTGTATTGAACATAGAAGCAAAACACTATATCAAGTTAAACATAGAAGTAAAGCACTTTACTGGAGTGTATTAAACATAGAAGCAAAATGAACAAGTGAAGTAAAATAATATTCAATAGAATTAGTGCAGTCATCTAGTTCACAATTTCCATATAGAAACAATTTTTGTAGACACACTAATGATTTAAAATCTTCATACCCTCACTTTTTTTTTTGGTCGGAAAATGTTAATTTTTAGTTTGCTAGTTTTTTGTTAGCAGGAGGGATTGAGCCCACAACCTTTCCCTCCTTCCCTTCTATCTTAACCACCTAACCAACCTTATATTTCATACTCTCACCTTATCTATCTCTATCACATACAGGCACAAAAACCTTGACACATTTCACTCTTTTTGTGAGGAGTTTAATGACAGAAAATAAACCTAATTGATTTAGTGAATTAGTTGCTTATTCTAACTTTCTGTTATTGGTTGTTATGACAGCTGTTAGTTGTTAGTTACATTTTTGTTTTTTAGTTTCTCTGCAGACCATCTTATGCGTACTTGACTCTCTCAAGCTACATTTTATCAATATTCTAATACGGTATCAGAATAAAACTTCCCCCGGCACCTTTTCTTCTCTTTCTTCTGGTAACCTCTATTGATACTTCAATGGCTTCCAACATCCCCTCCTCTCTGCAAGATCCATCAAACATCTATTACATTCATCCCAATGAAAACCTGTCCCTTGTTCTTGGTTCCCCAATTCTATAATGTTTGAATTATCACACATGGGCTAGAGTTATGTAAATGACCCTCCAAATGAAAAACAAGTAAGATTTTGTCGATGATTCCCTGCCTCAACATTCTCCGATGGATCCTTTATTCGCTGCGTTGAAGAGATGCAATACTCTTGTTCTTGGTTGAATCATACTATGTCTCCTAATATTGTTGCTAGTATAATTTGGATTGACTGCTCAAGTATGGCAAGGTTTCCAAAATCGATTTTCATGGATCAATCCTTTTATGTTTCTATATTTACATGCTTCTGACTCATTTGTAGCTGTATTGGATTTTCATAACCTTCTTTAAAGGCTTGGATTCTTCATGGATACGTACAGGTGAACTATCCAAAAGTATCAGTATTGGATATGAATACATGAAGCAGATTAAAGTACTGGTGCTTCATAGGTAACTAACAAATAACAACTGTCATAACCATTAACTAATAACAGAAAGTTACAATAAGCAACTAATCCACTAAATCAGTTAGGTGTACCTCTGTCATTTGAAAATTGAAATGGATCACATCCAAACAAATTAAACGATTATAAAACAGTATTGCCTGAAAATCATAACACTTAACCAAATTCTTGGATTAAGAGAAAAACATACCTAAAAATGTAGGATAACACGATGAGAATGACAGTAATAACATGATGGCCCATGGAAACCACAAAGTCAGAGCGCTTCGTTTCCCAAAATACTAAAGCAAGTATGGAGTATGTATAAAATCCAGCAGCATACATATAGAGCACTTTCAATTTCAATCTGAAATGTTAAAAGGTTATTGCTCAATCAACCAACTTAAGTTGAACACATGGAAATCAAAGAAGGACAAATAAAGACAATTAACAAAACTAGATTAAAGATTGTAACAGAAAAGCCACAAAAGTTGTGCAAGTAAATGAAAATCTTACTTAATCTTTTGATCTGGCCATATCTGATTCCCTGGCCCCACCCAAAAGTACCTTGTATCAGTAAACCAAGGTTCATCATATGTTACTGCCAAAGCAAAAATTTCTGCAGATAGAAAATAAACACATTTCCATGCCGATTCCTTAAATTTGCTAATCTTCTTTTTTCTCTCAAGTGTTTGAAAATCCATCTTCTTGTGTCCCTTTCCAAAAATCAATCGTCTGGCCACTTGCTGTAAATGCCATTCACTTCAGATTGACTAAAAAGAAAAAACTAACTAAAAAAATAAAGAGAAAGACATCATTACACCAATAGATTAACCCGCTTTTATAGTTATAAATGTCTAACTGTTGTTACTCATTTATATATTATAATTTGGTTTTATTTTTAGACGATGTGGGATTTGGGTATTTCCCAATACACCCTCCACGCTTGGTGCGTGAACTGTGGGTGGTGACATACACCACCTCACGCCCTTACTACTTTTTGGGCTTTTTGGTACGTGAACAATGAATGATGGGTGACCCATTTGGATTGATATTGAATTGAATATGCTCTGATATCATCTTAGAATGAATAATGTGAGAAGCCTAACTCAATCCCAAAAGCTAGTTCAAGGGATGAGGGTTGCTCCTCATTTATATATTCTAATTTGACTTTATTTTTAGACGATGTAAGACTTGGATATTTTCCATTACTCATATCTTCACATGCTAGAATTCACTACTATGATTGTCATGTACTTGAAAATTGTTGACTTTTTTTATAATAATTATTCTAAAAATAATCTCAAACAAGTTTTTTCAATAAATTCACGTTATAAAATTTCACATGCAACACATCAACAATAAAATTACACTTCTTAGTCCATACAACCGCTACTTTAGTCACTTTCCTAGATTTACCTGCAAGTGTTAAAGTATTCCCAACTTCTAAATTCAAATTAAAAGATGAAGCTGGCAAAAAACAGTGTCAATGAAGCTAAGTTGAACAAAAACAGTAAAAGTTAATGCAAGCAATTACTATTGAAACATTCAACAAACATGAGTTTAGAAAGTGATTAGTAACAGAAGACATGAGTTATGTTTAAATTTATTTGTTTAAAAATCACTTGTTTTAATAAATAAACAGTTTTTTGTTTTTTTAGGGTGTTTGACTGTTTCTGTTAAATTTTTTTTGTTTATTTTAAGAAACAAATCTTATTAAATAAGTATTTTTAAAATTGTTTATTGTAAGTCTAAATAAACTGACGTTATCTTAAGGTTGATTTAATGATCAAGGAAAAAGAGAAAGAGAGAGAGAGGTTAGGGATTTGAATCCCCGATAACAAAAAAATAACAATACTGATCACTAATATTTGCTGATTAAAAAACAACAAAGAAGTGATTAGTACCTCGAATAGGAACGTGTCGAGAAGGAAGCGAAGGGAGGGGAAGAAGAGAGCGAAGAAGGGTATAACAGAGAAATCACGAAAGTCTGGGTAGGATTCATGGTTCCAATTCCAATCAATAGAGGTCACTTGTTGAAGAACCCAAGTACCCATGGTTGAGATGTTGTTGGAAGCAGAGAGGATTTTGTTGTCAAACAAACAACAACCAAGAGAACCAACAAACACCTTGCAGAACTATATGTGTGAGCGGTTCAAACGGAAGTACTAGTCAAACCGTGGAACATGTACACCACATTATGAAAAAGGTACACAAGTACGCAAAAAATCAAAATAAGTGAGCTTTAAAACGCTGTTTTTAGGAGTAGAAGGAAGACAAGTCAAAAAATAAAAATAAAAAGGAATGAAAACAGAGGAGGAATGAATGAATTTTATATAGAATAAATTATAATTTTAGTCTTTTGAATAATTTCTAGACCTAACATATATTCACTTAAGATATTATAAAAAAATAATTTAATTAATTAAATATTAAAAAATGTGTGTAACATTATCTTAATATGTAATATTAATACATAACAGATTATGTAATATTATTTTAATTTGTTATGTTATTATTTAAAGTATTTTAATAGTAAAATTAAAAAAATTAATGAGGTTTAACTTTTTTTTAACTTAAGGTCTAACTTTGATAGTTGGTCTCTTTTTCGCCAAGATTTAGCTAGCTGTCCTTAGACATGAATAATGTAATGAGAAATTTGTATATGGGTTCACATTAATTTTCATATAATCTATATATTTAAAAATTGTCCAGTAGCGTGTTGGCTGTTGGCCAGTGGATAGTGATGTTTTTTCTTCTTCTCACTTACTCTCTCCTACTTTCTATCTCTCTTTTCTTTTTGCTTTTTATGTAAATGTTATTGTGCAAACACTAAAAAAACTTATTGCATGGGCACACTCCTATGCCTCTCACGATTTTTTTTTATCACCATTCGTTTTATTTATTTATTTTCATAAAAAATGAATTGTCTATCTAGCGGGAACTAATCTAGTTTTATATAAATAATAACCAATAGGAAAATCAGATTATATCCTTCATATTAACAGTGTATCAACAATGTAACGTAATGCTAACACAAATAGGACAATTTCTGCATCATTCTTGTAGTTTCTTCATAAGCTTCACTGACAGGTTGAACTAGTAGCTTCTAGTTAATACATTGTTATCTTGGTGCCACACAAAATGTGGCATGGTGCTTATAAAACAACTCATGATACCATTTTGAACAAAATGCCATCATATTCAATCTTGTTTTTCTGTTCATTCTTCATATTTATGTTCACCTTCATCTTCAGAATCAGCATCAAGAAAATGGGAAGTTAAATTTTCTATAAACTACAAAACCTGTGGCTACATGGTTAGGGGTCATCAGCATCAGGATTGATTCAATGAAATGCAATATTTTCTAGAATTATAAGGTTAGTTGATGGTAAAAAGAGAAGAGAGAAAGAGAAAATTAAAGTTATAATTTTGATTATTCCGCTAACAAAATATTACCCATTAATAACTAATATTTATCGATAAAAATATGTAATATTTTTTAGTATAATAAATAAAATTTTTATCTTTATGATCTGTTTGCATAAGTTTATCCAGAAATATTTTTAACAGAAAAAAAATAAGAAGAAAAAAGTAAAATAAACTTTTTCATAAATTTAAATTAACTTATGTATAAGTTAATGTATAAAAGTTTTCTTATTTTTTTTTAAAGAAGCTATATAAGAGGTTTTTATAAATCAACGTATAAACTAATTTTCACTTATACGAAAATTCATTTCAAGCAACTAAAAGTAGTAAGTTGTCAAAACAATGCACTTTAATTTTAGGTGTGTACGTGTGTAATATAGTTGAATAGGGATGCATATACTTTTTGTAGCTTCACAGTTTTAATGATAAATTTAATGTTTTTTAATTTCTAGCTTTACATAGATCTCTTAAGTTTTTCTTTATTACACTCTATACCTTCCATATTTGAACCCAATAAAAATCCCTTAATTTTTTACGATTTGTTACATCATCCCTTTTATGTCTCAAGCTACGTGGAAAACATTAAGTGAGACTTGACACATGAGTTGTAATGACTTTTTTTCTTCCAAAAATGTTCTCATCCTCTTAATTGAATTTAGGTATGTTCTCATGAGCAACTACAACTCCAACACACAACACAAAACAAAATAAACAAGAAATCCAATAACAAATCAAATTGGCCAAGCCATCATTTTCTTAGCAAATCAAACAATATAAACCAAAAAACAAATGTTACAATGATAGCAATTTACCAGTACAACCCATCATGCAGGAACCATGTGCAGACGAACACCAAGGGCCCACACGCAAATCTGCACGCACTCACACGAGACCCTCATACTTGCACGATTATGAGTGAGGTTGTTAGCTGTGTCGGGTATCGAGGGACAACATCTTGGCTTGTAACAGAATATCATTCCTTCTACAGCTACTATCAATTTCATGTATAAATACGTTAATGCATGAATGAATAAAGAAGAAGAGTTTATCCCTTACCTTTAACTTTTAGCACGTAGCATAGTTTCTTATTTGGTTGTTCGTACCAACTTGGTCTGACCTGCCACCCACCCACCGGCCAGCCATGCCAGACCATAACACCTGTCAATCCACACTAGAACGCCTCAAGGAGGCCATCGCCAAACTCACCCAAGCTCAGGCCACCCTCACCCAAGATCACACGACCCTTGCCCAAACCCAAACCTCCATGAATACAAAAATGGACGCCATGCTCGAACACCTCGCTGCACTCACCATCCAACCATCTTCCCCGCAACTCTCCCCACACCACAACCCCATCCCTTCTCCACACACTTACAAACCACACATGAAGCTCGATGTACCTAGATTCAACGGCCAAGATCCAGTTGGCTAGATTTTTAAAATCTGCCAATTCTTCGACTACCAAGGCTTACCTGACCAGGAGCGTATCACCGTGGCTTCATTCTACATGGACGGTCCAGCGCTATCCTGGTACCAATGGATGACTCGCAATGGGTTCATCTCCTCCTGGCCTGCGCTACTCCAAGCTTCGGAGTCCAGATTCGCTCTGACATTTTACGATGATCCCCAAGGGGCGCTATTCAAGCTTCAACAGCAAGGTTCGGTGAACGATTACCGCACTAAGTTTGAACGTTTAGCGAATTGGATCGTTGGTCTGTCTCCCATGGCGCTACTAAGTTATTTTATTTCGGGCCTTTACCCGGACCTCTGCCGTGAAGTCCAGGCTCTACAACCTATGTTCATACCGCAAGCCGTGGCACTTGCCAAGTTGCAGGAAGAAAAGATTCAGGACCGCCGTCGTCATTCCTGCACATCCTATACCCCTTCTGGTCTGCCACCATCACCGCCACCACCCACTGCGGTTCCTTTCACCGTTCTCGCCCTGGTACGCCCTTCAGTTAAGCGCCTTTCAGCAGAAGAACTTGATGTCCGTTGTGACAAGGGGTTATGTTATCATTGTGACGAGAAGTGGATTCTCGGCCACCGTTGTCGTCCTCGCCTCCACTTACTCATTACAAACGATGATGATGACGACTACACAGATCCCTCCCCAACCATCCCATACTCACGCATCGATGACCATGGCGATCCTTTGTCCTCACTTCAGGGCCCTCAGATCAGCCTAAACACTTTGGCGGGAATGTCGGCACCGGAGACAATTCGTCTTTATGGCACCATCTCACACCATCAGGTAATCATTCTCGTGGATGGCGGCAGCACCCACAATTTTATCCAGTCTCACCTCGCCTCCTTCCTTCACCTGACTCAGGTTCCCACCGCGGCCATGCGAGTCATGATAGGCAATGGCAGCACCACTGATTGTGACACCAAGTGTCCTGAGGTACCTATCCTAGTCCAGGGCCACACTTTTCTTGTTGATTTGTTTCAATTGCCTATAGGTGGTGCAGACATAGTGCTCGGAGTTCAGTGGTTGAAACAACTAGGTCTGGTCACCACAGACTATTCATTGTTGACGAAGAGCTTCACGTAAGAGAACCAACCCATTGCGCTACGTGCAGACGTTCCCATACACCCCAACCCAGCTTCGGCCCAACAGGTTAAACGTTTGGCCCAAACTCATAGCATCTCTGCCCTATACCAACTCACCCGCGTTACTAACCCCACACCCCCCTCTACCAACATCACACCCACTCCCACTATTCACACCCACCCTACACTGGATCGTCTTCTTCAGCGATACGCAGGTATTTTCCAGGAACCCACCCATCTGCCCTCGCCATGCACCATCACCCACCACATCCATTTACAACAAACACCAATCCCATTAATGTACGACCTTACCGGTACCCCTATTCCCAGAAAAATGAACTCGAGAGGCAAGTCGCTACCATGTTGGACACGGACATGATCCGCCATAGCCATAGCCCATTTTCTTCTCCTATGCTATTGGTGAAGAAGAAAGATGGAAGCTGGAGATGTTGTGTTGACTATTGCGCTCTAAATGCAATTACTATCAAAGATAGATTTCCAATGCCTACGATAGATGAGCTACTTGATGAGATCGGAACGACATCGTGGTTCTCGAAGTTGGACCTCCGTCAAGGGTTCCATCAAATTCGAATGAATGAAGAGGACATCCCCAAAACTGTGTTCCGCACCCACCATGGTCACTTTGAATTCAAGGTGATGCCATTTGGTCTGACAAACGCTCCCTCGACATTTCAGGCCACCATGAACAACATTCTCCGGCCGTTTCTACGAAAGTTCGCTGTTGTCTTCTTTGATGAAATCCTCGTATACAGTCCTTCATTTCATGCGCACCTTCAACACTTGCAGGCCATCTTGGATACGCTCTCACAAGGCTCTTTCTATCTCCGCCGTTCCAAGTGTATTTTCGCTGAACAACAACTGACTTATCTCGGCCACATAGTATCCTCACAAGGTGTTGCTCCAGACCCTAAGAAGATTCACGCAATGACCGCTTGGCCCATACCCACAACTCCTTCAGACCTCAGGAGCTTTCTGGGTCTCATGGGGTTTTATCGTAAGTTCATTCGAAATTACGCTACCACTGCTGCCCAGTTGACGGCCTTACTCTGTAAAGATAGCTTCATATGGACGCCTGAAGCTCACACTGCATTCCAACATCTGAAAACTCTAATGACTCAGGCTCCTACTCTTGCTTCACCTGACTTCACGGTGCCCTTCATTTTGGAAACCGATACTTCCGGCACCGCTATCGGGGCAGTCCTGCTCCAGAAGTCAAGGCCCATTGTGTTTTTCAGCAAGCAACTTTGCCCAAGGATGTAACAGGCTTCGACTTACGTTCGTGAATTGCATGTCATCACCTCTATGGTGCGAAAATGGCGTCACTATTTGCTAGGGCACAACTTCATTATCATGACAGACCATCGAAGCTTAAAAGAGCTGATGTCACAGGTTATTCAGACACCCGAACAGCAGTGTTACTTGGCCAAGCTTCTTGGGTATGATTATACCATACAATACAAACCTGGCGCTACAAACGTGGTTGCGGATGCTTTATCGAGGGTCCCAGCGCAACCCTCTCTGATGCTTTTATCGGTACCTCACTCCATCTTCATGGAACAACTCTACCATTCATGTTCCTAGGATACGACATACCAAGAGTTGCTTCTGAAGGTCCAACAAAATCCTGTAGACCACCCCAGCTTCACTGTTAAACAAAATGGGTTACTGTTCCGGGGAAAGATATGGCTCCCTGCTGGTCATGATCTCTCCAAGGTGCTCCTTGTCGAATATCACAGCACTCCGTTAGGCGGTCACATGGGTGTTTCAAAAACGCTCAATCGTATTCAACAACATTTTTGGTGGCCCAACATGCACCAAGACATTCGTCAGTATATTGCTGTGTGCGTTACTTGCCAGCAAATCAAGATGGAGACACGCAAGCCTGCAGGCCTTCTACAACCATTACCACTTCCTTCATCACTATGGAGTGATCTATCCATGGACTTTATCACGGGTCTCCCAGCTTCACAAGGGTACACCATCATCATGGTCGTTGTCGACCGATACTCCAAAGGTACACACTTTGGACCATTGCCAGCACACTACACTGCGCATAAGGTTGCCTTATTGTTCATGGATACTATCTGCAAGCACCATGGTTTCCCACGTAGCATCATTTTGGACAGGGACCCCATATTCATTAGTGGTTTTTGGCGCGAGCTATTTTGTATCAGTGGAACCAAGCTGCATTTCAGTACAATGTACCACCCGCAAACAGACAGCCAAACAAAAGTTCTAAACCATGTGCTCGAACAATATTTACATGCATTTGTCCATGATCATCCTCAACAATGGTTCAAGTTTTTATCGCTAGCGGAATGGTGCTATAATACTTCCGTCCACAGTGGTACTGGATTTTCACCTTTTGAGATTATGTACGGTACACCAACACCTGCTCCGCCTCTCTACTCTGTTGGAACTTCAACTGTCGAAGCAGTAGACGCTATATGCACTTCGCAGGATGTCATTTACCAAACCTTCACACGCAGGCTACAAAAGCAGCAAGCCTCTATGAAACGCTTAGCTGATTCACACAAGCGAGATCTCACATTTAGCATTGGTGATTGGGTTTACGTTCATTTATGTCCTTATCGTCAGACCTCGCTCCAACCAGCCTATACTAAGCTCTCCAAAAGGTATTATGGACCTTACAGGATTCAGGCACAGGTGGGCAATGTCGCATACCGCCTACAGTTGCCACCCACTTTGAAGATCCACCCAGTCTTTCATGTCTCCCTCCTGAAAGCCCACCATGGTCCCATTCCACTGGATGTACCTACTTTGCCACCATTTAGCACTGCTAATCACCTAATAGTGTCCCCATTACAGCTGTTGGACTGGAAATTGGATGAGTCCACTTAGCCACCCACTCCACAGGTCTTGGTCCAATGGGTCAGGCTAGCACTTGAAGATACCACCTGGGAGTATTGGCCACAGCTTAAAGACATTTATGACCTTGAGGACAAGGTCTGTTTTTGGACTAGGGGTATTGGTAGTAATTTACCACTATAACCCATCACGCAGGAACCACGTGCAGACGAACACCAAGGACCCACACGCAAATCTGCACGCACTCACACGAGACCCTCATACTTGCACGATTATGGGTGAGGTTGTTAGCTGTGTCGGGTATCGGGGGACAGCATCTTGGCTTGTATCAATTTCATATATAAATTCGTTAATGCATGAATGAATAAAGCACAAGAGTTTATCCCTTACCTTTAACTTTTAGCAAGTAGCATAGTTTCTTATTTGGTTGTTCCTACCATACAAGAACAAAACTTTCATCCATTTTTATCACGGAACATATTATTTATGGAAACTCATTTAGTCGAAATTAAACAACAAATCTTTTTTGAAACAAACTTAAGTTCGAGTGTTACAACCTCACCCCCAACTAAATCATTTGTGTTGTCGTTGTTGCTGACAACATTAACTTCGTCAGCGCGCGATGGGACCAAATATATGTTGGGCACACACAACAAACATAAAATACATGTTTTATGTCTAGTATCCTTGAACTTCACATTTCAAATACTCCCGCACACAGAACAGCCATAAAACAAAAATTTCATAAATTGAAAATTTGATACAGAGAAGGAGAAGTGGTAATGTGAAGTTCAAGTTCCCATGCGAAACTGAGAGGGAACTTGAATGGCATAATAGTAGGGACAATTGACCATGGTGTCACAAACCAAACCATAATCGGCCAACTCAACATCCGTGATAATGTCGCGGTACCACGTGTTGAAGTCCTATGAATAAGAGTACAATAATTAATGTTACAGAATAAAATTATTAAAATTAATTATCTAATAAATGTAATAAATACTTCATGATTCATGAAATAAAATTTCTCTCTATATCTAATACCATAAATGAGTAGCAGGGTCGTTACTTTCATCTTTCATTTTTATAAAGAGAGATTATATGCCTTTATATATTGACTTTTGTCTTCAACAAAGAAGAGGATTCCCTCTATTGATTTTCTTAATTAAATTCAGGTGATTAATTGCTTCCTGTCACCCTCATCCTTTCTTCAGTTTTTCACCATGATTTGATTATCCTGCTATTGAATTTGATTATATTTAGTTCATTTTTTGCCATCAAATAAAGCTCTTTTAGTTAGTTCTTTTAAAAAAAATCTTCTTTTTAGCATAAAAATTTAAACATTTTGGTTTCCTTTTATGGTATAATTTGTGTTGTTTTGAACCATTCATCACTTAACAAGAAATCACATTTTCTATTTTATGGAAGTAATTATTTTTTGCTACTTTAAAAAAGATTTGTTGCTATATTCATTGAAGCTGTGGCTTCTACATATCTGCACACAAATTTTAAACTTTTGTCTTTCCTTTTAAAACTGTGTTATAATTTTCCATTGTTTTTGAACAACGAGCTAGAGCTACATAGAAGGTTACATTCAGGTCAGTTTATTTAATGTTGTTTATTTGATATGATATTATTTGTTAGCTTGGTAGATTTTATCTAAAAATATAGAACAACACCATAGTAATTTATTAGTTGATATATACACCTTTTTTCTTTTATTCCAATGGTACGATTCTACATTGAGTGATTTTTGCTCAAAGAATTGTAAGCTATGAGCTATTTTGCATTAAAAATGATATGGTTTTCCTTTGATAATTTTACACATCCCTTCTACATAACATGACCATTTGATGTGATTTTCTAAGATTTTTATCTATCATTAGTCAAAAAGACCATGGATCAATATTTTTAATTTGGTGCGCGCCTTGTATTATATGTAGAACGTTGTATATTTTCTAGTTGGGCATATACTAATTCCTAATACAAATTTTATGTTCGCTTTTATAGATCTTCTCTACAGCTTATATCCTTCCAAAGAGTCTGCGAAGACCACTCAAATGCTTAGAATTTATAGAATTGGATGGTGTGAATTTTGACGATACAACATAGCCTTTGTTTGTTATTTTTGTACTTAAAAATTCTCCTAACCTAGAGAAACTTTTTATAGAGGTGACCAAGAAGACCAATGCTTCTTAGTTTGTTTTATGTAATTGTCACATATTTTGACTCATTTTCTTTTTTTGTTTTCTTCTTCATATTCTCTTTTTTTTGTAGAGTAATTATAGCACTAGCGTGGATGTGGGACTGCCACAAATATTACAGAAGTCAAAGTACAATGGTTGTTGCCTTAGTCACCTTCTGACTGCGCACATAAAAGCTTACAAATCCTGTGAGAATACAATGAACTTCATATGATTTTTGCTGGCTAATTCCATATCATTGGAGCTCCTTACTTTCTGCATTGATCCTGCTCATTATCAACAACACCATTTCATATCTAGTGTTGGATGAGAGTTGGAACAAATGACACGAGCTTCAAGAAGTGCAGTAGCTTCAAGAAGTGCAGTAGTTGAGTTCATTGATTTATCATTTGATTGATTGGTGATTGTATTTGTTATCATCCTATCCCCAACCCCTCCTCATTTCTTGCTTTATTTCTATTGTAATTTTTGCATCAAATTAATGGGCTTCACTAATCACTAATATTGGCTGGTTACACACAACTCTTTTGCACCCTCTTTTAAGTTCAACTATTGTTTATTTTCCATGGTAAGAGGGACATACGTTTTGTTAATAGTTAATAGTCACGTTAAATTCTGTTTGTAATTTTAATGTTGGTAAAGTAGAAAATTCAAATGGATATTCTTATAATATATATATATATATATATATATATATATATATATATATATATATATATATATATATATCTTAATTAATTTTGAAATTTCATTTAAAATTTTAATAAATTTAACTATACATATTAACGATATATTAATCAATTAAAATTCAAATTATTTTTAATTGTTTAAATGATACATTATTATATATGTGCAATTTTATTTCATTAATTTAATGTTCTTAACGTATAAAATTTCAAATTTATATCTTTCTAATATATATATATATATATATATATATATATATATATATATATATATATATATATATATATATATATATATATATATATATATATAACTTTAAAATTTTATCTTGGAATTTCAAATTCCCAACTATTGTTTTAGTAATAAATTATATTTAACCATTTTAAATTTAGCTAAGTATTCAAAAATATATATTACTCAATCAATTTTTTAAGTATATTTTAGTCAACTATGTAACAATATAATTGATTTTTTTATCTAAACATAAAATAATATATCTATACATATATATAATTAAAATATATTTTTAAATATTATAAAGAACATACTTTTATTGTGATAAGTTAATTATTATAACCTGTCTATTTTAACAAAAGAAGGGAGAGACAAAGTAATTTACTTTATATTTTAACATAAAAAAGATGACTACATAAGACTTGAATATCATAAAAGATGAGACTGTAATTTACTTTAACATTTTTTTGTCAAATAAATTAATATATATTTCTAGTTTGTTTAAACTTAAAAATAGTAATAAAATATTTTTTTAAAAAAAATAAAAAGCAATTTTTTAGAGGCATGTATGATTTTTTTTATAAAATACAAAAAGAAAATTATTTTTCAAGAAAAATCAGTTTAAACACTTAAAAAGAACTATTTATTTTATTAAAAGAAAGCAATTTATTCTAATAAAAATAAACTGAAACAAACAAATCCAGTTAATTATGTGCTTTATCATCTCCGTGAGGAAAATATAATTTACTATTGCTTTCCTGTAGGCGTGTGCGCGTGCGCATAGAGAGATTCATGTCACAATTCAAACATTTAATAAAAGTATTGAATTCATGTTTGTGAGCAAGGAATAACTGTATTGAAATTAATATCATCATTAAAATTAACTATATATTATATTTAATAAAATCAGTCATTAATATTATAAAATAAAAATTCTCTTTCAGTAATTAATATCATATTTATTAATAAGAGAGTAGTCATGGTCAATAACTTCCATCTTTATTAAAGGAGAGCATATCCTCTATTCATTTTTGTCTTGATCAAAGAAGAGAATTCTCTTTAATTAAAAAATATTTTTTAATGTTGTATTAATATTTATGTACAATTTTATATTATTATTTCAATGTTTTTCAAGTAGAAAAAGTCTAACTTGCAATTTCAATTCTTAATTATAATTTTAATAAATTGCTTTTAAAAATATATATCAGTCAATCAATTTTTTATTATATTTTAGTCAAATATGTAACAATATATTTAATTTTAGTCAACTAAAAATACTGTAATATATGTATATAATTAAAAATATTTATTTAAATATTTTAAATAAAGACAGAAGTGTAGTTTATTTTATATTTTAACATAAAAAAGTTGACTATGTAAGACTTGAATCTCTTAAAAGAAAACCCTGTAGTTTACTTTAAAAGTGTTATCCTAAATGAACCAGATTATATATTTCAACATAAGAAAGTAAGGGTAACATAATGAGGCCAGTTTGTTTAAATTTAGAAAAATAATTGTAAAAGATACTTTTACAAAAGTTTTTTTTTTACTTATAAAAAGCAAAAAGCTGTTTTTTCATAAGAAAAAACAGTTTAGACAGCACATAAAAAAAATAGAAACTTGCTTATAAGATGAGCTCGTTTAAACTAAAAAAAAACGACTTTACAATAAGCACTTTTTAAGAAACATATAGGATTTATTTTTTAAAAAAGCAGAAAATTATTTATTTTAAGTAAAAAAAATTAAACACATCAAAAAATCATAAAACTATTTATTTAATTTTAAAGAACATATATTTTAAAAAATAAACTTAAAAAAATAGTGCATTGTATAAAAAAAGTGTTTTTTTATAAATAAGTTGAAACAAACAAATCCAGTATCCGTTAATCATCTTCGGGAGAAAAATGTAATTTACTCTTGTTTTAATATACAATGTGTATGTGTGTGCCTGTGTAGAGAGATTCATTCCACAATCCATTCATTTAATAACTACATTTAATAAATGTGTTGACTTTATTTTTGATCATGGAATAAATATATTGAATTTAATAATTAATATTATTAAAATTAATTATATATTATATACATTAAATACAATAATTAATATTATAAAATAAATATTCTCTCTCTACAATTAATTGCATTATTATAAGTAAGATAGTAGCAAGGCCAATTACTTTTGTTTTTATAAAGGAGAGTGTATTCTTCTGTTTACTTTAATCT
Organism: Glycine soja; assembly: GCF_004193775.1. Lineage (NCBI taxonomy): Eukaryota > Viridiplantae > Streptophyta > Magnoliopsida > Fabales > Fabaceae > Glycine > Glycine soja. Next base: position 12,551,364 of record NC_041003.1, on the reverse strand, counting down.
TCATCAAAGAAGAGAATTCTCTCTATTGATTTTCTTTACTAAACTCAGGTGTGATCAATTGCCTCTAGCCTCTCTCAACGTTTCTTCATTTATTTCACCATGTTTTGATTATCTTGTCATTTGATTTTAATTAGTTCTTTACGTCTGTCATCAAATGAATCTGTTTCAGCTAATACTTTAAAAAAATGCTTTTAGCATAAAACATTGAACAATTTGGCTTCCCTTTTAAAATAGTTATAATTTTCATTGTTTTTGAGCCATTCACCCACATAACAGGAAATCATTTTTTCCATTTTATTGAAGTAATTCTTTTGCTACGTTAATATAGATTTGTTGCAAGTTGAAGTTGCGGCTTCCCTATTAAAATCATTGTATAATGTTCACAGTTTTTTAGCCACGAACGGCATAGCAAGAAATATTTTTTTAATAAAAAATTTTCAGGATTTTTTTATCTATTTTTTATTACAATACTTAGAATCTTTTTCTGTAACATGAAAATCACGATCATTCATTTAATTGGTGTTAAAAACAAGTAAACCAGATTAATAATTAGCCTCACAACAGCTAGCAAACCATTAAGATAGACTAATTAACTTCTAACAGCTTAAAAAACATTAAATCAGATTAGTTATCTTTACGACGGGTAAAAACACATTAACTTAATATTTTCCTTTTTAAATAAATCACTCATGAATCCCCAACTTGATTGTCGAATTAATGATTTATTATTAAGAAAATCAAACTAAGTTAAATTGTTTTCAATTAGTCGTTGAAAATATAGTTAATCTGATTTATTGTTTTTCAGCCATTGGAAGTTAATTACTCCATCTTAACATTTTTATAGACATTGTCAGGCTAATTAATATGGTTTAATGGTTTTTAACACAATTTAAGTGAATGATCATTATTTTCATGTTATAAAAGAGGTTCTTCGTTCTGAAAAAAGAGAAAAAAAATCTAGAATAATGAAAAAGTTGTTTCCTGAAAATTGTATTTTCCTATATTTTTGTTTTGAAGCAGATTGTAGTATAGTGTGGTGTTGGATTGTTGAGTTCTCTTATATGTAGAGAGTTCCCTTAGTCTTAGATGGTTGTTTTATCCTTGGAACAATGGGGTTGTACATTGTTGCACAATGTAGGGAAAGTGGTGAAAAATCTTAAAGAGAGTGACCTAGTGTGCGACTCAGCCTTAATTTATAGTTTGTGTTTTTTTCAACCTCTGCATTAATAATTTTAAGATGTTTATTTTCTGCCATGTCTACTGAGCACGACATATCGCTCTAGCTCATATTATCAATCCTTTTCGATTCGAAGGTGTGCATTTCAAGAGATGGAAACAGAAAATGTTGTTCTTCGTGACCATGCACAGAGTCATTTTCGTTCTCACTACTGTCAAGCCTGTTCAACCAGAAAATCTGTTTGATGTTCAATAGATGGAACAAACAGGTAATGACAATGACTTCATGTGTCTAACAATTTTATTTTAAATAATGATTTATTTATTAATCTTTATGATTATTACAGTACAAATACCACTGCCAACCAAAACATTACACTAAAAAGGCTGGATCAAAGAAATATGTTGTCAGTCGTTACCTCAACTATCAATTGCCAGATGACAAATCTATAGAATCTGAATATGATGAACTCCAAAAAATAGCTTATAATCGTCTCTGAAGGTATGACTTTAAATGAATAATTCCAAGTAGTTGTATTGAACTGTTTTATTATTTGTTAAAGAATAACGGAACTAGATTCAGACCCTTAAGTAAATTTTTGTATTCGGTGGAAAAAATATAGATGAAAGTAGAGTTCCATTAAAGGAGAGATAAGTTTTCTAACAAAAATTAATCATTAACAAAGCTCAATATTTCATACTAATAATATAACTAAAAAAAATTAACTTTGATATATAATTTCACATTGAGGTTTATAGGAGTATTGTGACTTTAAAGTTTGAATTAAGCATATTCTAGTAATGTTCCACAGTTTTTATATTTGGAGCATATATGTATTTTCAGATTAAAACCTTGCATCATGGTATAACAAATTATACCTTACGATTTAGATTTAAACACTAAGGTGAAAGATTGCTTTCTATATATGCAAATCTTAGCATGCATATTGTTTTAGCCTAACGTCCCACAAATTGAGTTTAGAAATAATTGTTTTTGAGAAGTGTGAATACTTTGAAGTTTCAAGTATTGTTTACGAAAATTCTTTTGCTCCATAAAGGCTCAATAAACAAGATTACTCTTTACATCCCTTCAAACTACCTAATCAAAATTGAATCCCTTAATAAGTGGATTCTGTTTTTTATTATCAAGTAAAGTGATTAATTAAATTTCTTAAGATTCGAAACCTAGGAACAGATCCTTGTCCAACATCATTTCATATTTTCTCTTTTAGGGGATTTAATCATATCTTGAACTTAACAATTTTAAACTATCAATTGTGCCTAGTTTTCGTGGCCTTAAAAGTTTGGTCACCATTAATTTATAATTGATACACATTTGTGTCCAATGCACTTGAAAGTCTTATGTTTGGTTGTCCATCAAAGACTTGTAGAATATTGAAAGCATTTGTCTCAAAGAAGGTTAGAAAACAACATGTGCTTATTTATTATTTTTTATTGAATATGATTTGTTAGCCTTTATGTTAACTTGGTAGATTTTATCTAAATCTATAGAACAATATAGTAATTGATTAGTTAATATATAGTCCTATTTTTTTCTAATTAAACAAACCTACGTACATGGAGTGATTTTTCTACAAGCTAGGAAATGAAAGCTACTAAGCTCTAGTTTGAATAAATGAAACCAAGGACTTACAGTACATAATAAATTATATGGTTTTATTTTGATATTTTTACACACATTCCTTCTACCTAACAAGATCACACAATTTGATTTTTAGGGTTGTATTTTATCATTGGTCAGAACGAGAAACATTGTTTCATTTTGACTCATGGATAATTTTTTTAAATTTGGTTCCTTATATTTAGGTTGTTTATTTTCTTGCTAGTTGAACACATACAAATGCATGTCACAATTTTTTTTTGTTTGTGCAGTTCTTTCTCTATGATTTTCCTTCCAAAGAGGCTGCAAAGATCACTCAACTACTTAAAACATCTAGAATTGGGTGGTGTGAGTTTCAACAACACAAGGGAGCTTCTATTTGTTTGTTGCTTACTTAAAAGTTGTCCTAACATAGAGAAACTTTTAATAGAGGTGAGCATGAAGACCAATGCTTCTTAGTTTGTTTTTGTAATGTCATATATTTTATCTCATGCTCTTTTCTTTTTTTGTATTCTTATAAATTATTATATTGCAGAGTTATGGTAATAGGATGGATAAGGGTTCTATTCATATTATTTAGCTGCTGCCTAAAGGAGGTTCCGAGTGGGCACATTAGATTAACAATACCTGTAATCATACACTAGACTTCGTACAATTTTTGTTGTCTAATTCGTCTTCATTGGTGTTGCTTTCTTTAGGATCGCTCTTGGTCAATATTACTATTCTATATAAAGTATTAGACAAGATTTACAACAAATGGCACGAGCTTTGCTGATATTTGAAGGTGAGTTCATTTTTGAAGAATTTATTTGATTAGTCATTACTACACATATCACATTTGCTAACATTTATTTAGTAACATACAAGTGGTAAAATTTTACTAATATCCTTGAATTATATTCTTATAACATTTTTATAATAAATGTCACTAATTTAATTGCTTGAATTATACTATTTTTTTTGTTAAACATTTGCGACCATAAACATTACTAATGTATTCGAGACTTATTTTTATAACATTTCTAACAATAAATGTTACTAGTTTACCTTACTCATACACCTTTTAGCTTGGCATTGATGAAAATTTTATAATTTTTAATTAATTAATGAGTTATAGATTAAGATTATATTATAATATTTACAAGAGTTAATTATAGATGCACTCAATATAATTGATTTAATTCAGTGAGTCCATTAAATTGCTAATAAAAAAATTAATATGAACTTAATGAATAGAAATCAATTTGACTAATGAGAGGATAATAAAAACTTTAATAAGTTAAAATCAAATACACAATTATGATTTCCAAGACATCAAATCAAAAAATAAGATTATTTTGTTTAAAAAGGTCATTAAATTGATTATTGTTTGTGATTATTGTTAGATTTTATTGTGTTGGTTTGATCAAACTCTATTTATCTAGATATTCCTTAAATTCTTTTTCATAATCTAAGTAATGTGTTTGCAAATTAAATAGTTAGAATTAATGGTGCTCATGTGCTATTTTATAAAGTTATCGAAAATTCCAACTGGCAATAGTATATTGGTTTCACAATTGTTGCATTTAGCTTCACCGGACATGCACTTTTATCTCTACCAAAGATTTGTAAAACTCAGAGGTATGGGTATGGAGTGCAGTGAGGATAAATAGAATAGAAAAATACAATAGTTAGGAATGGGTCACCCAAAATAGTCATAATCTTATCATCTCTTAATGCTCCTATAGAATTCATCACCTTTCCCTATGAACAAGTTGGCAATGGTTCAAGCTTACACTATCAGGTTGTTACCTCATTTCTCCAAATGAATATTTAAAGGAATTTTATTTGGGAGTGGCTTCTTTTTGTAGAATGCTACAAACCCAGAATTACTATTTGAGAGTACATGTGAAGTACTGAGGCTTGGAAGAACTAGACTATATATGCTAGAAGATACATCTAAACTTATATGAAGAGAATGTGTCTTAAAGGAATTCCACAATCTATTCTCTACATTAATAAATAATTTTTTGGCTCATATTCTAAAATTTTTAAAAGATATTCCCCTATCCTTTTAAAATTGTAATTTGTGTTATAGGCATTACAACTAAATTTAGAGTATGTAAAATAAAAGGTCCTAAAGGAGTTCCTCTAATTTCTATCCTTTATATAATTTTTCAAGGGGCAAACGTGCTGACAGATCTTAAAAGTAGGGCCGAATTTAATCAGATTGTAAGTAGTGGTACTCTGGTTGCACTTTATCGTATAAAGTGCTAAAACTAGCTTTGAATCGAAATACAGACGGCAAGTAACAAGCGGATCCTCAATTTATAAAAAAACTGTATAATCTCAATTTAAATAAATAATAACGGTTGAATTAAAACTAATGATTATAATGAATTTTAACAAGACTCACAGTTTCATTAAAGTTAGAAATAACTCTGGAGTCTTAATCTCATTCCTTCCTTCCAAATCAATTTGTCATAATGGAATAATTTCAAAAAGGTTGGCAACAAACGGTCAAAAAAGACGTCGAAAGAAGACGCGATAACTTTGACAATGTGATGGCTCCTATGACCGAAATGAGGCTCTACAAAGGTTAGTAACAAGGAGTTAACAAGTTTTTAAAGTAAACGTCATAATTTCAACATCTTGGTGGCTTTTGCAATTAGAGAGCGTGATTGACGGTGATGACCAAAGAGTGAGACTGGGAAGGCTCCACCACGAGATACTAGTGGCGGCGACCAAAGAGTAACCGTAGGGCGTGTAAAACCTAATTTCTGGTAAGATTTTCTCTTTTTTTTCTATATTCATTAATAATTCAATAAAAATGATGAATTTTTTTCTATTTCGAAATAGGATGGTCATTGATCATTTTACCTCGACTTTCTTTTGACGTCATAGTCATCATTCCACCACCTCTGTTTTAGATGATCACTAGTTCGACATGATATAAATGGTGAAAAAGAAGAAGCAAAGCATCCATGAGGTGGGAGATAGAGAAGCAACTCAATAAATCCTGTGTGCCCTTCAATTTCTAAACTTGGAAGCCATAGTAAGATAGCAAGAAAGAAGTTGCAAATGGAAGCAACTTTTCGGTTGGGGAGTGATGCGTTTAATGTGAGTAAAAAATATGTGAAGTAAAATAGTAAAAGTGAAGAGGTGAGTTTTGTTAACATTCATCCTAACTATATATTTTAATCCAATGGTTATTATTTATTTAAATTGAGATTTTTTAGTTTTTTATAAATTGAGAAGATCCACTCCCCTAGAAAAAGAGGGGAGTGGATCTCATTAATTTATAAAAAACTATAGAATTTCAATTTAAATAAATAATAATTGTTGGATTAAAATTAATAATTAGGATGAATTTTAACAAAACTCCTCGTTTCACTTTTACAATTTTACTACACATATTTTTTAACTCACATTAAACTTATCACTTGTAGAACTCAAACCGTTGTTTTCTTTTGCAACTCCTTTCTGGCTATCATACTATGACTTCCAAGCTAAGAAATTGAAGGACACACATGGTTTATTGACTTGTTTCTCTATCTCCCACCATTCCACCACCTCTGTTTTAGATGATCACTGGTTCTACATGATATAAATGGTGAAAAGGAAGAAGCAAAGCATCCATGAGGAGGGAGATAGAGAAGCAACTCAATAAATATGTGTGCCCTTCAATTTCTTAACATGGAAGCCATAGTAAGATAGCAAGAAAGAAGTTGCAAACGGAAGCAACTTTTCGGTTTCGGCGTTTAATGTGAGTAAAAAATATGTGAAGTAAAATTGTGAAAGTGAAAAGGTGAGTTTTGTTAATATTCATCTGAACTATTAATTTTAATTCAATGGTTATTATTTATTTAAATTGAGAATTTGTAGTTTTTTATAAATTGAGGAGATCCACTCCCCCTTAATTTATAAAAAACTGCAGAATCTCAATTTAAATAAATAATAATTGTTGGATTAAAATTAATAATTAGGATGAATTTTATCAAAACTCATTGTTTCACTTTTACAATTTTACTTCACATATTTTTTAACTCACATTAAACTTATCACTTGTGGAACTCAAACGTTGTTTTCTTTTGCAACTCCTTCCTGGCTATCTTACTATGGCTTCCAAGCTAAGAAATTGAAGGACACGCATGATTTATATACTTGTTTCTCTATCTCCCACCATTCCACCACCTCTGTTTTAGATGATCACTGGTTCTACATGATTTAAATGGTGAAAAACAAGCAAAGCATCTATGAGGTGGGAGATAGAGAAGCAACTCAATAAATATGTGCCCTTCAATTTCTTAACTTGGAAGCCATAGTAAGATAGCAAGAAAGAAGTTGCAAACGCAAGCAACTTTTCGGTTTCGACGTTTAATGTGAGTAAAAAATATGTGAAGTAAAATTGTAAAAGTGAAAAGGTGAGTTTTGTTAATATTCATCTGAACTATTAATTTTAATTCAATGGTTATTATTTATTTAAATTGAGAATTTGTAGTTTTTTATAAATTGAGGAGATCCACTCCCCCTTAATTTATAAAAAAACTGCAGAATCTCAATTTAAATAAATAATAATTGTTGGATTAAAATTAATAATTAGGATGAATTTTAACAAAACTCATTGTTTCACTTTTACAATTTTACTTCACATATTTTTTAACTCACATTAAACTTATCACTTGTGGAACTCAAACGTTGTTTTCTTTTGCAACTCCTTTCTGGCTATCTTACTATGGCTTCCAAGCTAAGAAATTGAAGGACACACATGGTTTATTGAGTTGTTTCTCTATCTCCCACCATTCCACCACCTATGTTTTAGATGATCACTGGTTCTACATGATATAAATGGTGAAAAGGAAGAAGCAAAGCATCCATGAGGTGGGAGATAGAGAAGCAACTCAATAAATATGTGTGCCCTTTAATTTCCTAACTTGGAAGCCATAGTAAGATAGCAAGAAAGAAGTTGCAAACAGAAGCAACTTTTCGGGTTCGGCGTTTAATGTGAGTAAAAAATATGTGAAGTAAAATTGTAAAAGTGAAAAGGTGAGTTTTGTTAATATTCATCTGAACTATTAATTTTAATTCAATGGTTATTATTTATTTAAATTGAGAATTTGTAGTTTTTTATAAATTGAGGAGATCCACACCCCCTTAATTTATAAAAAACTGCATGGATTAAAATTAATAATTAGGATGAATTTTAACAAAACTCATTGTTTCACTTTTACAATTTTACTTCACATATTTTTTTAACTCACATTAAACTTATCACTTGTGGAACTCAAATGTTGTTTTCTTTTGCAACTCCTTCCTGGCTATCTTACTATGGCTTCCAAGCTAAGAAATTGAAGGACACGCATGGTTTATTGACTTGTTTCTCTATCTCCCACCATTCCACCACCTCTGTTTTAGATGATCACTGGTTCTACATGATATAAATGGTGAAAAGGAAGAAGCAAAGCATCCATGAGGTGGGAGATAGAGAAGCAACTCAATAAATATGTGTGCCCTTCAATTTCTTAACTTGGAAGCCATAGTAAGATAGAAAGAAAGAAGTTGCAAACGGAAGCAACTTTTCGGTTTCGGCGTTTAATGTGAGTAAAAAATATGTGAAGTAAAATTATAAAAGTGAAAAGGTGAGTTTTGTTAATATTCATCTGAACTATTAATTTTAATCCAATGGTTATTATTTATTTAAATTGAGAATTTGTAGTTTTTTATAAATTGAGGAGATCCACTCCCCCTTAATTTATAAAAAACTGCAGAATCTCAATTTAAATAAATAATAATTGTTGGATTAAAATTAATAATTAGGATGAATTTTAACAAAACTCATTGTTTCACTTTTACAATTTTACTTCACATATTTTTTAACTCACATTAAACTTATCACTTGTGGAACTGAAACGTTGTTTTCTTTTGCAACTCCTTTCTGGCTATCTTACTATGGCTTCCAAGCTAAGAAATTGAAGGACACACATGGTTTATTGAGTTGTTTCTCTATCTCCCACCATTCCACCACCTATGTTTTAGATGATCACTGGTTCTACATGATATAAATGGTGAAAAGGAAGAAGCAAAGCATCCATGAGGTGGGAGATAGAGAAGCAACTCAATAAATATGTGTGCCCTTTAATTTCCTAACTTGGAAGCCATAGTAAGATAGCAAGAAAGAAGTTGCAAACGGAAGCAACTTTTCGGTTTCGGCGTTTAATGTGAGTAAAAAATATGTGAAGTAAAATTGTGAAAGTGAAAAGGTGAGTTTTGTTAATATTCATCTGAACTATTAATTTTAATTCAATGGTTATTATTTATTTAAATTGAGAATTTGTAGTTTTTTATAAATTGAGGAGATCCACTCCCCCTTAATTTATAAAAAACTGCAGAATCTCAATTTAAATAAATAATAATTGTTTGATTAAAATTAATAATTAGGATGAATTTTAACAAAACTCATTGTTTCACTTTTACAATTTTACTTCACATATTTTTTAACTCACATTAAACTTATCACTTGTGGAACTCAAACGTTGTTTTCTTTTGCAACTCCTTCCTGGCTATCTTACTATGGCTTCCAAGCTAAGAAATTGAAGGACACGCATGATTTATATACTTGTTTCTCTATCTCCCACCATTCCACCACCTCTGTTTTAGATGATCACTGGTTCTACATGATTTAAATGGTGAAAAAGAAGCAAAGCATCTATGAGGTGGGAGATAGAGAAGCAACTCAATAAATATGTGCCCTTCAATTTCTTAACTTGGAAGCCATAGTAAGATAGCAAGAAAGAAGTTGCAAATGGAAGCAACTTTTCGGTTTCGGCGTTTAATGTGAGTAAAAAATATGTGAAGTAAAATTGTAAAAGTGAAAAGGTGAGTTTTGTTAATATTCATCTGAACTATTAATTTTAATCCAATGGTTATTATTTATTTAAATTGAGAATTTGTAGTTTTTTATAAATTGAGGAGATCTACACCCCCTTAATTTATAAAAAACTGCAGAATCTCAATTTAAATAAATAATAATTGTTGGATTAAAATTAATAATTAGGATGAATTTTATCAAAACTCATTGTTTCACTTTTACAATTTTACTTCACATATTTTTTAACTCACATTAAACTTATCACTTGTGGAACTCAAACGTTGTTTTCTTTTGCAACTCCTTCCTGGCTATCTTACTATGGCTTCCAAGCTAAGAAATTGAAGGACACGCATGATTTATATACTTGTTTCTCTATCTCCCACCATTCCACCACCTCTGTTTTAGATGATCACTGGTTCTACATGATTTAAATGGTGAAAAACAAGCAAAGCATCTATGAGGTGGGAGATAGAGAAGCAACTCAATAAATATGTGCCCTTCAATTTCTTAACTTGGAAGCCATAGTAAGATAGCAAGAAAGAAGTTGCAAATGGAAGCAACTTTTCGGTTTCGGCGTTTAATGTGAGTAAAAAATATGTGAAGTAAAATTGTAAAAGTGAAAAGGTGAGTTTTGTTAATATTCATCTGAACTATTAATTTTAATCCAATGGTTATTATTTATTTAAATTGAGAATTTGTAGTTTTTTATAAATTGAGGAGATCTACACCCCCCTTAATTTATAAAAAACTGCAGAATCTCAATTTAAATAAATAATAATTGTTGGATTAAAATTAATAATTAGGATGAATTTTAACAAAACTCATTGTTTTACTGTTACAATTTTACTTCACATTTTTTAACTCACATTAAACTTATCACTTGTGGAAGTCAAAGGTTGTTTTCTTTTGCAACTCCTTTCTGTCTATCTTACTATGGCTTCCAAGCTAAGAAATTGAAGGACACACATGATTTATTGACTTGTTTCTCTATCTCCCACCATTCCACCACCTCTGTTTTAGATGATCACTGGTTCTACATGATATAAATGGTGAAAAGGAAGAAGCAAAGCATCCGTGAGGTGGGAGATAGAGAAGCAACTCAATAAATATGTGTGCCATTCAATTTCTTAACTTGGAAGTCATAGTAAGATAGCAAGAAAGAAGTTGCAAAGAGAAGGAACTTTTTGGTTTTTCGGTGTTTAATGTGAGTAAAAATATGTGAAATAAAATTGTAAAAGTGAAAAGGTGAGTTTTGTTAATATTCATCTAAATTGTTAATTTTAATCCAATGGTTATTATTTACCATTTGTATAATGTCGATCTAGTACGTGGAATGGTGACTGCAACGTCAAAAGAAAGTCAAGGTAAAAAATCAATGTCATCCTATTTGTAAATAGAAAAAGTTATTATTTTATTGAATTAGTAATGAATATGAAAAAAGAGAAGAGAAAATCATACTAGAAATTGGGTTTGGCACGCCCTATGGTCACCGCCGTTGGTGTCTCGTGGTAGAGCCTTGTTGATGTCCCTCTCTAGTCATTGTCGTTCTCGCCGTTGCCGATCACGTTCTCTAGTTGCTAGAGCCACCAAAAAAGGGTGCAGTAAGCAACTTGGAGGTTCAGGAAGTAACAACCTTGTAGATACTGCTATATTGCGTTCCGTATCTGTGTGTCTGAGCGTGAAAGGAGCATGCAGTGCCACACTCTTCCTCTGGAGTTGATTCGAGAAATTCTTCGGAGATTGCGGGTGAAATCTCTCTTGCAATTGAATTGTGTGTAAGGTATGGCATGCTCTTATTTCCAATACCTAATTCTGCATTTCCCATTTTGAGTTTGCTGCATCACCCTCCCATAGACTCCTTCGCAGGTCAAATCCTTTTTTTGTCGAATCCATTGATGTAGAGAATTCCAGTGCAGTGAATTTACCTCTCCCTCTTCCATCATCCCCACGCAATTGGGGCAAATATAAGATTTATGGTACCAAGCATCAGATTTTGGGTTCATGCAGAGGGCTCATACTTTTGCACAACAAGACGAGGTATGAGAACTATCTCATTCTGTGGAATCCATCAACAGGTGTACACAAACGGTTATCCAATTTGAAATTTGATTCAACAGAGTATTATTTTCTATATGGTTTTGGGTATGACCCATCCACAGATGACTACTTAATAGTTCTTGTTGGATTTTTGGATGAATTCGATGAAGAGCCTTATGGTGTGCCTAATGTCCACATTTTCTCCTTCAAAACCAATTCGTGGGAAGAAGATAGTGTCCGTGTTCCAAATGAGATTTTCCACGGTAAATTCAGATCAGGGTCTCTCTTGAATGAGACTCTTCATTGGTTGGTTTTATGTAAGAATCAAAATGTCCCTGTGGTTGTTGCCTTTGATCTGATGCAAAGGACAGTGACTGAAAGTTGGAGTTTTTCACAGATTCCTCTGCTGGATCATTAAACTGTTGAAAAAGTATGATAAGTATAATTTGAGGGTATCTGGAGGATGTATCAGTGTTTGCTGCTCAGTCATCATAGACTGTGCGAAGACTGAAATATGGGTGATGAAAGAATATAAAGTGCAGTCGTCCTGGACTAGGATCATTGATATCCCTGCTTATGGCATTTCCCTGATATGCACCACCAAAGATGGTGGAATGTATGTATCACAAAACCGTCCATTACGGAAAATTAATCGCAACGGAGAGCCGCCTGAGTGCCTCGCATTCGATGGAGATAGAGGATTGTTCTGTGCCAATCTACCATCTGGGTATGCATTGCACAAAGCACAGAATTTTCATATGATACCCTGCCAACCTTAGCATGTACATCGTAAAACGAATATTTGCTTCATAGCCATGTTGTAGAATTTTGGCATGAATCTCCTTACCCTTCTGGAGAGGGCAGACTGATAGCCCCAATTCTATTCCACAGATTTATGATTCTTTCCCAAGTTTCATCAAATAACTTGCTAGCATGTTCAGTAGACCCAAGCTCACAATACATGTTGACAAGTTTTGGTGCTATTTACTTGTTTTTATTAAGAAAATTATTGAATGACATATTAACTGTTTAGTGCTTACGAAATATTACAGTTTAGTCCAGTCCTCTTTTCTTAAAGCCAATGGCTAGTGCTCTGTGAGCTCCAAAATCAGAAATCAATACAACATTGGTATATCTCGTTTAATGCTTGACACTGGTTTATACTCTATTTTTGAAAGGTACTAATGCTAGACGTTACAGAGGGTCATTTCAGTTGTTACATTTATTGAGATACTTGTAGAGTAATTGCATTAAATTTGATTTGAATTGTCTTTTTACCAGCTTCATCTATTTAGTGTTCTTTATATGTGTGTGTGTGCCTGCGTGTATTGGTCTAGGATGATTGTGCAAACATTGGACCCTGGAGAATTGTGCCGTGGCCTTGTTGGTATATGATCAAATATAGGTGGGAGACAATCCTCATTTTACAAGCTGGTTTTGCATGATTAAGTTAGACCAATTCCAGATTCTAAGATATCTTCCTATATCATAGACAGTTGAATAGAAAATTTCTCTGTTGGATCAGGTTGTTTCAAACTTCTACATAAAATTTTATTATATAATATACAGTTATTAGGTACGATCCTCTGCCTTTTTACCTATTATCTAGCTTATAGCAAACTATGACTTGTTAGTTTAAAGTTAAGTCTAATAAAAGGAATGTAAAAGTACCAAATTAACGAGAAGTAAGGCAATTGGTGTTGTTGAATATGATGTTTTTAGCAAGTGGCTTTTTGTTTTTTTGGCAGAGTGCTGCTTTGTAAACATACATGTAGGATAATTCACGTTTCTGAATTCATTATAAATATTTTGTGTACAAAAGATAGGATGAAAGCAGTTTTGCTGTAGGGATTTGCTTGAAATGTTGATAAGTTAAACATCGTTCGTGACTATAAATATTAGTTGAAATTAAGCACACTGATCTCAAAAGGTGGGGACAAAATGCAGAATGTTAGGTAATATGCAGAGCTTTCAAATTGTTTCATATATGCGCACTTTGAGATTTCTTTCAACTCCTGCAAAATTTATTCCCTCAAAATGTGGAATAATCAATACTATTGTGACCTTTCTGATAGTTGGAACCATCTCTGGTGTGACATTTGAAAAGGTTATCGTGAAAGAGTGTTAACTTTGACATGCTTTTTAAATGTCCAATGGCCAAGGGATTTAGACTTTGGAGTACTATTCTTATAATATGAGCAGCTACATTTAATTTTTACATTACATGCCTTTATGTTTTGATTTATCGTTCACCCCCAATAAAAAAACGATCAATGTAATTTCTTATATAAAATAAATCACAGGCAAAAATTAATAATAGAAGAACAAAAATAAAATCCATTTGCTTTCTCAATTCTTCAATAAAAAAAAATCACGAGCTATTAGTCATTGATCAAAGTAGCCATTTTAGCTATTAGCTGTTATTCAGAGTAGCCGTTTTTGCAAGGACAAGCTCCAACGGTGTAATATATGGTGAATGAAAGTCATTATAATATGAGGTATTATTTAATAGAGATAATATATCTGAGTGAATTTCGTTTGTCGAAACTATTCCAATGTTGCTAGGAGACAAGATATAGTTATTCGTCCAACCACAAGAATCAACTGAAAAGGAGGTCAAGCAGACTTTTGTAAGAAAATTAAAAATTATTTTAAATATTTATTGTCATGTCTTTTTCTTAATTTTTAATTTATTATGTACCCAAAACTTATAGAAATGTATTTTTATTTTTAATTTTAGAGAAATAAATTATGCTAGAAAATAATATATATTATTTAAACATGTGGGGCCGATTTAAATTATGAATTCACTGGAGTAAAAATCTGACAGAGTTGTTTTTGGGATTTTCAAGACACCGAAGCCCCTTCCTTAAAAGGATCATGAAGAGCCAAACTAGTCTCCCTCTGGAGTTGATCTGAGAAATTCTGCTGAAATCTCTGTTGCGTTGTGTTTGTGCAAGTCATGGCGAGCTCTTATTTCCGACCCCGAATTTCGCATTTCCCATTATGACCTTGCTGCAGCACCCTCCCATAGACTCCTCCTAAGATCACATCCTTTTTATGCTGGATCCTTTGATATAGAAGCACCGCTTCTAGAGAATTCCAGTGCAGTGAATTTGCCTCTCCTCCTTCCATCACCCCCACGCAATCGTGGCCACTATATAACTTTAATGTTCATTATGATTTCAAATATGAGATTTTGGGTTCATGCAGAGGGCTCATACTTTTATACTACCAGTTAAGGAATGAGAGAGATCTCACTCTGTGGAATCCATCAACTGGTGCACACAAACGGTTATCAAACTTTATATCTAGTTTAACCTCTCGATATCTATATGGTTTTGGGTATGAGTCATCCACAGATGACTACTTTTTGGTTCTTCTTGGATTTAATTGTTAGAACTTGTTGTTCTTGCTCACACACACACAATCAAAAGAGGTAACTTGAGGAAGGAAAAAAGTGAGAGGTTTAGAGAGAAGCAAAACTAACAAATAAGGAGAAGAATGAAAAAATCTGAAAAATTATTATTGAAAGAACAATGAAACAGTATTTATACAAGAGGGACAAGGACTGAATTGTATTTTACATTTTGGTCCCTCACTAACAAATCATTATTAACTAACCAACTAACTTCCTATATTAGAAAGGCTTAACAAGCAAAGTCAAAATTACTATCATTTCTAACACTCCCCCATAATTCTGACTCTCATTCAATCATGATCATCATCTTGTTTCTCAAGTCTTCAAATCTGTTCTTCTTCAAAGGTTTGGTCAGTAAGTCTGCAAGATTATCTTCTGACTTGCAGTATAGCAGTTTTACCTTCCCTTTGCTCACCTTGTCTCGAATAAAATGATACCTTGTTTCTATGTGTTTGCTTCCACCATGATCAACTGGATTTTTAGCAAGGTTGATTGCAGATTTGTTGTCCACCAGTATGTTTATAGCTTCTGTCTTCTGGATCTTCATTTCTTTCAACAGTTTTCTTAGCCATAAGCCTTGACATGAGCACATTGATGTTGCTATGTATTCAGCTTCACAAGTTGATAAGGCAACCAGATCTTGCTTCTTTGAACTCCATGACACCAGTGCATCTCCAAGTAGGAAAATATATCCAGCAATGCTCTTTCTATCATCATTATCTCTTCTCCAGTCTGAGTCAGTATAGCCAACCAGTTCCATGTTTGAATTTGTGATGGTATTTGGCAGTAGAATACCATAGTTAATTGTACCTCTAATATACCTTAGAATTCTCTTTGCTGCCATCATGTGAGGAGTTTTTGGAGCTTGCATAAATCTACTGATCAGTCCAACACTGAATGCCAAATCAGGTCTTGTATTGCACAAATAACTTAATGAACCCACAATCTGTCTGTACTGAGTTTCATCAACAGGTTCTCCTTCATCTCTCAAACTCAATGCCAATCCTGTTTCAGCTGGGGTGGCTGCTGCATTACAGTTAGTCATTCGAAACTTCTTCAACAGGTCTGTAGCATATTTGCTTTGATGCATCACAATTCCAGCTCCAGTTTCCTTGAACTCAATTCCAAGGAAGTATGAAAGAGATCCTAAGTCAGTCATTTCAAACTGATTCTTCAGCAGTTGCTTAATCTTGTCAATCTCTATTTTGTTGTTTCCTGTGATGAGTAAATCATCAACATAGAGGCACAGTATTACTAAGTCTGACTCATATTCTCCTTTTACATATACTCCATGTTCAGATATGCACTTGCTAAAGCCAATTTGAATTAGGACACTGTCAATCTTCTTGTTCCAAGCTCTTGGAGCTTGCTTCAGGCCATATAATGCTTTCTTCAGTTTGTATACCTTTCCTTCATGTCCAACAACTTCAAATCCAGGTGGTTGTTTGACAAACACTTCTTCTTCAAGATGACCATTCAGAAATGCAGATTTTACATCAAGCTGATACATTGACCAGCCTTTCATGCTTGCTATTACAACTACAAGTCTCACTGTTTCAATCCTTGCCACAGGGGCAAAGATCTCACCATAGTCTACACCTTCTTTCTGTAGGAATCCTTTTGCCACCAATCTGGCTTTGTGTTTAACTACTTCACCAGTAGGATTTCTCTTCACTTTAAAAACCCATTTTACAGCAATAGGTCTTTTAAGTTTAGGTAACTCCATTAGCTGCCAAGTATGATTTGTCTCAATTGATTTCAGCTCCTCTTTCATAGCATTGACCCACTTGTCATTCTTCAAGGCTTCTTCGAAACTCATAGGTTCAGCATCTGCATATAGGGCAAAGTGTACAATATCACCTTCATCTGTGATTTGGTTGTCTTTCATGACTTCATAATCTTTCAACATTTGTGAGGGTTGCATAACCCTTTGAGACCTCCTGGTTCCTCCTTCAGTGTTCCTTGTAGGCATTTCATCAGTAGTGTCACTCAATTCTTCTGGAATGATTGAATCTACCAGAATCTTGGTTGTATTGTTTATAGGGTCCTCCTTCCACTCATATTCCTTTAGTTCATCAAATATCACATCTCTACTCACAGAGACCTGCTTTGACCTTGGATCAAGTAGCTTGTAACCTCCAATTGCATGATAGCCTATAAGGATCATTTGTTTACCTTTATCATTCAGTTTCTGCCTCAGCTGCTCAGGGACATGCTTATAACAAAGTGAACCAAAAATTCTGAGTTGATTCACTTTTGGTTTAGTACCAGTCCAGGCTTCTTTAGGTGTCACTCCTTTTAGTCTCTTGGTAGGGCATTTGTTGAGTATATAGACTGCTGTTGCAGCTGCTTCACTCCATAGGAAATGAGGTAGCTTCTTAGTCTTCAACATGCTCCTCACCATATTCAGGATAATCCTATTTCTTCTTTCAGCAGCACCATTGTGCTGTGGTGTATAAGGTGGAGTGAACTCATGAGTGATACCTGCCTCATCACAAAACTCAGCAAATTCCTTGGAGGTGTATTCACCACCTCCATCAGTTCTTAATGTTTTTATACAGTGGCCACTACATTTTTCTACTGAGGCTTTATATTTTTTAAAAATTCTAAGCACCTCATTTTTCTTCTTGATTATATAAATCCAAGTCATTCTAGTCAAGTCATCTATGAATGTTACAAAGTACCTGTTTCCTCCTAGGGATTCAACCTGAAGAGGACCACAAACATCTGAATAGATCACCTCCAATTTCTGTGTTGACTTTACTGGTACAAATTTCTGAAATGCATTCTTTGGTTGCTTGCACTACAGGCATTCTCTGCAGTTTTCTGTCATCTGTCTCAACTGAGGTATTCCTTGAGCCATTCTGTGCAGTTGACTCAAATCCTTGAAATTCAAGTGTCCAAATCTGTAGTGCCACAACCATTCCTCTCTACATGTCTCAGCCTGCAAGCAATTGTGTTTCATGACTTGAATACCAACCTTAAGAGTTCTATTCCTGTTCAATGGAGCTTTGATGATCAACCTTCTGTCCTTGTCATAGATCTTCATTTCTTTATCCTCCATCACCATTCTGTATTTCTTTTCAAGTAGTTGGCCAAGACTCAGAAGATTGCATCTCATGTTTGGAACATAGAGCACATCCTCAATGTATGACATTGTACCATCCTTTCTTTTAATCACAACCTTGCCATGACCTTCAACTCTTATAGTGCTGTCATCTGCAAATCTGACCTTGTGATTTACTGACTCATCAAGGCTAACAAACCAGTCCTTGTGACCAGTCATATGTGTTGAACATCCTATGTCCAAGTACCATTGATCTTCTGCATCAGCTCCAGTCTTTGTTGTGACCATCAACAACACTGGTTCAGTGTCAGAAACAACTCCTGTGGCTAATTGTGCTTCATCATCAGCATTTTTCTCCTTATACCAGCATTCTTCTGCATAGTGACCTCTTTTTCCACAATTGAAGCATTCAACATTTCTTTTATCCCATTTCTTTTTGCCTCCTCTTCCACGAGTACCAGAACCACCACTTCTTTTACTACAGTTATCTCCACTTCTTTGATCAGGTTGAGGTTTACCTTTATCTTTGGAGTAACCTCCTCTACCTCTCGTGTTCTGGAATCTCCCTCTTCCTTTCTTGCCTCTGTTATTATCAGAACCACCATTTCTTGACTGATGGTGTGCTTGCAGGGCTTGTTCTGTAGCCTTATCATTTTCTCTTTCTTGCAATCTTTCTTGCAATCTTTGTTCATGTGTCTCAAGTGATCCTTGTAATTCATAAACAGATAATGATTCCAAGTCCTTTGATTCCTCAATTGGAACCACAATGTGATCGAATCTTGGATTCAGGGTTCTCAGAACTTTCTCAACTAACGTCAGATTAGTAATTGTATCACCACAACTAGTGATTGAATTTGCAAGAACCTGCAATCTTCCAAAGTAATCTCCAATGCTCTCAGTCTCTTCCATTTGCAGCAATTCAAATTGCCTTTGAAGAGTCTGAAGTCTCACCTTCTTGATCTTATCAGCTCCTGCATAAGCCTTGTTCAGAATGTCCCATGCTTCCTTTGCGGATTTAGCATTTGCGATTTTCTCAAAGTGAGAATCATCGACACATTGATGCAAGATCACCAAGGCTTTGCAGTCTTTCTTCTTTAGATCCTTGAATTCAGTCTTCTGTGAATCTGAGGCTCCTTCTTTTGGAATTTCTATTCCATTCTCAATCACATCGGTCAAATCTTGAAATCCAAGCAAGGCTTTCATTTGCACACTCCATCTGTTGAAGTTCTTGCCGGTTAGAATTGGAAGATTTGAGGGAAAAGGACTATTGGAAGCCATGATTGGAGAATTGGTCCCTTTTTCGAACCTAGCTCTGAAATACCACTGTTAGAACTTGCTGTTCTTGCTCACACACACAATCAAAAGAGGTAACTTGAGGAAGGAGAAAAGTGAGAGAGGTTTAGAGAGAAGCAAAACTAACAAATAAGGAGAATGAAAGAATCTGAAAAATTATTATTGAAAGAACAATGAAACAGTATTTATACAAGAGGGACAAGGACTGAATTGTATTTTGCATTTTGGTCCCTCACTAACAAATCATTATTAACTAACCAACTAACTTCCTATATTAGAAAGGCTTAACAAGCAAAGTCGGAATTACTATCATTTCTAACATTAATGACTCTAATAATATCCAGATTTTCTCCTTCAAAACCAATTCGTGGAAAGAAAATCGTATTAACCTTCCATATAAGGTTTGCTACTATAAATCCAGATTTGGGTCACTCTTCAATGAGACTCTTCATTGGTTGGTTTTCTCTGCAAGTATGTCCCTGTGATTATTGCCTTTGATCTGATGCAAAGGGAAAGGTGGAGTTTATAATTTGAGTCTGCCATATCATTTAACTAGGGAAATCTATGAAGTGTATAATTTGAGGGTGTTGGGAGGATGTCTAAGTGTGTGCTGCACGGTCCGAGGCTGTGCAACATCTGAAATATGGGTGATGAAAGAATATAAAGTGCAGTCGTCTTGGACTAGGACCATCGATATCCCTGCTTGTGGCTTTTCCATGATTTGCTCCACCAAAGATGGTGGAATGTATATATCAAATATCTGTGGATTACAGAAAATTAATCACAAGGGAGAGCTGCTTGAGTACCTAGCATATGATGGAGATAGAGAGTTGTTCTGTGCCGAACTACCATCTGCGCTTTATAGAGAGAGTCTGCTGCCACTCCCAAGTGTCATTAGGGAAACAACTGAAGATGATGACCAACAGTAACCAACAACCCAAAATTTATGTTATGCATTGTTTTCCTATCCTTTTCACCATTATATTCCTATTCATCTTGTGTTATAGGAAATGAAAAGTTATATGCTGAATGTGTAATGTGGTATGTGAATAATCTTGCGTTCACATGTTCTACTCTCCCCATTCTTGCTAGCAATATTTCCTTTTTAAATTATATAAATGATACATAAGATTGCAAGGAAAGATGAGTTTTGATGGGGGTGGATTCAATTTACCTTGCTTAGATAAAATATTTGATGCCTTGCTTACTCAGAAGCCACAGCAATCAAAGGATATTTAAGTGGAAAATTATACAACAAAACAACTAATTTTGAGAGGAAAACAAATTGGGATTTCCCATGAGGCTTTACAATTTCACCATTTTACTGCTAAAATCTTGGAGAATTTTCAATTAATATCCTAACATTTACAATAAGCTAATGTTTCCTGCAGACCACGAAATATGCAAGAAAATATATACTGTTACCTTGATGTCACTTTCCTACAGATGGTGACACTGTTAGCAGAAAGCATGGAAAAGAATGATATATATATATATATATATATATATATATATTAAATTATATAGTGTACAACTATGTTTCAGAGTAGGAGTTGACAGATACTAGTTGGTTTTATACATGCTATTTAGTGTCTTTATATTTTCTTCTCTTAATGTTGTTATGTTTGCAGTATGTTCCTCCTATGTCCTCTTACATAGTTTCCATATTCAAACCGCATTTCGTCATTTCACAGTTTTAGGTGACTGTTTTGGTAAAAACAAACAGCTACAGGCTTTTTTTAAGTTAATATGCTGCCCTTATTGACTTGAAGTTTTTGAGATGTCGTTGATCTTAATCACCTGGGAACCAATGGAACGCATAAGCTGGAAGGGTTGTCACTAATCAAGTTGTCATATGTACCAATCTTGCATGCAATCTGTCATACCTTAATTATATCCCTTAAGATACTTTGATTGCCTTTAAATTACAGTTTATGCAGAATTTGCTAATATTTCCATTAATTTTTTCCCTTCCTTTGCCGGGATTATATTTAGCTGCATAATCAATAACCAGGAGATAGAATCTGATAGATCCATAATCTATAGCTATATTCACTGTTAGCACACTTGGTTTTTAATATTTGGTCTTGATATAAGTGAAATATAAATATCAAACACTGTTTGTCCCTTTGAAATCTCACCATCTTCATACATTGCTATCAGGGTGCTAAGAACTGGCAGTATAGAATCAAGACCCATTATAAGGATATAGCCTTGAATCAACTCTCCTTGTCCCAATGTAGCCATACCTGCACAAGCTTAAAGCACACTAACCATTGCTACTGATTTTGGAACTGAATCACATGCCTCAAGCATCATTAACTGAAACAGTTCCAGTGCTTTCATAGGCATTTCATTTTTCATATAACTTGCAATCATAATGCTCAAGAGACTATTTTATTGTCAGGCATTGCACAAAGAACAGAATTTGCATATGATTCCCTGCCAAACTTAGCTTGTACAGCATAACATGAAAATTTGCTTCATAGCCATTTCACAGAATGTTGGCATGAGTCTCCTTACCCTTCTTGAGAGAGCAGACTGGTAGCTCTGAAACAACACAATCCTTAAGCACATATGTAACCTAATCCAATCCAGACATTTATGATTCTTTCCAAGTTTTATCAAATAACTTGCGAGCACCATCGGTAGACCTAAGCTCACAGTATATATTGACAAGCTTAGGCGCTACTTGTTTTTATTAGGAAAATTATTGAATGAGATATTGAATCGTTGCAACATCAAAGTATGGAATCAAGACCCATTCTAATTTAACATATTAATTAACTGTTTAGTGCCTACATAATATTACAGTTTAGTCCAGTCCTCTTTTCCTAGAGCCAACGACTAGTGCTCTGTGAGCTTCAAAAATCAGAAACGAATGCCACATTGGGATATCTCGTGTAATGCTTGACATTGGTTTATACTCTATTTTTAAAAATGACTGATGCTAGACGTTACAATACATACGAGAGGTTTATTTCAGTTGTTACATTTATTGAGTTACCACTGGAAGAGTAATAGCCCATTGACTATAAGTCTTCAATTTTATTTGATGTCTGATTCATGATTCAGTGCAGCCCTAAACCGTTATTTCATTCAGTTATTGCATGCTAAAAATCTTGAGATGGAAGGCATTGTTTTGAGCATTTGATTTGTCTTTTTTACCAGCTTCATCTATTTGGTGTCCTTTAGGAATATATATGTAGAATAGGTTCATAGCAGGGTGTATTGGTCTTGGATGATTGTGCAAACATTGGACTGTGGAGAGTTTTATGTTGTTGGCAGTTAAATAAGCGTAGCATTTTGTTACTAGCTGGAGATGGATCAGGTAATTTTTTTGAGGTTTTGTTTGGTACGATTCCTTGACTTTTTATTAACTATCTAGCCCAAGTCAAACTATGACTTGCTAGTTTAAAGTTAAGTCTAAAAGGAATGTAGAGTTCCAAACTAGGAGAAATAAGGCAATTGGTGAGTATGATGTATTTAGCAAATGGCTTTTGTTTTCTTTGCTAAGTGCTACTTTGTAAACATACATGTAGGGTAATTCACGTGTCTGACTTCAATATAAATATTTTGTGTACAAAATATAGGATGAAAGCAGTTTTGCCGTATGGAGTTGCTTGAAATTAAGCATCATGACTAGACACAGTTGAAATTAATCACAAGGATCTCAAAAGGTGGGAGCAAAATGCAGAATGTTAGGTAATATGTTGAGCTTTCAAATTCTTCCAGATACTATTGTTAGGTAAACATTATGACCTTGAGATTTCTTTCAAGTAGTGTATTATTTAATTTTTGCTGCTGTTGCGAGTCTCTCTCGGAAATGACTTTTTACACTATTTATTGAAATTTCGTGAAAACAACGCCGCACGAAAAGTAAACAATGTCATACTTCTGCTGAACAGTGATCAGACACGTAAAAAATTATTTTGTTGAAACTTGAAAGACATTGCTTACTTCAATCAATGGTGTTAATAATGTTAAATGAAAAATGCTCGTGAGCTAATTTTGTCCGAAATTCCACTGTAATATTTCAATGATTCAATACTAACTATTAATATATATTTTGTCAACTTATCATAGATTTTAGATTTTTTAAATCTAATATGAAACTTTTAAGTAAAATGAATTACTATTTTTTTTATTCATATGAATCGAATACAAGTAGGTATAAAAGAATTTATAATAATTCACATATTCTTTTAATTAATTAAACACTATAATAATTATTATCGTCACCAACATTATCATTACCACCGTTATCATCATCACATCACTTTCATCATCACTATCACTGTCAACACCATCAATATCACTATTATCATTATCACTGTGACTATCACTAATATCTTTATTATTGTCGTTTTACTAACATCATCACAATCATCATTATTATCATAAAAAAAATATTCTTAAATTAATTTTAATACGATATGAAAATTTAAAAGAGTTTATTTTGAAACTAATCATATTTAAAAAATTAACTTGAAATTTTTTGAAACTAAAATTAAAAGCTGATTGTTATTTTTAAAAATTTCAAAACTCAACTAGAAACTAATCCAAATAGGACCTTAATCTTGATTCCAGATCAAAATATTTTCATAAAATTGTTTTATTATTTAGAAACAACACCAACTTATGGCCAAAAAGAGAAAAATATAATTTGCAGTTAAACAAAATGATATTTTGATAGTAGGTTCTAAAGCATTATAACACAAGATTACTTGGAAGTATTTACCCTAAAATATTCTTTTATCCAAGTAATTGTTAAGGAAAAAGTTATACTTCTACAAGTCTTCTGATTTTCAAGCGTGAAGCTTGAGAAGCAGAAATCATAAGCAAATGTGTTTGTGCGAGAAAACAACCTGATAAATTATTGTGTCACTATTGAATTTCCTTTCTTGTGACTATGGATGAATGTATGGGGCTAGTAGGGGCTTCCGCCCCTCCCTCAAGAAGCTGCAATAATAAGAAGAAAAAGAAGAAAATTATTATTAATAAAGACTTTAATATATTTCTGATTCCTGATAAATATATATTTTTTTGTGTTTGGTCCCTAATAAATTTTTCTTTCAGATTGGGTTTTAATTTTTCAAAAATATTATTTTAGGTCCCTGTCGTTAGTCTGTAATCGTTAACGGCCTACGCTGCTGTTAATCGGCCACGGGGACATGCCACATGTGGTATCATGTGTAATCTTTGTACCATGTGATTGGTACATGTGATGATCGTGAACCTTCGTTCGTGGGAGTATATGGACAAATACGTGAAGTGAGATTCTTTTGTGGAGTTGTCAAGTCAACGTGATGACGTTGTGATTATTTTGGAAAAGAATTTTGTTTTGTTAATCAACTCCTTTGTAGCTGGTTTTATAATTATGTTTTGAATTGAGGATGTAAATCATAAATTTAATTATATGTATGAACTAATTTATTTTTCGTCGTGTGAATGATGTGTACCGAGTTAATATATTTATATATATGTATAAATTCATTTAAGTATTTGTGTGTTTGTTTGGGTGAACGTATATCGCAAAAAAATTATTCTCATTTTTTCATAAACAAATTAATGGAGTTTTCATTTAAAATCAAAATTTACGCAATTTAGAATAGTGATATCATAACGACAAGATAGATCATTACAAGGATAATCGAAAGAACCACAATCACCAGTGACACAATGACACAAGTTAATGTCATTTGGATTTAAAATAACAAATGGAAGAATCGTTACTAAAAAATTTTAGGGGACCATTTTAGAACTTCAAAAACACGGGAGCCTAATTTAGAACAGAAAAATACATTAGGGAACCAATCATATATTTTAGCCTACAATTTAAATACTTGTTGCTACAATTTTCCTCCAAAAGTAGACGCTGTGCCACTCTATATTAATATTAGGGCTCCAAATAATCAACTTTGCATAAATAAGGAAGATTAGTAAGGTTATTAAAGACTAAAAGATATATAAATAACCCACTTTTCTATAGATTAATACGCGGAATAATTGTTTATAATCACTATTCATAGGGTTTTTTTAATAGGAAAATTTGACTTATTAATTTGTTACACACACGCACACACCAGTACCATTACATAAAATAAATAAATATACACACATATCAGTACCATTACATAAAATAAATAAATATACTTTTAATTTCAAATACTACTTAAATTGTCAAGATAAAGAAGTGTAACAAAATAACCTAATTAAAATATTTAAGCAAGGTCAAATCCAATTTTGTTTTGATGAGACCCTATTCAACATATTTACCCTTCTTAAAGTTTTTTTTTTATCAAAATAAAAGGTAGATCCCTCTTAACAGTGGAAAATAATAGTTCAACATTGAAATGGGTGTAAGAGAGTTGTGCTTAACGTGGTCACACACCCACTGATAAACTTACAATTTAACAATTCAATATTAGTGAAGTTCTTTTGTAGCTAAAATTACAATAAAACAATACAAAAGGAGTTGGGGAATTGCAGGATATCAAATACAAACACTAATCAATCATGTAATCACAAATGAACACAACTTGTACTGCTTCTGAAGCTCGTTCCATTCGTTTCAAATCTCGAAAAAGTCTTGGTCTTGAATAGTGGTCTTGACGAAGATGAATAACTTTGAAACAAAGGATCTCCAATGATGGGGAATGTGCTAGCAAAAATTGTATGAAGTTTAGTGTATTCTTATAGGCAACTTTAACTATAATGTTCACATTCAAAAGCTGGCTGAAGCAACAACTATCGTATGTTGACTCCTCCAATGTAAGTGGTAATCCCACAACCATGCTTTTACTATGGCTCTACAATAAAATAAAATAAAAGATAAAAAAAAATGTGTCAAAATACGACAATTACAAAAACAAACAAATTAAAAAGCTTATATCTTTTTGGTCACCTCTATTAAAAGAGCCTGTAGGTTAGGAGAACTTTTAAGTAAGGAAATAACAAATAGAAGCTCCTTTGTTTTGTTGAAATCCACACCATATAGTTTTAGATATTTTAAGCAGTTGAATGATTGTAGTATCTTTGGAAGAATACCTAAAGACAAAATCTATACAGAGAAACATAACAAGTGTGAGATGTATTTGTATATGTCAAACTAGAAATAAAAATATTAATCCATGAGCAAAAATACAACCATGTTTCTCTTTTCGAGTAATGATAGATAACAGCCTTACAAAATCAAATTGTGTGGTCAAGTTACGTAGAATGGATGTGTAAAACTATCAAAATAAAATCATATCATTTATGATGTCCTCTTAGTCATTGGTTTCATTTATGAAAAATATATAGTAGCTTACGTTTCGTTGTATAAAAATCACTCCATGTAGAATTGTGTAGTTAGAAAAGATAGGTGTATACAAGGTTATCAAACTCGAGAGTTTACGCAGACTCGTGAGAATTTCATGAACTCAACTCGTAGACTCAACTCGCAGATTCGTAAGAGTTTACTTCATATAAAAATAATATCAAAATATCTATAAATAGCATACTAATTAAACATTTCAATAATATAATAAAGCAAAGTAGTATCACAAAGTTAAGAATATTAAAATAACCAAGTCTAGTAATAATATATCACTAGTAGACAATAATTTGTAGAAGTTATAGTAGTGGTAGATCATTCTCATCGAGGATTTCATGTTATTAAGTTTGGTATTATTAAAGTTAAGAATTTTCTATTTGAGAATAGCAAGCTAAATGAATATATGTTGAATGTTAAACACATAGAAAACAATAAAAAAATGACTTACATTTTGGTCTAATTTTTTTAACTTGCTAACTCGTTGACTCGGTGGTAAACTCGAGAGTCTATAGAGTTTACTGAGAGTTTATAGAGTTTACTCAGAGTCTACTAAAAAAAGAGTTTACTCAAGAGTCAACTCGCAGAGTACAAGTGGACTCGTAAACTCGTAAGAGTTAGCGAGTTAACTCGAGAGTTTGATAACCCTGGGTGTATATATTACAAAAGTTTTACATAAAATCTATCAAGTTAATGTAAAGGCTAACAAATCATATCCAATAAAAAAATAAATAAACTCATATCAATGTTGTTGCATGTTTTCTTACCTTAACATATCCTTCACCTAGATAGATATTTTCCATTTTCGACAAGGCTTTGAGCAAATTAGATATTGTCTTTCTCTCAAAGTTATTCCCGTGTGTATCAGCCACGAGTGAAAGATCAGTCAAATTCTCGGCTTTCTCCAAATAAATTAACTGGATAACTTGATCACTTTGTACATGTAAGATTTTGAGAGAAGAGGGAACATTGATACACTCAAAACCAAAACACGATGAAATGATGAGTGTCACAAGTGAGGCACAACCAAGCAAAAAGATTTCCTAGTGCATTGGACTCAAATCTAATATTAGATAGGTGAAGTTTGACTAGACTTTTAAAGCAACAAAAATTAGGTACATTTGATACTTTAAAATTGTGAAGTTTAAGATGAGTCGATCCCTCACAAGAAAAGATATGAGATGATATTGAGTAAAGTTCTCTTTTTAGGTTCATAAGCTCAAGTTGTGGAACTAAAGTCCACATATATCTCCATTTTTTCGATAATATACTGGTTCTAACCACTTCTTCATGCGACAAGCGTTGTAGAATGATTCCAATCACATCAATTGATAATTCACTTATTCGATCAATGTGATAAGCACGACCAACCTTCTTGGACAAAAGCATTAGCAAACTAGAAATTCAACCGTGAAGTAAATTATATCATTATCATTGTAAAAGTACAAAAAGTACATGCATGCATCTCTATTCAACCTTATTACACATAAAAAATTGCATAATTTTAATACTTAGTAGTTATATTTAGTTGCTTGAAAATGTTTTTGTAGTATTGTACTTATATATGGCAAAATCTTGATGTATAATTATATCTAAACTCCAAAGCTAATAAAAACAATCCATTATACAAATGGTAAAATAATATGCATGATTTGATCCGCTAACAATGTGCAATATGTAACCTTAGTTTTCAAATCTAAATCAAAAGGTATTAATTAAGTTTGTTATACCATGATGCAAGGTTTTAAATTGTGAATGCAATTACATTCCAAATACCGAAATTGTAGAGCATAATTAGCAAATTCTTAAACCTTTAAAACTACAATATCGTTATTGACACCAATGAGAAACTATGGCAAGATCAATGCTTTAAACCAAAATTATCTTCATACTACACTATAAAAACAAAAGAGCTACTAAAATCATGAAAGTTACATTATAACAATAATAAAATGTATAGTTCATTAAGTCATCCACATAAATGCTCTAGAACATTAATGAAACAAATTGATATGTGTATTCACATGTTGAGGGTGCATATTTGTTAGTAAATTATTCATTAATACAACATGACACAATGGTACACATGTGTTGTTAATAATCCATTAATATTAAGCCCTTCCAAATTTCTTATATCATTTATTTTAATAAAAAAATGTAATTTCTTCTTATGTAAAACTATATGGTTCAAAAACATTGAAAACTATGCAATAATTTTAAAGAAAATGCAATTTTTCTCAAATTTTTATGCAAAAATGTAGTAATGACAACTTCCAACGAATATCTAACAACAAATCTTTTTTAAATTAGTCAAAAGCATTGCTTTAATAAATGAAAAACATTATTCCTTGTTATGTGGTTAATGGTTCAAAAACAATGGAAATTATAATAAGGTTAAATCAGTTTTTTAGTCTTTTAATTTTTTTTAGATTCAATTTGGTTTTCTATTTTTTTTTTGGTTCAATTTGGTTCTCTAAGTTTTTAAATCAATTTAATTTGGTCCCTCAATATAAATTATAAGAAATCACACTTTATGACAATTCAAAATCGTCACTAAGTAATTTTAAACAATCATAAAATTTACATTTTTAAAAAAATGATCTAGCTATGAAAATTAGAAAACTAAATTGAACCATAAAAAAAATTAAAGATTGAATGTGTTTTAAAAATTAGAGAACCAAATTGAATAAAAAAATTAGAGAATCAAATTGAACCCAAATAATAAATTAGAGGATAAAAAACTAATTTAACATTATAATAGTTTTAAAAAGAAGCCAAAATGTTCAAATTCTTAAAAGCAAAAGTTTTTTTTAAAAGAATTAACTGAAAAAAGGATCCCATTTTGATGACAATAGTGAAGAAATAATTTAAATTAAATCATAGAATAATAAAATCATGAAGGAAAAAATAAAGATATAGGTTGAGAGAGTTAGAAATCACCTGAGATGAGTAAGAAAATTAATATAGAGAATAATTGTTTTCCTTTGACGAAGAAGAAAGTTAATATAAGGAACATGCTCTTCTATGATGAAGAAGAAAACAAATGACCATGACCACTCTCTTATCTATAGAGGTGGTATTAATTTATGGGATTGCATTAAAAGAATAAATTAAATGAATTCCTATCATCAAAGTTTTCAAAAAAATGAATTATATTAGTTTTTTTTTAGAATGAGCAATATTAGTTTTATTCTTTATTAGTGTTTATTTAAATTTTCCTAATAAATAATTTTATTGTTATAACACAATTCTTAAAACTTGTGGATGTAGTTGTATTTGACCATATCTTTATTACATATTTACAATAAAAAAAAATTATATGTAAGAATCCTAAATTAAATTAGTTCTTATTCTTCATACAATTGAGTTTATTTTAAAATTAAGAAATATTTAATTTTAATTTTTTTCTTAAAAGATAATTTTTTCCTCCTATTTTCTTAAGTTTCAAATTTTAATCCTTTATTTTTTAATTGAGACATTTTATCCCCCACTTAAAAAAAATCATAATTTTAGTCTCATGACCAATTTCAAACGTTGATTTGTGTATGCTATTATCAACATTGTTTGACACATGTCTGTTTATTATTTACATAATAAATAATTTTATTTAAATCATTTAATTGCTAACAAGCTTAACTTATTAAGAAAAAGAATTAAAAAAATACATAATCAAGTATGGAATTCACAAAGAAAAATAAAATTATAAATTTTTTAAAAGTAAGGAAAGAAATGTCTTAATTAAAAAGTTAAGGGACTGAAATCACATATTTATTAAATATAAGTGAAGGATGAAATATTTCAATTAAAAAATAAAAGACTAAAATTTTTAATTTGAAAAAATAGGGGGACAAAAATTACATTTTAGCATAATTTTTTTTATAAAATTTTAAATAGGATATATATATATATATATATATATATATATATATATATATATATATATATATTTAAAATATAATATAGTTACCAAATATAATACCAAATAATTATGCTTATAGTAAACACTTAAAATTTTATTGAAAATGATTAATAATTTATTTGATATTTATATTTTTTTCAAAGATCTAATATAAGAAACGAATAATCAAATATCATTTATTTATTGATTATATTTAATATGTTTATAAAATTAGAGATTTCTTTCAGTAAAAAAAAACATAATGATTTCTTTCCTGAAAATATATTAAGTAAATTTTAAAATTTTAATCTTTTTTACCAAAACATTAAGTTCCGTAATATTTATTTTATTCTTATGTGTTTAGTTCTGATCCCAACAGAATTTAGGATATATAAGTCCAATTAACGTGATGTATCAGCCGCATGACCAACGCATACATATTTTTTTTTTTAGTTCGTAATAGTCATGGTCACTTCATTCTCCTAAATTTTGGATGCAATTATTTTGTTTTATGTATGTGTATTTTTTAAAGAATGATAATACAGTTATGAAACACAATTAGGATTTATATATTAATTTTATGATATTCAATGAAGTTTTAAAACTATTTACATATATAATTAATATAGAGTTCAACGAAAAACTAATATATTATTTATATAAATATATACATCACCATTTTCTTTAGACAGTATTTATTAATATAATTATTAAGCATAGTACATAATCATTCTAAATTTCACTATTATTCTTTAAAATAACCCAATAAAAAGTAAAATAGACCTCAATATAATTATTAATGTTGTATTCATATAAATAAAAAAGTAAACAGACTTTTTTTTTCCTTATATACTACATGGTATTACATATTGTTTTCATTAAATAATATATATATATATATATATATATATATATATATATATATATATATATATATATATATATATATATATATATATATATATATATTAACTTCAATGATATTATTAAATGTAAAATATTTATTAAATTTAATAAAAATAATAAATGTTTATTGAATGTGAGATTTTTTTATATAAATCAATATATTTTCAAATTAATATTAATATAATATGTAAACACACACACACCCAATATTTCATTTCGTATTTTTCATCCATAATTTCTATATTAAATAAATTATTATCATTTTTTTAATTTTAATCAATATATAAAAATCATTTTTTAATTATTAATGTTTGTAACTAATGTTTTTAAGTGAGAAAGTTAACATTATTAAATAAAATTTAGCATCAAAATTAACATAATAAAATTTATATTGAGTCATATATATATATATATATATAAATCAATATAACTATTATTATTCACTGGTAATTATTTTATTTTTTAAATACAATATACAATGAATTTAATATAATTTTATAAAAATCAATACCGTTATTAATGAAATGTATAGAATACATGAAAATTAAATGTGTGGATTCTCGTATCAATCTCTGTGTATATCTCTTTAAAAAAAATCTGTGTACATAGGATTTCTATTCTATGATATTAATTACTGTGTTGACTGAACATAATAAACAATTGAATTGACTTTCATAACTTTTTAATCTTGAAATTCAATTCAATTTTATTTTTCAGTTTCAAAGACCAATTGAATTGTATATTATATTTAGTAAATACAGTAATAATGTTATAGGGTTAGAATTATATATATATATATATATATATATATATATATATATATATATATATACTATTTTAAAAATAAATTTCCTTTTTATTAAATTATGAAAAACATATTTTAGTTGAAAATGATTATTTATTTATTTATTTAGCATTATTATAAAATGATATTATCAATTATTTTCATAATATATATATAATGTAAATTATGAATCACTTATTATTTAACACTAAATTTTAACAATAGTGATACATCTTTTTTTAATATGAATATAATATATACATCTTGGTTATAAAATAAAGGAAATATCATCAATTATTTAATATTTTGTATTGATTATCACAACAAAAAGTCACATATTATAAACTTATTTTAGAAAAAAATACACTATAAATCACATATATAATCATTAAAAAATTAAAATAAAATTAACTACATGATGTTAAATATCTGTTAAATAAAATCAATACAAATATATATAATGTGTTTTTTGTTTGATTTTTAAAATAATATCCAAAAATCAAACCTAAAAAAAAGTCATAATTGATTCAATCCCCTTTCTAGTAACCTTGAATCCATTTTAGACTTTTTTTTTTACCGATCCTTTTTACATTACATTCCAACGATCCCTGTATGAAACGAATTTGGATTTCATGGTGACATTACTTTCTTTGTTTTCCATTTCCTTTACCACATCTGACCTAAGTTGTAAAAATCCTCAACCTTTATGCCTGAAGTTTTTTTCGTTGTACTTCTCTAATTGAAAAATGAGTTGAACTTAGCACCAGAATTAAAATTTTACTTTTAGAATTACTTTTAGAACCAGAGTTAATTCTTTGACATTTCAAGGGGTCGCCGGGAGAATCATTGGTGAATGAGGTTTGGGATTTTTGGATTTGTAGAATCTCTTAGTTGATAATCGATACATGAAACGACCAAGAGTTAACATGCGTAATATTTGAAAAATACAGGTGCATGTATAATATATATGAAATATAAGGGGTGCGTCTATAATTATCTTAGAAATAATTTCAGGATTCGACTTTTAAAATTAAACATAACTTTACGTCGCTGCAGGATGTGTGAAAGAAATTGTTTTAAATGTGGAGGGAAGGGGGATCTTTTGTAATTTGAGTAAAGCATAGGGAATCTTGTTATAGTTTGCCCTTTATATATAATTTTATTTAAATTGGTTGTGGGTATGTTTAGGTAAATTTTTTTCAAAACCACTTATAAGAGAAGAAAACAAAAAGATAAAAAAAGAACTTCTTCAATCCATAAATTATAATTAGCTTACACAAAAATTAAAAATCAGAGTTTTAGAGAAACTAACAAGAGCATTGATTTCATTTACAAATTACCATACCTTTAGTCATGTTTATAAGAAACAAATTGTAACGTATTTATAAATTAGAATCTTATAATAAGTTAATTTTAGTCTATAAAAAAGTTTCTTTCATTTTTTTTAAGTACTTCCAAAGAAATTCACTAAACAGATATGTATATTTTCTTTTGTATTTATCTTGCATTTTTGTATATAGTTAAAAAGATACTTCAAAGAAAAATAAGTGATTGAACATAAGTTGTTAATGTCTTAAAATTTAGGTTGAATCGTTCAACTACTATCCCAGTTTGATTCTTAACAAGAAATAATTTTTTGTCAAAATTTATTTAATTCTGAATTCACCCGGATCATTTTCTCTTGGTGAACAAGAGTATTAAAATAAAAAAACTCCGAAGCATGCAAACACAAACAAATCCTTGATAGTTGACACCAAGGTTATCAAACTTAGCTCGAGAATTTATACAGACTCGTGAAAGTTTCATAGACTCGACTCTCGTAAACTCGTAAGAATTTACTTCATATAAAAATAATAATAAAATATTTATAAATAACATACTAATTAAACATTTTAACAATATAATAAAGCAAAACAATAAATCATAAAATTCAGGATATTTAAATAGATAAGTATAGTAATAATACATCACTAGTAGACAATAACTTGTAGAGGTTATAGTAGTGGTAGATAATTTTCATTGATGGTTTGATATTATTAGAGAATAAGGGTTTCATATTATTAAACGTGAAAATTTTGTATTTGAGAATAACATGTTAAATGAATATATATTGAATGTTAAACACATAGAAAATAATAAAAAATGACTTATATTTTGGTCTAATTTCTTTAATTTGCTAACTCGTTGATTCAGTGATAAATACGAGAATCCACCGAGTTTACTTAAAGTTTATAGAATTTACTTATAATTTATTAAAAAAAGAAGAGAGAACAAGTGGACTCCTAAACTCCGAAGAGTTAACGAATTAACTCGAGAGGTTAATTATTTTGGTTGACACTGCATTTCTCTCGTATTTAATTATCCAAAAGTAACGTTGAAAAGGACTTAAAGTGAAGAATATCTGCGAACTCATTCTGTCAGTGCGCTGAGGACTGACCACAAGCATCATCAACCCACTAAGCTTCAGTGAAGAAATTGAACCAACTGAGAAATAATTGAATATCTCAACGAGAGGAGCACGCTCTGCAGCTAACAGTTTGTCAAAGGTGGCGGGTATTATCCGCTTTAACTGATGTTAACAATCTACAAATGAATCCTTTTGATCCAAGTAAACAGACCTCAAACGTGTTGTTTTTCTCACTATTATATAAGGAAAGAGGTATATAAAAAACAAACAAAAAATTCAACAATTTATTTAGTAAGTGAAATAAAGATTAATAGAAAGAAGGTTGGGATCATTATGCTAATTTTACACTAATTCACCTAATTCTCTCAGTTGAATTCGGCAAACAGCAACTGAATTTGCTAATATTTTGACTAATTCTGAGATAAATTTATCCAATGGTTAGTAATTGTTCCTAAAATCTAAACACATTCTTCTCTTTCAAAAAAACATTATAAGTAATCAAATTTACATACTTTCAACTAACATTAAAATTAGTTTAATTTTTCACTCACTCAATATTAAATGTAACCGACTTAATTTTTTCACTCATAAAGTTAATCTTAAAATTAGTCAAATTTTACCTTTTCAACTAACATTATAGATAATCTTATTGATCACATCAATATTAACTA
Organism: Glycine soja; assembly: GCF_004193775.1. Taxonomy (NCBI): domain Eukaryota; kingdom Viridiplantae; phylum Streptophyta; class Magnoliopsida; order Fabales; family Fabaceae; genus Glycine; species Glycine soja. Next base: position 12,515,921 of record NC_041003.1, on the reverse strand, counting down.
ACACTAAAGTCATCCTATATTTAAAAATCGTCAATTTCGCAATCAATCGGACTAGTTAGTGAGAAATTCCGCATGCAATGTTTCCTTGTAGCAAAATATTAGTGTATTATAATACGATCAGTGACTGAGAAATTATTATCTGGGTTTAAATGTGTTTTAACTCCTTATCAACATGATGAATCTTAATTTGAGTGCTTCAACACATTTTGTTGGTTTTAATTCTTATAATTTTCTTAAAAACAATTCTTATTATCATTTAATGATTCTGTAACATATATATAAATATATCATGCTAGTAAACTATTTTAAGATGGTTACTGACATAATTAAATACATTTCATGCCATCAATAAATGGTAACAAACATCATTTTCAAACTTTATAAAGATACTAAAAAATAACATTTCTTATATTAATTATTTTTAAACTAAAAGTATCTCTAATCAATAATTTATTGAGTAACAATTAGAAGAGAAAAGACTATTAATGATAATGATAATGATAATTTTGGGAAAAAATTATAAATATTATTATTAACTACATTAATCATTTTTCTTAATTTCGATGAATTAGGTAATAAAATCTTATAAATAACAATGAAGAAAATGCAATGTGTTTTAGGTTTTTAAAGATTTGATCAAATTGATTTTAGTCTCCATATTTTAAAAAATATAGTTTTGATTTTTTTTATTTTTGAAGTATTGTGGATTTCATCCCTCCCACCTAATTCATTTTGATGTGATTAAGGAAGAAACCTATCATGTTTAAAAAAATATAATGACTAAAATTATTATTTTTAAAATGCAAAGAGCAGAGACTAAAATTAATTTTCACCAAATATTAGGGAGCATAAAATATATTTTATTCTTTTTAAAAAAAAATTATGATGACAAAATCATTTTTCATTTTTTTTAAAATGTTTTACATAATCATTTTATTATAATCTATTATATATAATAAGTTTATTTACTTTTAAAATAATCATAAAATAATTATATTAAAATAATTTAAATAGTGATTTAAGTTACATCATACATATTACATAGACATTAAACTTTCGTCATATATATTAATTAACCTTATTATCTGCAAGAAAAGATTTGTGTTCTTTCCCTGATATGTGCGGTGATTAATTTTTAATTTTAACACCTTTACCTGATCCAACCTCTCTGAGTCACTGATCTGTCTTCCGTCGTGGTTATTATGACGACATATACTTGTGATGTGAACTCGACATTCATCCACGTGCTACTTTGTGTGTTGGTTTATTGAGAAGGGACAAGCAAGAAGACACTGAAACAATTAAACACTGAAATACCAAAAAGAAACTGATGAGCTTTGAAGGTTTTCTGGGAACATGATAGGGTTAAACAAGAAAAATAATGCTTTCCTGGAAGATTGAGTTGGAGAATTGTCCCTTTCATGCTGTCAAAGTGGGAAGCAACTATAATTTACCTCTATGGTATTTTATTTAGATTTTGAAAAATTAATTTCTCTTTAATTTTACTACTATTTTATCTTTGCTTCTTTGGAAAAATTTTACTACTTATTGAATGTTATTACATATTAGAGTTGGCCATACATTTTGATAATTAAATGGTTAACTAAACTATAATTTAGTGTTCTTTTTATAAATCATATCTATCTTTTATTCGAGAGAATGATGTTTGATATCATATGTTAGAGTTAAACAAGAAAAACAATGCTTTTCCAGAAGAATGAGTTGGCCAATAGTCCCTCTCATGCTGTCAAAGTGGGAAGCAACAATAATTTACCTCTATATAGTAGTTTATTAATTAGATGTTAAAAACTTAATATCTTCTTAAATTTACTTTTATTTTGTTTTGGCTAAGTTGGAAACTGCAATTTTTATCTCCAAAGTTTGACTTTGTTGCAAATTAACCAAATTTATTTTATTGATTAATATTAGGTAAAAAGAGGTCTCTCTTTCTTTCTTCAATCACCAAATCCTTATAACTCCTACAACTTAATCAAATGTTTAATTAAACTAATATTTTATTGAAATTAATCGTATCAATAACATTTACTGTAAGCTTGTTTGACATTTTTGTGCTCGAGACACTGCATATAGTCTGAAATATTTTCTGCAGTTAAGATTAAAACAGGCGTATAGTATTAAACATGGGGAACAGAAGCCTCTCTCTCTCCTACTCTCTCACTCTCTCACTCACCCTCCCTTCTCTCAATGTCTGTCTGCACTTTTGCAGTTGAGACTAGAGAGAATGTAAACACTCTAAATATGTTTGTTCTCAATGCAATTGCCTGATAAATTAATTAATTTCTAAAATTTAACTTTTTACTAATAAAAATTCTTCTCAATTTTGTATTAAAACTCTTTCAGATTCAAATTATGGAAATTTAGTAAGTACAATCTACAAATTATAATTTCCTTCTTTCAAATCTCCAAAATTTGAGAAGAGACAAAAAAAGAAAAAAGGAAAAGACTTCAACCCTCTAATTTCCTCTCTTGATGCTTTCATGCCTCTTCAAAATTCAAACACTAAATATTAGCCCTGACAAGAAAATTACAAGAGTGGTTACTGGTTATTACAAACTGCCTCTAATGGAAGGAAAACAACAAAGGAAAAAATAAAGCCAGTCCCATTTCTAGAAGACAAAGGCAGTAAAAACAATTTTAAAAAAAAAATAAGAGGAAAAGGAGGGCATAATTTAGAAACAGCAACATAAATGCCTTTCTCATTACAGCCACCTAAAGCAAAAGGCCAAAACCCAGTTGGCTTTCTCTGTTACCTTGTCAGGGCAAGCTGTCCCTTGTTGATGACATGACTGAATTTGAAGGTGTGGAAAGTGACATGTTATGTGTTTAAATTAACAAATTATGTGGGCACTCCTCAACTATTCTCAACCTTAATAAGAGGAAAGAAGTTGTGATATATGTGCAGACACTATTAAGTAACACACATTCCTCATATAGTATTAAGTTGGACCCTTTTTTATTTAATTTTTTTATGTGATCGCTTTTTTTTATCACTTGTAAATAATAACTCCTTTTGATGGTATATATGATAGAGATTTTAAAGTTGAAAAATGCAAGGAATGTACAAACAATAGAAGTATGTTTGTTCATGTATCATTTTCCTAATAAAAGCTACCCTCTATTCTATTGATGGAAGATTGTACAGATATAAGTAAAGGTTGACTACATTCAGCCAAGGTTAATTGAACACACCAACAAAGATACCCTAAATTTTCTCTGTTTTAGATTGAGTGCAATCTTTCTAGTTCTACTTTTATTGTATTCCTACCAAAAAACCTTGTCTTCTAGTGATTGGATCAATGGAGTCATGGAGATAGAATAGCCAGGTAACCATAAGGTACACTGGCAATTCAATAATGAGGGTTGAACCTGCACTGTTGAGATAGGCCTTTTGTCCTATCTGTAAAACTGAATGTTAGCATTGGAAGAAGGGTGAGAAGTTATAAAAATATTAGTGGAATTTCAGCTGAGAATAGAAAGCAAAACACAAGTTCCAAATTTGTTGCTGCTTCCTTTGTTCTTTCTAAGCTTTTCCTTGTTGTGCCAAAAAGCCTCACAATGGATCCTTCACAAGATTTAGCATCAGAAGTGGAATTCAATGGCACTGAGTCTGGATGGACCACATATATTGGATCTCCTATCTACAATGAACAGTCCAATGGTGATGATGAGCACAGTGTAGATTTTGAAGACTATGGCAACAATTACAAGAATTCTCATAGAAGCATTTATGATGATGACAACAAAAGAGAGAACAATGATGACTTCAACAGAGATACAGATGAAGAGAGTGATGATTCCATGGCTTCTGATGCTGCTTCTGGTCCAAGTCACCTTCACCTTGTGCGCATAAACAGTGAGGGAAGTCATGGAGGCTTGGATTTCACTGAGCATACGGAAAATGATAATGACAAGATTCGCTTGACCAAGAGAACCACCAAACAGGTAAGAAAGACAAGATATGAAGGAATTGTTGGTGAGAAAGAAGAAGCCTCACTGCTTGTGGCAGATAGTGCTGCTAGTCATGCTTAAGGAGGAGCCAGGTAAGGTATTTTTTCTGTTCATAGAGGGTCAAATTAGCAAAGTTCATATAATATAAAAACACTAGAGATAACTAAAAAATAAAGTGATACATCTGTTAAGAGTTTCGAAGTTTAATTTAAAATAAAAGGGGTAGGGTGGCGTATCCTTATGCTAGGGAATATTGTTTCATTGACCAAAGTATGAATATGTGCTATTATCACTGCAATAAGTGAGAAGTTTAGCAACTCTTTTCCTTTGTAAGGATTGTTACCACACTCACAACTCAGCAATCAGTTTTGCCACCTGAACTGGAAATCAAAGAGTTGCTTATACTCTCTACTATTTTCATTTCCAATGGCAAAAAAATTCCAATTTTTGGCATCATTTTATATAGTCTTTTATAAATTATATGCTTCTGTTTAATTGACACAAACTTTCTTAAAGATGATTTTTTGGTTTTTTTGGGATAGGTACATAATAGCTGAATTTTTCAACTTGGAAATATGGAGAAGGGAGTGTACTCAAACCAAAGTTTTCTTCTACCACCAAAGGAGACTCACCGACCAATCATGCAATGTGAACTAGTGTACAAGCCAGTGAAGCTTGGAGAAGAAAATTGTAAGGCTTATGTGAAATAAAAATAGAAAATATGGTAAAAATTTGCCAGATCCAAAATAGTAGTTACTAGAATCATATTTAAGTATCGAACATAATAAGAAGAGGCAATCAAATGTTTATTTTAAAACTGTACTGTAATGTAATTGCCTGGCAGGTCATTCAAGATAGACGGCAAAAACACAATGTAGTTGGAAGTAGAATGGTTGTTAAATCAATGTACATTTAATGTTTTTATGGGTGCAGACTGGTCTTCTCTTCCTTCTTTACTACAATCGGATAATGATAAAAGTGTTGGAACTTTATGTGCAGAAATATGAAGTCCTATATCAATATGAATGAATTAGGTCATAACTCATAAATACCAAAAATTGTTAGTGTAAGTAATTCTAAGCTGGTTTAGGATTTGATTCTTGTCTAAGCATAAAATCACAAATAGAGTACTATTTTGTTTTTATCTCAAAGTGAAGCATTTCTAACACCAGAGAAATTAGTTGAGTGTCACATAAAAACCCCATATATATATATATAGAGAGAGAGAATACGACTCTAGCGAAAATAATTATTAACAATCATTAGATTATGATTAAAAATAATAGACGATTGACATTAAAATATTTAAAACTTAAAATTACAATCTAATATGACCATTAAATTTTTAAAAAATTCATCAAACAAATCACCTCTTAAAATATTTCAATTATCGTTAATCCATTACCATGACTGTCACTATCTCCGTCAGCATGACCATTGTCGACGTTGCTACCACCGCCACCATCGTTGTCAGCGGTGGTAGCAGAGGTAGTGACAACGACAACAGTCATGACAGTGGTGGCGGCGACAGTTGATGAAGGTGGTGGTAATGACAACGAAAATTATGGTAGTAGCTGTAACGATAGTCATGGTGGTGGTAGTGATGATGATGAAGGTCATGACAACAACGGTGGTGACAATTGAGGATGGTGGTGGTGGTCGTTGAGGATAATGGTAGTGGTAATTGATGATGGTGGTGACGACGACGATTATGAAAGTGGCAACTATCATGATGATGATAGGTTAATTGAAATATTTTAGAGGGTAATAATTGAAATATTTTTAGATTTATTTGTTATTTGGTTAATCTTTTAGAGATTGGATGATGCATTAAGTTTTAATTTTAAATTTTAAATATTTTAATCTCAATCATTTATTATTTTTAATCTTCATCTGATGATTGTTATTAATTGTTATCGTGTTTTCACACAAGACAGTATTCTCATAGAAGTCATGTTATATATACATATATGGGTTAAAAGATTTTACATTATCGACCAATTAGAAATTAACATTGATATAATCTTTAAGATAATTATTATAATATATAATAGTTAATCAAGTTAGAGAAAAAAATTATGAACTAATTTTACATAATCATCTAACCATAAATCATTATGTATGATAAATTTATTAATTTTTAATAATTATCTTAAAAATTATACATATAAGATGATTGGTGATTAAATAAGAATATAATTTTACACTGTATAATCATAAAACTCAACTTATTTTAGATGATAATCTAAAACATGAAATTAAGATTTATTTAATATTTAGTCAGAATAACATTTTTTTTAATCATGTGATGCAGTGTATTGTTGTGATTTATTGCATGTTCCATTATTAAAAAAATTCACATGTTTTGGACTCACCAAACCAAAACAGAGTGCTTTGGGTAGGCTCTCTCTTATCTTTTTTTTTTTTAAAAAAAAAAAAAGTAGCACGCAAGTTATTTTTGGAGCAGCCAATAACTCACTAGGGTCAGCTCACTCGTGAGAGTTTGGAGTAGATGGATAAAGTTTTAAAGCTTGATCTTTAACGTTATCATTATATATATTTTAAAAAAAAAAATCATGAAGCGGCAATTTTTTCACTAAAAATAAAATAAATTAAAAGTGTATAACGAGTTCATTGAAGAAAGTGCAACTAAAATAGAAAAAGTAATTACTAAAAGATATAAACATCATTGAAAGCAACTAGAGCAAACATACGTACCAAACGACAACTGCAGAGGATAGGGATAGGAAGACAGAATACGCTAACATCCACTGAGCCTCTCGTTAAGAGAACTAGAGAAGGGATATTGGCAGTATTTTTTGTCAAAGTGGATTTTGGTTCTCATATCACTAGAAATTGTAACAATATATATTTACTATTCCATTTTATATTATGTGATAAATTTTCTTTTAATTAAATGCAGCATGACTATTTCTGTTTAAGAACATTGCAAATATTTACTGTGAAAATTACAAATCACAAAATTTAATATGGTTTGCTAAATTTTGTATACATGTTCTATGTTTGGTAAAACTAACTTATAAGTTACTTGAAAACTTATAAGTTAAGAGTTCAAAAGTTGGATGTTAACTAAAAACTTTAGATTATTTAACTATTAAAAGTGTTTAATAAGATTAGTTGATAAATGTCAAATGATTAATACGACATTGTTAGAATATAAGTTAGTTTTATCTTTATTAGAATAAGCTTATTTATCAATAGGGTCTCAAGTGTTTATATTTATAAAAAAAATGGGCTTATTTAAATTTTTTCATACCTGAAATATAGTTTGTTTTCAAAAAAACTACCTAACATTCATTTTTCTCCTAAATACTTGAAAAAAATTTGTGTTTTATTTTAGTACTTGTCGTCAGGTTGCATCCATTAAGTAGTTACGTAACAGATGAAATATCATGTCATCACGCTTAGTCACTAACCATATAAGCACAGGCCTCCACGTCATTAATTTTTGCTTTTAAATATTTAAAAAATGAGATTTAAATCAAATTGGGCTTTCTATTATTTTGGAAATTGTTCATACCTCACAAACGGGACTTCATCTTCTCAGCAATGGTATTTTCTTTCTTCAATGGCTGATTGCGAGTGTTATCGAGGTAGTGACTTCATGTATTTTATGACTTCATCTTAGTGGTCCCTTGGTTAGTGGCTTTCTTCACAAACATGACTTCATCTTCATCTTTGTTCACGTGTACATGTTGTGGCATTCCTCTTGTTTAGTGGTCCTTGTTATCTTCGAAAACAAGATAGGAGGTACCTTTGAACTGTACCAGGTAATGTTATTTTATTGTTTTGTTTATTTTCTTTTTCTTTGGTAGTGGTCCCCTTGTCTCCCATGACCTGGTTGCAGTGGTCCCTATTTTGTGAAGTCGAAAATTTTTTAAATTTGTATTTGGGTTTTTTTGGGGGTTTTGATGGTTCGTGTATCAAATGATTTTGGGTTTTGTGTAGGGTTGGTTTATGATTTAATCGGGTTTGATTAAGGTTGATTAGTTTTCAATAAGGGTCTAATTAATGGCATAATTGGGTACAAATTGTATAATTAAAATTCATGTGTGTGTGTGTGTGTTTAAAACATTGTTAAAACATCTTTTATGCCCTTAAACTATTTGGAGTTAAAACATTGTTTCTATATGTGTTGCAGGCATGAGTTTCAAATTAAAATTGCATCACGGTGGTTTCTTTCAAAGAGACCATGTGATGCAATATGTTGGGACTAGCAATTATGTAAGTGTCATTGATATAGATGTTGACAAGTGGTCATTCTTTGAAGCAATTGGGATTTTAAAAGAAGACTTTGGATATGGTGATCAACCAATAAGGCTATGGTGGAAAGGTGGTGATGGTGATTATAAGGAGATGACCATAGACAATCATGCATTGGAGTTGTCTAATTATGCGATTGCTAACAATTGTGAGGTGGAGTTGTTTGTGAAATGTGCTAGTGGTAATGAGGGGATTGTGGATGACAATTTTTCTGCTCCCATGAACACAAGGTTTGAGATCATTACAGGATCCAAACACAAATAGCACACAGGGAGTGAGTTATCACACAAAACAAATATACAAGACGTAATCAAAATAAAGTATAAAAATATTTATAACATAACTCAACTTAATACAACCCATGTCACTTCACCACTTTATCTTTAAAATACATTTTTCAATCACTAATCACATTACACATGAATCACACACTCGAGTCAAGATGCAATAACACTCATCAATTTCATAATAAACAATTAGCAAGTGTTATGCAACAATTATATTAAGACTCAAGCCTCTTACATGCAATATGATACCATGTTAGTGAAAAATACCCTAGGGCGCTTAGGAGTACATAACAAGACATATCACACAATAGGTATGTCAGATCACTCTTTCTAAGTAAAATCATAAGGTGACCAGTCAAGGTCACTCCGTTTTGCGAGAATGCTCTAACCATATGGGATCAACATGGGCTTAAAGGAGCACTCAATTCTAGTGTCTTTACCCCCAAGGCCTAGACTCTGAAGAATCCATTAGGGTCTCACCTTCTTGATTCAGGTCCAACCCCTAAAACAATTTTTGCAAGCAAACATTATTCATGAATTGTACAATACCCATGACCTCACACTCGAGTTTCAAACACGTTTAACACATTGCGCTACAATTTAACACTGGATCCTAACTAGGAATCTACACTTTCTCTTTAACACTACGCATAAACACTTTTCTCAATATAAACATTGGTCGGATTATTGTATAATTCACAGCTCACAACACAAGTAATGTCACATCAAGTGTTAACCACACACTTATTCATAACTAAAACTCATGTTCACAATTTCACATCTCATTATGTCACAATCAACCATCTCATGTTTGCATGTATCTCTTCAATTGGCACATTCAACTTTTCACCACTCAATATCCATAACAATATTATAATCTCATTATAATAATTTATCACGCCTCATAACTCATATACACATCACACAATAATAATATTTGCCTGACACAAAACATACATATATATAGTAAATCAAACTACATTATTTTTCATCAAAAAAGTTTCTACAACAATTAATTTAAGATTACATCAAAATAAATTACTACTAGGCATTAACCTTACAACTTTCTTTAATTTATTATTTTAGTATCACAATATATATATATACACACACACACACCCACAACATGTTGATCATTATCATGGGAAAAAATAGAACAAAATAATAATTTTGTATAAAATAAGTCACTAAAAAGAATATTATTTAGAGCATAATTCACGTTAATAAAAAGAACTCAATTTTTAAGGTTCACACTCAATACAAGAACACATCAATTTCACAGCAATTTCTCATTGGAACATCAATTGGTTCGTCAAACGTATATAATTTACAGTTATAATTGTAAAGATAGAATCAAAATTTGCAGAAACAATCCAAAAACTCATTTCAATTGATACTCTAAGTATCCCTACATAGGTTCTCACTAGTCCCCGATTGTGAATAACTCATCACTTACCTCTAAGCGGACTCATATGTATATTTTGACAGCGGTAGAGGCATGTCTAACAGTTTCTTAAGATTCCTCAAGTTTTTTCTCTGGTTGCTCTGATAAGGTTTTCAAACATTAGAGAGAAGGAGAAGAGATTGAAGTCTTCATTCCAGTGTCTGCGTGCAATAAGTGTTTCTACCTCCCCAGACATTAGTTGCAAATTCCAGCGGTGAAGATATGCAGAAATGAATTTCAAACCTGGTGTCCAACTTTAACAATGATCCAACGGTTAAAGAGTTCAGGATCGTAGTTTTACTAGGACAGGCTTATGGTCTCTGCTAGAAAAGAGAAAGCTACAATACGAAGAGAGTTTCTCTTAGCTCCGACATTTTTTCCCAAATTCCAGTGGTGAAATTATTCGAAAATGAGGTTAGAACCTGGTGCTCAAATTTCACAATGATCCAATGGTTAACGAGTCTGAGATCGTCATTTTACTGAGATAAATTTGAGTGTATGCAGGAAAACGAGAGGGTTTTAGGAGGAGAGAAGAGAAAACGAAACCGAGAGAAAGAGAAACCGCAAAGACTACTGTCAGTCTAAAAAGTGACCTAGACCTAACATGTCTCTATTTATAGCTAGGTACTCTTAACCTATTTTTTTTTCTATTTTTATTATTTTATAAACAAATACTCTATTTTATTTCCTATCAAATGAATGAATCAAATATCCTTTTTATTTTCCTTCAAACCATTATTTTAATAAAGTTATTTTTTCTTATTTATTTAATTACAAAAACCTCATCATTTTTTCTTCTAAAACTCTATTTATTTTAAATGAAAAACCTTTTTAAATTAATTCACAAAAAATGGGATGTTACACATAACAGCCAACATGTATGTGTTGAATTAATTGAAGTATCTGATGATTACTTTAGCCTAGATGAAAGATTAAACCTGCCAAGTGAAGTGCGGAGTGATGCACATTTCAGGTAGATGAACAAAGATGTTGATGGCAAGAAGGTTGTTGGTTGAGGTAAAAAGACTACTGGTGGAGGTAAAAAGCCTATTGGTAGGGGTAAGCAGGTTGCTACTAGGGGTAACAATGGTACTGGTGGAGGAAACAAGCCTGGTGGTAGGGGTAAGAGGGTTGAACATAACTTTTTGAATGTCAGTGGTAGTTTTTTGGTGTCACTCAGTTTGCCTAAAGATGATATTGAAGATGAGTATGTTAGTGAACAGTTGAGCAATTATGATTCAGATGAAGATGTTTTCAAGAAAAAGTATGAAAGATTCAATAACGAGTTGCTTTGCAAGGAATTTAAATGGAGGTTGGGATTGGAGTTTGCTTCTTTGATTACGAGCAAGAGCAAGGTGTAAGCATTGCGCTAAGTATCTAGTATATGTCAGTAAGGTAGGTCAGACTGACACATATAGGCTTAATACCTTACATCCTAAACACACTTGTGGTAGGGTATTATAAAAGATGTACTACCAAGATTTGGTAATTTCTATATTTGCTTAGAAGGTCCAAAAACTGCTTTCAAAAAGGACTGCAGACCCTTGATTAATGTAGATGGATGTCATCTGAAATCAAAGTTTGGAGGACAACTATTGATTGTTGTTGATAAAGATCCCAATGACCAGTACATGCCTATTGCTTTTGCTGTTGTAGAAACAGAGACCCAGGAAACATGGAGATGGTTTTTGAATTTGTTGTTTGAAGATATTGGTAGTGTTGAAACCAACAAATGGGTGTTCATTAGTGATCAACAAAAGGTAAAAAAATTATACACTTGGATTGTACTTTATCATTTTGCAACAAGTTTTTGGATTATTTTCATAAGTTAATTTATTTGCAGGGATTACAACAAGTTTTTCTGAAATTTTTGACCTCGATAGAGCATGGGTTCTACTTGCAACATCTTTACAACAATTTTAAGAAAAAAAATTGGTGGTGGGATAATGATGAAAGATCTGATGATGGGGGCTGCTAAAGCTACTTATGAACATTTGTGGAAACACAAAATGCAAAAGATTAAGGATATCAATGAAGCTATATATCTTTGATTGTATAACCTAGACATGAAAACATGGTGTAAGTATGCATTCTCACATTACCCAAAGTGCGATATTTTGATGAACAATCTCAGTGAGTTGTTTAATAGTACAATACTAGTAGCTAGGGATAAGCCTGTCATAACTATTTGTGAGTGGATTAGAATGTACCTCATGAATAGATTTGTAACCCTTAGAGACAAATTAAAAAATTACAAAGGTGAGGTGATGCCTAAGCCCCTGAAAAGGTTGGACTGGGAGGTTGAAAAGTCTGGGAAGTGGGTAGTTGCTTGGGGAATAGATGGAGATTTCAAAGTTACTCATCTTCATTCTGGTGAGAAATTTATAATTCATATAAACAAACAGAGTTGTCCATGTAACTTCTGGGGATTGGTTGAAATGCCTTGAAAACATGCAGTGGCTTCCTTACAATTTAGAAATAGGCACACAACGATACTCATTATTTTATTTTTGTATTAACTGCATTAATTATTTACTGACTGCATAATCTCACAAATTTCAATTTTATAGGGGCACTGTGGGCACAACACTACTTTAAATGAAAAAGTACAAAAACTTGTTCCTAAACGCAAGACACCAACAACAACCAAGGCTCCAACAAGCAAAAAAATTAAAGGTCGTCAACTAACAACTGCTGACAGGAACATTAAGCTGGGAAGTGGACTTGCTGACACTCAGACCAAACTAGGCGCATCAGTTAAAGATAGAAATTGACAAAAAAAAAGCTATGTGAAATACTTTTTGCAGTTGGGTGTAGGAATCTTGCTTGCTTCATTTTTTACTTTTTGTAGTGGGGTGTAGGAAATCATGAGCATAGTTTACTGCTCCTCTTGTGTATTTGTTCTAGACAATGGGCACATTAACTACTATTTTAGGCCTTTTGGGACCATGTTGCTTATATAAAAAAATTCTCACTTATCAATATATTGATATCTCTTTTGTTATATTTATACTACCACAAATGTTGAACTACACAGTAACAAACTCAAGTGTTACATGAATGAAATCTTCATTTTACTGCAAATTAACAAATATTCATTTTACTAACCCAAATTAAATTTTTTAACATCGAAGTACTTGTAAATTGAAAAATGTTCATTTTGATACCTAATTTTGTTTTTCTATTCCAAAAAAGTACATGTGAAACAAACAATTTTCGTATAAATTGCTCAAATTCTTTTTCATATTAATACCTCAAATTCATTTTGGTTCCAATAAACTACCTAAAACCTGACCTTGGCTTATTAAGCTAGTACAAAAGAAGACATTAACACATCACAAACTAATTTCGTTAGAAACATCCAACTACATCAAATGCAACATAATTACTTTCCAAGATTTACATGTCAACCTACCAACCTACCAAATTTAATAAGACAACTACCCAAAGAAATGAACAACTTCAGCTATAACTCAGTTCCTTCTATGACCACCAATATTCATTGCAATTACAATGCTTAGTAAAGAAATGAATACCCAAAGAACTACAACTACAAAACCTAACATATTCACTTTATTCCTTTCAACAACAACTTTTTTCTTTTTCCTTCCAATTTTACTCTTCAAGTGCACAACTTCAGCTGAGGATGCACAACATTCTTCTTCTTGTGCAACAATTTTTTTTTCTCAAATTTGCTATTTCTTCTACATTTACTTTAGCTTCCTCCATTAATGAAGCAAGTTTAAGCTTCAGCTCTTCATTTTCATGAACATATCGGACCAACTCACTCCCTTCTGCGGACACATTATTAGCAGCCTTAGTATCATCAACCCATGGAAAAAATATGCAAGAACTGGATTCCTACAATACAATACCAATTAAAGAGAGTAAAATCCAAAACAAAACACAATCTGCATTTGCTTACATTCTAGTGTGAGCATCTTCAAAACCTTTTCCTCGGATGGTTCACACTACGCGACGTGAACATAATAGCGGATAAGTCACATTTGAACTTAACCATTGCAAGAGATGATGACGACAATGATGATGATCCACCCTTTCCATTCATCCTTTCACCCATCAACCGAATAGCCTCTGTTAGAGTTTGAAATTTAGCCTTAGGGTTCCAAAATCCCAAATGCATCCTATAGGGTTCCAAATTTGCAGCAACCAAACGTTTTCAAAAACGAAAAAAGTAACCTAGCTTGATTTAAATTTCATTTTTTGAATATTTAAAAACAAAAATTAATGGCGTGGAGGTTTGTTCTTACATGGCTAGTGACTAGGCGTGATGTGTGACACCCTCTACCCCGACATATATATAAATAAACAAAATATATAAAAATATCGGTAACCAAATTCATACGGGTAAAAGGTTTACATTAACTTCACTATTATCAATTAAAACTTATTAAAACATATTCGGCTCAAAATAAGGCCGTCAAAATTTATAAAAATATTTTGTTAAATCAGTGAGATAAAATAAAATAAACTAACATCATGCAATTAATATAAAAACTTATGTCCCACTGTCACATCCCATTAGAGCATTGTGTCCCAACGTCCTTCAGCATAAGGTTCCTTAAAGCGATTCACCTAGTTATCTGCTCCCCCGAACACAAAATTCAAGATCATCACAGGATCCAAACACATATAACACACAGGGAGTGAGTTATCACATTCCTAACTAATAGAGAAGCAAGACAACTAGATACACATATCATATAAACAAAATAAAACTTACTTAAATATAACTCACATAATTCCACCACTTTGTCATTCAAAATTCACCTTTCAATCTTCAATCATCAATCACATTACACAAGAATCACACACTCTGATCAAGACATAATAACACATCAATTTCATAATAAACAATTTGCAAGCGTATGCAACAGTTATGCTAAAACTCAATCCTATATGCAATGTGATACCATGTCAGTGAAAAACCATCCAGGGGTGCTTAGGAGTACATAACAAGACACACCACACAATGGATTTGTCAGGTCACTCTCACTAAGTAAGATCATAAGGAGACCAGTCAGGGTCACGATGTTTTGCGAGAATGCTCCAACCATATGGGATCAGCATAGGCTTAAAGGAGCACTCAAACCTGGTGACCCCCCAAGGCCTACACTCCGAAGGGTCCGTCAGGGCCTCTCCCTCCTGATTCAGGTCCAACTCCTAAAATCATTTTAACATACAGACTCTATCTATGAACTGTACAAAACACATGACTCCTCAATTATTCTCAAAATAGTTTTAACTCGTCGCCCTTTAAGGGTCTTAGCATTAACTCGTCACCCTTAAAGGGACTTAATATTAACTCATCGCCCTAAAAGGGGCTTAACATTAACTCGTCTCCCTAAAAGGGACTTAGCATTAACTCGTCGCCCTTAAAGGAACTTATAGTCGTGTGATTGTACAATTCATAGTTCATAACTCAATGCACACAACATCTCAATCACGTACATACTCAGTTTATCATATACACTTGATCTTAATCACAATGGTATAATCTCAATAACAATACTATAATCTCAATAACAATACTATAATCTCAAAGCAACATGTTATTCCATAATTCTTCACATATTTCATTCATAGACACTGCTCATGAATTATATAATACCCACAATCTCACACTCGTGTTTTCAAACACGTTTGACACATTGCGCTACAATTTAAAACTGGTTCCTAAATAGGAAACCTGCAATTTCTCTTTAACACTGCGCATCAACACTTTTTTTAATATCAACACTGGTTGGGTTATTATACAATTCACAGCTCACAACGTAATCATTCTCACATAAGTGTTAAACACACACTTATTTGCAACCAAATATTATTCCCACAATTTAACATCTCATAACTCATATGCACATCACACAATAATCATATTTGCATGACACAAAACATATATATATATATATATATATATATATATATATATATATATAGTAAATCAAGCTACATTATTTTTAATCAAAAGAGTTTTATAATAATTAATTTAATGTTACATCAAAAGAAATTACCACTAGGCATTAACCTTACAACTTTATTTAATTTATTATTTTAGTATTACAATAAATATATACACACAACATGTTGATCATCATTGCGGAAAAATATAGAATAAGATAATAATTCATATAAAATAAGTCATTAAAAATAATACTATTTTGAAAATAATTCACGTTAATAAAAAGAGCTCAATTTTTTTAAGGGTTCACACTCAACACAAGAATACATTAATTTCACAACAATTTCTCATTAGGACATCAAATGATTCATCAAACATATATAATTCATATATAATTCACAAATATAATTATAAGGACAAAATAAAAATTGCAGAAACACTCCAAAACTTATTCCAATTGATACTCTAAGGATCTCTACACATGTTCTCACTAACCCCCAATTGTGAATAACTCATCCCTTACCTCTAAGCGGACTCACGTGTCTTCTGAAAGCGATAGCGGCATCTCTAGCAATTTTATGAGATTCCTCAATTTTTCCTTGCTCTGATAGAGTTCCCAAACGTTAGAGAGAAAGAGAAGGGATTGAAGTCTCCATTTTGTACTGCTTCATACGATGCATATTTCTCCCTCTGCAGACATTGTTTTGAAAATCCCAACGGTTTAGGTTTGCAGAACTGGATCTCGAAAAACATCAAAATTTCACAACATTCCAACGGTTAACGAAACCGGGATCGTAGTTTTACTGAGACAACTCTAGGTTTCTGCGGGAAAGGGAAAGACTACGATGCAAAGGGTATTTCTCTTAGCTCAGACTTGATATCAAAGTTCCCTATGGTGAGAATGCTTGGAATTGGGCTGCGAACCTGGTGCTTAAATTTCACGACGATCCAACGGTGAATGAGTCTGAGATCGTCGTTTTTCTGAGACATATTTGGTGGTCTGCGGGAAAAAGAGAGAGTTTTGAGAGGAAAAAAAAAGAGAAAAACGAAAATGAGGCGAAGAGGAGACACCTGACTTAACATAACTATTTATACCTAGGGTACTCAGCCTATTATTTGCTCTATTTATTTATTTATTTTTACTAAAAAGATTTTTAAATTTATTTACGAAAAAATGGGATGTTACATGATGATGTGTTACTCCTTCTGCCGCATCATTACTTAACGGATGCAGTCTGACGATAGGTTTTCTCACTCTCTTGGATTTCTTTATTTGTTATAGCCTCTGTAAAGCATCTCCAACGCATGTTTCTTATTTGCATTTCTTAATCATCTTTCTGTGGTCCCTACAATATTTGTTGCGGTCCCTATAGTGTCATGTCACTTATAAGAAACACATATAGAATTTTATTCCAATACAACAAACCGCAAGAAACTTAAAAAAAATCACACATTTATATTTTTTATTATAATTTAATTATTATTCAAATAAAATGATTAATTCATTTTTTCAATTTTTATGTATACAAATAATAAGTATAAATAATTGAAGAAAATAATTAAATTTCAGTCATAGTAATTCTAAAAAACAAAATTATTATTTTTCATTCACCACCCACCACCTACCATCATTAAAAACAAAAAATATCATCCAACTCTAGAATCTCCCTTCCCCTTCCCAACGTTTCAACTTCATTTTTCTTTCAAAAACAAAAAAATCACTCACCTTCATTTTCTCATTACTTCTTCTTCTTTTTCCATTTTGTCCCCTACTGTCATTTTTTATTCCTTTGGCTTCTTCTTCTTCCTCCTTTTCCTTCTTCTTCTTTTGCAACCACCCTTCATTGTCACTCGTTGAGCCACCAATGTGGCTCCCTTTCATAACCACGGTTGTCCCTCGAGCCCCCATGTCGCTCCCTCGCAACCACGACAACCCCACTCCCTAGCGCAATCGTCGTTGCCCCTCGAGCCACCACCATCGCTCGCTTGCACAACCACTATCGGTCCTTGAGCCACCATCGTCACCCTCTCGAGCAACCACCGTCGGTGACGATGACATGGGACCTTTCCAAATTTGTTCAATATTCCTTTCCCCCTTTGTATTTTTTCTAGATCCATTCATTTTTCTTGTTCTTGCGGTTATTTTTCCACTTTTTTGTACATGGGTGGATTGAAGGTGGTTGATGGTAGATAATAGTTTTTTAATGTTAAGCACTCATTTCTTATATAAGGAACTCATTTTATTTTGAAGGAATGATTCCTTCCATGTAGATTGCCTCCAATGCATAATTTCTTCAAGAACTCGTTTCTTCACGCTAAGAAACTCACCACAGAACTGGCGTTGGAGATGTTTTTAGCAACAAATATTACTAGTATTGGTCTAGTCCCTTGGGTCAAGATTTTGACCTATTTTTCAAATTTTAAACTCTAGCTACTATCTTGAGTGGTTAAGCATCATGTGTAATTTTTTCTCTTGGTGATTAAGCTTTGTTGGTTTTGCGTATATGGTGGTTAAGTACTTGCCATTGGTTTGCTTTTGTCTTAAGTGTTTAAGTGCATGTGTAGCTTCTACTCTTGATAAGCTTTGTTGCTTATGCCTTTATGGTGGTTGAGCATTTGCCATAGGTTAGCTTTTGCCTTTTAGGTTAAGCATGTTTGCTTCTGTCCATGGTGGTTGATAATTGCGAAATCTGAGTTAATTTGATAGTCAATTTTGGCTAATAATGATTGTAATTTCTTCACTTTACTATTATTTTTAATGAAATAATAAATAAATTAATATCTTTGTAGTTTTTTATTAGCATAAGTTAAAAGAAGGATATTTCAAGTACTTTGGAGGAAAATTGATGCAAAAATTGAAAGAAAAAACCTTGAAGAAAAATTGGACAGCTTGCTTAACGCGTAATCCAGGCTTAGTGCGCACCCTTGCTAAGCGGGAAAACTCAGGCTTAGCATGAAGAAGGCCCACGAGGAAGCCCAAAGGCGAGCTTAGCGCGAAAGCCAACACGAAGTCAACGTGAAAAGTAAGCTACCTTAGGTCTATAAAAGAAGTAGGAAGTAGAAGAAAAAGACACCACCCCGAAGACTCAGAGCTATTTGATGAATACACCCTAAGCTTGAGTATCTCTAATAGGGGAAACCCTCTTTCTATGTCCATTATCCCCTTCTCTTCATTAATCCATCATTTCCCTTATTCTATCCACATCAGAACCTAAAGTGTAAAGCCTTTCATGACAATGATAGGATAAACCCCCTTAGTTAGGGCCTGACAGGCCTAAAAGGCCAAAAGATGTATTGTATGTTTCATATTTATCAATGCAAATAGGTATTTTCTTTCCTATTATCCTTTCTTATTTTAATTTCATATATCATTCATCCTTGCATCATCTTTAGGGGTTAGGTGCTCAACAAAAGGTAATCCTTAGTAGAAATACAATAAAGGTCTTATATGCATCAGTTTTAGGGATTAGTCATTCGACAGAGGATAATTTCTAATAAAACTCAAAGGAAGGGGTATCTTAATAAAATTGCTAGACATAGAGTGATTGCATTATGCTCATGCATGAAAGCAAACATCTAAAACTAGAACTTCATGTATTTTATCTATTGTGTCTTTGCAAAGACATTTGGGAGGTAGATATGTAAGATATGTTTGTCATTGTTAATTTCTATTCATGAGTTCTTAATGCATTGAAAATGTGTAAGAAAATAGTGATGTGCCTTTAATTTATGGTTCTTTTTGTAGAAATTGTAAATATTTTCATTCTTGTGTGAATTTATAAAGTAAAAACTCTATTTTTGTGATCTAATGTTGAATTTCACTCAGTTTGTAGGCTAAAGAAGAGAAGGTGTAAAAAGTTGCTGATGAACTTGCATAGCGAGGCAGATTGGCTAAGCAAGCCTCATCCACTTAGCGAGGCAACCAGTTCGCTTAGTGGATGCAAAACCCTAGAAGAGGATAAGTCAGAGATCAGTGCGCTTAGCACGCAGCCAGCCCGCCCAGCGAGGACTTTGTCACTTCTCACATTTAGCGTGCCCAAGCTCGCTTAACGGATTTTCACTTACTCTTGCTCAACGAGACATGGTCGCTGAGCGAGCCTTCGTGTGCTGAGAAGTCCAAGAGCCTTTAAAACATTGAGTTGGTGGGAAACCAAAGGTCACCAAGTCTAGACAATCCATTGCTATGTGAAAACAGAGAGAAGAAGGCAGAGAGGCTGGAGAGAAGACATTCTTCTTCACCCTTTTCCATTTTCTTTCACAAAAAATATTCCTTTTCTTGTTTGTATGAAGTTTTTCTTGTAATGGAAGGCTAGAGCTTCTTTGTTGGGGAGTAGTCTACTGAAAAATCTTAATGTAAACTTCTAACAATCTATTTAATGTTATTTTCTGGTGTTCTTTGCTTCTATCTGTATTTATTTTACATGTTTGTGGCTTAATCACCCATTTGTATGTTTAGTTAGAACTTTTTTAGTGTTGGAAAATGATTTAAAACCTTAGAACATGATAGAGCAAGATAAAGGCCTATGTATCTAGGAACAGAATGCAATAATCTAGTAAGTTTTGCACTGCATGCTTATTGCAACTCTTTTAAAACAAGTTTGTTGAGGAATCAAGAACAAAAGCTAAGAGAGTTAGGCTCATTCTTGTGAGGAATCATGGTCTGAGTATTTTCTTGGTAAAAAAGCACTAGAATAACGTTAAATAGAGAAAAACCTTTTATACGGCAAGAGAAAGTTCAGTAGAAAACTCCCCGACGCTTTTATCTTGATATTATTCGCATCTTTACAGTTTGAGTTTATTTCGTAAGTTGATAGTAGAGTAGTTGATTGTAGAATTTTAAACCATCGTTGAATCTTTATTTTATTTCCAAGTTAAAAAGTGTTTACATACTGAATATACATAATCTAGGTGAAACAAATTATCTGTGGATACGATACTCGATCTTACCGTTTTATATACTACTTATGCAAATCGATACACTTGCCGATAGGCTTCAACAGTCATCATGAGACATCAGGGGCGAGTATTCTAATAGATGTGGGTAGGAAAAATTCACCTAATTGATAAAGAAAAATCTAAAATAATACATCTTAGGCAAATAAGGTATGTTAGACCCTAACATATTTGCATTCTGAATTTATCTTTTTATCATCATCTTTATCTTTTATTTTTCTTATCTTTTACATTAAAATTTCTTATCTATTTTATCTTCTACTTTTTTATCTTTATCATCTTTTATTTTAAATCTTTATCTTATCTTTTATCTTTCTTTATCTTTTATTTTAAATTCCTTATCTATTGCTTGTAAATTGGATTTGCATCAATCTAAGTACAAATAAAGTCCCTGTGGATTCGACACTCAGACTTCCGAGTACTTTACTATTCTAGACAAATTGGTGCACTTCCCAATAAGTTAACAGTGGTTAAGCATTGTCTCAAGCTTTTGCCATGGATGATTAAACATGTGTCATTGGTTTGCTTTTTCCCTTTGAGGTGATTAAACATATTTGCTAATGTTAAAGGGTTAAGCCTTAGGTTGTGGCTTATGCTTAATGGTTAATCATATTCCATTTATCTTTAGATGTTTTCAATCATTGTCTATCTTTCACCAATGTATTTCTAGCATGCTTCATTTTATTTCATTTTCATTTGATACTTGTATTGTTCATCCCAAGTTGGAAGTGTGGTGTCCAACTTCTAGTTTTTAGGGTGCATGTTAGAAATATAAAGCAGTTGTTATCCCTTGGGTTCAATCTAGTCAAGAATTGTCTTTTAGGTCAAGACATTGTATTTTACAAGCTAAAAGCATAGAAAAAGCTTTAGCTTGAGAGTGTGTGTTGGCTATGTTTCCCAAACAATGACTAGCTAGTCAAAGTTTGTGGTATTCAGAGTGTCACGTGCCTTCTTCGGAGGACTCATCGACTCTTCCTCTACTCACATTTTCATTTATGTTAGAGCCATCCTAATTAGCATCACTATTGTTATTTGAATTTGAGGATCCCTGATAACCGCTAAATAATAATAGAAAATCAGGCAAATTTTGGCTTAAAAATAATTATTTAGCATTTATTTGTAATTAAAAGATAAAGAATTGATAAAGTTTGAATTTTGGCTGTAGATTCGAAACCTAGAGGTATAACAAGCAAAAAGCAAGAAAAAAACTGAAAAAAAAAGAAAATTTGAGGCAGTCCCAGCCCAGTACGCACGCTCAACGCGCGTCACACGCTAAGCGGGCCAGACAACACAGGCGCTTAGTGAGGCGTTAAGCTCAAAGATAGACAACATGTGCTGAGCGTGCATCTTGCGCTAAGCGCGCGATCCAACAAAAGCACACGCTAAGCCTGCAACACGCGCTAAGCGCACGATCTGAATGCACTAAGCGCGCCCACGGAAGCCCAAGGCCCATTTCAACAGCTATAAATAGAGATCCAGTCCAAAGGGAACACACACCTCGCCTCAAAGCACTTCTCTTAGTATTCTAAGCCTGAGCTCTCCTTTTCTCTCTATATTATTTATTTACTATCCATTCTTTCTTTCACCTCTCAGTTGTAAAGCCCTCAATGGACATGAGTGGCTAATCCCCTAGTTAGGGCCTGACAGGCCTAAAAAGCCAACGATGTATGATGTACTTCAAGAGTTATCAATGCAAAGAGGATTCCTTCCAGGTTTTATGTTCTAATTTCTTTTCTTTTTATCTTGCATTTACATCTTAAATTTATTTTGGGTTTTATTCACTCGGGAGAGGGTACTTCCTAATAAGGGTTTAAGAAAGAATGCATGCATCAGTTTTAGGGGTTATACGCTTGGAAAAGGGTAACACCTAATAGAACAAATAAAGAAAAGAATCATAGGGTCAGCATTGCTAGGTATAGAATGATGGCCCAATGTCCATGCATTTAGCAAACATCTAGAATTCAATCTGAATGCATTTTAATTATTGAGTCTTCACAAAGGCATTTGAGAGATAGGTAATTGAAATAGGCTTGTCATCGTGAGGCATCAGGGGCAAGGAAACTGACAGATGTGGGTAGAACAAGTTCAACTGCATTGGTAATGAAACATCATAAATTCATGCATCGTAAGCCAATTAGGTTTGTCTGGTCTTAACATCCTCATCTTAATTGATTTCTTAATTGTTTGATTTTACAAATTACTCTTGCTTTTATTCTTGCTTTGGACTATTTATTTCTTACTTACAAATTGAAGAGTATTCAATAAAAGTGCAATAAAATCCCTGTGGAAACGATACTCGGACTTCCGAGAATTACTACTTAGAGCGAATTGATACACTATTGTTATTTGAGTTTGAGGATCCCTCTTTGTTTTGCTCAGAGGAAGTCAGTTGAGCATCATGCATCTTTGTTGTCATTATTGGATGGTGTAACATTTTCTTGCCTTCCTTCTTGGTGGACAAATTTTTTTTTGGAGTTTAATTATGTGAAAAATTACTTATGATGGTTTTGTATACATTGATTGCATTCATGTCATGGATTTCAGTTGGCTTCTCTGATCTGCAACATTAAAGTTAGTTAGAAGAAGAATATTTAGTATTTGGTGTTGTATTTTGTACATTGGAGTTCTCTACCATGAAGTTGTTTTCGTTTTCTAATGCTTCAATTCACTTGTTCCAAGCTTGGAGCATTTAACTTATATTTTCCAACTATTTTTATCTTTGTTAGAGTAGTCTTGAAAGGTTTAGAAAAGGTTGTTTTTATGTATCTGAACATTTCTTCTTTCTTTATTTTTGTACTTTTCCTTCTTCTTTTTTTTTTTTGCTTCCTTTGTAAGCTACATGGTACCCTCCTCTAGGTGTTTCTCATATTCTAGAGGAGGTGTGTAAGTTAAAGAAGGCTCTCTATATTCTCAAACAAACTCCACGGACTTGGTTTGAGAAGTTCTCCATTGTCATTGCATCTCTTAACTTTCATTCTAGTGATTATGATTTTGCCTTGTTTAGACCACTCTTCATGGTTGTATTATACTCTGTTTATATGTTGATGACATGATTATCAAGGGATGATGTGGATCAAATCTGACTATTAGCTATAGCTTTTGACCTATTGATAAGTGCTTGATCCAATAACTTGGTCTGAACAACTATATCAAAATGGTTCTATGTCAAAGTTAAATAAGGGCTATGGTTGTTCAACACAATGGTAAAATGTTTTTATGGGAGAAGCTTGAAGTGATAAATTTGTTCTTGTTCACAAGGTGATATGCAATTTGTAACTTTGATAGTTAAGATTCAAGAAAATGCAAATAGTTTTTTTGTTGTCTTTCTTTTATTTAGTAACTGCCGGGATGTGAACTTGTCTAATTCATCAACTTAATCTACTTGTTTGTTTAATGATGAGTATGTGTATGATGCATCGCGTTGTGTGCATCATTTATAACTTTTTTTATTAATATGGAAAACCATTAGGATGGGTGTAAGTTATAAATTGGTGTTTGTAAATTGTAATGTTTGTCATGATTCATTTTTTTTTTCTCTCTTCTAAGTTTGCTCACATGTCCAAAAGATTAAATGTGTGCTTGTTTGCTCAAGTGACCCAGTTTTGTCTCGAGATCCAACTAACCACGTTATCCACAAAGACATTCTCACAGCCACAAATCAAAACAACAAAAAAACCACAACAATAATGCATCTTCATTCTTTCATTTCACTTGTGTCGTGCCTCTATGTCATTCCACACAATCCAAAAAAAATAAAATTGTCACTGCTATTATTTTAAGAAATTAAAAACACCCATTTTCTTCTTCTTTCGATAATAAAAAAATGCTCTTACGTGGCGCCATCTCCACCCCTCTCCCGCCCTCCCTCCGCCTCCGCGCATCACCCGCCGCGCGCAGAACCGTCGCCGTCGCTTCCTCCTCCCCCAGCGGCGGCGGCGATTACCCGCTCTCGGTCTCCGACACGGCGCTGGAGTCGCGCGGCTTCTCGCTCCGGCGTGGCGCGGAGGGGCTGGACCTGGAGTTGCTCAACTCCGTGTTCGCGGCGGTGGGGTTCCCGCGGCGGGACCCGGAGAAGATCCGCGTGGCGCTGGAGCACACGGAGGCGGTGCTGTGGGTGGAGCACCGCAAGACGCGGCGGCCGGTGGCGTTCGCGAGGGCCACCGGCGACGGCGTCTTCAACGCCATCATATGGGACGTCGTGGTGGACCCCTCCTTCCAGGGGATCGGGCTTGGGAAGGCCGTTATCGAGAGGCTGCTCAGGGAGCTTCGGGGAAAGGGAATTTCCAATATTGCCCTCTATTCGGAGCCTCGCGTTTTGGGCTTTTATCGTCCTTTGGGATTTGTTGCTGACCCGGATGGGATCAGGGGAATGGTGTACTCCAGGAAACAAAAGAAAAAATAGGATAACTCTTCATTTTCTTTCTCTATTTTTTTTAATTTATTTATTGATTATATGAAAGTAGAGTACCAAGTTTAATTTCCATGCATTATGTTAACTGACACATAAGGCTATTGTTGTAGTTTAATTATTGATCTTGGGTTTGAAATGAGAATATGCATGCAATTTATGTTAAATATTTAGGCAAAGAGCACAAATGTCTCTATAGAATATAGAACATACTTATAGTTTGTAAAAAGAAATTCATATATTATGTAAAAAGAATTTACCTCATCAATTAATTAAAAATCATGTGAAATATGATTTTCAAATTATTATTATAAAAATTAACAAATTTACTCTATATTATTGTTTGTGATTGGATATCTTTAATAATATTAGTGTGTTTACATTTTATTTATATATATATATATATATATATATATATATATATATATATATATAATATTTTATTAAAGATAATCTTGTTTGAATGAGATAAAATTATCATGAACAATAAAAGTCTTGTTCCAAAATATTTAACATAATAATTGTATATCATTTAAACTTGAGATTTTAGTTAAATTAAATTAACTTAACACGAGTTAATTTTCACGTGTTTAATGATACATAATGATTTAATTAAGGTGATCAAGTGCTAGAAACACAATTAAAATAAATTGTTAATAAGGTCTATGTACGTGGAAATAGTATTTTTAAAAAAATTCTTAAATTATTATCTTTTTAATAAAAGCATGATTTTTTTTCTTTACTCCTTATTATAAGATTTAATTAACTAATTCATATAATTAAAAAATTAAATTAAAATATTAAATTATTGATAAATTAATATTTTTTTAAAACTATCCCCCTGATAAACAAAACTGACAAACATTATCTGATTATAAAACATTCCGATAACAATGTACTACTATTATGGATAGCTGCTACGTGTCTTATTTGATATGCACTACTTTTACGGTTTTACCACATCAGATTTTTACACGAACTGTGTCACTTTCAAAATCTTTTGCTGAATCTTGGGTCAATTCTTCCAATCCAACCAACTCCCTCACAAATTTTAAGTTTAAAACCTTATTATCCTATCCACCAATCTTTAAATGACTGTTTCAACACCCAAACAATAGATAAAAACTGTTTTAAAATTATTTATGATTATATTATCAATTTCTAGTTACCATTTTTTAATAGATAGACGTTTTAAGATCATTACTCTTGACACCATTGCTTCTCACCATATTCACATTTCTC
Organism: Glycine soja; assembly: GCF_004193775.1. Classification (NCBI taxonomy): domain Eukaryota; kingdom Viridiplantae; phylum Streptophyta; class Magnoliopsida; order Fabales; family Fabaceae; genus Glycine; species Glycine soja. The sequence goes on along the minus strand of NC_041003.1, from coordinate 12,489,411 downwards.
ATTCACTCCTTACAAAATGTTCGTGCTAATTTTAAGTCTACACCCAGTTATCTAAAATCCACCTTGGTGTCTAATACTACATAGAAGATTTTATGATTGAAATGCCATGTAAGAGTCTCTGCTTCAGTCATTTGTTTTAACCTTTTATTCCATGAGCTGAAAAACTATTATCCAAGTTTTTTTTAATGTACTAATTTTGGTGTATTTGTTGCGGCTATTACTGAAACTAACATGACATCCAAGCCTTTGAAAGTTGCACACAAAAGTCTTGTGAACAAAAAATTATTAGGCCGTCTTGGAGTTCCATCTGCTTTTGGTCCTATCCAATTTTGTGACATTTGTTTAAATATTTTCATTTAAGAGTAAACAATTAACGACACTTGAATTCAAATCATGTATAAATTGATCAGGATCATGAACCAGGTGGTGGTACAAAACCACCTAATGATTTCTCCGTATGAACAGAGGTGTTAAGATAACCAAATTATGTCTGTTTGGATTTGTATATGCATGATTCCTTATAGAAATATTCAAACTGAAATAGGTAACAAGTGTATTACAAAATGGTGTTTCTTGGTGTAGCATAGTTGGTCAATTTTACTCTTGTATTCGAAGCCTTGTCTCCATCTCCATTTTCCTTCCAAGTTTGCATCAATGATATAATCGAATGTTTCTTGTGCTGCAAATGGCAATCCAAAACATTTTACTTGCATTTTGAATAGGCCAAACTATCAAAGAATTAGTATATTACTTGAAAGGCCTGGGTTTCCTGTAAGTTGTAATGTTGATCAGTAATGATGATATAATTAGTTCTAAAGCTTCTGATAAAAATTAGAATTGTAGATCTCATTTTTGGAACTGCTACATTCATTATTTGACAGAAATTAGAGTTAGAATGTCTTAATTATTTTTGTCTATTTGCTTATTGCAAGCACTTTGTTACTGAATCAATTAAAACTAACTCAAGGTTTTGTAACCTCTTGAAATAATGTGTTACTTATGTTTCAAATTGTCTTCATTGTAATATAGGGCCATTGAAGAGACGAAGAACATTGTTGTTGGACTTGATTATGCTATGGTCAAACATGAAGGTATAATGAGGAAATAAAGAAATATAAATGAATGAAATGTCATGAAATAGAATAGTATATGAGCAAGAGATATAGATATCGAAGAGAATTTTATTTAGCTCGTAGATGTCATTTAACTTATTCATTTACTCTTGCTATATGATCATCTTATTTATTAGCAGTGCATACTCAAAAATAAATTTCATAAAATTACTTTACTCACCCAAACATCATGCTAGGTATAAATCTTGTAAAATATAATTCTTGTTTCATTTTACATGCAGAGTGGTATAGGAAAAAGAAAAATGAAAAAAAAAATCTTCCAATAAAATCTTATCAGCAAAATTTTTGTTACCTTAGATTTGCATCTACCAAAATAATTTGAAAAATATACAGGAAAAAACAAGGGGATTGAAATTATATTTTATCATTCTTTAACAATGTACAAAGCTTTTCAAAAGCAGAATATGTTGGAGCAAGTAAAGCTCTCCACACACACTTACACTATGCACTCACTCACTCTATGTTAGAGAATAAGAGAAGATGAAAGAATTGATTGAGAAAATAGAGGGAACTTAGAATTCTGAATAAAACTTATGCACTCTCATATTTCTCATTCATGATTACTACTATTTTATACACATTGCACATGTAGCTATAACTACCTTCATATCTGTCAAACTAACTAACTCCTAACTAACTGAATTACAGCATACATCAACATCCCTCCTTAATTCAGATTTGTCAAGGATGTCACTCCTAACTTGTCTCCCAATTCCTTGAACTTGATAGACTTCAATGGCTTAGTTAGTATGTCTATGGCTTAGTTAGTATGTCTGCAACTTGATCTTCAGACCTGCAAAACTCCAATTCAAGCTTCTCCTTACTCACTTGATGACGCAGGAAATTGAAACTTGGTTTCAATATGTTTATTCCTGCCATGTGCCACATGATGCTTAGCTAAATCAATTGCTGATTTGTTATCCATCAACAACCTCATAGGACTGCAATTTCTCAAGTTTAATTCTTCCATTAAAGCTTCCAGCCATAGAGCTTGACAGGCTGTCATAGCAGCAACAATATATTCTGCTTCACATGTTGACAACGCAACTACACTCTGCTTCTTTGAGCACCAAGAGATTGGTGATGTTCCAAATTTGAAAACATAACCAATAGTGTTTTTCCTATCATCCTTATCACCACACCAATCTGAATCACTATAACCAAACACTTCTCCTTTTATATTCTTCTGACTGTAAGGATATAAAATGTCAAGATCCAATGTTCCTTTCACATACCTCAGAATCCTCTTTGCTGCCAGGTCTAGTGTTACATAAGTACCTTAATGAGCCTACAATTTGCTTGTACAAGGTAGGATCAATTTCTTTCTCATCCCCATCTATTTGCAGCTTAATTCCAGTTTCAGTTGGTGTGATAACAAAATTACAATCCATCATATTGAACCTCTTTAAGATGTCTTCTGCATACTTCTTTTGATGCATGAAAATCCCTTTGCTGGTAGAAACAAATTCAATACCCAGGAAGTATGATAGTTCACCAAGATTGTACATCTCAAATTCATCCATTATTCTTCCTTTGAACACTCTTATATCTTCTTTACTACTGCCAGTCACTTGCAAATCATCTACATAGAGACATATTATCAAAAATTCACCAGAATCTGTATTTTTGACATAAACTCCATGCTCAGTAGTGCACTTGGTGAAATTCTGCTGGACTAGGAAGCTATCAATTTTCATATTTCAGGCTCGAGCCTGCTTGAGGCCATATAGTGCCTTATTCAACTTGTAGTCTTTATCCTCTTGTCCTGCAACTACATAACCAGGTGGTTGAGTTATGTAGACTTCTTCTTCAAGTAGCTCATTCAAAAATGCTGACTTCACATCCAATTGATATAGAGACCAATTTCTGTTGCAAGCAGCTGCCACAATGAGCCTAACAGTTTCAAGTCTTGCAACTGGAGCAAAAACCTCATTGTAATCCAAGCCATGTTTTTGCAGAAATCCCCTTGCTACTAATCTTGCCTTATACTTGGACACATCTCCATTAGACTTTACTTTAATCTTATAGACCCACTTCACATCAATTGGTCTTTTTCCTTGAGGCAAATGGACTAACTCCCAAGTCTGATTCTTCTCAATTGATCTCGATTATTCTTCCATAGCTGCTCTCCAATGTGAACTTTGTGAAGCTTTATCATGACTCATTAGTTCTGATTCAGCAAGTAGAGCAAAGTGCACAAAATCCCCTTTTGCAGTGATTGTTGTATCAGGATACAATTCATACTCTCTAAGTGTTTGTGATACTTGTCTCTCTCTTTGTGACCTTCTGAGTTGCTCTCCACATGATGGTACATCCTCTTCACTTTGTTTGTCTTCAAGGTTCACAATCACCTTTCTCTCACCATTGTCAACAACATTTATTTCCCAATTCCAGCCCTTTGTTTCTTCTATTAAGACATCTCTGCTAATCACAACCTTTCTCATTCTAGGATCATACAGCTTGTAGGCACCAGTCGAATGATATCCAATGAGTATCATTGGTTCATTCTTGTCATCAAGCTTCTTTCTGTTCTGTTCAGGCACATGCCTAAAACACAGTGAACCAAATATTCTGAAATGACTCACATTAGGCTTCTTTTCTAACCATGCTTCTTCAGGTGTGTATCCCTGCAATCTCTTAGTGGGACACCTGTTCATAATATACACAGTAGTAGAAGTTGTCTCTCCCCAGAAATAATGAGACATTCCCTTCCCTTTCATCATGCTCCTGACCATGTTCAAAATGGTTCTGTTTCTTCTCTCAGCAACACCATTATGCTGAGGTGTATAGGGAGATGTCACTTCATGAATTATCCCCTCTTTATCACAAAATACTTGAAATTCATGTGAGTTATACTCACCACCTCCATCTGTTCTAAGCACTTTGATTACCTTATCACTTTGTTTTTCACTCAATAGCTTAAACTTCTTAAAAATGTTAAACACTTCACTTTTCTGCTTAATGAGATATATCCACATTTTTCTAATAAATTCATCAATGAATAACACAAAGTAACTATTACCTCTTAGAGATTTCATTTCAAAAGGACCACACACATCATAATAGATCACTTCAAGCTTTCTTTTGGATTTGATTGGAATTTCTGACTTGAAAGAATTCCTTGGTTGCTTTGACACACAACACTCAACACATAATTGTTTTGGTATCTCAATTTGGGGAAGACCATGAACCATTTTCTCACTTTTCAATTCACTTAAACTCCTGAAGTTTAGATGACCAAACCTGTGATGCCACATCCAACTTTCATCACTTATAGAAGCAGCCAAGCATTGAAATTCTGCAATTTGAATTCCAATCTTGAATGTTCTATTTCTTGACAAAGGGGCCTTTAGAATCAACCCCCTATTGCTATCAAATATCTTCATTTAATTGTCCTCCATCTGCATTGAGTAGCTCTTTTCTAGCAACTGTCCCAAACTCAACAAATTATTCTTCATATTGGGAACATATAGCACATCATTGATAAATGAGTGTTGTTCATCCTTCCTCTGAATCATCACCTTTCCAATGCCTTCTGCAGTTATAGAGCTATTATCTGTAAACTTGATCTTGCTTTTCACCTTATCATCAATGTTTACAAACCACTCTCTATGCTCAGTATGTGATTGGAACAGCCTGTGTCAAGATACCACAGATTAACACTGTCTTCTTATGAGTTTGTTGTTGCCATTAGTAACACTTTATCAGAGTCAGAATCCTCATCTTGTGCCAATTGAGCCTCATCTGCATTTCTTGGAACCCTTTTATTTTTGCATTCATCTGCAAAATGTCTCCATTTCTGACAGTTATAACACTGAATCCCTTTCTTGTTGAATTTCTTCTTGTCCACTTTGTGATTCCCTCCACTTTTCTTGTCAGTTTCTTCATTCTGGTTATGATTTCCAGAACTGCTGGAGCCCTCACCTGACCCCTTCCACTTATTGTTCTTCCACTTTCCCTTTCCCTTCTTATTCTTGCCACCATCATAGTTGTTCCCTTTGGTTGTTTGGGCTTGCATAGCTTGCTCAGCTGATCTTTGTAAATTTCTTTCATTGAGCCTCATCTCTTGAGCTTCAAAGTATTCCTTGCAGTTCTTCAATCTTCATTTCTTCAAGATTCTGGCCTTGCTCAATTGCCACCTCTATATGATCGAATCTTGGTGTCAAGGTTCTTAATACCTTATTAATGATCCCCAAGTCTGATTGCTTGTCATCATAAGCATTCATTTGATTTGTAATTGTCAAGATTCGAGAAAAGAACTCACCAATGTTTTCTTGATCACTCATCTGTAGAAGTTCATACTGCGTTCTCAAGGTCTGCAACTTCACCTTCTTGAGTTTGTTATCCCCTGCATAGGATTTCTCTAGAGTATCTCATGCCTTCTTTGTAGTATCAGCAGATCTAATTTTCTGAAAATTATCTGCATCTACACACTGATGAATAATGAACAATGCTTTTGTATCTCTTTTCATCAAATCACGGTGAGCCACCTTCTGTGCATCAGTTGGGTTCTTGTCAGGTTCTTGAACTCCTTCTTGCATCACTTCTGTCACATCTTGAAATCGAAAGATTACCTTCATTTGAGCACACCAATCATCATAGTTCTTGCCTTTGAGAACAGGCATGGATGTTGGAAAATTTCCATTTGAGGAAGCCATCTCAATTTCAGTATCCAAGGATCTTGAACCTCTGCTCTGAATACCAGTTGTTGGAGCAAGTAAAGCTCTCCACACACACTCACACTATGCACTCACTCACTCTATGTTAGAGAATAAGAGAAGATGAAAGAATTGATTGAGAAAATAAAGGGAACTTAGAATTCTGAATAAAACTTCTGCACTCTCATATTTCTCATTCATGATTACTACTATTTTATACACACTGCACATGTAGTTATAACTACCTTCATAACTGTTAAACTAACTAACTAACTGAATTACAGCATACATCAGAATATTCAAAGTATGTAAAAAGACAAGATAGTAATATAATCTAATGAGTTTGAAAGCAAAGCAATCGTCTAAAGTTTCAAAAGTATCTATGAATTAGTTTACAATGAAACTAAATTGTGAACTTTTAAATGGAAGTTTTTTATAAGTTTTTCCCTTAGTTGAAAAAAAGAAAAGGCTAACAGAGATGAACAAGAGAAAGAAAAAATTTGCTAAGTATGATTTTAATGAGATATTTCAAGATATAATGCTTCAAACATTTTTCATTCGATCATGATGGGATATCTTTGTCAAAAACTTCAGAATATCCTTAATTATTATGAACATTGTCTGACTCTGCACACTTAAAAATGTTGTCAGTGAGTTCATTCCATCTTTAAAATTACATAATTATCAAAAACTTTAGAGCACAAACATTAGAGGTCTATAGTTCCAACATGGTGAAACTCAAAATTCTCTACCCTACTTCGAAATTAAATACATCATAAATTTGTTGAGTTTGTGCCAGCAGCAGTAGTTCATATAGCCCAGAGTTTCCTCCTATTAGTTCATAGGGTTGGGTAGAACTCGTGATATGGCTGTTTTCTAATCTGCCACCACGGGTAAAAAGAATTTCCATAACCAAAACTGAAAAATGAACTTAAAATTGGGACGATAAAAGATAAATTAAGTCTGAAATCCTAAAGTGCAGAATAACAAATATTGAATAATCATAAATGGCAATATTCCATGAATACACACATCAATGTTGAGAGACAAAGAGGGAAAAATCCTAATTAGTAACAAATTCCTAATCTAGTAGTTAAGCTTACAGCTCCATTATCACAATCTAGGATACAAATTCCTAATTAGCAACAAATCCTAATCTAATAGTTAAGCTTACAGCGCCATAATCACAATCTAGGATACAAATTCCTAATTAGCAACAAATCCTAATCTAATAGTTAAGCTTACAGCGCCTTAATCACAATTTAGGATACAAAAGCATTCTTATTCCACACAGGAATAAATAAAAGGACAAAACTTAAAACAAATTCCTCGTATGTTTTCATTGTTGTTCTTTGATCTGAATTATAGTTTCGCCTTATAAACCTATACTAACCTTTAATTTAAACATTTGTTACACGAATTATCCAGAAAAAAACTCTAATTCTAATCGGAGAACAACGTCAAGAGGTAAGTATTTTTACCTAAAGTAATAAACACAATAGATTCTAACCAAACTCAACAAGGAACCGAACAAGAACAAACCAAGGTTTTATCTTTTAAGTTGCAATTCTTGATGTTGTGGGGGAAATTGCAGACAATTGCGACCACATTGACTCTGCATCCAAAATTTCGGCCCCGCAACATTTTTTAAATCCTAAAAAATTTTGATTAACTATATTCAATTCTTACGAATAAAAAAAAAATAGTCTACTTTAATACTCAAAATTAAACCCACTAAAGTCAGCCTAATGGTTGAAGATTTTGAATAGTTTGCACAAGGTCCTAGTTTCTAACCTTGTCGTCATTGTAACAAAAAAAAACACACACACAAAATCGAAAAATTGAAAGTCAAGATCGAACCATCGAATTGAGGATTCAGCACTCAGGAGACGACATCCTTGGCGTTGTTGAAGAACGCTGTGGCGCAGAGAATGGAAGCAATGAAGGTAATGAAGGCCAAACCAATGATTAATGAAACCCCGGCAACGAGGAAGTCCAATAGTCCCAATCCGACCATCACCATAATGACCATGTTCTTTGTTCAGGTGAGATTAGGAGGAAGAGGACCAAGAAAGAATGTAAGAATCAGAAGAGAACGTGGATGTCTCTGAACGGTGGTGACAGAACCGAAACAGAGGAAACGCGAGGAGACATTGACAGAGACATCGGAGTTTATCGATTGTGTTTTGTCGGTCCACCCTCGTTGACCTCGTCCCAACGAGTGAATGTGAATTCACGTGTGAAAATTAGTAAATGAATAAAATAAAGGCGTTAATTGTAAATTTCATCACTCAATTATTATTATTTTACAACTTTTAGTATCCAAGATTTATTTGCATAAATTTTAATAAAAATTGAATTTACCATCATTAACATATTTGTTTTTACAAAAATTAGGTGATTTTATATAATTATATATTAAACTAAGTAGTTTCAAAAATTATTTATTATAAGTTGAACTTTTAATATCAACTATAATTATAATTGATGTGAAAAGTAACTTTTTAGGTTAGTTATAACCACATATAAAATTTAAAATTACTTTTATATATCAATTATAATTATTATAATAATTTGTAAAAGTGATTTTTTTTTTATATTGTTCTGTTATCAACACGGTAATAAAATATACAAAATTCAAAATTTTAGATTATAAAATTTATAGAACATTAAAAGTTGAGTAATAAAATTAGTGAAAAAAACTTAAGTGATAAAAATCTTGAAATCATGAAAGTTATAGCGTTACTCAAAATGTGTGTGTACCACACTTAATTAGATTCATTTTAATTGCTAATTGCAATATTCATTTTAAAGCTTTCAATCTCTTGAAATCATCAAACTCGGGTGATTTTTTAAATTTAAAAAGAAGAAGAAGGATTTAATACTATTAAACGATGAGTTCATATGTCGGGTGATCGAATCAATAGATTCAATAATCAAAATCCTTGATTCAACCTAAAAGTCAACGAGTTGAATGGATTGATTCAAAACCAATTCAAACATACTAAATACCAAATCCAAATTGTTTGGATAAGTTTGGGTTAATACCTTACACAAATAATAAAATTAATATTTCGTATTTTTTTTCTTAATTTTATTACTTTGGACTTCGGTTTTGATTTTTTAGGTTTAGAAAAATTAATAATAAACCATAGTATTAAATAAATTTATTAAAAAAAGTTATATTAAATATATTATTAGAACATTGTTTTAATTTGGCTTTTTAGATTTTTTTTTATTATATTATTGGTATAAAGTATATATTTGTTTTATTAATAATTAATTTTCGTTGGAGAATCTGATTGATTACATCTAGTGGGATTCATCTCTTTCAACTACTTTTTTTTTTCATCTAGGAGACTTAAACTTGAAATTTTACTTAAAGAGACCAAATCTAATATCATTCTTCCTGGTTTTATTTTTTAGATTTGAAGATGAACAATTTTAATGGTAAGTTTTCTTTCTCTCACATAAAACTTTTTATGAAGTGTATTCCATAAGAAATTTTAATATGAGTAAACAAAATTTAATTTCAGAAATTTATTGAACATTTTTCTAATTTTTTTGTACTAGTACTACAACATTCAATAATTTGAGGAACTAAAATAGGAATTTATTTTAAAAAAAATACTATCTAGTCCCATGTATAAAAAAAATTACTTAATTCATTAAGATCAATAAAAATAAATAAATTAGTTTGAAAATTTAATTTTATTTAAAGATTATCCATGACATTAAATGATTTAAGATACAATTATTTTTTAACCATTTTGTTAAAAATTCAATTAATGCAATCACTTTAATAAGGAAAAAAATAATCATTAATTAAAAATAATAAAGAAATTTAGCAATAAAATTTTATATTTCTTATAATCAAGATTAATAAAATGTTACCTTTATTTCTTACTAGTGAGTGTACCCGAAAGTGACGATGCCATTCTATGCATGAATTCACATTCCCTATGTCTATCCGTAAACTGAAATATTAAAATGAAATCAAGTTTTTAAATTAGCTATTATTACATTAGAATATTGACAAAAAATATAAAATAAAGAAGTGTAAAAAAATTAAATTTATTCAATATAAAACCAATCACAATATATGAGATTTATTGAAAAACGCATTGGATATGCTTCAATTTATTACCTTGTTTAGTGTATGGATGATTGAAGATTACTCTTGTGAGAATTATTATGAATTTCAGTAATTGTCACTAAAAAATAGATAAAAAGACAAAAAAGTTATTACAAAAATATGAATATAATATATTTTTATAAAATGTTAAAAAGGGAAATATATGGATGAGAACAAAAGTAAATTGTCACCTCTTTTACAAATTTTGAAAAACCTCTCGGTAAACAACATTGCAAGCTAGTGTTGTTTGCATCTAAGTCACATTGTTAGTTACCAAGATTTTTAATCCTTTTCTTGATGTAATTCTTGAAAAAGTTACATATAATTGGGCATGTGAAAAAATAGGTTGTCTAAATAAACTCATGCATACTTCAAAGATTGACCTTGACTCTTATTAATAGTCATGGCAAAAGATATAGCCAAGGGAAATTGCCTTCGTTGAAATTTGAATGGAATCCTTACATCTAAAGGTGTTAGTGATAGTCTCGGGATATATACCTTTGCACCATTTTAAGTACATGATATAACTTTTGCTTCAATAACATATTTGTCCAATTTTGTGACGATCATTCTAGTTCCATTGCGCAATCCAAAAGATTGGTCTTGGTTTCTCAAAAGCATAACAAGAACTCCAACTTTTAGTTTCAAAACAAGATTTGGAAGTCCCGAAGCAGTGATTGTGTTAAAAAATTTAGCAGTGTGCACAATGTCTGGAGTGTCATTATTTTCATTCACAAAGTATGGAGTATCCAAACTTAATTAAGATTTTTCATCCCCTGTAAGATTTTTCATCCCTAGGCAATAATGACAACATGTATTGATTGATCAAGTCAACAATGTCATTTCTAGGTGTTAAAATGACACTATCTTGAAAGAATGCACCAACATTCATGTTATCTAAGAAAAATGGATAAGTACTATTAACAACAAATTGTAATGAGTCACCTTTGCTTTGAAGAACCAAATCATCTGGAATAGGAACATTTATATCGACATCATTGCTATGTCCAATAGTTCCAATGCCAATGCCCAAAATCCAATCTGAAAATTCTTTTCTTTCACTAACATTAGAATCTGAATTGCCAATTTGGAGTCTCATATTTTTAGTGAATGTCATGACTTCACAGAAATTCCAAAGATAGGAAGAGTTTATCGTTGCATGAACCACTTCTTGTCTTTTACCTTTTGGAATAACCGGCGATATTTGGCAAAATTTGTGACATCCTCTACCCCACACATATAAGTACTAATAATAAAAGAAATAATTAAAAAAAATTAAACTTAATTCAAGTTTTTAAAACATATTTAAATACAAGCCTTTCAAGAGGATAGCAGACTCACATTCACCTTTCTAACATCATCATAAAACTTTTCTAAATAAATAATAAATTCACTTCGGCTCAAACAAGGCTGTCTATAAAACCCTATACCCCAATGCCACATCCTATCAGAGCGTTGTGTCCCGACGTCTTTTAGCACATGATTCCTTAAAGCAATTTACCTAGTCATCTGCTCCCCCGAACACAAAGTTCAAGATCATCACAGGATCCAAACACAAACAACACACGGGGAGTGAGTTATCACATTCCTAACTAATAGAGAAACAAGGCAACTAGATATACATATCATATAAACCAAATAAAACTTAGTTACACGTAATTCACGTAATTTCACCACTTTGTCATTCAAAGTTCACTTTTCAATCATCAATCACATTACACAAGAATCACACGCTTTGATCAAGACATAATAGCACATCAATTTCATAATAAACAATTAGCAAACGCATGAGACAGTTATGCTAAGACTCAAGCTTATATGCAATGTGGTACCATGTCAGTGAAAAACCACCCTGGGGCACTTAGGAGTACATAACAAGACACACCACACAATGGGTTTGTAAGGTCACTCTTACTAAGTAAGATCATAGGGAGACCAGTCAGGGTCACGATATTTTGCCAGAATGCTCTAACCATATGGGATCAGCATAGGCTTAAAAGAGCACTCAAACTCGGTGACCCCCAAGGCCTACACTCCGAAAAGTCCGTCAGGGCCTCTCCCTCTTGATTTAGGTCCAACCCCTAAAATAATTTTACATGCAGACACTGCTCATGAATTATACAATACCCATGACCTCACACTCGTGTTTTAAACACGTTCAACACAATTTCGCTACGATTTAACACTGGTTCCTAAATAGGAAACCTACATTTTCTCTTTAACACTGCGCATCAATGTTTTTCTCAAGATAACATTGGTCGGGTTATTGTACAGTTCATAGCTTACAACACAAGTAATTTCACATCAAGTGTTAACTACACACTTATCCACAACTAAAACTCATTCACAATTTCACATCTCATGGTATCACAATCCATCATCACATGTTTACACGTATCTCGCAAATTAACACATGTTCAACTTTACACTTATACTCAATCTCAATAACAATATTATAATCTCAAAGCAACATGTTATTCTACAATTTATCACATATTTCATTTATAAACACTGCTCATGAATTACACAATATCACGACCTCACACTCATGTTTCAAACACGTTTAACACATTGCGCTACAATTTAACATTGGTTCCTAACTAGGAACCTACACTTTCTTTTTAACATTGCGCATAAACACTGGTCGGGTTATCGTATAATTCATAGCTCACAATATAATTAATGTAATATCAAGTGTTAAACACATCCACTTATTCACAATTAAATGTCATGCCCACACTTTAACATCTCATAACGTCACATCAACCATCTCATAACATTCCTAATGATATTCATAAGGTACAACATACACATGTTCATCAAATTTAACCATAATATTCTCAAACTCCAACACTTAATAATTTTTTGAATCATACTATAACAACTCTACAATATTATTTACCTTATTAATATAAATAAATATATAACTACTTCTATATATATAAATTAGCATACATCATATTGGATCACAAATTTCAAAGTAAGCTTTCAATGCACAAATTCTAAATAATTATATGAACACTTTGGTCAATTTCAATTATGATATTAATTTTTAAATTATATAAAAAAAACCTAAAAAGCAAGAAAAGAAAATACAAAATCAATATCTCACTCTAAATTTCTCCTTACTTTATTTCATCAATTCATGTTAATTAGAAAAATACTCGATTTATAGGGTTCACACTCGACACAACAACATATCAATTTCACAATAATTGGTTTGTCAAACATATATAATTCACACTTATAATTATAAGGATAGAATAAAAAATGACGGAAACACCCAAAAACTCATTCCAATTGATACTCTAAGGATCCCTACACATGTTCTCACTAATCCCCAATTGTGAATAACTCATCCCTTACCTCTGAGTGGACTCACGTGTCTTTAGCCAGCGATAGCAGCATCTCTAGCGGTTCCTTGAGATTCCTTCAGTTATTCCTCCAACTGCTCCGATAGAATTCACAAACGTCAGAGAGACGGAGAAGAGATTGAAACCTCCACTTGTACTATTTTCATGCGATTCCTTTTTCTCCCTCCACAAATATTATTTCGCAAATGCCAACGGTGGAAGTGTGCGCAATTGAATTTCGAAAACATATCCAAATTTCATGAAAATCCAACGGTTAACGAAATCGGAATCATAGTTTTACCGAGACAGTTATGGGTTTCTGCGGGAAATTAAAAGGCTACAATACAAATGGTTTTCCTATAAGCTCAGACATGATTTTGAAATTCCCAACGGTGAGAATGCTCTGAATTGGGTTGTGAACCTGGTGTTTAAATTTCACGACGATCCAACGGTTAATGAGTCCGAGATCGTCGTTTTTCTGAGACAGATTTAGTGAGCTACGGGAAAAAGGAAGGATTTTGAGAGGAGAAGGGAAAAAACGAAAATGAGAGGCAGAGGAGACTGAGGAGTCAGTCTGAAAAACCTAGCATGTTGCTATTTATAATTAGGGGCATTTACGACCTATTATTTACTCTATTTATTTATTTTATTATTTTTACTAAAAACTTTTTAAATTTATTTATAAAAAATGGGATGTTACAAAAATCTCCTCCTAGAACTACAACTTTACCTCTAAAAGAAAGATTCAAATTGCTCTCATTAGAGAACCTTAGTATATCTCGAAATGTTCTATCATTAGCTTCAAAACAATGTTTGAGTCATAGGAGCCTCATCCCAAATGATTAGCTTGGACTTTGCTATCAATTCCGCTAATGGACTTCCTTGCTTGATATTGCAAGTTGAATTTTCATCTACATTTATTGGTATAGCAAACCTTGAATGCACAGTTCTTCCTCCATGAATAAGTAAAGCAGCAATTCCGCTAGAGGCAACAGGTAAAACAATTTATCCTTTAGAATGCAGCAGACAAAGCCCTCCAAATATAAGGCTTTCCTGTTCCTCCATATCCATATAGAAAAAATAGGCCTGATTTATTTTCATTTACCCTCTATGTTATTCTGTCAAAAATTTTCCTTTGTTCCAAAGTCATATTGGACATCAAATGTATACATTCTACAACCAAAGCTTTCCTGTCATAATTTAACTCATCATGTATCAACTTGTTCCCTTTTTCACCAATCAAATCAATATCAGGTTGAGGCATTGAGGGGAAGTCCATCAAACTCTTGTTATTACTTTGTAGTAATTTCTCTAAATCTATAAATGCAAAGCTTTTCAACTCTTATGGAGTCAATACCAAATCTGAAAAATAACATGATAAATTAAATTAATAATTGTTATTTAGATAAAATAGGATATATCTTGTTACTTTGTTAAACTAATAGAACAAGAACTTTATATATAAAAAATTATTTACCTGGAAATTGTAAAATAGTTCTCTGTCTATGTAGTATGTCATCAGTTAAATACTGCCATGTATTATTGCAAACATATTCTGGTCTAGATAACTAATTAGGCAACAATAAGGTTGAAAACAATTTACGCAAATAAGATGTCGTACCCCAGTGGCTAGTCTCAATAATGGCATCTATGTATTCTTTGTCATCTTCTAAGAAACCCATTGCATAACATGCCTCCTTAAAATGTCAAATACTCTATATTGTTGACTGTCCTTATTTGAGCATAAGACTCGGGACCTTTGACATAATTCAACAACATCCTCAAATAGAAAATCTCACCACTGGCAAGAGGAACAAAATGAAGTCTTCCAATGGTAAAACCCCTTTTTTCGTGGGGTCCATTGATACTCAGTATCCTTCCAAACAAAATGCAAAGGAAACTGACTATAAGTCAAAAGCTTTGCTTCCAGATATCTCTTATTAGCTTCCATCCATGCCAAGAATTTTGTGTTTTGAACATGTGGCCTATGTAGAACGTCATCAATTCTACCTTTGTCATTGAACACAACAACCTCTCTACAGAAGGTTCTCTATAGTTAATATAAAAGCTAAAAATTCTCACCTGATGACAAATATCTACAGTCATAATACATCTTGATTTCATCAACACAGTTTGACTCACTTACTCCAGTAGAAGAACTATAGATGCAGTAACTCGATCATGTCTTTTGTTTACATATTTAAAAAGATATTTAATAGACGAGTTTGATTACACCACTCTACATTAATGTGAGCATTGAACTTCAATAATAAATATTTGTTGTATGGCACAAGTTTGTTGTCAACAAAAGACTCACCTTTTTTAATATTTACACCATTATCTCTTCTTCTGTATATAGGATACCCATCAACATCAATTGAAGTGTTTTCACAAAACTTCTTTGGAAAATACTTTTTGGCACTTTCCATTATGCATCCAAGGACATTTTTTATTTTGAACACCGCATGGACCGTGAATCATAAGAGAGGTGACTGCTTTGAATAACTATGGTTCTCTAACTTCATCTGGTATTTCGGTAGATATGATCCTATCAATATCCTCAGGATAGACATATCTTGATTTAGAGTGCATAAATACCAGTATGTGAGCATGTGGAAGTCCATGCTTTTGGAATTCAATGGTATATATGACTGCAATTAAAAAGATAAATTTTTACAATTGCTTTTGAAATGTAAGCAAATCTGCATGTAACAATAAATAGAACTAAAAAAGAATATTATAAGAGAAAAATTTGACGTTAATTTATTTATTTATTATTATCTAGGCGATGAATTGTATTTAGTTACTGTACTTATATTTTTTTTAATAGATATGGTGTCCATGATTCAATAAGGTATAAAAGCTTATATTATTTATTTAAAATTCTTGTACTTATTGAATAAAGACTTATGTTATATGTTATATAGAAAGATATATTGAACGGGAAATCTGAAATATTAATGTACTCTGGAGACATTTAACATTGTCAACAACATATTTATAAACCAACATTAATCTCAATTTTTTTACTGCAACCAACATTGAACTTACTTTTTTTTTACTGAAACCAACATTTATCTTTTGAACCCATCAATGGGCAACTGGTAGAAATTGTTTCAGAAGTTAAAGAAGCATTGCATCAAAATGCATCATTGGATGCAGAAATACCTAATTGTTGTAGACTGGAAATGTAATAGATTAATTATATAAACGGATATGATTCATAAATCATTTAAATT
Source organism: Glycine soja (assembly GCF_004193775.1). Taxonomy (NCBI): domain Eukaryota; kingdom Viridiplantae; phylum Streptophyta; class Magnoliopsida; order Fabales; family Fabaceae; genus Glycine; species Glycine soja. The sequence continues at coordinate 12,472,893 of NC_041003.1, read as the reverse complement.
GCTTTATATGTAATATTCTATAACACAAATGACAAGTTTTATATTCCCTCCAACAATTACAATATTTTTTTAACATCCACCATTCCAACATCAGAATTCAACACTGTTTACCAATAAAAAAATGAATTGGGCTCAGTAATCACTGAATGAAGCAAAATCTTCCATCTGCTGCATACATGTTGAGTACTTCCCCTTGACAGTGTCCTTCACGTACGTAGTCAAATCCAATTTAATTTTGATTAACTTCATTTATGGTTCTTAGGATAGATCAATGCCACCATCTGTACAAAGTATATATGTGGATTTCTAGTGCTTCTTGATTGATCACACTGAACCCTTGGACCTTAAGCAAAAGCAGGATTCTAAAAGCTGAATTGAATTGAACTGTACAACTTTCTCTTTCTAAAATCCCATGGGTCCTAAACCTGAGTAACCAAATTTCAACATTGTCATTCCTAAAAGGCAAAAAACATATAATGTGTGTTTGGTTTCACGTTTGAAGATTTGATTGTAAGTTCAGAATTGATTTTAGATCAATTTTTACATGTTCCATTTCACGTAACAGAAGATTTCAAAATTAATTCTAAGTTCAGAATTGATTTTGAGTTGAAACAACTTTAATGGAGAGCAACTAAACACAATCAAATGAATGAGTTAACCGTTTGACCTAGCAAGATTTCATTACCTGGGGTAGCCATGGGCATGGACATGGGCTTTCTTCGTGGTATGGACATTGGCTCTAATTCATTACCTGAGGTGGGCATGGGCATAGACTTTCTTCGTGGCATCGGTATTGGCTCTAATTCCTTGCGCTCAACGACTACTGCATTAGATGTTAGAAATGCCTTGGCCACAGAAGCTGAATGCTCTATACAACACCTAACTACCTGCAGCAATTTTTCAAGATAATAGAACTGGTCATCTTGTGCAAATTTGGCATGTGCTCCTTCATATTTTATTATACCAATTCGCATTCTTGTTTTTGTTCCCTTCTATTTTTTGTTGGTTAAATTATTCACTTCATCCTGTAATAGTTTTAAGTTTTAGTTCTAATACAAGAAAATGGTAAGTTTTAGTAGTTCCGAAACATGCATAAAACTTAAGTTTTGATTCTTGGTGCTAACACCTGAACAAAAAATCCTGACATTGTAAACTGCTTTAGAATTTTTCTGTTGGTGTTAAACAACAACATCAATGCAACCTTATCATACTAGGTGAGGTCAATTACATGCATCATACAAAAGCCATTTGGTATTATGATGGTGTTAACCTTTTTCATGAAAACAATGACACTATCGTGTATAATTATCAACTAAAAAGGAAAAAAAAAATATTATTATATATATACACATATTTAGACTTTAGACTTTAGAGTTTTTGATATTTATAGATCATGTTTATAGAGAAGATAATACTTGTGCAGATAGAATTGCCAATATTGATCTAGATGATTTTTGGTGTGGGATACTATTCCTCACTCTACTAGTAAGGAATTTGATAGAAATAGGTTAAATCTTCTTAACTATAAAAGATAATTTCTGTTTGCATGGGTTTGATTTTTTTCCCCTCATGCTTCTTGTTCCTTTCCTTTTATTGATTAATGATTTTGGGGGTACAGTTTTGGTTGGTGGGAGGGGGTGCCAACCTAGTTGGGATGTCCTCTCCCATTAGCCTTTGTGCCTCCATTTTTTGCAAAAAAAAAAAAAAGTAGCTAAATTGAAAAACTTACTGTTCTTTAGGTTTCTTTTATGTTATTCTCCAATCATAATTGAAGTTTCACTTTGATAATATATTGTGACCTTTAATACAAACCTTGTGATGCTTCAATTATGATTGGAGAACAACAACAATAACACTTAAGAAACTGTACCCAAGTTTTATCCAATTGAAAATCATAAGATCTCTGGCTTGAACAAATCAACAGCATCAGATATTTATTTTGGCATACAGATTTGGAATATTTAGTAATATGATATCAGTAAATTCTCACAGTGAATAACTTCTTTGACAAAATTTACTTATTGTTTTCCCTTAAAGGCATTCAAATGGCCATACCTTTGTTGGATCCATGATCCCAGCCTTCATGAGATCCTCGTAACTGTCTCTAGCAGCATTGTAACCAAAATTCATGTTATTGTCTGATAAAACCTGCATGAGATAAGGGGCCTCAAGCATGTATTTTAATTCAATATTTGTTGTTGAGTTGAATTAAGTAAACTCTGCACAAGATCCAAATATCTAACTGGTAATCAATCTCTTAGAGAAACAGTTTCTCAACAGGATAAGGACCTTATCTATGATGACATTGCCGTTTAAACCAGCATTCTTCGCTATCATTCTTGTAGGATAGCTCAATGCTCTCCTGAAGATTTCAGCACCAATCTAGATATAATATTACAGATAAAATTTTCATATCTTGAACAGTCAATAAAAGGCACATCACAAAATGAATGCTTGCAATAGATTGTAAAATAACTAAATAAGACCTTAGTTATAATTATAAACTTCAAACATGATGAAGGAAAACTTAGTATGGAACAGATAATTACCTGTTGTTCTTCATTGTCCAGTAGTTTTTTTATGCCATCCACCTTTTGAGATAGTCTTAAAAGGCTACAGCCACCACCGACCACTACACCTTCCTCGATTGCAGCCTGCCATGTTCTAAGAAGCTTAGCCATATAAATTACTGCAAATCATCTTGTTAGAGCAAAGAAAAAGAAATACCTTGGTTGCATTTAGAGCATCTTCTACTCTTAACTGTTTATCCTTCAACTCTACTTGTGTTTGTGCTCCTACCTATGATTTAGATTTCAGTTGCTGAAAGGTAAATGAACTATCTTAAATGGAAACAGAATTATTAACTTCCAGATTGTCACAAGACAAAATAAAATGAAATTCACAGTACCTGAAGAATAGCAATGCCCCCAGATAACCTTGCTATCCTTTCATTCAATATATTCTTTTGGAAATTTTCTACAGTATTCTGAAAAACATGCGATAGATGTGTAGGTAATCCCAGGATATGTTAACCATGCATCATGTTACTCTCAAAACTTAACACTGGTCAAGTGTGAGAAGTGATGATTTTCAAAGTTCTGTATTCACCTCAACAAGCCTCCTAAGTTGATGAACCCTCTTCTCAACAGCTTCTCGAGTACTCCCATCAGTAACTATTAAGGTAGAATTCTTTGTTATGACAACCTTAGTAGCAGAACCCAGATCATTCTTGTGAGCCTTTTCTAGGGTGAAACCCATATCTTCTCTGATTACAGTACCTGAAAAACATATGAAATGCAAAGAATGCAAGGTGTAAAGATTAGTAGAGAATGAACTAAAACTTAAAGACTATATATATAGAAATTACTGATGCTTCTTCCTCTCAGCATTTTAACATGTTGAAGCAAATGGAAGTTAATGCTTCAGTTCAGTTATATTTTTTTGTTCAAGTTGTTGACAACTATCCTGCTATCTTTGTCGTTAAGGATAAACATAGGCATCAATTAATTTGACTTAAACTGACATTTCAGTGAGCCATATATTAAGGTACAAATCATTCAAGTACATATTCTTAGCAACTTCTGTCATTCATTCCTCCTGACAGAAGTTTTTTTTAGTTGAATTAACATATCATCAGCAACCAATATATTTAAGCTTCTAAATTTGAGTGTTTGATCTTCTACCTCCAGTCAAGATGGCAATATCTTCCAAGTAATGTGTCTTGCGTTCACCAAAGGCAGGAGCCTTAATGGCAGCTACCTTAAGAGCACCCCGAAGTTTATTTTTGATGACTGGAGCAAGAGCTTCTTGTTCAATGCCTTCTGCAACTATCAAAACAGGATACTTTTCTTTTGCAGAATTGTTCAATATGTTGATCAATTCCTTTGTTTTTGTGATTTTCTTGTCAACCAAAAGCAACTGCAGCCAAAGAATTATGCACCAGCTAATTATTTAATAGAAGTTAAGGCTTTTATATACCTGATTCCCTTTGATAAAGAGCTTAATTAAGTGTTTATCTTGTAAGGCCTCGCTTGTTTGGACAAACTTCTCCATAAATACTTATATGAGAAGAAAATAAGAATGTAAAATGAACTGTACTTCATAAGCTAAAATCAACTTATCACATCAACTTTTAGAGAAGTTAAAGGAGAGGGCTTCTATTTAAGTTAAAGTGCATAAATCGATTTTAACTTGTGAGAGAAACTCAATTCATTTTACCTTCTTATTCTCTTCTCCTGGAACTGCTTGCAGAACAATTATCCACACAGAACTTATGTTTATCACATTAGAGCTGATATCATAAGCTTGTTGAATCGAGCTTAAAAAGTTATACAAATGGTCATAACCATAAGCACTTTTATAAACTCAAATAAATTCTGTACAAGTTCTTCCAAAGTCCAAATGCCCCTACATGTCATACCTTGCAGTTGTGGAGTTCAACTGTCATCTTTCTTCTATTGTTGACAAAGTATGGTGACAGATATCCACGATCGAATTGCATCCCTTCCACAATCTCTAGACAATTCTCAGTACTCCTTCCGGTTTCAATTGTCACTACTCCCATTCTACCTACTTTATGCAGAGCCTCAGAAATCATGTTTCCAACTGAATAATCATTCCCAGCACTGACTGCAGCAACATCTGCAAGTTCATGATCCTCAACCTACAAGTGCAGCCAATGTTGTTGTATTCAGCCAGACTTTCCAACTATAAGCAACGATTGGCAGGCAGAAAAAAAGCACAATTAAATCAACATCTGCAGCAGTATTCATTTTGATTCTCAAATTTTCAATCATCCAGGAGTTTTAGAAAACAGAATAATAATGAGTAGAACTCACTTCTCTTGACATCAATCTGAGTTCAGAAACAAGTGCCGCTGCTGTCTTCTCAATCCCACGAGCAATTTGAACAGGATTCATTCCAGCTGCAATAACCTACAATGGAAAAAGAAAGGTGAGGATAAGAGTGCAAATTTAAGAAACCCCTTTTAAAGTCATTGACACGGTGACAAAAACATAAACTGAAAGCTGATGTTTTTTCCAATCTTCATTTACAAATTTAAAAAACATACTTGGGATTTTTAAATATAGTTATGCATGTCAATTTTCCAATCTAATCATTTTGTTCTGATTGATGTAATAGGATACTCATGTTCAGCTTGTTATGTTTACCTTTGTCCCCTCTCTGATTAAGCCACGAGCAAGAACAACAGATGTAGTTGAGCCATCACCAGCTTGGTCATTCGTTTTAGCACCAGCTTGTCTCACCAATTTAACTCCAACATTTTCCAACGGATCTTCCAATTCAATCTGATATAACGTTAGGGAAACTAAGTTCATACAAAAGGCACAAAACCATGTTGTTATTAGACCTGATTATAGAGAAGTTCATTAAACTACACAAACAACAAAGCAAGTGTTTAACTAGTGAAACAACACCTCCAAATTTGAAAATAAAAGAAAGCAAGGCCATGTTTGATTCTCTTCTTACTTTTTCATTTTAAAAACTGTTTTCTAAAACAAATTCACACCAATTTCTCAACCAACATCTATCATGCTTTGAAAATTATTTTCAAAATAAGCGCTTTAAAAACCAAAATACTGAAACAGCTGGGAAATGTTTTCTGTTTTCTTATTCTCTTGTGTTTTCTTCAAATGCTTTTGTTCAAGCTCTTAGGGAATGACTGATCAACAATATCATCTAGGAACCACCTCTTATCGGTATATATAGAAAACAAAGAACTATATTTTCAAAACACTAATCAAACAAGGCACAAATTTGTCAATTGTCACTAATCCATAAACATAAAACTAATAACACATTACCAAAAAAAGAACATCAATAAAAGGTAAGAACCAAATGGTTAATGATGAAGGAACAAAAAGAAAAAAAAAAACACCTCCTTGAGAACAGTTTCTCCATCATTTACTATCTTGGGTGGTCCATACTTATTTGGCAGCACAACATTTCTCCCCTTTGGACCCAATGTCACACCAAGCAGCTCAGCCACCATGTCCACTCCTGCCTGCACCGCCATGTTGAGAATAATATGCCTGATATCTTTAGTTTCTAGAAAAGAATAATTTAGTTTGTCTTTTAAGAATTTATTATTTGTTTCGAATCTTTAGGATATCGTTAAGAATTAAAAAGGTATTATCTTATGTCTAGAATATATCACACCAACTCACTCACATCTTGTGAAGAACCAATACAAAAATGTCAAACAACCAGAGTCCAGAATCCTTACCAACAGCTTTTTCGTGGCTGAACCGTCGTGGTTGAAGTAAAGCTCTTTGGCCATAGCTCTCGGGCTTATAGAAGAAGAAGAAAGTGAATTTCTCAGTCTAGGAATTGATGATGGATTGGCAAATGTGAATGAAGAACATGCCATGGCTTTGAGTTTCTTTGAATTTGTAACGTGTTGGTTTGGAGGAACCAACAACAACTATTAGCTCTGTGTTCAGTACTGTGTGGTGCAAGAAGTTGCAATTGAACAAAGGTTTTTGAGTTTGGACAATGTCATGTGGATAAGAGTAATGGTGTAGAGAACAGAAGTATCTCTGCACTCTTGTATTTGGTGAGCTTTATGAAAAGGAAAAATATCTTACTACTAATTTTGGCGCTATGCAAATCAAGTGTAACCACTATATTTCAGTTAGTATTTCTCCTTCGTTTCCTTTTTTTAATTTTTTCATTTATTTTCTCCCTCTCTTTATTTTTTATTTATTTGAAATTTCTCATGGGATGTAAAATAATCATATCAATTAATAATTATTGTACATCCCTTTCACTAATAAAAATTAATTAATAATTTAACAATTCACATTTATCGATAAAAAATATTCAATTTTTTTATTTTATTGAGTCTCTAATAAAATAATAATTTTATTTTTTATCCTTGAAAATTTTGTGTATCCCTAGTTAATAAATTAAAAAATATTATATTTATTCTCTGATAAAAAAAATTATAATTAGTCAAGACTAAAATAATTCATTAATTGATTAGAAAATAAATACAAAATTAACCAATTTATAGGAGATTAAAATAAAATATCAAGGATAAAAAATAAAATTATTATTTTATTGGAGACTCAACTTAAAACAAATATTTATTAGGAAACAAACGCAAAAACTAAGTATTTATTAAGAATAAAAAAATATTTTAAAAAATATAATAAAATTTTATCTTATGTAGAAAAGAGTGCAAAGAAATATAATAAATACTTTAAGAACAAAAATAGAATAAATATAAAAATTTTGAAGTTAGAAACCATCGTTTTAATAACCGCTACTAGAGATTGCTGGACCAGGATCGAGAATCTAGAGGGAGTGAATAAATTATTGGTAGATTTTTATAATGTTAAATTTTCTTTCACACCCTTAATAAAAGATTTTCACTAATATATCACTTGAAGATGATAAGTTGAAAAAACAGTTTCAAAATTCAATTATTCAAGACAAAGAATTGAAATCTCTTGAAACATAAACTTGGTTAATTGAACCTAATGCTGAAAACAGACTATAAAGAAGAAAGATTCAAAGAGACTGGATGATTCATATTGGTTCAATCCAATGCTGAGATTATCTCAACAACTTGAGTTGAGATTTCCACAAAAATTTTAAGGAATATACAAACGCTATGCACACACAACAAATCTAAAAACTCTCTTTTCCTTAAACACTATTAATTAGAAGAATCTCTTTGTTGAAAATCCACTACAAAGAACCTTTGAGAAACCTTATATCATATATCAGATACTTAATATGATATTTGATTTGAGTGTTTTCTTTCTTCTTTTTTTTCAAAGAAAACAAAAATGAAAATAAAAATACGTTTGCTTGAAAAAGAGGCTCAAAACTGACAACAACAAATTAATATTTTCAGTCTTTTACGAATAAATAAAAACACAATGACACATTAAAGTACTTTTTTTATACATGTTTTTCAAAACTTAAAAATTTAAAAATGAAAACAAAAAATAAACACTCAAACTAAGTGTCTTTATCTTTTCAACAACAAAAAATTTTATTAAAATATATCAAATATTCTTTAGTTGATATGATGCAATCAAATATTATATTAACTATAATTTAAACTTTATTACAGTTAAAAATTTGTGCAGCTGTTATTCCTTTAATAGATTAAAAATTATAGGACTGTTATATATAACTGTTATTATAACTCTGTCGTCCTCATCTGCCACCTCCCATCCACCGCCAGGTACCATTTCCATTCATCTAAATCTATGTGTTGGCACCGCGTACGTGTTTATGTGGCTATCTTAATTCTGCTTTTTATTTTCTATGACTTATTAAAATATAAAACTGAAGAAAAAAAACAAAATGTCGGCCCTATTTTTCTTATATAGAATTAAATTCAAATTAATGTGATTTTCTTTTTTACCTTTGACTTCTCGTTCTATATTGTAACAATCACCTTTTACAAAATCGGAGGAGAAAGTAGTAATCATGCAATACAACATATAAAATTTGTGGTCAAATTAAAAAATAAATACTCCAATTATGATAAAGTATTAGTTGAATAAAACTTAATTGCAAATTTTTTAAGGTGCTTTTATTGTTTCTTTTTCAATCAGAATTGAGTGGTCAAATGAAGATTTGCTTGAGCAAAAACTCCAATTATTCTGATTAACAATAAGAAGAAAAAATATCAATTAGCCAACTACATTCTCGTACATATTAGTATTGTATAGAAAACGATCTAGTAATAGCATTTTTTGCACATCTAGTGTTGTATGCTGAATAGAGCATAGGACAGGGGAAAATTGTTGCATATTTCAAAATTATGATGGTCTCTCTACATGGCATATGAACATATGATTGTTATTAATTATTTCTTTGAAAAATTCAAATGTGTTAGTTGGTAGTGATTGATTGAGACTATAAAAGCATGGTGATATATGGAACTATCAAATAATTTTTCACCTATGCAGTGTGATAATTTTTGGGTTGTAATGTATCTGGTCATTGTTTGCAGTTTACTGGAGGCTCTAGATGTTGATGTTATGCACGAAGGGGTGCAGAACCTGGTGATACCAATACAAAACCAGTTTGAATCTGTGAACTCCAACAACGTGCACCACAATGACAACACCACCTACTGTTGGCTAACTCAAGAGGACGTGTTCCGCTACCTCCTCAACTCAATTGGTGTGTTTTCCCCAACATCGGGGAACCCCATCAACACCTTAGGCGTCATTGACACACAAAACCTTTTGAAGAGAGAGAAAGAAAGAGAATCACAAGAAAGAGAGTAAGAGAGGTTTGAGATTTTGGTATCCCCTCATACTTTAGTGTCACGTTGGATATTCTACGTGACACTAAAATTGCCAACAATGCACCTCACTAACGGCGTTACTTTCAAATTTAACAGCGATGACTATTTTGCAACACTTATGTAAAGATAGAGACTATTTTTTACATTTCAAAAAAATAGGAACTAATTTGTAAAATGACTACAAAAATAGGAACCAAAATGTCTATTCACTCAAACTTTTATTATTAATGCCAATAGGGTCTCATCACCTATTAAAGGTGTAGGTATTGTGTGCCTCTCACCCTCCTTATCGATTCCGGATGTTTTATTTATTCTTACATTAAACTGTAATCTTCTCTCTGTTAGCAAATTAACCAAATCACATTTTTGTGTTGTCTCGTTTTATCCAACCCATTGTCTTTTTTAGACCATCCATTCCAAGGAGAAGATTGACAGTGGTAGAGAGAGTGAAGGGCTGTATTATCTGGAAAATGTCTCACAAAAAACCCATAAATGAGCATTGGCTTGTCTTATGAATGAACACATTCAAGATAAAAATAAAAAGGAAATATGGCTATGGCATAAACGATTAGGACATCCCTCTTATGGGTATCTAAAAAAATTGTTTCCATCGCTATTTCATAAATGCAATATTTCTGATTTTCTTTGTGAAACTTGTGTAAAGGAAAAAAGCCAACATGTTGTGTTTCCTTTAAGCAATAAAAAGAATTGATTTTCCTTTTTCATTAATTCACACAAATGTTTAGGGCCCTGTCCCACAATCTACGCATAATGGGAAAAAATGGTTTATCAATTTTGTTGATGATTGTACTCGGGTAACCTGGGTGTATTTGCTTAAACATAAAAGTGATGTGTGTGATGTGTTTTGTTCCTTTCATCAGATGATAGCTACACAATTTAACACATATATTAAGGTCATTAGATCAGAAAATGGAGGGGGGATATTTTAAGACTGAATTAATAGAGTTCATGAACTCTAATGGAATCTTGCATCAAACCACTTGTCCTTATTCACCATAACAAAATGAAGTGGCTGAGAGGAAAAATAGAAATATATTAGAGGTGACAAGATCACTTTTGGTAGATGCTAATGTCCCATCTCATTTATGGGGTGAGGCTGTGAGCTCTGTAGTTTATTTGATTAATCGAACCCCTTCTAGTGTGCTTAACTTTAGAAGGCCTCTAGATGTGTTGTCTGATCATTGTATCATTCCTTCCATGGTTTATTTACCACCTTATGTTTTTGGATGTGTTATATTTGTTCACTTACATCCACATCAACGTACAAAGCTTGAAGAATGAGCTATCAAATGTGTTTTTGTTGGGTATGGATCAACTCAAAAAGGTTATCGTGCTTACCATCCACCATCAAAGAAATTTTATATCTCTATGGATGTGACATTTAATGAGCATAATTTTTTTATGTTGATTCTACACTTTAGGGAGGAAATGAAAGTGAAGTGCATAATCATGATATTAGTATGTTTGATATCTCATATATAAATTATATTGTGAAAATAAATTACCGTGTAAGGATCATTCTGCAAGAAGTGAGCCAATCCTAAAGATGAACGATTTTTTTTTGGATAATGCAGTGTCTTCTGATCATAACCAATTGGTTCAATCTTCTCCACAGGTTCGGCTTGACTCTTCAGAGGTACCTTCTGATCTTGTCTCTGATAATACTAATGTAGATGAAACTGATCATGAAATTGTTTCTCTTGATCCTACCCTTGATAATACTAATTTAGATGAAACCAATCATGAAATTGATCATTGTCTGCGTGAGACCACCAACACACCAAACACTGAGTCTACTATTGTCCAATATAATCTTCCACCCTGCTCTAATCGTGGTCAACCTCCAGCTAAATATGAACCAGACCTCCAAGCCAAAGTTAAATATCCCATTAGTAAATATGTGTCATATCACAAGGTATCTAAGTCATATGCATCATTTGTATCTCAATTATCTTCAATTTCTATTCCTAGTAATATATAGGAAGCTTTGGCATATCCTAGATGGACCAAAGCAATGGTTGATGAGATGGCAGCTTTAGAAAAAAAACAATACTTGGGATCTTGTGTCCTTACCATGAGGGAAGAAAACTATGGGCTGCAAATGAGTATTTACAGTCAAACACAAAGCTGATGGAACTATTGAGAGGTATAAAGAATGACTTGAGGCTAAAGGTTATACTCAATCTTATGGTGTAGATTATCAAGAGACGTTCGCACCGGTAGCCAAGCTCAACACTGTGAGAATACTTCTGTTGCTAGCAACAAACCAAGATTGGTCTCTTCTACAATTTGATGTGAAAAATGCTTTCCTACATGGAGATATTTTAGAAGAAATTTATATGGATCCCCACCAGGCATGACAGATTCAAATGGAATGAAGGTTTGCAAATTAAAGAAGGCTCTATATGGATTAAAAAAATCCCCAAGAGCATGGTTTGGAAGGTTTACCAAGTCTATGAAGGCTTTTGCCAATAGGGCAAGTAACTCTGATCACACCTTATTTTTGAAGAGAGGAAAAGAAAAAATTACAACTTTGATTATATATGTAGATGACATGCAGGAAATGACCAAGATGAGATTTCTAATTTGCAACAATACCTTGCGTCTGAACAACTTGAGATGAAACAACTTGGAAACCTCAAATATTGTTTGGGTATTGAAGTAGCTAAATCAAAACATGGTATTTTCATATGAACAAAATCATAAACTCTTTCAATGCTCAAATTCAGCACGCATAGACAGAGGAGATACCAAAGACGGGTAGAAAAACCAATTTATTTGTCCCATACACGTCCAGATATTACCTATGCAGTGAATGTCGTTAGTCAATTTATGCATGACCCACGAAAGCTTCATATGGATGATGTCGAGAGGATTTTGAGATATTTGAAGTCCACTCCTCGAAAAGGAATTTTGTTCTCAAATCATGGAAACTTAAAGGTAGAAGGGTACACTGATGCAGATTAGGCAAGTTCAAGAGATGATAGAAGATCTACCTCTGGATGTAACATGGAGGGGTAAAAAAACAGCCTGTAGTAGCAAGATCTAGTGTTGAAGCAGAACTCAGAGGCATGACACGTGTATGTGAACTTTTGTAGGTTAAAAATGTACTATCAGGTTTGGGCTTTAAATCAAATAAAACTACGACTTTGTACTGTGTGACAATACGTCGGCTATAGCAATTGCTCACAATCCTATCAAACATGATAGAACAAAGCATGTGGAGATTGATAGACATTTCATCAAAGAGAAGCTTGAAGCTAGAATAATTTTCTTTCCCTTTGTAAGATCTGAATTACAGTTGGCTGATGTTCTCACCAAAGGAGTGTCAAACAGAGCGGGGGTGTTAAGATATGTCAAATATTCTATTAACTAATATTATACAATCAAATATTATGTTAGCTAGGCTTTATTACAGTTGAGATAATTTATGCAGTTGTAATTCCTTTAATAGATGAGGAATTATAGGACCCTTATATATATATTACACTATTCTATGAATAAAATACATCAGACTTATTCTTTAAACATTTTTATATAGAATCATTATACAAATTTACTTCATGTGAAGATATGAATGAGCACAAAGATTAACCAAGAGAAGGACTAAGCCTTTGATCTTGAGATGAGAGAATCAAAACTTGTAGTGCAGACATCAAACTTGATGAAAACCCCTTCAAAGCTCCATTCTCAAGAGTCTAAGAATATTTTCATAAGACAATTATGGCTTGAGAGATGGTGAGTAAACTTTATAATTTTTCAAAATATAACAAGAATAATCAATTATAGGCTTCATGTAATCAATTAAATTTTTTTTAGTGGTTTTGAGTTCGAGTTTAAATATATTTAATCTATTTATTCGAGGCTGTAATCAATTAAAATAGAAAATTTTCTTTTCTTTTTACATAAACTCACTTTTGTCTTGTGTAAATTAGTTTGGAATGTAAGGACAATGTTCCTTTCAAAATCAAGCTAAGATTCACTTAAAGAAATTGGTTAACTTGATGAGTAATCGATTATATAAGTGAGTTTTTTTATGATCAGATCGATTTTGAACATTGTAATCGATTACTAAAATATGATAATCATTAATTTTTGAAACACTCATTTGACTGACTTAAATTTCTGATTTGCTTAGCTTAGGTTATGTTTAGGAATCAATTTACCTATAACTGAACGTACATATGCCTAATTACTTTTTTTTTATAAAAAAAAAGTACATATGCCTAATTCTAAAACACTCAATACAGATGCCATGATTAATCAACAAAGTTTGACACCTTAAAAATCAAAATCTATAGGAAATGTTGCATATTTCTTAAATATTTCATTTTCAGCCTATAGAGGCAGTGTTTAAAAAATGATGCAAGCTATTAAAAAAATTCTTTACCAATTATTGTTAATAAAGTCAGTTAAGTTTTTTAACTAGTAAAAAAGTTAAAAATTAGTTAAAATAATGTAACAAATATAGTCTATGTGTATACTATTACTCCATTCTTCTTAAGTATGTTCTCTATAATAACTTCTTGTTACTTTGTTGTCTGATAAAGTGACAACGAGTTTTCCTCCCTCACCATCCTACCTCGGTCAAAATAATTTCAGCACTAAAGTAAAAATTATTATTATTGTTAGCTCTAATTTATTTCACAATTTTATATTATTATCTTTGATTTTACATTAGATTTAGAATGGTTTATCATTATCACTCACTTGAGAGTTAAACGTCTTTACTTTTACAAGTATACACATCTTCACTCATAAAATAAACCAATTTGATGAAAGGAAGAAGTGTTCATCATCGACCATAGGTCCTAACTTTCCCGAGTCTTGAAAACAATTGGCAAATAATGGAAGTGTTCGGTACAGTAGTAAGTGTAAAATGCTTAATTTAGCAACACAAAGTTATCAATATAAAGAATCATGAAATGTCGGTATCAATAATCTTGAGTATGAAAGGTGACATTTGCTTTCCGGCATATAATTATGCTATCAAGTAAGCCTTCATAAAAGATAAAAGATAAAAGTGAAAGCCAAAATTGAATTTACAATAATTTTTAGAGGAGGGATAAAGTTATTTTAAGAATAACTTTAAAAAACTAATCTTTATTCTAATAATTGATTTTCTTGAAAAATTTATGGTTAATGTTAACTATTTATTATAATCATTAAATTTTAAAAGAAATAAATAATAAGGATGAAAAACAATTCTAGAGTTACTTTTGAGATAAGTTAATTTCTTATCGTTATTCTTTATTTTCTAAAATTATTATATATATTAACTATATTTCTATCTATAGGAATTAAACATGGTATGGGATGAGATTTACAACATGCACATTTAATGTTCAATCAAAAATTTATATTAATTTAATGTATATTAATTTAATGGTCATGTATTGACAATGTAAAATAATTTTATATTTTTAATATAAATTTTAAAGTAATTATCATAAAATTTAATAATCCTATCATACATGAATTATAATTAGATAATAGTATAAAACTTTTTATTGGTGTATAATTTTTTTCTCAATTTATAATTTGTATTTTAGTTTAAATCTTATCCTTTTGGGCCAAGCATGTGCCTTCAGCCCACTACCAAGCCGTTTAACTCGGTATGTCTAACCCAAACGGAGACCCGTTTTATCCGAGCAACTCCTCTCCTCTGTGTAACTGTCCTTCCGTATATATGCCGGGATGTGCATACACCACTTTGTGTATGCCTCAAGCTTCGTATTTGTAAAGTTTTTTTTTTTTCTCTCTCTCTTTCTTTCTGTATAGAAAGTTTGAGAATAAAACTTTTATATATGTTATAAGTTTATAAAAATATTTTTTTAAGAATTTGTTGGTTTTCATGAAAATATTATTCCCATGTTTTAGTTTATTTTCATTCACGTGAATTACACTATATTAAAGTTAATGATAAGAATAAAGAGTAATTATTGAAATAAAAATATTTCTCCTCAAGAATAATTAATATAAATAGTATATTTTTAAGTGTTAATGCATCTACATTTTATACGTAGACTTTTGGGTAAAATATATCGTGTACTTGTACTTTAATTGAATGTTGTTTTTAGTTTTTAAACCTTTAATTTAGTTACTGAATTTTATATAAAAAACACACACACACACACACAGGTTTTTAGTTCTTTTTCGCACCCTGAAATAACAGATGCAGAAATTGGAGAGTTTATAAGCACAAGGATTAAAATCACATTTTTTAAATAAAATTCAGCGATTAAATTGTATAAAGTTTAGAGATTAAAAAAAGAATCAACATAAATAAAAAAAATAAAAAAATATTTTATTTTAAGTTTTTTAAGAAATTTTTTTATAAGACTCTTTTTAATTTTTCTCTTATATTAATTTTTTATCAAAATATATTTAATTACATCACAAATTTATTTTTAGTCAATAAAAAACAAATATTGTAAATTAATAAAATAAACTAGTTTTCTTGGGAGGATTAGAATTTAGATAGATAACTTGACTAGATACAAATTAACATAAAATTATATAACTACTATTCTCTCTCCGCGTATTAGTTTATTAGGTGAAAAATAATTATGTAAAAAGACTAAGTCAATGAATTCCAATATTTTTTTAACAATTTTAATTTTACTAATTAAATAAACCAAAATTATAGTTCTTGTGAATTATACGTTCTCTCCCTTTTATAAAACATTTTTGAAAATTATTTTTTCCTTTCACTGACTAAAGTAATTAATTTTCTTAAAAGTCGTGAATTAATTAAAACGATTTTTTTAGATGAATGAAGTAATTAAAAGGGTATTATATATATGTAAGAACTGAGATAGGTTATTTTTAGTTTTTCAAAACTTTTAAGTTTGAGTATTGTGTATAAGTAATGTTTATTAAAATTATGAGAAAAATAATTATACATTCATAGTATTATTCAATTACAATATATTGTAAGATAAATTTATTGATTTTTATAATAACTACTTTAAAAATTATATTAACAGTAATTTATAATATAAAATTATATTTTACATTGTCACTTATCCCTATAGTCATATTAAACTCTAAAAATATTAATCTAATAATACTATAAAAAAATATTTGTAATTCTAATAAACTTATCTATCAAAGCAGTAAACAAAAAGAAAAGCACTTAACATAGATTAAACTATTATGTGAATTATAAATTTTTTAAGATGACTTTGGGCAAAGTAAAGGATTAGAAGATCCAACATCCACAAGTGTCTACCACATGTAAGTTCAAGGTAGAGAGATGGAAAGAAGAGAAAAGAAAAATTTGAATATTATTTTGGATAATGATGAGCAAATCAATTTTTACATGAATACATTGAGTCTTATATAGCTAAATTTGTAACTAATTTGTAAGTAACTAAACTAATTTGTAACTAACTAAATTAAACTAATAACTAACTTGTAACCAACTAAACTAATTTTTATCTCTAATATCGCTGCAAGCTGGAAGGTGTTGAAAACACTTCTAGCTTGGAGAAGACAATACATCAACAACAAAGGAAATGAAAAAAATTTGAAAACTTGAAATATAGCTAAACATGTCGGAAATACATTGGCCAAAAATAGAAACTTCTAGAAATCTTCGATCAACTTCGACTTTCTCAATCTTCTTCCAAGAGTCCAAAGCAAGCATCAAAGCTTAACCATCAAGCGAAATCAACAACAAGATCTTTTGATAGAAGCTCAAATCATTAATCCATGAAATTATCAAAGCTTAATCACCAAGCAGAAACTATACCTCAAAGTTTAACCACTTGACAGAAGCAACGAGGTTTAACCATCAAGAGCAAAAGCAAAACAACATTTCAATGCTTAACCATCCATGACAAAAGCTTAAGCAATGCTTAATCACCAAGGACAGAAGCTTATATCAACAAAATAGAAGAATCACAAAATTTATCTTCTATGAAAACTTTTCACAAACACTTTGTGAACTAACAATAATCAAGGCTTAACCACTCATGATAGAAGCTAACAAATAAACAATGTTTAACCACCACACATGGCAGAAACTAAAGTCATCAAAACAAACCTAAAAGGCTGAAACAATAAGCCAAAATCTTCAAAAGCGTTTAATCAAACACCTTGTTGGCAAAAACTGGATAGTGCTAGACATGGAAAAACTTACTCTAGCCATGCAAATTGAAATTGTTCTGGTTCCTCTTCCGCTTTCCACCGACATCCTTTATCTTCACAAAACCTTGTGCAACACTAATGAAATTAAGATATGAAGACGTCATCTCTAAGAGTATGGGTGATGGGTGATATTGCTCTAATACCATGATAAAGTTCAAGGTAGAGAGATGGAAAGAAGAGAAAAAAGAAACTTGAATAATGCTCAAAAGAACAAATCAAATTTTACATGAATACATTCAGTCTTATATAATTAAACTTATAACTAATTTGTAACTAACTTATAACCAACTAAACTAATTATTTATCTCTAATAGTGTTAATTTATCGTACACTAGACTTGCAAGAACAGCTTGCCTCTCTGGTGACAAAAACATAAAGAATAGCCAACAAAGGAAGGAGCAAAACGGTTCTCACTTCCCACTTCTCAATGTAATGTCTCTCAATTTAAATAATTGGTATTCCCTAGAAAGACAGGAAGCATTTACCTCTAAATTAATGGGAGCATTGAATTTTCTTTGACTTTTTGTGGTATGTTGCCTGATTTCAATGCTCATTCTTGGAACTTCACACTCCCACTACTACTATTCCATTTATATTTCCCTTCACACTCTATTTGTGCCAAAGTTATATGTTCCCAAGAGTTAAGTTAACCATATGGCAAGGTGCATCACAATAGTAGTATTCTATGTTATTTATGTTCTTCTTTTCACGGTTGTTGAGGGCAGGTCCTTGTTCATGATCAACACCAATAGTCCAGATGTTGTTCCACATAGACCAGTTTCTTCTTCCCATGTAACAACAATGTCACTTGTAAGTACATGTTTAGATTATAGTTTGCTAAAGTATTCCAAGTCTCTAAAACTAGATTTGCCGACAAAATTTTACTTTCAAATATATTTTTTGAGGGATACGTAATCAAACAAGATTTCATACTGATTTTACTCTCAAACAACTTTTGAACCCTCCCACCAAAAATCAAAACATACCCGAAGTGGGTTCTTAAAATATTTTGTTCAGTTACATGTTATGTTTATGTTTGTTTTCAAACTGTACTTAACCTTTTTTTTGTGAATTTTCTTGTACTATGTAGGAAAAGACACGGTTCAATGATGATGGTGGTGCTTGCAAGGGACTAGACAGGACTGAGTGTGTGGTTAAAACAACAATGGTTGCTCATACGGATTATGTTTACACACAAGACATTAATAATGGGCCTTGATTGTGCTATTTCTTGCTTCTGTTTTTGCTCTTCATACTGTTTATTGAGGATTATATTGTGCTGCGAGAAGTGTAATTCTTTAGAATACTAGAATTGGCAACAATGTGAAAAATATGTAATTCTATCTATTTTTCCGCCTGATGTTTGCTTTACTTTTTGATAAGGCCGACAAATTGATCATAAGAGATACTGCTACCAACCCACAACTCTTGAGTCTTGATTAGAAAATTGGACCCTTTATTTTATTTTTATTGATAAATGTTAGTTGTTTGTTTGTTAATTTTTGTTAGTGAGAAGACTCAAATTCATGATTTAATTTATCTCTTTTTTTCTTTATTCTTTATTATTAAGTTAATCTTATATCTTCTAATTAAATCCTTTTATAACTTGAACATTGGAAAAAATCAAAGATTTTAAGATATATTCTTATAAGTATGAGTAAAAAGTCTCACATTAAATGAGAACGAATGTTTTAAGTAATATATAAGTGAGAAATATTTATAAATTTAATATCTTAAAATTTTGAGTTGAATTTTAAGTTATGTAATTTGTTTGTTACTCTATAAAAAAAATATCTTTCCATCTAGCCGTATATTTTAACGGCACAATGGATATCCTTAAGAACTCTTTTGTAATTCAGATTTCATAGTTCATATTGTAGCTCAAGGAGTACTGGTGGATGTACTTTTCAAAGAGCATTTTGTTCCTAGATTGAAAATGGTTACTGAAAGTAGAGTAACAAATAGTATGATTTTTTTAGTACAAATAGTATGATTTACGTTCATAAGAGAAAGACAATTTTTACAAACTATGATCTACTAATTATATTCTCTAAGTATTGTGTTATAAGATAATTTAAATATTACCTGTTAGGGTTATCAATTTAGATATTGCCATATATGTTGTCTTGTAACTTTGAACAGAGAAAAATACATTTTTCATCAATCAGGATCCATATGTTAATTGTATATATATATTCTCTCTAACATAATAGACAACATGAGGATTTAAAATATAACGGGTGTAGTTCACAACGCACTAAATTTATATGAAACGATTTGAGTTTGATTATGGCAAAATATAATCTTGAGGAGGATAACGAGTTTTAAATGTGATTAAATTTTAGATTGAAAATTAATTTTATATTTAACCTAAAAGATTAAAACTTATGAAAATACCTTATATCCTATTACCGGAGAGTCAAATGTCCAAATTAGGTAATTATAAAAAAATGAGGATTTAAACTTTAAATCTTACCTTTTAGCATTGGCAATATCGATCTTGGCATAGTAGCTAAGGAATGAAAAATGCTTTTGATCTCCAAGAAAGTGATTATCATGATTTACAGTAAGACATAATAAACTCGAGAATGGTATATAAAAAAAATATTAAAATACTCTCACAACATCTTTTTAAGTGATAGTTGGCATGGATGAAAAAATCGTCACAAGTACATGCCTTTAAGTGTTACAGGAAACCATTTTGAATTCTATTTCTAACAACGGTTGCAAAAACAAGTATAATTGGTGCTTCTGTTTACAAAAAAGCAAATGAAAAGTTGGGGTAGTTTTGGAGAAGTCCAAAACCAAAATGAGGAGAAGTGGAGAATAGAGAATGCGTAAAAATGAGGCCGACAAATTTTGACACAGACCATTTTATCCAACAAGGGGCATGTAGTTGAGATAACACTACTGAATTAACTTTGACAAATTTGTTGGTATTACTTTGACAAATGGGCTTGGGTTGAATCGTGTGTGGAATTTCAATGCAACTAAAAAGCCTAGTCATGTCTAAACTCTAAAGTCAATGTTCAGAGTAAAGTGTTAATTAATTAATTATTCTGTACAAATTCCATTTCTTTCATGTTATTGGCTTTTACACTCATAAAGCTTTTTTTAAGATTGAAGTGAGTTGCTTTTACTCTTCAAAAGAAATGTTTTTTTTTTCTCTCAATAGACTGCAAATACTTTTCATTGAAAACAATTATATTCAAGTCTGATATATATCATTATGAAAAAAAAAAAAATACTATTGTTTAGTTTGCTAATTTGGCTCAAGAGGCATCCATATAATCTTCCCTATGATCCATAGTCATAGAATTGAATCCTTTTTTTTATCCGTGTCCAATATTTTGTTGATATAGTTAGAAGAATTTTGGAGAACTTGTTTGATCCTACAAAAATGATTCGTGACAAGCATTTCTTGTTTGGATGAGAGAATTTTGAGAGAGAAATTCAATATATATCAAAATGATTTGTTTGTATATCAAATCCAAAGAAATTTCAAAATGATGGGGATTTTATAGGAGATCCCCCCCCCCCCCCCCCAGTAAAATGGAACAATTGCAAGTAAATAATACCTAAAATGAAGGAAATTCAAACACAAAAAATAAAAATTCGCATATATTGAAAGTTAAATCACTTTATTATGCAAAAAAATAAAAATTAAAACACAATAAATTTAAATTATTTTATCCAAATGAAGTATTTAAAAAGTGAAAGAAATTTAATTAAAGTAATTAAATTCTTATATATTTCAAACTCCTTGAAAGTTCAAAATCTCTTACCCTAACCCAATTTTTAGCTTATTTTTAGTAAGCTTTTTGATGGAGCTAATCGAAATAATTTTTTTATGTCATTTTAACATGTATGATACTCAAATTTATGAGATAAGTTTTTACCTAACAAGATTTTATTGAAAAAGTGTCTAATTAGAGTGATAGATAAAATTAGCAATGGAAGAAATAAGAATTTTGGAGAGAGTAATGAGAAAGAAGTGAAGACAATTGCAAATAGAATACATACAAAAAAAAAGTGCATCCAAGTCACTATCAAGTATGACTCAAGCCTGAGTCCTCTTGAGAGTAATATGAAATTGGATCCATGTGTTTAAATTTTAATTATATGAATGGCTATCTGATTCTTTTCCGTAAATAAAATTTAAGCATTTAAAATTTATCGTGTATTGTTCTGTTTAATTGTTTTTATAAGTCTTTGGGTTCTACTTGGGCCTTCTAGGTAATTCTGGCATAGCTCACAGAAAGTCAGAAGAACATCAGTTGTAAGTTCTGTTCAGATGCAGGCATCCGGAGAAGGGTTGATCGACAACTTCATAACATTGGAAACGTTTAAATATATGTTTAGTCTATGTAATATATCATGTTTTCTATTTATGTTCTTATAACATTATTTTTTAAATAATCTTTGTAAGTTTTTTTATTTTAGTATTTGAAATTTTATTTTAATTCTCACAAAATATTTAATTTTCATTCTTATCCTTATAATATATAACTAATTTTCTTTTACTTCTTATCATTTTTTTAAAGGAACTAAATTGAATGAACAAAATATTAATATAGCTACAGACAAAATGAAAATATTAGCATTTCACAAGAACTATAATAAAATAACAAGGACCAAAATAGAAAAAAGAAATTTTACAAAAACCATTTTAAAATTAATAATTTTATAAGGATCAAAAAAAAAATATTATAAAAGATTAAAAATTAAAAAAGTAAAGACTCAATTTCATTGACACTACCAAGTAATTTGAAAATTATTAACAAATAGAATTGTCATGAATATGAAATAGCCCATCAGTCCTACACTTATAACATTCATAATAGTAGAATTGTCAAACCCTAATGCAAAAATTATTCCTAAAGTGATGTCGTATACGTATGTAAACGTATCGACTATCGAATATGTCCGTTCCTGTATTCAATATGCATTGAAATTTGAATACTCAAGGGCACATAAAAACACTTTTTAAGAAACAAATTTGGATACTTAATTTGAGTATTTGGATAAGTATCAGTCATGTTCCCTGTACCCAAAGACTTGGTAATAGTTATATTGAGGGTGAGAATAAAATGTGGGATATTGATTGGTTGAGGTTTATATTGAAGGGACTGATATTATCAAAGTTATTATTTTTTCTCACGTTGAATTAAATTTAGGGATGATTTAAGGCAAAAGGTTGTGACATAGTGGTGTAAGATTTTTTATCCATGACAAAAAAATAAATTGAGGATGATTCTTTCTTTTGTCAGCGATGGTAAGGAAAATAATAAGATTGAAACTCTTATAAAATTCTGATTTACTCTAATATTAAATGTTCATTAAATTTTAAATGGTGTGTTTATGTGTTCGCGAGACTATGACAAAGCACATAATTTAGAATGAGAAATGTTAGTAATACTCTTACTGACATCTTATCTCAAATACTCCATTAGAATTTATTAAAAATTATTAATTTTAGGAGATTTTATTTCTCATTTAACATAAATCAAAAGAAAGAATCATTAAATGAGAAACAAGACATAAAAAAACTGATTTTCAATAAACTTATTATAAAGAGAATCTTAAAAAGAGTTTGGTTTACATTTTTCTTTCCTATATAATTCACTTTTAAAAGTTTAATAAATATTTAATATTAGAGTAAAATGTGCAAAAATTCCATGAGCTGATTAACAAAACAAATGAGTGGTAGAATCTGCCAAAACGTAAAAGATGAGCTGTTAAATGTGTAACTAAATATATTTTTTATATAATGAAAGCAATGAAATTTAAACTTAAAATTTTATACAAACTACCTAAATTCCTTACACTAGGCCCACTCAGTGGATTATATATTCACTTGGATTGATTTCCAACTAACTCTTCCTTCAATGCTGATAAGTTGCATATTTAACATATCTTCTAAACCTATAAGACTATAAGTGATAGAGATGAGAGCGTGAGAGAAATTTAATAATTATCATATTAAAATAGATAGTTAATGCCGTTAAAATTAAATAAAACAACCTATATACTGATGAAATTAACTCTTTTCAGGTCAAATTAAACACGCCTCTCCTCTATATACAATATAACCATAAAAAACTCAGTTCATAGAAATAATATGGTGTGGCAATCGGTATCACAACTTTCTTGAAGGTTTTGGGCTTTGACTTTCCTTGAAAAAAAAAAATTGGCAAGCATTTTAACAACAACAACGTGACCCTGATTTGACGATTGTCAAAAGCTGCACGATTTGTATATATTGCTATCAAGATTCTCATGCCAACAATACAATCATGATGGTGCCACAGGCCTCTCTGTATCTCTTTCCGTCCATGTTTGAATTTCAGGTCAAAAAATATTTTGTGACAAAAGTAATTTTGTTAAAAGATCATGACTTTTACGTTTACTTAAATTTTTTTTTTATCCATTGAATTTGAATTGAAATATGCGGATAACTATTTTAATTTTAATTCAAACATGCACTCAATCCAAGTTTGTCCCATGTCTGGTTTAATTTTGCCAAAATTCTAAGATAAGCAAAGCAAATCCCCAACCTTATGCAGAACCTGTCTTCATGTGTTAGAGAGTAGTGTTCAGATTAGATCACACACTCCTGCAAAAGGAAAGACACAATTTGACAATTTTGTGAAGATAGAATAGACCCTTGATGATGATGCATGCACTCCCTTGTCTCTTTGTTAAAAGTACTATTTGAAGCAACACCTGAAGCATGGGCTCCACTTGGTCACATAATCCACATTATTACTAGTGACACAAGAAGAAATTTAAAGAAGGCCTCACTCTGCCAAAAACCTCAGAATAGTTTGTTTTTTGTGTTTTTAGTGGACACCCTTTTGATTATATGTTTTGCTTCTTGTGGTAGTAATGTGTGTGATGATCCACTACCACCAGCACCTCCACCACCATTTGTCGTATTGGAATGGACCCTGTTATTCTCTGGGCAAACAATGGACACACACCCTTTTCGGTGTTCTTTCAGATTTATGATACCTTGTTTTACTTTTGCACGTGCATAGCTCACTCCTCACCTCTTCTTCTTACCCCCTCGTGGTCCTACAAAAGACAAAGTCTATATAGTTAGCAATAGTAGCTACTTCTTAAAGTAAAGATGAAATTTTTTATTCCCAAGAGTTTTTTTTTTCTTTTATAATCTATTGGCCTTTGGTTGGTTTATTTATCTATAATAACTGTTCCATTTTTCGTTGTGGGGGTTTTGTTTGGTGTGAAAATGATATAGGCACCATTTTATTTGGTTAATTTTATAAGATGGGTACAGAGAAATAAGAATATCATAATCTGGCTAGGTACACTGCTTCATCATCAACAAGGATAAGGACGCGGCGATATGGTAGACAAGTAACTGTTCAATTCTTCTGTTCTATGTACGTAAATTTGTTTATATATATATATATATATATATATATATATATATATATATATATATATATATATATATATATATATATATTATAAAATTATTATAATGATTCCCAGTAAGGAGCATGTAAAGCTGTTAATTATTTGATAATTGATATATATATGATATGGTTCTAAACTCATACATCTCCAATGGAGGCACAAAAGATCATAGAAATCTAAAGTAAGAAGAAGGGGCATATATATATATATATATATATGAGTAATTACTAATTAATATGTTTGTGTGTGTATAGTGGAGAATATAGCCTCATTCATGAATCATGTCTGCAGGAGTGATTGATTCGTTTAAGGGATCAGGTTTGAGTAGTTGAGAAGTGTTGCATGGAAGGTCCTCCAAATCTTCCATGGTGCAAGCAAAAGAGGTTCCAATTTGCATGTCTGCTAGCATTTGGCGAAGATCCGAAGCTTCTTCCTTGAGGCGTGCATTCTCTTGGAGGACTCTGTCATGTGACTCAGACACATGGTTGAGTTTGTCAATAAGGCTGTGGTTTTCAGTTCTGAGCCTAACAACCTGTGACCATAGCTCATCCAGGTGTTTCTGCTTCCTCATCCTTGATCTGCGGGCGGATTCTCGATTCGATATCATTCTCCGGTGCTTCCTTTCGTCAATGATGTTGAACTGGATTTCATCAGCTTCATCAGAGGTTGAGTTGTTGCTGAGGCATGAGGAGGGAGGAACAACAAATTCATGGCCTGAAGGAGGGTAGTGGCAGTTTGGAAAATTTCTTAGGAGGGTGTTAAGATGAAGGTTAGGGATGTCATTTTGCAGAAGGCTAAAGTTTGGTGGAACTAGGAATGGATTTTCAGGTGCTAGATAGTGAACTCCTCTGATCTCACTAGGAACCATGGTTAGAATTTTGGAACAAATTTTCAAAATGGTTCAAGGGTCTGGTTGCAAGGTATGTTGAGAATCTGAGATGATATTGGAACTGGGGAAGGTTGTGTGAGAATTGGGGTGAATTTATAGAAGATTATGGCTAGAAAAGTGGGGCCAGTTTGGGCAAAGAGTCATGGTCCTAGGGCTTACATGAGCAGAAATTAACAATAATTAGGAAGTGCTCCTACTAATGTATGCATGTGGTATGACTTATACATCCAGGGGAAGACCACTTTTTATTATATAAGTGGCTGTCCTTAGTCCATGTCATAAAGTTGTTGGGTTATGGTTATGTGTATTAGTATTACTTTTATGCAGTCTATATATTATCTATGGCTCTATATATGTTCATATTATTCGTTGCTATTATGGTGTAATGGAAATTTATGACTTAGAGACTTCTGTCAAGGGATACAACATTTGATAAATAAAAGAGAATGGTGGTTAAATTTTATATAATGGCTAAGACAAGTAAAAATAGCATTGTTTTAAATTGCAAATGCGATTATTGGCCATTAATGTGAGTCAACTATAGAGGGCGAGTCCTGCACATGGTAAAGTTCTGTCCTGGTAATTAAATGATCATGAATTCGATTCCGGAAACAGACTCTTTATAGGGAAAGATTATGTACAATTACCAGCACCATAGTTAGTGAGATGTGAGTCAACTATTACCAATATAATCTATAATCAAGGTGTTAAATTGTACTCACAGTTGTGGTTTCAGTTTTGTCGTGATCCTTAAACGAGTAGAAAAATTGTGGACAAATGCGACTGATATAGTTGCAATTGTAGCCATAGAAACGTCAAAAACCTAAATATTACGGCCGTAATTGCGGTGAACTGTTTCTTAAAACCATGTTTGTAATCACTGTTTGATGTGTTTGTAGTGGTCATCATAATCAAAATATTGCAGCCGCATCATATAGTGTTATTGGCAATTTAAAATCTTTTTTAGCACATACAAAAACGATGGCAAAGTCAATTTCAGGGGAGCTTTTCTAGAGGTCCCTACCCAATTTCGGAAGCAATTTTGAAAACTGAAAACTCTTGCAACCAATAATTCCTTTTGATACATGACGCAATGAAGGCCAGTTTAAAAGGAGCAAGAATTGATATTTGATGGTCATTATTATTATAATTATGATGACTCATGTGCCACTAACATATATGGATTGAAGGGACTATGCTGGAGCAATAGTTTTTATTTTTTAAGCAAATAAACATCTTGTACCTAAATTCCAACCATTTCATCATGTAAACCCTTCTATTAACCAAATAATTACTCAAGACTGAGTGTGAACTTGATCACACACCTTTGGGTTCTGTTTACTAGTTTATTTGAGTACTTATTATCATGTTCAGCACAGCATGGACAAAGTACCATGTCATAATCATCGAAAAACTAATGAGATCTTAAATTATGTTACCTTGGTGCAATCCTGATTAAAATGAAAAGCTATAAACAATTTTGATGACAGCTTTTTGGAATCCATTACTGATATAATTAAATGACTTGTGTTCAGTATGCTTTTACTTTTCTAACTCACTTTTGAATTTTGATCCTTCACGTTAAGCTTTCTCCAAATTGATTGGATGAGAACTGAATAGCACTATGTGCATGAGGCCAGTGGCATTCATTAGAAGCAGTTTATGATATTACAGATGTCTCAAGAACACTATAGTAACAATCACATTTCATAAGGGTCTTCATCGCTTCATGTTCACTCAACACCTTGTTGGAGTTCACGACATATCATGAGCTGCCATATCTATTCCCTTCTCTAAAATAGTACTTTCTCAACTTTATATGCTTCCATTCAAGTTGCCTAAAATACCTTATTAATCCTATCTCGTTCAAAGCACCAAAAAGTGGCAACCACTTTTTAATTTGCACAATATTATAAATAGAGAAAAAAAAAACTATATTTACACTTTAGTGCATCAGCATTAAACTTAAATAAATTTTGCTCTTGATAACAGTTTTAGTTATTGTTCTAATCTGTCTCTCTTTATGGTTGTCCACTTGCATGATATGATAATGAAAATATAATATGCCCCAAAAGATTAGATCCAAAAAGTCTTGGCAAATGTAAGAGGCTTGGCTGCAACTTGCAAACGCAAATGTTATTGTTTTATGCTTTAAATGTCCTATTCCTCAAGGCTCTTCTTAATTTTCTTGGATGAGAGTGGTTATATTACTGCATTTTACCAATATGAACTTATTAGGCGATTCTCCACTATCAAACGTTTCCCTTCATTCTAAACTAATCTGATAAGGGTGAAGTACAAGATAGTTGGTATGATAAAAAGAAAAATAAAAAGTCAGATAGTGGTGAAGTACAATTAAAGAACATTCCTGATAAACCATCTCTCAAAGGGTAGTAGTATGTGTTGGAATTTATATGGAAGATCCTTTGTAAGTCCATTGTACTTTATAAATTCCTTGTAAAGGGCATATCATAGTGCTTTGCCATTATATATTGTAAATTAAGGGGCTATTTTCTGAACCCGTGACACCACTTTTTAAGAATGGGAAACAAATAAACAAATCTGATCATATACTGTTTCTTCTAGTTAAGGCTAACTTTCTTGGTTAAGAAACTTTGTTCCTTCTATTTCCAGAAAAAAAAAATTAATGCATTTCCAAGAATCTATTGATGTCCACCACAATAACAGTTTTGTTAGATCAAAGTTGTTTGCAAGTTTATAGTATGAAGAGATTCTCTCAATCTTAATCTTATAGTCAAATCCTGAATATATCCTTGAACAACGTGAGAACTCACCTTTTTGTGAAAGAATAATGATCACAAAAAACATTAATTTAGTAAATGTAAGCTCTAAGTCTATTATGATACAGGATAAATATATGAATTAAAGTATACATATAGAGAGAATAAAATAGAATAATCCAAAGAGTTAGGTAAGAATTTTCATTTATTCCTTCCACTCTACATTCCCAAAGCTTCAAAGAGCTATAATCGAACGACAAGTAACTAGCATTTAACCTGGGATATTGCAAGGTGGCACTCTCTTAGCTATGTGGATATATGAATCTTATTTAAATGGTGAACGAATCATAAACAATTATATATAAAAATGAAATGAAGTTTGATTTAAGAATATCAAAGAAAGCTGCAAACAAGATATACTAATTAATATTGTATAAAATGTTGAATGTACTTCATGGGGGTCATAGTTTACCTTATTTGAAAATGAATAACCCAAAAGCTTGGAACAATACCTATGGCATAAGATGAGGAGTATGAGTACATTATTGACCTCTCTTGTCCTTTTTCAAATGGGTTGTGTCCTTTTGAGGCATGGGGGGTGTTAAGGTTTAGATAAATACAGTGCACACCATTTTCATGAAAATTGGTGGCCTACAAATGCTCATCTCTACATGGGCACAAAAATCAGGAAAGAAAAAGTGGGAGTAAAACATGATGGCACTATTAAGATGTCTACACATTTGGCCAATTTATGTGGTTGAATCGTATTCTTACGGGTGTACGGAATTCTTTGTCCCCCTTCTAATTCCAAAGTTATAGACTCAGTATCAACTATGTATTTATTTTTAAAATTACAAGAAATATATATGCTTTCAATTTAGGT
Source organism: Glycine soja (assembly GCF_004193775.1). Classification (NCBI taxonomy): domain Eukaryota; kingdom Viridiplantae; phylum Streptophyta; class Magnoliopsida; order Fabales; family Fabaceae; genus Glycine; species Glycine soja. The sequence goes on along the minus strand of NC_041003.1, from coordinate 12,443,464 downwards.
CAAATTTAAAAGTTTATTTTTAAAAAGTAAGAAAAAAATATACATAATTTACTAAGGTAGTATTTTGGATGAAAGATTTTATAATTTCAAGAAATTTAAAATATACATAATTTACTAAGGTAGTATTTTGGATGAAAGATTTTATAATTTCAAGAAATTTGAAATGCATAAAAATTTAAGGCTATGTATGTTCGGGATGGTTGCAAGTTTTTATTTTTTATTTTTTATTTTCAAATACAATTTTTAAAACAAAATATGTTCGATAAAAATTGAGATGAAATGATTTTTAACTTAATTTCAAAACAGTTTTACATTCATTTTCAAAACAAAAAAAAATTATAAATTTGATTTTTAGTTTTAAAAAACACACTCTCATCACCATTACCATTTCATCACCATCATCATTTCACCATTACTCAGACTGTCATTATCACCCACACTACCACCACATTGTCATTATTGTTGTCGCTACCACTATTATCACTAGTATCACTTCTACCATTGTCATTGTTGCCACCACCACTATCATCATTCCACCTCCATCGCCACTATTCCACCCCATCATTACTATTGTCACCACCATCACCACATTGTTGTCACCCCACTACTACCATTCTACCACCATTGACATTGTTGTCACCATCACCATTCCATCGTTGTTGTTGTCGTTACCATCACTACCACTATTGTTACCACCATTCCACTATCGTCGTTGTTGTCACTTACCATCCCATCGCCACAACCCCCACCCCCACCACACTTACTACCACCACTGTCATTGCAGTCTACCATAATTATTTCATAGTGAAGCAAGATAAGATACAACAACTATCTCATGTTATCTATATTCAATTTGCAATAATTTTTTTAAAAATAAAAACAAAACAAAAATTTGAAAATAAAAATTGATTTTGGATTTTAAAAATTTCAAAACTAAAAATGAAAAACCATCCCGAACTAAAATCTTCAATTTCTTTTGTTTTCAAAATATTTTGCTTGGATGAAATAAATTAAATCCCTTTCAAATTCTTTATTTGGATAAAGTAATTTAACTTTTATCATAAGTAAAATTTTAGTTTTGAATATTTATTTTAAAAATTGAGATTTAAATATATAATTTTACTAAAAATAAACATTAACTAATTTTTAAATAATAAAAAGTTCAAAAAGTATCTTGAAAGTTAAATAATTTTGCAAAATAATAATAAAAATAGATGATTTTTTAGTTATGCCTTTTTTCACAAATAATCAATAACTGCAAAATCAAATATTTTTTTGGAGTCAACTTGTTATATATACGAAATACCTATTGATTTTGTTAATGACTAATCTTTGTTAGAAAATATGACTCACCAACCATCTTTAGTGAAGTCTTTTCTCTTAATCATGTTTTTTCATCCATAAAACTCAAACATGATACATTTTTTAAGGGATTTGAATATAGTACCACTCATATTAAATACATAGTATTTTGATTTCCTCATAATTTTCAACTATGAAAATATCATTTAATAAAAATAAATAAGTATTGATGACATTTTTTAATGGTTGAAGCATAAACTTGTATCTTAATACTAAATTATGTTTTATTTTTTAAGGCAAATATCACACACACACACGCACACACACACACACAATCGAAAAGATATATAAGTGAGTTACACAAGATGTACACTATGCTCAACCTCGAACTCTAGAGGTACCAAAATGTCTATCAAAAAAGAAATTACCAAAAGATGAATTAGACTAGGATCTATGCACCAAGAATAAAAAAAAGGTGTTAGGACGTAAAATACGACTATATAATAGTCACTACCATGATAAGATTTTTACTTGTGCTAACAATCCTGAGAAATTCTTCGCACCATTACAAAAGATAATACTGTTGTGAGGTCTCCAAAGACACCAACGAATGGTGTGCCAAACTACATAGTGCATATTTCTATATTTTCTCCTAGCAAAGCATCAACCAATCAATGTACAAAAGTTTAATCTCTCTTGGAAGCACAAATGAAAACCCTAGCCAATGTAGAACATATTGCTAAATTGCAAAAACATAATAGAGAAGTAAGCATATACCCTAACAAAAATGTGTCCCTTTCCTACAATAGTACATTGCTTGTCTTCAACTACTTGATAGAGTCATGGGTAAGCCAAGCTTCTATCCCCCAAACCGAATATCACTCTAAAAACTGTGTTTGCCCCATTACCCATTCTCTTTGAGATGTTTGAATTAAACTAGCCACTACACTACTATAAATAAAGTCTTTGATGACGGTTTCGTAGGGCCTTCCATGATGGTTTTTAAACTTCATGGAATCCATCATTGTTGAATATGGACTACTTTCGACGACAGTTTTAAAATCGTTATAGAATATGTTACATTATTACAAAAAAAAAATCTTTTTACATGTAGTTTTATGATGGTTTTTCCGGAAAATCATCGTAGAAAATTTCATTTTCTATGATAGTTTCCATAAAATCGTCATAAAAAGTTCAACATCAATGATGGTTTTCCACAAAACCGTCATAGAAAATGAAATTTCTATTATGGTTCCCAGATAATTGTCATAGAAAGCTCAACATCAATGATGATTTTCCACAAAATCATTGTAGAATATGGACTTTCTATAACGATTTTTTAGATAACCATCATTAATGTCGATATCTAAATCTGGACAACATTGCTCGAAAACAATAATATAAGTGTTATAATAAGAAAAAATGAATTGAAAACTTTTTTGATAGTTCAAGAATCAGAACTCTAAAGGTGTCTTATATAGGCATGCTTCTTTTAGCTTATTGATATAATTAAGTAGAAAAAGCAAACGAACTAATTTTTCTACCATATTGTAGCGACACAATCATTGAATCATGTCGCAGAGCAGTTGGAACATGCTACAAAAATTGAATAACCTCATAGCTAAAATACAAATAACCAATACAACTCCCATTGGCAAAGCAAAACAAGGCTTAAAACAATTAAGTGAAGGGGGACCTCTTTATGGTGAAAAAAGAATATAAAGTATTAAAGTTTAACCAAGTTGAGTGGCCTAAACTTCCATTTAGCTCAATCATAGTTATCAATCTTAAGTTGCAGCACAAAGTAAGTGACCCCAAAAATACTATAGTGGTATGGCAAGAGCAAGGTGGTGGCTATACTAAAGTTTATACATACAAGGTTAAGTAAATAAATAATGGTCTCATTCAGATTCTCAAACACCAAACCATGCAACTTTACTAGGAATTTATCATTCATCTATGTCATTTTAACATAAATCTAAATATCATAAATAGAATACTTAACAAACAATCAAGAACAACAGTTATACCTTAACAAAAACATGCCCTTTTTATAAATTATAACTATCAAGTCCTTTGACATCTTTGTACATAACAAATCCAAAAACTAGTGGTTTGATAATTGTTGACTTAAAATGTAGCAATACAACAAAGGATGATACAAAAATCTCAAAGAACTACCAATGTAACCATATGAACCAAAACACCAATATCATCACCAATGCTTATGAGTCCTTCAAACATTTTGGTTGTTTGTTACACTTCATGCCATAAACTCAAAACTCCTTTATTAAGTGCAAGCAATGTGGCAAAGCCTTTAAGAATTTTATAAAACTTAAGACAAAACCTGAATGTATGCATTTTTTAACTAATCTATGTCATCTTTGAATTTTTTAAACAATCACATCCATATAACTTGTAAGACTTTAGTCTCTCAAGTCTTTACGAGTTTTCACTATGAAAGTTCGAGTTTGAAAAGTGAAAGTTTGGATTTATTGATGGGACTCTATCCAAATTTTGGACTTGAGTCTTGTTGTTGGGACTTGAGTCTTCAAATCTTAGACTCAAGTCTTCAAATTTAGTTTTTCCAAAAATTGAAATTTTATGTTTCCTAAGTTTTTTTTATTAAAATACTTAATATTCTTGTTTAATATGGTTGATCCTAATTCAATTTTAAAGCCCTAAATGGATCAATGTAGATTGACTTGGATAATGAATAAGGAATTTGCAAAGTATACGTAAGTCCTTGGTTTGATTCTTTAATTTATTAGCTTAGTTTTTCAATCTTTTGGCTTTTGGCTTTCTCTTCATGTTTGGAAGTCTTCAGCTTGAAAGGTCACGGTATACATCTGCATTTACACCCTACATCATGTTTAAGGTTTAGAAAATGCATGTTTATTAATTTTAATTTAACTTATACTTTATAATTAAGGCTTAATTTTTTCTCATACCAGCTATTATGTTACTTTTTTCTTTTAATCTATATTTTTTTAACCTCTGTAAAATTTATTTATTTATTTTTAGTCCTTCAACTGTAGCAAAGATGTGAACCTGTCGCTATCGTAATACAGATGATGTAACACTTTTACTTACCCGACACATGGTGATGTATGGCGTGAGGATATCATCAATTTAACATTATTTTAACTGGATTTGATGTCCTGCGGTAAAAGTGAAAGTTTTCCAATTTATAGTTACAGAAACAATTTTGAAAAAAATACACTAAAAGAAAGAAAAGAACACTAATATACCAAAACAAAAAACTTAACCTCTTTTTTTTTAGGATTTGACTTACTTTCTTATGTTCAAGCCGAACAGAATCGCTATATTGAGAATAAAATTCTTGGTATCATATTTTAATGTAAATGTATTATTCTCATAACCGCAAACTAGCATAAATTTTGAAAATGATGAACTTACCAACTAGCTAAATTTGAAACCTGTCAAGACTAGAGGCATTTGCCTGTCAATGATATAACATGCATGCGCCTATCAATCAAGTACCTAGCTAAAAGGATCAATTGTCCCGGGGAAGCAGCAAAGCTACTAGAATAAAGGTTAAAAAAGTAACGTCCTTGGTCATCATCTTTTAAATCTTGCACCATTAGATTCCTACATTTTCATATTGACACATACCTAGGACGACGTACGCCTTAATTTTGTCATTTCAGTGCTCGAATTTTAATATATATTCCCAATTATAATAGCCTATTATTTATTACCTTTTTAATGAATAAATAAATATTTAACTATCACAAAATTTGGAACGTTTTTTGCAATCATTTTTTTTTACTAATTTCTTCAGGTGATACAAAATCCCAAGGCTTAACTTTTTTTTTTAGGCACACTTATGTCTATCAATTAGAGCAAACCACTTGGCAATTAACCTTTTGATTCTCATCATCTAGCACAACCGTTTAGAAGGTAAAATCTGAAATTCACATGCCCTTTATCAGTGCGGATCTAGGATCCGGGTCAATGGAGACCATTTATTTTTTTTTTAAGAACTAATCTAATAATATAAAAGAGTGAGAAAAGAGGTAATAAATTCATACATATAAAAATAAGAGCATATAAAAATAAGAGGTGTAAATAAAATATTAAGATAAATACTTATAATTTTATTAAAATAAAGGATACTAACTTTATTTATCCAAACATTAAAATAAGTTAAGGGTTTAAATTAACATAAAATTAGGGGTATAAAATACAAAATTTTAAGATAAAATATAGATACATATGTGACTTTAATTTATTAATTAAAATCAGGGGATATATTTACTTGCCTTCATATACATATATGTCCGCCACTTCCCTTTAGTGTCAATTTAATTAGAAGCAGAAGACTTAAACACTCTATATGATATTTTAATTTTTTTAGAGCATATGAAATTTTAAGTTAAAACTTCATTATCACTAATATACAAAAAAAAAATCACATAAGAGCACACGTCTAAGTTACAAATCTAAATTTTATCATACAAATGCAAGTATTTTAACATCAAAATAATCAAATGCATGTAAGTCATACTTTTTTTTGCCAATCCAAAAAAAAACCCATGAAATTTATAATAATTCGGGCAACATGCACCCGACATGATACTTTATTGGTAACCAACTGAATTTGTAATAAATTAAAAAAGCAAAATATTTTTTCTAACATTGAATAAAATCCAAGAGACAAATGAACCATTTTTTTCAAACACATTTTTTTTTGTATAGATGCTCTAACCCACTCTTTCTAATGGTCTATATATATGGATATGAAGAAAAAAGAGGGTGCCACAAAAGAAACGGAGAGTGCATGGTACGAAGGGGGACTCGATTTAACGGCTGCACATTTCTGTGCCAACCATTCATCACTTGCAATGCCCAATTGCAGCACCAACCAAAACTAGAAGCCTCATTTCAAAGGATAACAATATCAGTGTAACATGAAATCATGTTTGTTTTCTGAGTGGGTCCAATTGTTCACGAGCAAAGCAAAGCAAGCGTGGGTGCTGGCTGTGTGCTTAATTAGCTAGTGCACCAGCACCACCCAAACATCCAATTGCATAGCCCGTCAACTCAAACCCTAAAGAGTATCCACTTCATTATTTCTCCAAGTTTCTCTCTTGCTTTACACACGCACGTTCATGCGTGCCATATACAAACATTTTTTTATACCACTTGTTTCGTATGTGACAATAAAAGTATACTTACAATCATTATTGTTCCCTCATCTGGTTAAGTGTAGGTTTGGTTAGGGTGTCCTAATAATTAGTGGCTAGGGATCCCGATCAATTTGATAATTTGGTGAATTCCGATAAATCTAAGCTGAAAAATTCATATTGATTTGAATCATTGGCTTGAATCATATTGAAAAATTACAAATTCGATGAGTTAAAATTAGATTTAAAATTTCTGTTTTAAAAATTATTCAATTTGATCCAATTCACCTAATTATTTACTATGTTATAATTTTTTATATATTTTTAACCTTTAGAGTTTGAGCTTTTTAGCCTAACACAATTTTATCATTTTTTTTCATTTTAAGGTTGTTAATAAATTATTACTATGATCAATGTAAGAGATGAATTCGGAATAAGTTTAATATTAGACTAGTAGTGTTTTTTACTGCACTAATTTTTGTGTGTAATGATCACACTCAGATTCAAACATATGACATTATATGCATTCTATCCCCTCAAGCACCCACCCTCACTAAGCTGGTCCTCTGTGGGTTTTTTTTTTTAAACTGCATTTGACTATTAATTAAGAAATAGTTTGAGTTAAATGTATAAAATTACATACTATCATAATCACTTTACTATTTTTTTCATTTTTATTATATTAATGGTAAATCTAATGACATGATCCAATCTGCTTTGATTATAACTCAAATCAGATATCATAATTATGTATTTTTATTTATCTTAAAAATATTTTAGATTTAAAAACAAAAAAGATTTAAAAAGTTTTCTAAATGACCAGTTTGATACACCACTTTTGTATTAATTGGTTTTTTTTGTCTCTCTAATTTAGAAATGTTCCATTTTTTATCCTAAAAAAATATTTAGATAGTTAATTATAGAGAGGCAAAAATAGTTTAGATACAAATTGAAGGATCAAAAGTGGTACATTTCAAAATTAGACGGACAAAAAACAAACAAATTTTTTTGATAAACTAAAACTAAACTTTAATATTTTTTAATCAGTAAATGTTAGTTGTTAGTTAACGTTAGCAGAAGAAATTTGAACCTATGAGTTTTTCTCTTTTTCTTTTTTCTTCAATCATCAAGTCAATCTTATAACTCTTTGAAAGAGATTAAAAATATATATTTTTCATTATTTTAATATTAGATAAAATTTAATAATTTAAAGTATAAATATTAACATCTTTTACAATCATATTGATAATAAAAGAAAGATAAAGGATAAAGAAGATAGAGCATAAAGAGGGAGAAAAGAGTAAGAAAAATAGGAGAGAGGGGAGAGAAAGGTTAAGGGGAAGAAAAGAGATAAGAAAAGAAACTTAGATATAGAGAGAGGGGCAAGAGTGAAGGAAAGATATAGGAGAGAGAGGGTAAAAGGTGAAAAATGAGAGATGAAGGAAAGAGAAGAGAAGAAAAAGGGAGAAAAAAAGAAGAGGAGAGGAGAGAAGAGAGCATAAATAATTTTAAATTCTTACTTTTTTTTATAAAATTTAAATTTTTATAGTTTTAAGTAATCAAAATACATTCATAAATTACTAGAATTTCAATTTTCTTCTAAATTTCTTATCCAAACAACATATTTCATATCAAACATTTTAATTTCTCTAAAAAAAATTAGTTGCATTCTTCAAATTACTTATATTTAAATGCAACTTAAAGCTTTGAACACAAGCTTTCCCGGGACAATAAAAGCAATTCATATTATCAAATGAAGTTCCTTCTTTTTTAAGAGAAGTTGAAGTTCCTATGTTGCATGATAAAGAGAGAGAAACATAAAGAGCTTTCATCAAGTAAAAAAATATATAATGTTATATATATAAATTGAATTTCTTGATATATTTGTACTTATTTATTCTTAAAATTATATTATTAAAATATAATTTTAGATTCACTAAAATAATTCTAAATTAATTAAGCTGGATAATTTTATAAATTGATTCTAAATAGTCCTAATATAGTTTTAATGACTTAGTTATTAAAGTAATAATAGTATATAACATAAATTAAACTGATAACTTTTTTACCAATTGTCATTTTGAATTGTTATAAACATACAATTTGTTAATGTTTCTTGAGAAAATAGCTTAAAGCTTGTGTACTGATAATATAATATAGTTTTATACTATTATTTAATTACTAATTATCATGTAGGATAAGTTTATTAGTTTTTAATATTTTACAATAACTATCTTAAAAGTCAAACTAATATTGATTTTGAATTGGTTTGGAGTTTAAAAGTTTTTGCAATACATAACTGTTAAATTCTTTTTTTTTTCTTAAAAAAAAAAAAGCAAATTATAGCAACACCCCATGAGCTTTTATCAAATTACACATAACTTTACCTTTTCTATTAACTAGGTTTCCTTTAAGTTTGAAAACATTACTGTAATACCACCTTATAGGTTTGAAAACACTCCAGTGTCATCCCCTCAAACCTTAAACTAAAAACCCTTAAAAGGATGGTGAAAGTAATGGTTCAAAAAGTAAGGAATATTTATGTAATTACACAAATTCTCAGGGGATCAATGCTGGATCTATGTTGCTGTAATAATTTTTGCTCAAAAAACAAATGATATATAAACAAAGTCCTGTTTAAATTAAATATATTATAGCTTAAAACATCTACAATGTATGGTTAACTAAATGTTATTTATCTTATTTTGTGGATCTACAAAGCCATATAGATTAAAGCTCCCTGCACAAAATATTCACTTCGATGTGTTTAAGTGTTTAACTTATTTTGAAGGTCACACAATTTAAAAAATATATTTTTCATTGAATAAGTTTTGTCAAACAACATTACTTATATAAACAATGGTGCAATTGTATGAGTAAATTGTCATTCGCTCCAATAAAAAACAATAAATAACATTACTTAAAGTTAAATATCTCATATAAATACTTATTCCCATATGTTTCAACAGGGATAGATTTAGCTAATATATAATATAATTATCGAGATTTATGTGAACAAAATTGTGTGTGCCGGTACAATTTTTCAATCAAATGATTAACCTCTATTAATATGTTAGATTGCATGATTACAGCTTAGTCTTCTATCAATGTCAGTAATACGTACTATCTGTAGATTAGTAGCATTAGCTTAATTTGTTAGTTACATATATTAAGTTGCTATGTTTATCGCCAATAAAAAAGTTACTATGTTTATCAAAACATTTACATTTACTTCATTTACCCCTGTTTTTTCTTACTTTTTTCGAAATATTCTTGCCTTCTTCATTTATTTTTCTTTGAAAAGATGCATTCTTCATTGAATTAAGTATTATTAGCAATAAGTTAAAATTAGGTTGTCATGCAAGTAGTTCTCCGGTATATTGTGCATGTGAATATTATTTTGTTATTTATATAAGAGTAAAGTCGAATACTAAGTATGTCAAATTATTATAATAATTTAATTGTTATTATTATATTAGTAGAAGATAAGTAGGTGATTAAGAATATATTTAGCTTGCATAAAAAAGAATATATTTAGATTATGATTATTTCAATAAAACTAATTTTTGTCAAGTAATTAAAAAAAATGTATTTATCCGTACGTACACGTGTGTCTACTTCAATATAATGATTTTAATATGATTGATGAAGAGTGACACATGACTTATAATGAACAACTTTTGTGATTGACATGAATGTTTATTTAGGTAATGATTGGACTTTGTTTTATGATAATTGAGGCTTTTTCAATTTTTCATGAAATGGTAAATTTTAGGGTTAAATATGATTTAATTATTGTAAAATAAGTAAATTTTAAATTACATTTTCTTTATTCTTCTAAAAAAATATTTTATGATTTATTCTTCTTCTAAAATATGAGATGAATGTTCTATACTTTATAAAGTGATCGAATATTGATTTTGATTCATGTAAATAAAATATTTTTCCAAAGTCTGAAATCACATTTTTTTTCTCTAATGTTAATTTTAAGGTACTCTAGAAGAAGAAAAATAGACATGTCAAAAGCTATCATAGTATAACAAAAACTAGAGGACATTAGTTTCACATCATCTTCTATTTTGGAATATGAAAGTAAGAATATTTATTTCAATATATTAGAAGATTATAAAAAAAAATATTTTTAGGTATTTTTATTCTCAAAAAGCTACATTCTCATGTCTTAGACAGTTTCTATTCCTTAAAAAAGAAAGACAGTTTCTATTCCCATAACGAAGAGTGGAAAAAGGATATTCTTATGGAAATATAGGTAATTGGTTTCTACCACAGTTGTAACACATTTTTATTTAAGTGATCTTGAATTATAATTTTTTTTAGAGAAATATTAAAATGTAATGATACACTTTTTTTTAAAGAATATACTCACAAATAACATTCTTAGTTATAATATTTTTAGGAATGTAATATGATACCAGAAACAAATGTTCCTGAACCACTGTTATCTAAGATAGTCACTTGACTTTCTATTGACTACATAAGCAATTAACGAGTGTTGCATGATAATAAAAACTAAAAACAATGATTTCATATATTTTTTAGGAATCAAAGGATTTCTTTTTTTTACAAGAATCATAGCCAAAATTTGCTTATTTTACAAAAACTAAAAATATATTTAATCCTAAATTTTATTTATAGCTAAAACACATATATTGTAACAAAGAATAGGGGGACATATGAACGTTTTAAAATACAATACAATCTAGTAAAATATTTGAAAATAAAGTCCTAATAAAAATACTAACTTAAACCATTAGGACCAGTCTAGTGGTGAGATAATTTAAATAGACTGAATAAAGATTTAAATTTTTTTGGTATGTATAGTTTTTTTTATCTGAACGAAGATTTAGATTTAATACTCATTACTATCATTGAAAAATAAATAAATAAACTTTTAAAAAATTAAATGCAATATTTTACATAATAACACTAAAATTCAAGTATCAATTTTAATATATAATATTTATAGGGTATATAATTAGATAAACGTGAATAATTTGTTTTTGGTTATTTGGTAAAGGTGATCACACGCATGAATTGACTCTTAACAGCACCAATTGTAATATGTTAAAACGAAAAAGGAAATATATATTTTTAGAACAAACAATGAAAGGGTGAATAAACAAATTAGTAAAAAGAAAAATTATTAGGCCACTTGTCACAATCCAATACATTTCACTGAAATTTCCATTATACGCATACATATTTGAAGGTCTTCTTTTATTAGCTTTACATACCCATTAATCATGACCTAATAGGCCTATAAATCCTTTGGTACCATAATCTCTACAATATGTGCGTTGTCTCCACTTTACTCCCCACTATAGCAACCCAACTTTTTCTCTTCTTTTTTTTTAAAATATTTTTCTCTCTTTTTCAAATTCTTGGCTGAGGTCATCGCAATTTGTTGTGATTGGATCTATTAGGATAAGCTCCATCTCCACATGACTCATTTTCGTCATCATCATTTTCTTTCCTTATATTATTAATTTTCTTTAGATTTAATAATTACTCATTTGATTTTTATAATTTTTAAATTTTTTATTCTTATAATTAATAAATAAATTTTTTACTTTCTTTTGAAAATTAAAATATATATTTTAAAGACTAAAAAATGTATTTATTAACTATAAAAAATTAAAAAGGATAAATTTAAAAACCAGAGGAAAGGGGTATTTAAACTTTTTCTTTAACACCTAAACAAGAGTCCTTTGTCCTACCCAGGTTTCATAAGAAACCCATTTATTTATTTTAATTCGGATTTAATAGTTAATGATCTTCAAATCTTCTTACGTTCATTGTCAAGCATAGTACTGTTTATTTGTTCTATTACAAGTCTACGTGCTGCGGTGTCTCTACAATAATTAATACTATTACATAACACACAGTTCTCTCTTTTTCTGACAATTATTTAATTTTTGGTAGATACCCTGCACGTAATTCTAAGTCGCGTAAGGTTTATTTCACTAACAATGATATTACAGTAATCTCCTTTGGATTAATTAACTTGTGCATTCTCAATAAGCAAAATCATCATGGGCATGGCCCATTAGCGACGGATCACAAGGGGATTAATAAACTAAACTACGCACATATTATACGAGATTTACTAACATACACTTATTTTCTAGGAATATGCTAGCTAATTATATCTTAGATGTATTCTAAAATAATCATAGTTATAATTTTCTAAAGTGTTTCACTTAAAAATTAAGTGGATATATATTAGCAAATTCTACAAGAATTTACTAAAGTGCATCCATTTGTTTTTGAATTAAATATAATTTTTGTCTTTAGTACTTTTTGTTCTGTACTTGTAAAAAAAAATTCAGTTTAGTCCCTACAGATTTTTTTTTTTGTTTTTTTCTTTAAAGTGCCTTAAATAATATTCTTTTTTATTGTTTAAAATACTCCAAGAACGAAAAACAAAATAAAGACTAAAATAATTTTTTTATAAGAACAAAAATAAAAAAAGAAAAAACTAAATTACAATGCCGAAAAGTATATTTAAGCCTTTGATTTTTAAATAAGTACGTTAATAGGCTACACCTTGATTGTATTTTAAGATAATCAAAATTATAATATACTTCTTAAAAAAAAAAAAAGTGATTGTACCTTAGCAAATCTATGTACTACATGTAGTGCTCCTAGGTATTCTGTACTCACCCACTTGTGAAATGGTTGAAACTCAAACCACGAAAGTAAAGTTGTGAGAGAATTACACTAGTGTCATGATGCAAGCGATGGAATGTTGCACTCTACATGACAGGATCGAAAGCATAGTTAGCTTACACTTTAACTAGAGATGGGACATGTGGAATCCTATGTGAATTAACAAGGGCCGTTTTACAAGATTATATATTAATTCCTTAGCGACCGATAGTGAAGTAGTATCATGACATACAAAAGGATGAAAAACCCTATTGAGGAATGAAATAGAACATGAAAATAAACTTCCAAGTAGTGGGAGAATCCTAACTTGAGACTTTGATAGTGTGCCTACTAAAGAATGAGTCGATGACTTTTAGGTAATGGCTTGATTAAGGAAAATTGTAACTCAAGCGGAAGACTTGAGTTTAATTAATTTAAAACTCTTTAATTAATTTATTTATGAAAATATTTATAAATTTTTCATGCCTCAAAAGCCAAAGGCTAAAAATATACAATACCAACATAAAACATCACATCACATATATACAACATCATAGTCATCTGAATCTCCTTAATACATGCATATAAATGTAACATCTAATTTTTCGTAAAATAAATAAAAAGGGTTTTATTTAAAAACTAATAGAGTTTTTAAAAATTAAAAAAATTGAGAAAAAAGGATTTTTGTTAATTAAAATAAGGATTTCATAATATTAGAAAATAAATAGAGTAAAATGATATTTTAGAAAATAAATGAATGTTTTAATTAGTTATTTATTTAATGAAAGAGTACAATAGAGTTCCTTTTAATAAAATAATAAAATAAAAAAAATAGAGTAAATAATAGGTTGAGAGTACCATAGCTATAAATAAAGACATATTAGGTTATTTTTTACATTTACGATACGTCTCTATGCTCTCTCTTCCTCTCAAATTCGTTTTCCCTTCTTCTTCTTCTTCCAAAACCCTCTCTTTTTTCTCATACATCCAAACGTGTCCCAGTAAAACTATGATCCCGAACTCGTTAACCATTAGATTGTTGTGAAATTTGGAAACAATCTTTGCAACTAACTTTAGCATATTCCCACCTTTGGGATTTTCAAAATAAATGCATATGAAGAGAGAAATACCCCTCGCCCGGAGACAATGAAATTGAGGCTCCAATCCTTTCTCCTTCTCTCTAACGCTTGAAAATTCTAGCAGAGCAACCAGAAGAAAAGCTTGAGAAATCTTAGAAAATCACTAGAGATGCGACTATCACTGTCGGACTCTACACGTGAACCCGCTTAGTGGTAAAGGATGAATTTGTCGTAATTAGGGTTAGAATGAACACGTGTAAGGATCCTTAGAGAATCAAATTGAGATTTATTTTGGAATGTTTATGATTATAATTCTCTTTTTATGATTATAATCATAAGATTGTTATGTTTGAAGGGCCAATTAATGTCCTAATGCAAATTGGTTGATAAAATTGAGTGCTCTTGGTGTTTTTTTGTGTGTTTTGAACCTATGATTTTGATTACTTTGATTTTGATATGATTATGTGAAACTGTTTGAAGGGTTTTACTTCCAATGTTGTGAGAAATATTTTTGTATAATTTTTTTGTGTTTTGGATAAGATTTACTAGATTAGCGTGATAAATTGTTATATTGGGATCATGAAATTGTGATTGAAATTGTGTGTAAGTGATAAATTGAATATGTGATTAATTGTGAGATACATGTGTATTGAGATATTGTATGTATTGAGTTGTGAGTTATGAATTGTACAATCACACAACTGTAAGACCATTTAAGAGCGATGAGTCAATGCGCGATGAGTATTGTGATGAGATCCACTATGGAAACCCGACAAGTTGAATCACTTTGAGGCGCGATAAGTTAAAATAATTTTGAAAACAATTGAGTAGTTGCTCGTATTGCATAGTTCATAGGTAAAGTTTTTGTTTGTGCCATGTATATATTAATATTGTGTTTGTGTCATGTATATATTAATATTGTGTTTGTTCCATGTATACATGAACACATATGCCATCATACATAAACCAATCACTATGGTCAACAATCAACACCACTTAGACCTCATTTTGTAAATGTAAATCATTATATCTTGTTCTTGACAGAAAAGTCTCAAAGTTAAATGAAGAATAAAGAACTTTTGATAAGCAATAAAGATAAACTTTGATGAAGACAAAGCCAACAAATAAGACTTTCTCAAAGAAGACACCACGCAAAGCCAAAGCCAAAACTTGGGAATTTTTCTTAAACACTCCAATTCCTAACCAAGTCTGGCTCAAAAGATCTAGTAAGGTAATTAAGATTAAATTGGTTTTCCAAAAAAGATAATTAATAGAACCAATTTCATAAGAAAAGGCATAAAACAATGAAAATCTTGTTTTTGTGCTAAAAAGTTTGAAACACTCAAGTCCCACTTGTAAGACTCAGGTCTCATGAAGAAAACTTGTGTTCTAGAGTTTTTAGTGAAGAAAACTCAATAAAGACTCAAGTTCTACACAAAAAAGACTTGAGTACCATGGATAAGACTCAAGTCTCAGTAGTGAATCACAAGGTAATTTTAATCTTAATCAAACTTTTTTTTTCATTATTGATTTATGCCTTTTTAAGATGTGAAATTAATATGAACTTATATTTCTAAACTCTACGTAATAAGGATTTTCATTGAACAAAATAAAGCTAAGAAAACCAATAAGAGAATTACACTTGGACCATTATTGAAATTATTGGTTGAGAAAAAAAGTGTGTTAGAGGTTCAATGTGTGCTATCATCACTATTGAGAGTGAATCAAAGCTTTTCAAGTTCCTTTGTATTCAAGGGTGGTTTCCTCTTGGACTTATAATTTGATAGATATAGGTAACGGAATCTTGGGTGGGATTTTCAAGGTGGACTTCGAGGAGTGTAAAAGGTCTACTAATACATCTTTAGATTCACTAGGGTGTCTGACCTTTGGGGGCTAGTCTAGAGTGTTCATAAAGGAGTGTCCCAAGGTTGAATTGTCAAGGTAGGTTGCCTTTAGTGTAAAAAGATCAATGCTCGATAATACTTTTGGCATAGTGGAAAACCTCAAATACGACTTGAGAATTAGATGTAGGTCACAAGTTGTGGTGGAACCAATGGTAGCATTGAGTTAGTGAGTTTGCTTAATTTGTTTGTGTGAGCTTAAATAAATAGTCGTAACGAGACATGCATTATGTTCCTTTCTTAGTTGAATTGAGAAAAAAATAGCATCAATTAATGATTGTTTTCATTAATAAAGAAAAGATGAGGTTTGATGCAAGATGGAGGCTGAGGTGGGAAAGGTAAGTTGGTTTCCCACCATGGGAGGGGTTTTTTCAACCATTGGATTTTTTTTACCAAGTAAATAATCATTTTCCTTCTTAAATGTGTAGAGTGCTAACAAACTCTTTCCCGAAAGATGAAAATTCAAATTTTAGTCCCCAAAATTAAAAAAGTGCGACAAATTCATCAATCTATTAACTTTCGTCCATTACTGTTAATGAAAGAGCCTACGTGATACAGAGAGACGAAAATGTCACAAAAATGATTGTCAATATGGTTGCTGAATAGATTGGACAAAAATGTCAATAAGTGACCATTGGATCAAAATGTCAGTAATTTTCTATTGGTCCAATGGTAACTTATTGATATCTTGGTCAAATCTATTCAGCAACCATGTTAGCAATTGTTTTTGTGACATTTTGGTCCTCTATGACACGTAGGCTCCTTCATTAATGGTAATAAGTAGGAGTGAACGGATAAATGAAGTTATCACTTTTTTTTTACTTTCGGAGACTAAAATTTGAATTTTTATCTTTCGGAGACAAATCTGTCTACGCATACATTGAGGGATAAAAATAACTATTTATCCTTTTTATATTTTTGAATTAAAGGCTCAAATTTTTTTTTATTAATTTTTCCTTTTCTCTTTTTCTCTCTTTCTTTTTGAAATTATCCATTCTTCCCTCTGCCATTTGGATTCTTCCTCAAAGTAACTTCCAATTGTTTCCCTTTCCCAATCACAAGGACGAAGACTGAACTCCACTGTGGTGGCAGGAGCTCCAACAACTATGAACTAAGTGAAAGGAGACAAGGTTGATGAAGGAACAAACAAAAGAGACAAGCCACAAAGATATAAGTTGCTTTCTCTCTCTCCCTCTTTCTCTCTCTTCTGGCTCGTGAAGTATATATAATTCATAAGTAGATCTATTAAGGTTATGTTTGAGATAATTCAAATTAGAATAAATTGAATTAAGAAGTCAAATATCATGTTTAGAATCTATTATAAAAAATTGAATATTTCATTTTTGAAAAAATGAGTGAAATTATTTTATTTAGTCATTCTATTTTCTTACCATTATAATGTAGCCGATTATTTCGTCATTAATCAAACAACAAAAGGAAGTTGGAACAGATCTAAAATGGAAGAGGACAAATGCAACAAATTACTTCTACCATTGTTTAAAATATTAATGAGAAAAAGATACATTTTTTTTTGTTGGAAAGGAAAAGAGACAAAACTTCATTACCACTTTTAAATTTTAGGCTTAAATACAATTTTTTGTTTTCCTATTTTATCAAATCCATAATTTTAGTCACTCTATTTCAAAATAGATGTATTTAGTCTCATTTTAGAAAATTTACATTTTTTGTCTAATCCTTAATTTTGTTTATAATTATTTCTTTTTTTTCTTACATTTTAACTGATAAAATTATTTTTTGATAGTACATACATTAAATGAATGTTTTATGTAAAAAAAAATATAAATATGTTAAGTCTATAATTCAATTGGACCAAAATAAATAAATAAAACATAGACAAAATTGAAATTAGACTAAAATTTTAGATTTTCTAAAATAAGATAACTAAATCTCTATATTTTAAAATAAAGAAACCAAAATTAAGAATTGAATAAAATAATTAAGAACCAAAATTATATTGAATCCTAAATTATAATAAAACATAAGAAAATTGTTTTAAATGTTAACCTTTTTCCAAATAACCCTATTGAGTTATTGAAAAATAACTTCTCAATAACACTTTATAAAAAAATTTAACATCCCAAATAGTCATCATAATGCTGAATTATTAGAAAAGAAAAAATAATGCAATTGGGAACTAGGCCCCAAAATTCTATTGACAATTTTATTATATATAGTTATTTTCTTCAAATCGCAAGTCACTATGGAAGAGTTTTGTTGATCAATTAAGCACTTTGTTGCGAAAAGTCTCTTCAGCTAGAGAAACAGGCTCTTAAATAGGATATTAGGCATTTTAGGGATCTTAATAAAATACCAATAATCACCGAAAACACATTACGTTTGATTATCGAGAGGGGTTGTGAAAAATACCAGGATCCATGATAAGCAGTGGAATTGATGAGTCTGAGGAACTGTTGGTTTTGTGTTCTTCCTCAACCAAATCATTGTTTTCCTTTTGGGACCTTAGGTTTCTCGTTAGATGGGGAGAAGAGAATACAATTTCTGATTTGGTGTATTGGGGACCACAACCTTACTTTAGGTTTTAACATGTTAGAGTTATCATTATCCTCTAACGAGCCAAACGATTTTCCACTTATGAAGCCCATATTAATTTTTTATGATAGTCCAATAGGCTCACCAAATTAGATAACTTTTATTGAGCCCATAAATGTAAATAATTAATATAAATGATAAATATAATATGTAACCCACACTAATTAATTAATTAGGAATTATAAAATTTCTAACAATCTCCCACTTGAGCTTCATATTAACCTTAATAATTTATATTGCAAAAGTCTTTAGGAGATATTATTTACTTTTAGACTTTCCTTAAACAAACTAGTCCATCTTATATAGTAACACATAACCATTGTAATTTTCCTCACAATCCAACTTGATTAAGCCACAATGATCACCAATGTCACATATACTTGATGACATAGATCAAATATAGATAAGCGACATAAAAATAACATCTAATGTGATCTCATTCATGTTCATTTCCAACTAGTCCAAACTTTATTCTTTATAGAGATCAATCCAAACACAACATAAATATTGCTAACAAAACAAGCTCAGAATGAAATGATAACCTTCAAGTTTATTTTATAGAAAATCAATCTATACAAATATCTGAACAACATAAGGCATATATAGAACATAAATGGGACTCCCACTAAACTAAGGTACTATAAGGAATCACTCTCATATGAGCAGTGTGCTCATGAAAAACTTTAGGTACCAAACCTTTTGTAAGTGGGTCAGCTAGCATATCATTAGTCCTTAAATGTTCTATAGAAATTTGTCTATTCTGAACTCTTTCTTTAACAACCAAAAACTTGATGTCAATAAACTTTGATTTGGTTGCACTCCTATTGTTGTTGGAGTAAAGAACTGCTGAGTTATTGTCACAATAAATCTTTAATGGTCAACCACATGCAAACCAGTGATAAAATTTCTTAGTCATATTCCATGGTTAGATGCCTCAAAACAAGCAATGAACTTCGTGGCCATGATCGAAGAGGCTATGAGAGCTGTTTAGCATACTTCCAAGAGATAGCTCCTCCAGCCATCATAAATATGTATCCAGATGTGGAGCATTTGCTATCTTGACATCCAACAAAATTAGAGTCTGAGTACCCAATGATCTCCAAATTCTCAGACTTCTGATAAGTGAGCATGTATCCTTGTGTTCTCTTTAGGTAACGCATCACACATTTTGTTGCTTTCCAATGCTGCATTTCAGGATTACTCAAATATCTGCCCAAAACTCCTACTACAAATGCTATATCGGGACGAGCGCAAACTTGAGCGTACATTAGACTTCTTACTACTAATGCATAAGGAATCTTTTGAATCTCTATTCTTTCAAGGTCATTATTGGGGCATTGTTTGAGACTAAATTTGTCTCCTTTAGCTATCGGGGTATCTCCTGGTTTACTATCTTTCATGCCAAATCTATCTAGGACCTTATCGATATAACTCTTGTGACAACCTTAGGATACTTTGAGAGTGATATCTTAGTATCTTGATTCCTAATACAAAAGAGGCTTCCTCAAAATTTTTCATCAGAAATTTCTTAGTCTCTTGTAAGAAGCTTATATCATTGCTAGCAAGCAATATATCATCGACATATAACACCAAAAATGAGTATTTACTCCCACTAAACTTGTGGTATACACAATCATCAACTGCATTTGCCTCAAAACCATATGAGGTAATGACTTGATGGAACTTGTAATACCATTGACAAGAAGCTTGTTTCAAACCATAGATGGATTTTTTTAGTTTGCAAACCATAGACTTTGAATCAACTGATACAAAGTTTTCTGGTTGCATCATATAAATTGTTTCTTCAATGTCACCATTTAGAAATGCAGTCTTAACATCCATCTTATGTAGCTTTAAATCATAATGAGTTACCAGTGTCATTATTGTTCTAAAAGAATCCTTTGAAGATACTGGAGAAAAGGTTTCTTTATAGTCAATGTCTTCCTTTTGGGTAAATCCTTTAGCGACTAAACAAGCCTTATATCTCTCGACATTGCCCTTTGAATCCCTTTTGGTTTTAAATATCCATTTGCAACCAATAGGTTTCACACTTTTAGGCAATTCGACGAGATCCCAAATGTCATTGTCTTGCATAGATTTCATCTCATCCTTCATGGCATTGATCCAGTTTTGAGAGTTAGAACTACGCATGGCTTGACAGAAGTTAATCGGATCATCCTCTGTTAAACTAATGTCATCCTCATGTTCTTGGAGAAAGATAATATAATCATTAGGGATTGCACTTCTCCTCTCTCTATCAGATCTCCTTAATGGCACTTCTTGAGGTTGTTAAGGTTGTTGTATAGGTATTTGAGGAAGAACCTCATCGTTGTCTTGTTCTTGAACAATGTCATCAACAATAGTTTAAACATTGTTTTCTATTATTGGAGTTGTTTCTTGAACAATAATAGATATGAGGACTTGAGCACTATCAATAACAGATTCTTCCTAAAAGATAACTTTCCTTATGTTCTCTTTCTTCCCAAACTCAACTTCCTCAAGAAATCTTGCATTTCCCATTTCAAATATTGATCTTAAAGTGGGATCATAAAACTTATATCCCCGAGAGCGTTCAGCATAGCCAACAAAATAGCAGCTAATTGTTCTTGAATTCAACTTTCTTTCATGTGGCCTATAAGGCTACGCCTCGGCCGGACAACCCCAAATATGCAAATGCTGAATGCTTGGCTTTTTGTTATTCCAAAGTTCATAAGGGGTTTTATTAACTACTTTACATGGCACCCTATTAAGGATGTAAGCTGCGGTATTTAAGGCTTCTCCCCAAAGTGACTATGGCAAAGAAGAATGACTAATCATACTTCTCACCATATCCTTAAGAGTTCGGTTTCATCGTTCTGCAACACCATTCATGCTAGGTTTTCCTGGCATAGTGTATTGCGGAACAATTCTACACTCTTTGAGAAAAAGCGCAAAAGGTCATGGACGTTGTTCTCCTGATCCATCATATCTACCATAGTACTCACCACCATGGTCAGATTTGACAGCCTTAATTTTCTTTTCAAGTTGAAGTTCAACTTCAGCCTTGAAACTCTTAAAAACGTCTAGGGATTGAGACTTCTCATGTATCAAATAAAGGTAACCGTATCTAAAGTAGTCATCTATGAACGAGATAAAATATTGTTACTCATTCCAAAAAGGTGTTGGAAAAGGACCACAAATGCTCATATGTATCAGTTCTAAGATGTCTTTAGCTCTTTCAGCACCTAATCTCCTAATGTTTGTTCGTTTTCTCGTTATGCATTCAACACATACTTCAAAGTCTGATAAATCTAAAGGTTCAAGAATTTCATCTGACACAAGTCTATGAATTCTCTGTTTAGAGATATGACCTAAGTGTTTGTGTCATAAAGTGACTGAATTCTCTTTTAATTTCCTTTTTGTACCACGTGAATTTGTTTGTAGTATTTCATTATAGGAACAATTAACATCCAACATATATAGATTATCAATTAAGGAACCAGACCCAATCAAATTTGAATTCTGGTAAAGACTAACTTTATTATTTCCAAATGAACAAGAAAAACCAAATTTGTCCAGACTAAAAATAGAAATTAAATTTCGTTTAAAAGACGGTACAACAAAAGTCTCAAACAAATCCAAAAAAAATCTAGTCTTTAACTGCAATCTAAAAGTTTCTATAGCCTCCACTGCAACCTTTTTGTCATCGCCAATAAATATGAATCTTTCATCATCACTTGGCAGTCGGCTCCACCGGCAACCCAGCATGGTTACACTTATGTGAGTAGTAGCACCAGAATCCACCCATCAAGTATCTTTAGGTACAAAAGCTAAATTAACTTCAGAACAAACAAGTGCAAGAGATTTACCTTTCTTTACAAATCACGTGGCGTACTTGGGACACTCTTTCTTCATGTGTCCAGACTTCTTGCAGAAGTAGCAAGTAAATTCCTCATCCTTCTTTAGTTTCTTTTGTTGAGAAGACCCTTTAGTAGCACCCTTAGTTTTCTTTCTTTTCTTATTCTGAGAGGTGCAGCTTAAATGAGCACTTTTAGATATGTCTCTTTGCAGCCTCTCTTCCTTTTGCACACAGTGAGATATAAGCTCATTAAGGGACCATTTGTCCTTCTGAGTGTTATAACTCACTTTGAATAGCTGAAAGTGTGCAGGAAGTGAGATCAAAACTAAATGCACGAGTAGGTCTTCACCTTGGCAAAGTACTGTTCAATTTCATCAATAAATTTCTTTGCATTTTCACCCTCAGAAATAGAGCCCCGAAATACTTCTGGAATAGAGTGCTTCATGATCATAATGCACATTCGATTGAAACGATCTCATTTCTCAATTTTTACCTCATTGGAGGCTTCCAGAGTGGAAGTAGGTCATTCCATTCTCAGTGCCAAATCCAAATCCATACAGCCGAGAATAATTTCTACGGCTTCTTTCCAGACCTTCAAATTTGTCTCATTCAGCATAGGGGGGTATTGTTCAGTTGAGCAAATACATTTGTAACACTAGCAACAGATGCTGAATAATAATAAAAATAAAATAATTACATGCTCACAAATAAGCCAATAAGTTATATAAAATATATATATAACAAGACATATGCAAAATAGTTCACATAACAAACTCATCACAAGATACCCAGCACAACATTAATTCATAGTCTTTGGACAGAGAAATTAATTTGTAATTGGTACTCTCAACGCATTGATCAAATATTGACAATAAATTCTATCAAATCATAATCTTTCTCTGGACCGACTATAATTCACATGAAAATACCTTATAATTGTCACACATTTATCATCACAGGTAAAAAATTATTTGGCCAAATTGTGTCTTCGTTTGGGCTAAGCACAATTCGCATAAATAATTTTATATTAATATCTATACGATTTTAATTAAATTAATTTACGCAATAGAGATTGCTTTGACAATATATTGTTTCAATCAACTCAATCAAAATTACTAGACATAAAAAAATGAATAATTTTGAGGGTTTGCAATTTCTGAATTTACACCAAAACATAATGGGAATCACCAGTTAATACACATAATTCACAAATAAAAACAAGGAAAACAAAAATAAAATGCAAAAGCCAAATTGCATTTAACGATACGCAATAAGGATTTTCTTATGATGATATAATAAAGTAAAAGATTTTGTATCACATGTATATCATGTCATGGCATGTATGGCATGGATTCATGATATGCATAAGGAAACAAAACCAACAGCCATAAAAAACAAACACGTGAAAAATGGATGACTATTTTGGAGCGAGAAAAAAAAATAGTTTTTCTCATGGAATCCGAACGCAAAACATGAACGCGCATATGATGATTATTATATCATGATCGAAAAAAAATTTCAAACTTACAATCATAATTATAATTGCAAAGATAAAATTCTAAAATAAAATTAGGGTTCATGTAACAAAATAATACAGGTATAACACAAACCAGATAACTCTAATTCCCAATAATCTAACAATAATGGTGGCTTTGATATCACTTGTTTGGCATTTTAAGGATCTTAATAAAATACCAATAATCACTGGAAACACATTACGTTAGATTATCGAGACGGGTTGTGAAAAATATCGGATCCATGATAAGCAGTGAAATTGATGAGTTTGAAGAACGGTTGGTTTTGTGTTCTTCCTCAACCAAATCACCGTTTTCCTTTTGGGACCTCAGGTTTCTCATCAGATGGGGAGAAGAGAATATAATTTCTGATTTGGTGTATTGGGGATCACAACCTTGCTTTAGGTTTTATCCTGTTAGAGTTTCCATTATCCTCTAATGGACCAAACTGGTTTCCACTTATCAAACCCATATTAATTAATTTTTTATGATAGTCCAATAGGCTCATCAAATTAGATCACTTTTATTGAGCCCATAAATATAAATAACTAATATAAATGATAAATATAATATGTAGTTCACAATAATTAATTAATTAGAAATTATAAAATTCTTAACATAAAAAAGTGTCACAAAAAACAAGCTCGATTTGGTAAAAAAAACAAAAGGGAAATATATATGAAAATTTTGATGAATTAATAAGATAATGGCCAAACATATAAAAATACGAACTTTTGACCTTATATATAAAAGCTTAATTCTTAATCCTTTTGTTTTAACCCAAATCTGGGAGGAAGAAAAAATAGTCTTTGAGAGAAACAAAGGGGAATACATCTCTTTCAATTTCCTTCTTTCTTATTTGTTTTTGGCTTTAACATTTTTCACTATTTTTTTTTGTTTTTATCAGCATTTAATTTATTTATTTTTGAAAGGAGCCAGCATTTAAATTTTATTTGCTTTTAATCTCGCTATATTTGAAAAAAAAAATCATATTCAGTACTTTAATAAGAGTTAGAAACACGTTTTTTATTTATAATTTTTAAGGACCAAGATTGATAAAATTCAAATTAAGATTTTTTTTACAGAAAATCAATATTATTTGAAAAACACAACATATATATTTATGGAGTCCAGATAATATATTTAGGACTTTTTGTTTTAAATTCAAACAAGAAAATTTAATCATCTTTCTATATATTTCTATTGTCCGAAGATTATCAGTCAGAATGGGTATAATAATTAATTAAATAAGAACAAAATTCTAAATTCAATACCCAAGCCAAAATCAAATCAAATCCACTTATACCATCCAAATTCTAGTGGTTTTTAAAAAAGACATAATTTAACATTATTTTAAAAACAATCAAAATCTATTTTAAAGTTTCCAAACAAATCATTATTAATTATAAATCAAATGAAGTCCAAAAATTGTTCTTCCAAATATACTTTCTCGAACTCTTCAGGGGAGTAATGATTTTTTGTTTTATTATAATTCTAATACCGTACCAATATCACAAGAAACACCAATCTCGCAAAAGAGAATTTTCTTTTTATGTTTAGATGTAATTCTTTTTTTAAAAAATATTACTGATATAAAATGTAATTTTAAAAGCTTCTTTACTGATATATATATATATATATATATATATATATATATATATATATATATATATATATATATATATATATATATATATATTAAATTATTTTTTTATATTTATTTAAGATAATACATTTTAAACAAACTTTATGTAAAGATAAAAAATATATAAGTTATGCTGCCAAACTAGAAACCAGTTCCAATAGGCGTGCCTCACGTAGAGACAATGTATATATATAGATAAATAAATTAATTCATCATTCTTTTTAAAATTCTTATTAAATAAATATATATTTATAAATTTAATATAAAAATGTTAAAATAAGTTAAAAGTTAATTTGGTAATTTTTTCATATAACTTATTCAAATAAGTGAAAAATATTTATGAAACTCTTCCGAATACTTCCTTGAATCTCTTTCACATTTAAAAAAAATTCACAAAAAATGGACATCCACATGTTTAAAGTGATTTTTATTTTCAATGTAGGGGCTACCCAATTGGAAAAATTGCGATATCTCTATGGATTATTTATTGGGTTGCTGCCTCACTGCCAGATAGCATTATTTAGGTAGAAAATGAGGTTTAAAATATTGTGTTAGATTCGACAAGAATGATATTAAGGAGATTCTCCACGTAAATGGAACCACAAACTCTAAGGGGACACTTGATTTTTGAGTGTTTTATATTTTTGTTTTTAAAGAAAACAAAAAATAAAAATATATTTTCTTAAAATTATAAAAAAAAAACATTTTCTTTAAAAATATTTTTAAAAAAATCCAAAACTGAAAATAATAAATTAACGTTTTTAGCTTTTTTAAAAAAAAATTGAAAATATGATAACATTTTAGAATATTTTCTTCTCCATACATATTTTTTAAATCTTAAAAGTTTAATTTATAAATTACTCTCAGAATATATAAATAAAAATAAACATTTAAACCAAGTGTCACCTTTTAATATACACACCAAGGATAATCCAATTCGTTTTCGTTAGTGACACTAAATTCAAAAGCATAGCACACGCCATTATTATGTGTAAATGCGCTTTTTTTGCTATGCTTATCATCGTTGTCTTTGAACCTAACACAGAAAAATAAGTGGCGTAAGCACGTCAACTTTGAAGCTTTTGGCGTTTCCATAAAGCTTTTTGGCGTTTGCTTGAGGCATTGCCCCCACACAGCCACACACATACCCTTTCGAGACTAATTTGAAATTGTTAAAAGAATTCAATGCGAGAGTGCAGGGGATATGGGGTAACGTTGACGCAATATTGCACGTTTAGGAAACATTATTGCTGAAAAAAGTAACTATTTCTAACATTATTGAAAATTATAAATAAATGATTATATCCTTGATATAAATTAATCTGAAGTAGTATTTAACCATTACTTCCCGTGTTCTCAAATATAACAACAAAAAATCATGATATATTAATTAAAAAAGATTCATTATAAAATTCGTCCTCCAATTTTACCTATTATATTAAATTAATTTCTTTATTTTTATTTCATTATTTGAATTTCCTATATTTCAAAATATAATATATAAAATAAAAATAAAACTTATATAAATATAGATATTCTAATTTATGTGAAAATAAAATTTAATCTTATATATTATATTTTAAAAGACAATATATAAGATTATAAAAATATAATAAATTAAAAAAGAATAAAATTTGAATTTTGAACTATTTTCGCATAAAACTTATATTAATATTATATTTTGTACCAAATGTTAAAATAAACACTTGGGTGCATAATTGTGAAATCCGGTTCGGCCCGGTCCAATCGGAACTCGGTGACATAATCAGACCGATTTCGCTATTGGACCATTCATGCATGCGACCCGGAATAGCCCGACCGATTTTGTGAAAACCCGATGACTCGACCGGTTTTAAAACCCATACCGGATTGTGAGCGTTAAAAAAATAATGGGAGTGTAGAAAACAATAATGGGAGTACTAAAAGTTTATCCACACTCTTTTTGTTTATTGGAAAACTAAGCTTCTAGCTCATTTTGTTTATTGAAAACTGGACTTCTATTTTAATTTTGGTAGTTACTATTTACACTCTCTTTATTATCAATATACTTCACTTGTGTTATCAACTTTAATACTTCAATTGTTATTATGAATGTTAGAGTATGAAATTATGGATGAACTTTTCTTAATCAAATAATGTTAGTTATATACTTATATATAATATATACATATATAATTTAAAATTTTTTAATATGTGTCGGGCCAATTACTGGCTCACTGGTTGGACCACTGACTCACTACCTCGATCGAATCAATGACCGGACCGGGTTTCACAACTATGCTTGGGTGTAGTGATAAAAGAGTGTGTTTCTTACTTCAAGGACCATGGTTTTAGTCCTTTAAGCATTTTTCTTAAGTTCTTATTTTGGATAAATAGTCACTTTTGTCTCTCGATGTGTAATTCGCTGACAAATGCGTCCCTGAGAGATGAAAATACAAAATTTAGTCTCTAAAAGTGTAAAAAGTGCAACAAATATATTCTGCCATTAACTTCCGTCCGTCACCGTTATAAGATAGCCTACCTGACACAACAACAACAACAACAACAACAACAACGCCTTATCCCACTAGGTGGGGTCGGCTACATGGATCAACTTCCGCCATAATGTTCTATCAAGTACCATACTTCTATCCAAATCATTAAGTTCGAGATCCTTCTTGATAACCTCTCTTATAGTCTTTTTGGGTCTTTCTCTGCCTCAAATTGTTTGCCTTCTCTCCATCTGGTCTACTCTCCTAACTAAAGAGTCTACCGGTCTTCTCTCTACATGCCCAAACCACCTAAGTCTATTTTCCACCATCTTCTCTACAATAGGCGCTACTCCAACCCTCTCTCTAATAGCTTCGTTTCTAATTTTATCCTGTCGAGTCTTACCACACATCCACCGCAACATCCTCATCTCCGCTACACCTACTTTAGTCTCATGTTGGCTCTTGACCGCCCAACATTCTGTTCCGTACAAAATCGCCGGTCTTACCGCAGTCCGATAAAACTTTCCCTTTAGCTTGATCGGTACCTTTGCATCACATAATACCCCCGATGCTTTTCTCCATTTCATCCATCCTGCTTGAATGCGATGATTCACATCCCCTTCAATTTCTCCATCATCCTGTATTACAGACCCAAGATATTTAAACCGTGTGACTTGAGGGATAATATGGTCTCCTATTTTCACCTCTGAGTTAGATACCCTCCTACTTTTGTTGAACTTACATTCCATATACTCCGATTTGCTTCTGCTTAGGCGAAAGCCATGTGTTTCTAGAGCTCGTCTCCAAGTTTCCAACCTCTCATTCAACTCCTCCCTCGACTCTCCAAGGAGGACTATGTCATCTGCAAAAAGCATGCATCTCGGCGCTATCTCTTGGATTTGTTCCGTGAGGACATCCAGAATTAAGGTAAAAAGGTAGGGGCTAAGGGTTGACCCTTGATGCAAACCAATTGTGATGGGAAAATCGTCTGACTCTCCACCCTGTGTCCTAACACTAGTCGATACCCTATCATACATATCTTGGATAGCTCGAATATATGCAACCCTAACCCCTTTCTTCTCTAGAGCTTTCCACAAAATCTCTCTAGGCACTCTATCATACGCTTTCTCCAAGTCAATAAAAATCAAGTGCAAGTCTTGTTGGTCCATGCGATATTGCTCCATCACCCGCCGTAATAAATAAATCGCTTCCATGGTCGACCTTCTCGGCATGAAACCAAATTGATTCTCAGTAACTTGAGTCTCCTTTCTTAATCTCCGTTCGATCACTCTTTCCCATAATTTCATGGTATGACTCATGAGCTTGATTCCCCTATAATTTGCACAATTTTGTATATCCCCCTTGTTCTTATAGATTGGCACTAACGTGCTTCTCCTCCATTCCTCCGGCATGCGTTTTGACCTCATAATTTCATTAAAGAGTTTGGTGAGTCACTCAAGACCTCTATCTCCAAGAGTTTTCCACACTTCAATAGGTATGTTGTCTGGCCCCACCGCCTTACCGTTACTCATTCTTTTCAACGCTTCCTTTACTTCCTGTTTTTGAATCCGACGATAATACTTATAGTTCCGGTCCTCTTCTCTTGTGTCTAGACTGCTAGAGTCATATCCATATCCATCATTAAATAATTTGTGGAAATACACCTTCCACCTTTCCTTGATATCTTTTTCATGCACTAAGACTTTGCCTTCTTCATCCTTAACACACTTTACGTGATCCAAATCTCTAGTCTTCCTCTCTCTACCTTTAGCAAGCCTATATATAGATCTTTCTCCGTCCCTGGTTCCTAGAGCTTGGTATAGTCCGTCAAAAGCTTGGGCTCTTGCCTCACTCACCGCCTTTTTGGTTTCATTTCTAGCTATCTTATACTTATCCCAAGTTTCAGAATTTCTACACCTAGACCACTCCTTGAAACACTCCTTTTTTACTCTAACTTTGCTCTGAACACTTTCATTCCACCACCACGATTCTTTACCCTTAGGTCCAAAACCTCTAGATTCACCCAACGTCTCTTTAGCCACTTTAATAATCTCTTGGGACGTCTTGTTCCACATATCATTTGCACTTCCTTGTAATTGTCCACACCATCCCTCCCATATCTTTTGTTGGAAGATTCCTTGTTTCTCACCCTTCAAGTGCCACCATTTGATCCTTGGTGCTACCATAGGACTTCTTCTCTTTGCCCTATCTCTAATTCTTACATCCATAACCAAAACTCTATGTTGGGTAGTCAAGCTCTCTCCCGGGATAACTTTACAGTTCAAGCAATACTTCCTATCAGACTTCCTGATAAGGAAGAAATCTATCTGAGAACATGTCCCTCCACTTTTGTAAGTGATAAGATGTTCCTCTCTTTTCTTAAACCATGTATTGGCTATAGAAAGATCCAAAGCCTCCGAAAACTCCAAGATGGATTTACCCTCCCCATTCATCTCCCCTAGGCCAAAACCCCCATGCACCCCCTCAAAACCTCTATCCACGCTACCTACATGTCCATTGAGATCCCCTTCTAGGAAAACTTTCTCTCCTTGGGGTATATCCTGAAGTACCCCTTCTAGATCCTCCCAAAATTTTACCTTAAAGTGTTCTGCTAACCCAACCTGAGGTGCGTACCCACTAATAACATTAAAGGTGTCCTGTCCCACTACCAATTTTAAGGCTATGATACGATCTCCTACTCTTCTTACATCTACGACATCCTTCTTCCACTCCTTGTCCACAATAATCCCTACCCCATTTCTTGATCTGATTTTTCCCGTATACCACAGCTTAAATCCCAAGTTGTCTAATTCTTTCGCTTTTTCACCTGTCCACTTAGTTTCTTGTAGGCACATAAAATTGATCTTCCTCCTCACCATAACATCCACTATTTCCATAGATTTTCCAGTAAGTGTGCCTATATTCCATGTACCAAAGCGAATCCTCCTGTCATGAACTAGCTTCTTTACCCACACCCGTTCACGAAAATGTGGGAACCCTTGCTTACTTTTCACTACATCCGGGCGGCGATGCAGCGGCCCTTGCTCTTTTGACACTGTACTCGAGCCATACAGCGCGTTGCTTCCGGGCAACGACCTAGCATTCACATTATTACGTAATTGATCCATGTCATAAAGATTCGACAAAGTTTAACGTTGGCTGTCGAAAGTCTAACACAACCCTCTCCTTTTATACGGGCTTGGGACCGGCTAAGAATAGCAAAGCTAACCTAGGCAGGATTATAGCCTACCTGACACGAAGTGACAAATTCGTCACTGAAATGATTGTCAACGTGGATTGTCAGCATAGAGACATATTTGTCATGATATTTTTTTTATTTTTCGTCTTCCCACTTTGTTGACAAATACGTCCCTAAAAGATGAAAATTTAAAATTTAGTCCCCGAAAGTATAAGAAGTGCGACAAATATATTTGGACGTTAATACTAAATTGTATAGGAGAGAAGCTATGAAAAAAGGGATTAAAAAACAGTGGAATACAGCTTAAGATTTGAACTTTTATCCTTTGATTATTTATCTATTTATCCATCTATCAAATTGTTAATTAGTTTTTTAATTAATCAATATAACTACTTATTTTCCAAAATAAAATAAAATTCTTTAGTTTTATGATATAAAAAAATTGAGTTACCATTTTAAAAAATGAAAGCCTTTTATTTCTTGAAATTTTTTGTTTCTTCAATTAGTTATTAATCTTTATCACGTATTCTGCCCACAGTATGTTAAATGGAATGCAAGGTCGCTGCAACTCCTAAATCAAGCGAGAGATACAACTCTACGTCCCAAAGGCAAAAAATAAATCTCTGTATTAATTTTTTTTTGTTTTGTTTTAAAGTTAACCTCTGTATTAGTTTGAGCATTATAGTATTTTTTATTTAAATTTATTTGAGTTATTTATTTGTTAGTAACTGTTTTTATTTCATTTATATTATGTATAATAAATGTCGTCTCAAATGGAAATACATAAGATTTATCCAAGGGATTCTTTTATATTTGAGGTATATATATATATATATTATTGATTAAGGAAAAAAACTTATAATTTCACTTTAGCTTTATCTAGTTTAAATTTTGTGAGAGTTTTTTTTATAAAAAAAATAGTTGATTAAATTCTTTTTTTAAAATAAATAAATAAATAAATTTGGTCCTGCTGTCGGTTGTTTTTTCTACTCAAAACTCTAGACATATTATTTTCAATCTAAATATGAGGACACTTAAGTTAGAATTGTGATATAAAATAATTTTAAAGATTAAAAGTGAAAAATCTAGTAGAAATTTGATAAAATTATAACATATAAAATAATTTTTTTAATAGCAAAGATTAAGGTTTGACAAAAAAATCAAAATAATAAAAATATATATATATTAAAAGGAAATTTATAAACACATAATAATAAACAAATAAGATTAAAAATATATTGCATAAGTACTAAACAAATAAGAAAAGTAAATTATAAACAAATAATAATAATAATTAGTCAGAATCTATTATTAACATCCGGATATATTTGTCGTATTTTTTATACTTTCAAGGACTAAATTTTGTATTTTCATCTTTCAGGGACGCATTTTGTCAGTGAAGTGAGAAGACGAAAAGTCAAAAAAATAAAAATAGTATGACAAATATGCCTCTATGCTGGCAATCCACGTTAACAATCATTTCAGTGACAAATTCGTCCCTCCGTACCACGTAAATTATTTTATTAACGGTGACGGACGGAAGTTAACGACATGACATATTTGTCGCACTTTTTACACTTTTGAAGGACTAAATTTTATATTTTTATCTTTCAGGGACACATTTATTAGCGAATTACACATTGAGGGACAAAAATGACTATTTACCCTCTTATTTCTTAAGAAAATATTGGTAAATTTTTTAGTCTAGTCAATGTTTAAAATTTAACTGTTAGTCAATGGTTAAAATCAGTCTTGCGGACTAAAATAGTGTATTTTGAAATATAAGAGGATTCAAATAATGAATTAAAAAATAGGGAGATCAATTTAGTGTAATAGACAAAATAGAGGGACAAAATTTGCAATTAAGTCAAGAAAAAATAAATTAATCATATTTAATTGCATTAATTTTAACTAAAAAAATATTTTAAAAAAATATTTTTTTATTGAAACTTGATATCAAAGATATGAAAGAATCATTGAAAGTAACATCTTAATTAAATAAATAATATTTTAGAAATAATAGTATTAAATAAAATAAAATAAATTAAAATTTTCTTATATTTAAGATAAGAGAGAAATAATTAAGCATTTACTTAGTCTTACTCAATTTTTTTAATAAATTTTATCCGATAAAATTAAAGAGTGTTAAAAGAAGTAGAATAGGTCATATCTATTCTAGGAACTCATTTTTTCAACTTTTGGAGGGCCTTAAATAGGTCTCACTGTTATACATTACTCATATCTACTTTTTATAATTTAAACCACTCGTCTCTCTAACTCAGTGACTCCAAAAACTTATACTAAATCAGTCCAAATAACTTCGCATTTTTATATTTTATCACTACATAAAAACACATGGATATGAAACATTGGAAACATCAAAATTTTTAAGGACCGATACTTATATAAGGTCCTGCTCCATGAGTATAACTGTTCCAAAAGGCATCTCTTGTTAAAATCAATGCTTAATAAATTTGCATCAAATAATTAAGCACCTCTGTTAAAAGTACTCCTAAAATGTATTGCCAGCACTCATGTACTAAAGTGTTTTATTTTTAAACGATGAGTCGATATTTCAACACATTTTAGAGAAATCCATCTAACAAGTTTTTTGGGTAAACAACTAACTCTAAGCTTGACTGACATTTCATCCCAATAAAAAATAATGCATGATTAAAACTTTATGCTTTGTGTGTCAATTAAATCTAGCGGCTTAAACTAAACTAACACTTAAACGAAATGGAGGAATTTCTTACAGAAAAATATCTAGTAACGTGATTAGTTAAAGAGTGATTTTATGAGAGAAAAAATATTTAGGTTTAATTACTTATTTATTTTCATATTTATAAAAAGATTTTTTTTTTAATTCCTATACTTAAAATCATCCCTAGACAACACTACAGGTTGGAGGACATTTGAGTGTGACACATGGCAACAATGACACTACTAAAAGTGCCAAATAACAAAAGGGCAATGATAGTACTAAGATTATTGACTAACGGGCAATACTTAAGTTGCTAGATTTTCAAGTGGAATATGCTGAAAGGTTGCAATAGAAGACACGTAATAAGGCAGCTTTTGTAGTACACAAATGAAACTGTTTGGTATTATGAAGATAATATTGATGTCTTGAAGGAATCAAGAAGGTCAACTAAAGTATTATTGGTGTACAAGAATGCATTTAATAAGGAGTTAGTCATGTTGACATTGAATTGTGTTTCGAGTGTTTATTAAGACGTTTCATCGTTTGATATCAAAATGAAAATCTGGGATTTATAATCAAATATTTTAATTAGCATTTTTTGGAGAAAAAATTATACAATAATAATGTAAAATAATTTTATATTATTATTTAATTATAATTTACACTATATAATAAATTTGTTAAATTTTATTAAATTATCTTAACAGTCATATCAATATTAATTTATAGTTAAATGACAATCTAAAATATTATAAACATATGATATAGAATTATCTTACATTCTAAGTGTATCGTCATTATTTTTTTAATAATAAGTATGTTTTTAGCGTGAGCTAATTAAGAAAATTAAGTAAGAATCTTGTAGAGAATCGTGCAGCATCATATCCACCCAAATTTTAGTTGATTGAAATAATTGTGGAGCATATTAGTACTGCAATCATCAGGGAAATCAGGAAAAAGATTATCTTCTAAATAATTGTGGAACATATATATTACTTTAGTTGTTTTTATTAGTATCAAAAGTTTGTTTGGTAAATAATTTTTTTAAATAGTTTTTAATGATTTTTAAAATGCTACTTAAAAGTAATGTTTTTTTAAAATGTTAATTTTCACGTTTTTGTATTTTTCTCTTTTTATCATTAATATTTATTCAATTTTTTTTATTATTCTTTTAAAAAATATCATTTATATTTTCTAATTACTTCAACAACTCACGCTCATAATTTAATAAATTAACTTTCAGTTACTAGTTAGTTGTTCAACTTCAATCTATCTTTCCCGTATTCAATTAATTTTTTAACTAATTTTATTAAATATAACTCAAATCTAATACCTTACTTAATATATTTAAATTTAATTCCACTCACACGAACATAATTTTTTTAAGCAACACGAATGTAATGTTAGAATACAATATTCTTTAAAAATCTGTGTGCATATCACTACAAGAAAAGTCTTATTTTCTGGCGGAAAATTACCGACAGATCTAAATATGTCGGAAAGGTTAACATTACTGATGAATGTTTCTGACGGACAAATCTTTGTAAAAAAATTCAACATTTATGACGGACCAAATCTGTCAAAATTATGAACTTTTTCCAACGGATTTTCAATAGAATCTTTTTACGGTGGACATTTATCGACGGATGTATGCTCATCAGTAGTTTCTTAGTGACGGATTTTACATATTAATTTACTGTCAGTAAAAAACAAAATCTGTTGGTTGCTATAGAAAAAAGAAAATACCCATCAAAAGTTGTTAAACACATAAGCTAATGAAAATGACCCATTATATATAAACTAGTTAAATTACATCCAAAATTAACGTTTTATATTACCTTGATGCAAAGCAAAAGTATTCGTAAATTAACGTTTTATATAGTAGTAAATTTCTAGTTAAAATTATTCGTCAATAAACTCATAATATATTATTCATTTATAAAATATTCAAATAATAGAATTGTTGACGTGTTTGACTTTTATGATAAGAATATAACTCACATTTTATTCGTTGTGTCATAAATGGTGTATTCCGAAAATCCTAATGTTTTTATATTTTAAGACATTCCACTAATTATTGACTCAACAATTTGTTCATCATTGAAGTTTTTTTTATTTAAGAGAAAAAAAATCTTAGTGGGAAAAATAGTACTATCACAGTTTTCTAGAAAGATAATTTTACAAGTGCTTCACGTGTGGTCCATGAAGTGGTATTTCATACTACAATTTTCTTGGAGAAAATATTAGCTAATAGAAAAGTGCTTGAAATAGAGCAAACCAAACCAACCACTTCTAATAGTTAAACCGGTTTGAAAGGTCTTGAGAGGCAATGAATATCATTTTGATTGCATTTGGACACATTGAGTAACACCATATTTCCCGTTCATGAATGGAACAAACCCTCTTTCTAAATCCCATGAACAAGTATTATCCACATTTTGAGGTTTACTCCAATCACTACCATATATTTCTAGGTAGTCTCTTGTGATGTGTGTTCATCAATCCTAATTACCTACCATCACTAACCATTTAAAATATGTGACATGTCTAATCGCAAAGTATTGTAATTGCTAGTACTCATGTAAATCATAACCATATCTTGCCTTCATGGAAGTTGTCAATCTACTTTCGAGCCATACAATGGTACCCGAGTGACTTAAATCTTTTCATACTAACTTAGATTTGACAAACAATGAGGTGGCTTATTTTAATTTTCAAATTGTAAAACTATGCAACAACCATGACAGAATTGATGTGTTTGAGACAATTATGAAAATTAAATTATTACAATATAATTGATTATTTATATAATTAACTATTGTTATGATAGATTATTATTAGAATTTATTTTTATTTGGACAAATTTGTAATTTCAAATCTTTTCTAACAGCTTATTTATTACAAAACAAGTACATTTAAGAAATTTCACTTGTTTAAAGCATTTTCTTTTAAATCGGCGAAGAAGATTTTTATTAAATGGTACCAGAAATACCTTAACAAGTTACAGAAAGAGATATACAATGGTTAATTAATATTAGATACCAATGCTAGGTACTAATATCTCTCAACCATAGTCATAAAGGTTACCCACTCTCAACCAATATCAACTACTATCCTAGCTAGCTCAAATGTTACAAAATAATATCACACTTGCCACTTTTACAAAAGCCAACCTTAAAAATTACAAATTGAAGAATTCCCGGCCTGGACATGAACCCGTGTCATTAACACGGTCTTCCTTTGCACATGCACTGTTAGAACAAATCTCTTTTAACCTGTGATATTACAAACTACAAAAGAAACACAGGTTATTAACAAAATGTGGAAATTACAAATCAAAACATATCTCCAGCCATTGCGATGAAGAGTTTCTTGTTTTGGTTCTTCCAAGCTCTCTCTCTTCCACTCTCTAGATGGTGTATAAGACTGAATTCGAAGGGATGAGCTCAGGGACCAAATTCATGTGCTTATATAGGCATTCTACCATCAAGAATGCATTTACCAGTCATTACCACTCATTATTGGTCATTATCATCCATTAACAGCCATTCAATTTAGCTTTCAAAACTGATGAGCGTTATAAAATTTCAAAATGTTATGACCAAATTATTACATTCTCCCACTAAGTCCAAACATTTTGACTTAATGCTCAATCTTCAATCTTCTTAAGAAATGAATATACGAATCATAGCGATAGTTTCTCTTATAACAAGTAATATCATCCATGTATTACAATATACTCAATTTTCCAAGCAATATACTTAAAGTGGTAATAAAACTTCATGAATAAACCCAATGTTTATTCTTGGTCCAAAACATAATTTTTCTTAAATAAATCAATGTGCACCCAAATATGAGAAAATAATTTAATTTCTATCATAAATATTTACTTTATGATAAAATCGACAAATTATACATATATCATGACGCTTGTGGGTAAATCATGAATAATACGTCATTTTATCCCAATTAATTATACAGATATAATAAAAATTCTTGTGAGATAAAATTCATTATATAAGTATAATTAATTATAATATTATGTCTAATTCCTTATATGATTTTTAACCAACTTAATATATAATTTTAATCAAATATAGATGTTGTGGCTAATCCATAATTAATCAAAATTATAAAGATCACTTAGACATAAAACTTTATTATATGAGAATAAATAGTATTTTGCATTTCAAAATCAAGATACAATATAATTATGAATAAGATTCTCATATAATTTTATAATTGAAATATAATATTATGCATTTGATTTCATATATATATGCATAGAATAAAATTTTCCAGAATATATTCATGCATAAATTAAATCAAAATTCCAAAAACTATAAAGCAGAATCAGTATATAATGTATTAAAAATGATTACATATTAGAAAAGTTTTATTGGTTTAGTGGTTTGTTCGTACTACTGCATTCTAGGAGTCAAGGGTTCAACACCCAATTAGCGCAAAACGTAGGTTTTTTTTTTTTTTTTTTTATAACACTGTTCATCATCTTCAACCTTTAGCGGGTCAAACCCGATCCATACGCAGACCCGGTCATTTTTCATTCATTTGGACACCATTTTTCACGATTCAAAAGCCAAAATTAAGGAAATCAAATGAAATTCAGATTTCTAATTTTATTTTTAAGAAACAAGACCCTTCATACCATAAACGAAATCAAATTGGAAAATACCGAAAACCGAAAATGGACAAGGCAGAGGCAATTGTTGCTCTGATACCAAATGTTAGAACAAATCTCTTTTAACCTGTGATATTACAAACTACAAAAGAAACACAGGTTATTAACAAAATGCGGAAATTACAAATCAAAACATACCTCCAGCCATTGCGGTGAAGAGTTTCTTGTTTTGGTTCTTCCAAGCTCTCTCTCTTCCACTCTCTAGATGGTGTATAAGACTGAATTCGAAGGGATGAGCTTAGGGACTAAATTCATGTGCCTATATAGGCATTCTACCATCAAGAATGCATTTACTAGTCATTACCACTCATTATTGGCTGTTACAATTCATTATTGGCCATTATCATCCATTAACAACCATTCAATTTGGCTTTCAAACTGATGAGCATTATAAAATTTCAAAATGTTATGACCAAATTATTACATGCACATCTATCCCAATCACCTTGGCACACGTACCACTGGTCATATGAGTAATCAAATGAAACTTCTAGATTTTTAATCAAGTCCATATATGAATGAAGTGAAATAATTTGGTATGTATGGTTTTGAAAAATAAAATGTTCCATCCCTTTGGAATTGAAAAGTCAAATATTGAATTATTACTAATGGATGGTAATAACTATTAAATGTATTTTTGAAATGTCTATATATAATACATGTATTTGATCCTTGAGCTCGTCTCTTTTAATTTTGTTTGATACACCATCTACATCTATAGAGAGAGAGAGAGTGAGAGCTTAAAATAACTAAAAACAAGGCAGCTCCTTCATGACAATGGTTGGAGATACACTTTGATTTTTGTTTTTCTGTATTTTTTTTAATGATTTGAGTTTCATTTTGTAGTTTGTAACACTGAAATACGCGCAAGTCACTAGATCGTTGAAGGTTCTTTGATATATATTTATTTTTCATATGATATATCATTATTCTGTTTACCTTTACAATTTATGGAGTTTTGATCTATTTTATGCATGAATATATTCTAAAAAAAATTATTTTGCGCAAATATATATGAAATCAAATGCATAATATTATGTTTCAATTATGAAATTATATATGAGAATTTTATTCGAATAAAATTCATCATTGTATTATATCTTGATCTTGAAATGCATAATATGATTTATTCTCATATGATTAAGATTTATGTCTAAGTGATCTTTATAATTATGATTTATTCTCATATGATTAAGTTTATACTATGGAATTGTAATATTAGAGAACTTTATGATTGATAGGAAAGCTAGGATTTGGAATAGTGTTTGAGAAAAAAATGAGTAGCAAACATTGAGAGAGGAAGAGGAAGCATAAAACATAAGGGTGACTCTCTTCTGATACAAACACTTCCTCCTGTAGTGTTTCAAAGGGATGAAATTTTGTATGAACTGCAAGACCTATTAGGATTGCATTTTTAGTTATGTTAAGGCATTCTAAACTCATGTAGACCTTCCAATGGTAGATAATAAAAATTAAATTTTATTAGGTAAAACTTTTATTATAAAAATATTGTTATTGTAATTTTGCAAACAAAAATTCTGCTATTTAATATCTATGTAGTAGAGTCGACATCATCGGTAGAAAAAATAATTTAAATTTATTGGCATCAAAATATTTAAATTAAAATGTAATTCTTTTTATCATATCTATAACTTGATATATAAAAAATTTATTAAATAATGTGTAATTGTGTTCGAAAAAATGATAATTGGATATAAAAGTTATATTCAAATTAATTACAAATATATTATGTTATTCAATATATTCTTGATCAAATAAATTAACCTATTTTATTTTTTTCTTTAGTTTTATTTCTTAAATCAAATTTTATAATAAATAATTGCACCCAAAAAAATATCAATTATTGTCTTGTATCAATTTTATTTCTTTAGTTTTATTTTTTAAATAAGTTATACATAGTTACAATTATACTATATAAGTATCTATGATAATTATTATTGTTATTAATATTTATTTTCTATCTTCTATATTTATTTATTATCATCGTCAAGAATCAAGAACAGGGATGAAGATGATGTTACAAAATAAGAATAATGAATAACATGCAATCTCGTGATGCTCCATTGTCATGTTTATCTTAATCATAATTTATATATATATATATATATATATATATATATATATTAAAATAATTATATATAAACATATGATTAAATATTTTTTTTTATTTTTTGGGTTTAACTTTGTTTTCTAAATCTAATAAAATATTTTTATTTGTTCTCATGTTTTTATTAAATCATTTATCATACTACATTGTCTAATTGATGTTCCAAATTAATCTTATAATTATTCTTCAATGTATTTATCATGAATGCATTTCAAGATGTGAGCAATCTTAGATTTTTACTCCATAGTTTAGTTTCTCGTGATCTATGTTATCATGTTTATCTTAATCATCATTTATACATTTTTTTTATAAAACATAAGATTAAATACTTTTGCTTTGCTACAAACAATGTTTCTAACATTATGATTTCGCTACTTCCATTTTGTTATATAATATTTATTTTCTTTTGTTTGATGTTCAAATCAGTTATAAGGGCTGATAATTCATTTTTTTAGCTTATATTAATTTTTTCCTCATTTACTTGCTTTCAAATTTAATAAATAACAATATTATATAATAGTACAACTATATAGTCTATACCGTATTGTTATTTGTATTTTTCAGTTGACCATGCATTCACAGGTTACTGAAAAATATTTCTGTTACTATCTCTCTCAAGATGTCAATTGATTTTGGGTGATTGAATATTTTTTTCTCATATAAAAAATTCAATCTAAAAGTACAAAAATGATTTCCAACTAACAAAGACTTTATTTATTTTTTTCCTTTTTTCATACAACTAACAATGACTTTATTCTACGTCTACAATATGCAAAATTTTCAGTATCTAGTATCTACGCCCATATTGCCATCACTGACATGCCCCCTGCCCCAAGCAAAACTGCCACAAAAGCCCAAGCCATGACATTTGTTCTGCCTTGTAACTTGGGCCCCATGAAATCAGCGCCCAACAACTCAACAAGTGCCATATAATTCAAAAGCCCCGCCGAAACAGCGTTCAGAATCCCTTCCACAATAAGCGCAGTTGGACTCGCGTCGCTATACACGTTCGATAATCCGATCCCCAACGCGATCCCAAACGGCGTCGTTGCCGAGAAGAAGAAGACCATTATAGCCTTCACCTTCATTCCATATTCAGCCTGTCACCAAAGGATCAAATTACACTTAGTTATTTGCATAGCATTAGTAACATAATGTTCGTAATACAAGATTTTTATTAAAACATAGTAGATATGATACTTAAAGATAATAATTATAAAACATTAAAAAAATATTATATAGGGCAATTTGTAATGAAATGGTAGTATATTGCTACTGTGGTAGTATTTTGGATGGAATTTTTTTATTAATTAAGGTTAAAATATTTAGTTCATGTAAGGTTAAAAAGAATAATTTCATGTTTAGTGGAAGTAAAAATATATTGAGCCCCCATAATTATTAACAAAAGAGGTCTGTTATTCACACAACTGATCAAACAATAATTTACACAACACTTATCCTTTTTTTTTCATCGTATCACTATTGAATTTCATATTTCTCTCTCTCAAATTTTCTCTTGCCAGTGTATAATTTATTGTCAAATTATATATTTCTCCTTTTGAAAAACATTGAGATATGAATTACCTGAAGTATGCATCCACCTAAGCCCATTCCTTCAAACAATTGATGAAAGCAGAGCGCAGCAATGAGAGGCCTAATCGTGCACGGGTTCAACGAAGCTCCCAATGACAAACCAATCACCACCGAGTGCACCACAATCCCCATCTCCAACACCTACACCCATTCCACTATCACAAATCATTCGAGATACCAAGAGTTAAATTTTCTAAATAGATATTTTTTAATAAGGACAAGTTAAGGATCGAACTTGATCACGTACCTACTTAAAAACATTAATTACATTTTACTAATAAATAAGTAAATAACAAAAAATAAAAAAAAAACTGACCTGAGCCACAACACGGTAACGCAGCAACTGTTCCCCATTCACGCTCATCCCATCTCCACGATGTCCATTTACATGGCCATGACAATGTCCATGACCGAACATGTCTCCTTCCTTGTTCTCGCCGGCTTCAAGGGAAGAAGCTGTGGTGGATTCAGCGGTAGAAGTAGTAAGCTTCTTCCTGAAGTAATTAATGGAGAAGGAATCAACCATGAGAGTGAAGACCGCGGCGAGCATGGCGATGAAAGTAGTGAACGGATACTTCCGCCAGGGTCTTTCCGGCAAGCACATCGATGTGAGGTCATCGAAGGAGTCCGGCATCACGTGCATGTAACCGGTAGAGAGTATCACGCCCGAAGCGAAAGCCTTGACGAGGACGAACACGTCGCGGTCAGGGTGCAGTGAAGGAACTGCGCGGGAGAACAACGGGAGCGAAATGCCAATCATACTGGTCACCAGTATGCAGAATATGGCCACGATTTTCAACTTGAGCGCCTCCGCCTTGTCGCGACACCCTCCCTCATACTTCAACTCGCATTGTGGCGCCGCTGCCGAGGCCAGTGGTGGTAGCGTCGCCGCTGAGACGAGGAGCTTCCTTATAATTGAAACTCCACGGGTATTAAAAGCCATGATGAGAAGACTAACCTTCAAGATGTAAAGATTTACGAAATTAAAAAAATAATGAGACTAATTTCTCAAGAGACTTAAAAAATCAATGAATTATATCAAAGTGATGATAAGATTAGTTGGCAAGATATAAAGATTATGAAAGTGAGTATGTGAGAGGAGAAGAAGGTGAAGGTTGTTTTATAGCGCAGCGAAT
Source organism: Glycine soja (assembly GCF_004193775.1). Taxonomy (NCBI): domain Eukaryota; kingdom Viridiplantae; phylum Streptophyta; class Magnoliopsida; order Fabales; family Fabaceae; genus Glycine; species Glycine soja. Next base: position 12,399,868 of record NC_041003.1, on the reverse strand, counting down.
GACGAGGAGGACTATCTCAGGTGTGAATATGTAAATTGCGGAAATTACTCTTTTGCTCTCTCGGGGGGACTTGTGAGATTGCGCCAGAATGAGTAATTGTTGAGAAGTTTAAGGGGTATTTTTGGAAGAGAGTGGGTGCTTGTGCTTGGCGTGTGTTGGGTGTGGTCCCGAAACACTTTCACTGTTTCTGATCCATGGTGGCGCAAGAGCTGCACACCGTCCAACTTTCTCGTATACTGTCACACATGTGACCTGTGCAGATGCATTTTTTAAAGAATTTACAGTATAAAAACAAAACAAAAATCAATTATTATTACTAAATAAACTCCACTTAAAGAAAAAAAATAATATTAATGTAATATTTATATAGATATGTAAATAAATACATGATTTTTTTATTATACGCTATTCCTCGTTATTTTTACTTAATTGAGATATTATCAAATTCAGTTTAAAAAAATGTTTTAAAAAAGAAAATATATTATTATATTTTTTTTATTCGGTGGAAATAAAGCATGTCGTTAAATAAAATTTTAATATATATTAAAAAATAAATCTTAAATATATTAATGTAATATGAGAAAAGAATTTTGCAAAAAGAAAATTAAACTTGCAAAGAAATATGTATATAGCATTTAATGTTATTAATATAATATTTAAACAAATATGTAAATAAATATATTTTTGAGTAAATAAATAGTTAGTTCTATGTTAAAAAAATATTTTTTAAACTGCAGGCAATCTTAATTCCTTTCCCATTAAACAAATAAAATTACTTGATGTTGATGTGTTGTAAGAATATCTAATTATGTTATAAAAAATACATAATTTAAAATGTGAGGTTTTCATCTCGGTATAGTGTCACTCTTTTATAAATTAAAATTATGTGAATTTTAATATTATTTGTGCTTGGTTTTCTTAATGTTTAGCCGATCTAATGTTGTCTAATATAATACATAATGTTTAGGTGATTCTTTATTTTTATAGTTAGGAACTTTTTGGTCTCCTATTATTTAATTTTTTCACTGGCATATGTTATTTTCTGTTTATTATCATGTATTAGTGTTTTGAATTGTGCATATCTTATGCTTAATTTTGTACCCAAAAAATTCTTATGCTTAATTTGAGTCTTTTTTTATTAATAAGTTTTTAAGGTTTAAATATGATTTTGTCTTTAAAAATATGATTATTTTAATTTTGATTCTTTAATATTTTTTCAATGTATTTAATTTATGTGGTCAAGTATAAGGCATTAGTGCTATGACATAATAGGGACGTTCTTAGCCCAATAACTTATTACATGAGTAAGGAATTAGACACGTGAAACAAATATATGTAACTTTTTTCAGTAAGTTATGTTTTTAAATTTTTATTTGTGTAAAAAGAGGATTCGGGTGTTGTGTTTTGAGTATAGGCTTAGTTATAAAAATAATTTTCCTATTTTCTTCAATTTACTAAATTGATTTTCTTATTTTTTTTAATTTATCATCTGAGTTTTTTTTAAGATTAACTATTTGAATCCCAAAGCAAAAATTAAACGTTCAAACGTGTATTATTTTTGCAATGGTAGTTTTAAGTTTAATTCCTTAACTTGGTACTTTATTTTTTGGTTTTCAGCTTCTAAAAGCTTTTGCGGTTCAATGGAGGTGTCGTCGGAAAAATCCGACGAAGACGTAAACCAAAAATGCTTCAGAGTTCTCCGAAGAAGAATGTTCCAGAAGCTTCCCGAAAAGTTATGAACATCCAGTTTTTTTTTTTTTTTTTGGATTCAGCTAGTCAATTTAAAAAAATAAAAAAACTCTTACAGTGAATTAAAAAATAGAATAAATGATTTAATAAGTTAGGAAAAATAAGAAGATTATTTTTACAATTTAGTCTTAAATATAAGATGGATATGATATGCTGAATTTGTTCATCTGAGTTTAGGATTAGTATTTGACAAATTGAAAGCAAGGCTGAACACAAATCTTAGTTCAACTATACTGTCCCCCTCTCAATCTAGAAAACATAGATGACTTAATTTATTGGCTTGTACTTTCACTTTTATAATTTGTTGTGGGAGATTTTAATGAACTGAGAGATTGGGGTTCTATTCCTTAAGAATTAAACTGAACAGGATTTAAAAATACTTGTTGAATTTAGGGGGAGAGGAAGAGAAAAACAGAGATACGATAGAATTTCTTAAGTGAAATTGATTGATTGTACATTACTTAGATTATGCTCAACATCTATATACATATAGTCTTAACAGATTATTCCTTAGGCAACTCGTGAATGAGTGCTACTTCCTATAGAGACTCAATGCATTTAGAATGTGATGCATTGATACAATCCCATACTCAACACTCGAAATATCAGATACAAGGTGAAACAGTATACTGTATTATTTTAGTACAATAATGACAGAAAACCAGAAATGGACGATCCTCCGGAAAAAGAGGATTCTCCCCCAAGCCAAAGCTTCACTCAGAAGCATTTCTCTGTTCCAACAAATCTAACAGAATTTCATCCTACTGACCTACTCTCTCCTGGTCCAGGCAGATTTTCCCCCTATATCCCTTCCTGTGTCTTTTTTTTCATCCATAGGAATGAAAGATAAATACCAGAATTTACAATAACTCACACACCTGTTCAATCAACCGAGCTTGATCCCTTAGTTCTTTCCTATGTGTCTATTTGAGTATTCACTCTCCCTCATCGACCATGTGCTCCTACTCCTTTCCTTTGGTTTGGGGCACCAAACACCCCTTACATACACTTTGCCAAACTTATTTTGTGGTCCACCAGCTACTTGGGCTGTTACAGACTTACAGTTAGTGGTTGTTAGCATGTTTTATTTTTTATTTTTTATCAACAAAGATTAGTTGTTAATTGTTAGTGTTTGATCTGTGGTTGTTAACATGTGATTATGTGAACTGCATGTTATTGTAACAATACTTAGACCCCTTAGCTTGGACATATCTTCAATTCTAGGTGGGTGAGTTTGTTTTATATGAATGTAACAGATGCCAGTGGTCACATGTTTCTGAACTCATTCAAAGAATAGAGTTAAAGGTTTCAAAATTCTCTCATTAAATCTCATGATGTAACTATTGCTATTGAGACAAGAACACAGCTATTATTGATTTCTCAAAGGAAAATACCTATATGTGCCAAACATTATAATAAGATAGTCAGAGAAGGAAAATTCTTCAAAATGCCTGGTCCAGACGAGTGGTAAGCAAGACTCAATTGGTGGTGCATTTATAGATGAGTTGTATCTTTTAGGGATTATGAATCATAGGATTTGTCTTTTACCTTTTAATTATTTTTTTTTCCTTTAGTAAATAAAGTTATAAATTATGAAACTAAAGTAAGGCTTATAATTAATCTCAGACATGAGGCAGGGGTTTGCTTGTTCCATTTTTCTATCCTTGGTAATTGGTATCTTCATTTATTGGTTTTAGTTAGCTATCTCGTGCCTGGTAACAGTAAATACCCAAATGAAAAAAGTTTGAACATACCACATGATTGATGAAACAAGGGAACCAAAAGTACACAGATCCTTGGAACAAAAAATACGACTTTTTTGCATAAATTTATCCAACTATCTTCTAATATGTAATCAATTTTAATATGTTTTTTGCATTAGAATTATAATTATTAATCCAATAAATTACCAATCAATAATTAATTTTAATTTTGCTCAAAACTTTTATCTAACATTCTTACTGGCTCTCACATAAACCAGTAGTTTCCTAAGAGGTTGAAACCAAAAATCTTCAACATACAACACAACACTGTTTACTCTTTATAAAGCGATAGCAGTTTCAGAATCAAAGTCCAGCCATTCTAATTGATGCCTGTGCAGCACACTGCCCACAAGAGAATTGCCAAAGCAGAAGCCATAGAAGCCATTGCATAATACCCACAAAGCCTAGAAAATCTTGACTTATTGAATGCCACAAGTGCATTGGTAGCACCGGAGAAGGCGAAGATTATGCATGTTATGAAGGCATGGAAGGTTCTTGGGCGACCCTTGAAGACTATGGTGGGAATTGGATTGTTGTCTATGTACTCATAAGGAAGCTGAAGGAGGATGGTTATCACTTTGAAGCATAGCCCCAAGACACACTCTAGAAGGGTGTAGTTGGGAATTGAGGCTAAAGAGGTTTGATAAATTGTCTTCTCTTCGAAAGTCATTGTTGTAAAGAAAGAAAGAATGCAAGGAGTTTGAAGAGAGATCAATTAAGCCATGTTGGATTGTGTGGATATTATGAAGTTGTATGTGTATATATATATGTGTGTGTGTGTGTGTAGTATATAGTATACAACTAACACTTTCCACACTTAATACATGGAAATTTGAGAGATATTTCTAGGAAACTTGTGGGAAGTTTCTGAAATACATTACACGGTAGAAGATGGTGAATTTGGTGTCTCTTTCACATGAAACTTCAAGGAATTTGGTGCCAAAGAAAAAAATAAAAAGAAAGAAAAGAAGTGAGGATAAGAAAGCTGAGATGGGGTCCAAAGTAAGGAGCATGAAGGAGTGTCGTGGACTTTTTGGCATAGAGGAAGTTTCCTCTCTAATTACTACAACATAGAAATTGGGTGTGAAATGTGAATGTGATTGTGAGTGTGACATCTCTTTTGTTAATGGGAGATGAAAAGATATTCCTGAAGACTACTAAGTTCATCAAATAGGTAGTGGTCATCTATGTGATTGATCAATTCTGTTGGGTGTGTTAATTAAATACTTTCTGAATTACCACCACTTGTGTATCAACCTTTACCTATTTCATTTCTACCGTAAAGTGTACAAGTTGAGTCCATACCCGGGGTTCATGCTCTTTTTCTTCTCCTTTTTTTTTTTTTTCCTTCTTTTCCTTTAAAGTAGAAGGAATATGTCTATTAATTGAGGAACAACAAAGTTGGGGCGTTTACTTGAAGTCAACATAATTACTTAAGGTTGTGGAAATGGGTTGCCCCATACATTTGGATAAACATGTTAGACAAAATGTTTTTTAATCGGATGATCGAATCAATTTGATTGCGGGCTAAAACTTTACAAGTCTGGCCCAGTCTTTGTATGCCGTTGGCTGAACTTCCTAGCTCGTTGGCCCACATTTTATTAAAAAAAAAGAATCAATGTCTAAATTCAAGTCATTAACTAATTTTAAAATGTGAAGGATTTTTTTTTAGGGCAACTTACAAAATCATCTCTCCTAACGAGCCATGAAAGTGGTTGAAAGAAGTGTTGCATTTATAATTTCTTTATGTTTACCTCTTTAAAAAAGGTAATTTGTTATAACAAAAATAATAAATAATTTAGTATTAATAAAAAATGATATAACATAATAAAATGTTGAAAAAATTAGTTAAATTTAACTTTCAAGTAATATAAAAAAATTTATTTATACAATTTAATTATTTATTTTCACTTAGAGAGAGATATCTGTCTACTTCTTTTCTTTCTTTTTAACATATCACGATAAGAAATTATTTCTCCTCTCTCTATATATATTTTTAATTCTATTCTTTTCATTTTATTTTTTTTTATCTATTTCACTTCTAAGCCAAATAGAGTATAAATAATGAACCATATTATTCATAATTTTCTTTTGAATTTTAAATTTAAATTCTTTAACTTAATAAAAAAATATCATATTTTTTTTTAAAATTTTACATTGTATTTAAATTAATTATATAGACATTTCTTATAATTTTACTTTAATTTAAAAATAATCACAGCTATTGCTTGAAATATAAAGTAAAAGAACTATAGAAGGCCTAAGTAGAGAAAAAAAAAAGGCAAGATTCTTGACATCACATCCCCATTCCCACCAATGAAGGTATTCCATCCTTTGTGGTTAATTAATTATAAGATTTTTTAATTATTTATATTATCATTCTAAAATTATTATTTTTATTTCTATATTCACTTATTTGAAAAGAGAATAATTAAATAAAAATATGTAGAAAAAATAATTAATGTATTTAAAAATTAAAAAAATCAAATCTTACAAAAAAATAAATAAATAAATTTCTAAACTGAATCTTATAATTAAAGGACAAAGTAATTATTAGTGAACTGGTGGTCCATCGTTGCCATAACTAGTTACTACCAAATTCTTTTAATCGCTTCCCCTGCTCTTATGCATTGTTAATTGATTTCACCCTCTTCAATCCTCACTAGTCTACTATGATGAGACACATCCTACAGTATTATTGGTTCCAAAATGTTTGCCATGTAATCAAGTCAAGCAAAGTCTTCCACAATTGCTTGGAAATTTTTGAGTCATGGAAAAAGAACTAGAGCACCAGACTTGGCTTTTCTTGAATGTTCCTTTCCTCATTATATAATAGAAAACCATACTTCACTTGAAAAAAGCACAAAACCACACTAGCATTTTCAACAGAGAGCACTGAGAGAATTTGAAGCCTGTGTTCTCCTTTGGTTGTTTTTCATGTCTTCTGATCCTCCCTTTTTCCACAAAATAATTTCCAATGCTTGGAAAAGCATTGCCATTCCAACATTTGGGTATGAAGGTAACCTCCCTTTATCCTTACCTAGCATTGCCATTCCAACATTTGGGTATGAAGGTAACCTCCCTTTATCCTTACCTAGTATTATAACCAGAACCAGGTCCTTAACTTTAGCACTGCCTCAGAACCATGGTTCTGAGGCCTTGCCAATGTACCATTTTATTAATGCAACTGAGACAGAAAAACTAGACTACAACCCTAAGAAGAGAGCCTCAAATCTATCAGCAAAAATTGTTTGTATGATCTTTGCTGCTTTAGCTAATCAGACAATGTCTACCCCCCAAAATCAACCTTCAATTCTTGGACCTGCTATAGTGATTGCTTTTGTAGCTTCACTTTTTGTGATGTTGGTGTCAAAAAATGATACCATAAAGCCTTCCTACCTAAGGCTTGTAGCAATTATGGAGATAACTGGTTCTCTTTCTTTTACCCTCATTTTCTGGCTAATGACAAAACCTTTCTTCTCTGGAAACTTAACCTTGTGGATTATCATGGGAGTGCTGGCTATGGCTTGGAACATGCTAGCCCTCTGCATACGATTCTCTACATGAATCCTATCCGTAGGAGTCGCAAAATCTCCAAACTAAGTAAAAGATCGATTGATCTGTTGCGGTTTTAAAGGTTAATTTCCTTGATGATATCATAGGTACAATTGTGGCCACATACCACAATTGTCCATAATTTATATTAGACTAAAGTATATTTTAGGCCTTGATAAATGATCAATTTTTGTTTTAGATCCCTAATAACGAAATTTTGTTACATTGAATTCCTGATATATCAAAACTTTTGTTTCGAATCCTTTGTATCAATTAAATAATGACATGAACGTTTATCAGGAATTCAATGCAATGAAAAAATTTATCAGGACTACAACAAAAATCAATCATTTGTCAAAGATCTAAAATATATTTAAGTCTTTATATTATCAAATATCGACTACTACAACCGCAATTTATATTGATCAATTAAGTATCAGTTTACAAGGTGCAAGGGATGTTGTGGCTTCTACTATTTTAGCCATCATGCTGTGATGGCTTGTGTTACATCCACATCTACAACTACATATATGTTTTTCCTTCTGTCCTAGTATATCATAAAACTTTGCAGTCTGCAGTCCATCTCCAGAATCCAAACCATATATCGTTCTAGTACCTTCCCGACATCTACATCAAAGTCTAGTACCTGCGTAACACCTACGTACAAAGTCCAGTACCTATCTGGCACCTACATACAAAGTCCAGTACCCGTCTGAACCTTATATGGTTCACACCACACAAGAAAGAAAATAGCCTACATATTCCACTTTCTTGAAGTCTTGTCAGAAAACACAACTATTTACCGCTAGTCAAAATGGATCTTGTAGCCGAAACCTTCCAACCGCAACCTCAGCTTGGCTTCGAACACACAAGTAAGTGATGCAATCTTAAGTATCTGTTTACTCTGATTACATGTTTAAAAATTTTCATATCAGTTCACAGTGTATATATGCTACTATGTTTTATTCAATCAGTAACTTAGATTTCTTCATACTTATTATGCACTAGCTAGTAGCTATTAAGCTATATCACTATATAAAAATTTGATATTGGTCTTGCAGATTTTCGTCTAGTCTACTCCATGGCATGCAGTAATCAAGTAACTACCACTTACTAGGTAGATCTTCTTAATGATTTGCTGAATCTAAGAACATGGCAACCTGTCAAGTATTTGAATCAAATATTGGTGAAACGACTCTGTAAATAAATTTCCCTGTCTGATGTGAGACCTATCTAGTCACTATTTCAATTTGCTTAATTGAACTTTGAATAGAATAAACAAATTGGATTGAAATTTAGGGACATATTACTCATAAGTCCGGAAAAATTTCATCCCATTTTATCGTGTGCTCTATCCTTGAATTTGTAGTCAAGTGCAACTATGAACTTATTGGGATTATGTGCTATATTTGTAAAATATCATTAGTATCATCTATGTTAAGATGTTGGATGTAGCCATTTACTAGGAAGATTTTGTTTTTCCATCTCTCTAAGCTTCTGTTATGTGAAATGCAAATCTCACGTTCGAAGACTTACCAAAGACAATGTATGGAATATCTTCAGAGTCTAAATATCAGACCTGATAGATATCTTTCAGCATTATTCTCAAATAATTTGAGTGACAATTGTCTTTCGCATACCTGTCGGCTATGTTGGGGTTTGAACTTTTCCCTTTTTTTATGTTTTACCTTGATACTTTATATAGCTTCAATTGGACAATTTGAGTGACAATTTTCTGTTTTCACCTTAAAATTTAGGTTAAATTAATTTTTCTTTAATTTATTATTTAGATTCAATTTAGTCTTTTAATTTGTTTTGGGTTCAATTTGATTCTCTAATTTTTAAAACCAATTTAATTTGATCATTTAGTTTTTTTATTCAATTTGTTCATCTAATTTTTAAAACTAATTCAAATTTTTAGGAAATGTGCATTTTGTGATAGTTTAAAATCACTTAATGGTAATTTTGAACTTTTACAAAATGTGATTTTTTATAACTTGAATGGAAAGATCAAATTAAATTGATTTTAAAAATTAAAAGACCAAATTAACCCCAAAAAAATTAGATGACAAAAAACTAATTTAACATAAAATTTAAGACTTCAATTACTCTCCTCCTTAGCATAAAGGTAATATTAAGTAGACAACTCTATATGAGAAATTTTTACTTATACCTCAATTGTAGAGATATTATTAGGTGGCCTTAAACTATTACTTGGTTTAGAGTCTTGACCAATTTGTATAGTACACTTAATTAAGTGTTCTTAATTCTTTTCGCTTAAATCATATAACTTAAAGATTGGTCGAGATAATAAACAAATGATGATCCAATACTATCCAATGATTAATTTGCGACAATAATGATGATGGTGACCGTAGGTGATTTGTTTTGGGGAGGAGAATGGGGGCAATGGAGGAGACATTTAGCGGAATGGTTGTAACGATAATGAGAATGATAGCATTGACACTAATAACAATGATGGTAACAATGGTGAGAATTGTAATGGTAACAACAATAGTCATTATAAAATTAATTTAAAATGATTATTTTATCTCTACTATTAATTAAAAAATTACCTTATTTACTATACAAACATCCGTAGTGAAATTTAGGATCTAGTCAGATAAGAATACCCAATCTCCTAAAAGAAAATTACAACCATTATGTTTTGTGAATTCAGGATATCTCTTAGTAGAGAAGTAATCTCTCAAAGTATTGATATGTATTTTTATAATTATTCATTGGTGGAATGTTAGTCTTAAAAAATATAAATTTATAAGAGCCTGCTAGTTACTAGTCCATATTTTAAAAATATATATATAAATCTTAAATTTTTAGGACTAAGAAACTTGTCATTAGATCAAATGTCCAAATTCAAGACTATATCCAAATCATTAACCAATTTTAAAATTTTGTTAAACTTAAATCTCAAGTTTAGCCTAATTTAATAAGTTTAAGTTTAAATGATAAATAAATTTAAGTTCATCAAGGGAAAGAGACATTAACTATTTCAAAGTTCGATTGAAAGATAAATAAAGTGTGACTAAGAATTGTTTTTATCAAATATTGAATTTGAATAATACTTAAACAATTTAATTTTAACTTCAACACAATCACCTGATTGAATCATTGAGCTTAAAGTTAAATTCAACCGATTTTATTTTTATTTTTATTTTTTTTAACAAGGAAAATATGAAATTTTATTGGTGATACGGTTTCATATTATTCAAAATTAACTGGCAACATTTAGTTGATTAAACGGATGGGTTTGGGAACTATTAAGCTTGGCAATTTTTATTTTTTTAACTGCTTTAGTTTGACAATTTTGATAACATATAACTGCTGTGAAAAAAATAAGTACCTCATTGCAGATAATAAATAGTAGGGATATGATTTTTTAAGGTAATCGGTGACAAATAATAGAATGAATCAGAATATAATGAAATGAAATAGATTGGAATAAATAAAAAATTTATTTCATTGATTGAATATCTCATAATAGCACAGAACAAAGATTCCGTTGTTAAGAAATAATTATATTCCGTTGTTTAAGAAAAGGCTTAAATAGAATGAGTTATAACTTTTTTCATATTAACTTTATTTCAAATATATTAACCCAATATTTTGGATGAAGTATTTTAAAATTCTAGGAAATTTAATTTTCTTATAAATTAAAATGCTAGGATATAGTGTTTTTAATTTGCTAGACTGGGATGGATACGGATTCGTCTACAAAACCAACAGAGAAAAGCGTCCATTAAATAGGACTCACATCCGCATTTTTTTGTTCTTTCTTTAGTTCCATTCACGAAAAGCTATGCAAGTGGATCAATACGGTCTTATATGAATTTTTTAAATCAACAAGTCTAATTCAATTGGTTTAAAAGAATATGTGAATTATTATTAATTTTTGTATATTATTTTTAATTTTTATCAATAAAAAAATATGAAATTGTTAGACAACTTCGTTGGACACCCCTGGAAAAGAACCGTAGTAATCCTGGAGACAGGACAAAAGCAAAGGTATACACCGTATAATATTAATTGCTTTATTTAGTTTTCGTTATCTAACTATGTATATATGTTTGGGTTTGTTTGATTGTAAATAAGGATGAAGAAAATAAAAAATAAAAATAAGATAAAAATATTAAATTTTATTATTCATGTGAGAGAAGGAATATGAACTATTGAGGGAGGAAAACAAAATTGAGTCCCACGTATAAAATCATTTTCCCCGTAATGAGCCATGAACCGAGAAAGAAGTGTTGCATTTGTTTTTTTTTTTTCTTTCTTTACGTTTAATTTTTTTAAAAAATAAATAATTTTATAACATAAAATAATAAATAAATAAGATACAAAATTTTAATTTTTTAGTTAAATTAAATTTTTAACTCGCATAAAAAAATTTCATATACAATTTATATATTTTTAGTCACTCATCCACTCATTTAAATAAGTAGAGATATCATATTTTTATTCTTCCAAATAACACATCTTTTTTCTTCACTTTTTCATCCCTCCTATTCCTTCCTTCTTATTTATTCTTTCTCTATATCTTCTAATTTAAATAGAGCATAAATGATTATCTATGTTATTCATAATTTCTTTTGTTTAAATTTAAATTCTTTAAATTAATTATAGATATATTTTTAAAGAATTAAATTATTCAAATTTTATATGAATTAACTATACATACATTTATTAAAATTTTATTTTAAATATTTTAGAATTTAATTTTTCAATGTTACTTGAATTTAAAAATAATCACAACTATTGCTTGAAATATAAAGTAAAAGAAGGTATAAGCACAGTAAAAGAAAAAGAAAAAAGCAAGATTCTTGGACATCACATGGCCCACTCTCACACCTATGAAGGTATTAGTAAACAACCGTGTTTTTTTTAATAAAGATCAAAGGGTGACAATTTCTTTGAAGACAATGTAAATTAATTGTTGCATTTCTATGATTTATCAAATTAGAAAATGGATCAGCGTGTTGTTAACTTCTTTTAATAACTTTCATTGCTCGTACATTGTTAATTGATTTCACACCCTACGCATCATTACGTGGAAAATCAAATCAAGCAATAAAGACTTTGCAATTGCTTGGAAATTTATGAGGCTTGTTGGAAAGAGAACATGGCTTTTCTTGAATGTTCCTTATCTCATTATAAAATAGAAAAATGCACTCAATTAAGAAGGTAGGTAGAAAACTACACTATCTTTGATAACAAAGAGCACTGAGAGAATTTTTGAAATTAGTCTTTCTCCTTTGGTTGTTTTTTATCATTCATGTCTTCTGAGCCTCCGTTTTTCCACAGAATAATTCCTAATGCTTGGAACACCCACCAGTGTAACAAGAATAAGTCCTTAACCTTAACACTGCCTCAGAACCATGGTGGTTCTGATGATCACTTGCCACTATACCATTTTAATGCAACTGAGAAGGAAAAACTAGACTACAACCCCAAGAAAATTCCCTTAAATCTGTTACCAAAAATTGTTTGTCTAACTTTTGCTGCTTTGGGGTATCAAACGATCACATCCCAAGACCAACCTTGTATTCTTGGACCTGCTATAGTGATTGCTTTTGTAGCTTCACTCTCTGTGGTGTTATTTTCAAACAATGATACCATAACCCGTTCCTACCCACGGCTTGCAGCTATTGTTGAGCTAATTGGGTATCTCTCTTTCACACTCAGTTTCTTGGTAATGATAAGAGTTTTCTTCTCTGGAAATTTGATCTTGTGGATTATCATAGGAGGGTTGGCTATGGGTTGGATCATGCTAATCCTCCTTATACGCTTATTTACATGAAGCTTGTCCCTCTACTGGTGAATCAATTAGGGTCAAGGACCCATTATGGGATAAATGTGAGCTCAGGAGCGATGAATAAATCCTTTCATCACTCCTCATTACTCCCGAGCTCACATTTATTTCAAAATGAGTCTAACTGGATCCTACAAAATCAACTTATAAGATGAGGATTATCTTCACTTATATATTCTACTTTGACTATATTACTAGGCGAGGTAAGATCTCCAATGCAGCCAAGAATTAAACATCTTAAATGAGAAGTTTGCATAGCTTACACATGTGTAGAAGATTCGATAACATGTGATACTATAGGTCCAACCATTATAGTTACATAGATTGTGGTACTATTCGGTGCTTGTTACGGTACAGGTTTGGTACATGTACGCGACCTTGAAAAGATTTGGTGCGTGGGAATATGCATGTCGGTACGTTATTTAAATTTTATCATTTATTTTTCTCTTAAAAAACCAGTATAATTTTTCAATTACAAATTAATTAATAGATTGATTTTATTTTTTTTATGTTTCTAAAAAATATAAGTTAGTTTACTCTGATAAGAAAGTTAAGACAGCTTGATTGTTTATCTGGTTTGCCTCAATTTGGTCCCTATTGGCTGCATAGAAATTGCGTTATCTTCAAAAAATGAGGGTCCTAACGGTGAACGTACTTGTGTTTGTTTTGATTGAATTTAGAGCTTGGTCTTAACTGTCCAATAAAATGAAAGGCTTTTCCTTTTTTCTTTTATGAATGGTCAATTATCGAACCCTTGGAGTGTTTCAAGTGCTTGTAGGTGTGTGATCTGAACAGAGAAGTATGTAATATAGGTTGTAGTAGTCGATGCATGTTTCTGTCATGCCTTTTTAAGTAAGCAGCATTTGATGTATGCACCAACTCATTTTTTTCCTTTTAGGTGGGTGGACAAGTGCTAAGGCATTAAGGTGGGCAGGGAGGTGTTAAGGTATTAGGAAATTGGTTGGATGTTGATATGTTGTCATGTAAAAGGGTTCCTCTTGTATCCATACCTAATAAAACTTAATTTGGTTGACAAAGAAAAAAAAAAACATGAGTTCGGATTTAATCCTGAATTAATATCATATATAGGTACAACATAGATCAATCATAAGAAACCATTCGTATTTTATACTTCAATGGCTGTTACCTGGTAGCTATTAGCCATAATCCGTGTTGGGTTAACTACAAATAGGTAATGGTAGAACAGAGCCTCTATGAATGTATTCTTAACCTTAATATGGTTCACACAATCACACCACACAAGAAAGTAAAATAGCCTACGTATTCCACTTTCTTGAAGTCTTGTTACAAGACACAGCTATTTATGCCTAGTCAAAATGGATCTTGTAGCTGTAACCATTCAACGGCAACCTCAGCTTGGCTTCCAACACACAAGTAAGTGATGGAATCTTAAGTATCTGTTACTCTGATATACATGTTTAAGATTTTTAATGTCAGTTCACAATGTATGTTCTATTCAATCAATAACATAATATTTTTTCATGTCTTATGCACTAGTGAGTAAACAAATCATTATAAAAAATTTGATGTTGGTCTTGCAGGTTTTCGTCTAGCCTGCTTCTGGAAGTAATCAAGTAACTATCACTTACTAGGTTGATTTTGTTAATGATCTGCTGAATCTAATAACATGGCAACCTGTGAAGTATTTGAATCTGTTATGAGACATATTAAGTCACTATTTCAATGTACTTAATTGAAGTTTACATAGAATAAACAAATTGGATTGAAAATTGAGGGACATATTACTCATAGGTCCGAAAATTTTCATTCCTCTTCATTTTTTGTCATGTAGCACACCCTTGTATTTGCAGTCAAGTGCAACTGTGAACTTATTAGGATTATGTCCTATGAGCAAGGTATGTGAGGATTAAGCTATTGAATGTTAGAAGAAAGATTTTAAATCTTGTCATACAATGATGCATCAGCATGATGTAGCATGTTCAACACAAATAAATAATTCTAACAGAAACTCCAAAGTTCAAGACCCATGAAGGAATTTTTTTTATATACTCGTAAGAATTGAACAAGGTACCAGAAGATTTCTAACACTCATACACTCTATTGAAGTAACTGTTAGACCCCCTTTGTTCCCATGAAGGAATATAGGTGCAACACCAACAATCCCAGTGATCATTGACTAATTAACGAGAAAGAATCATAATTCATATTGAATTGTGATTCAGGGTCCAAAATAATTTATGGTTTTCAAAGACTTACTAAAACGGGCCATGGTACAAACTGCACCAAAACGTTACGAGAATGGATCTTGGTCCAAAGCAAATCATGATCGTATCCATCCAACGATGAACCATGGTTCAGTGAGAAAATCTCCCAACATGGACTTTGGTCCTTGCAAAAACACTTTAATAGAGAGACTTTTTTCGATTACACAATAAAGAGACTTTAACATGATACTAGAACTAAAGTGACCCTAACAATTTTTACCAAAGGTTATCTATGCTGATTTTGATATGGAGATATAAGATGTGTTGAATGATTAAGGGAAAAAGAAAGAGAGGAAAGATCAGGCGAGTTTAATCTCCCCTAAAACAAAATTAAGATTCTAACAAACATTGATAAAAATAATATTAATTTTGAATTTTGATATATTCCCCGAGAGTGACCCTGCCACTCATGAATCCAAGAGGCTATCAGTAATTGACAATTTCACTTACCTACTTTCTATTGTATATATTGAGTCTTCATATCTATCTAGTAATTGATATTGTTTATATATTTCATATTTCTAGACTTAGGGCATGGACTGATTTTATAAAGACCATTCGTTTCTGCTCTTTCAATACTTGCACAGAGCTTTCTTCTTCAGAACTCGATGAAGTGGGACATAAAATAATTCTTTCACAATTAAGATTACTAAAGGTTCTTAAAAATTCAGCCGTAATACCTTAGCCTTTATTTGTCCTATATCGTAAGATCATCTCCTAATACGAACTGTGTTTCTTAAATTAGAAGAAAAAGAGGTAAAAGAAAAATTGGTAGCTTAAAACGTGTGAAAACACTGCTTTTAAGGATTTTAATAATGCCAAAATTCCGAGAACTACCGAGAAGTAAATTATGTTAATACTTAATATAGTATTGGAGAATGAACGAAGAATTATGATTATGAGAAAGAAGACGTAACAGATGTTAAATAGTGTTGAAAATTAACATCAAAGGGTAAGAAAAATTAGGATTAGCAAAAGAATGGTCAAGACTATTGGACAATGTAAAAACACTAGTCAGCAAAATATAAGTTTGATCAAGTCAAAACTTACCACAACAAATTTGAAAATAAAACTAGTTTCCTAATAAATAATTTTTTTTTCTTCTTATTTCTCCTTGTTTAGTCCATGTGGGAGTCGCTTTTAAAACTTACCCACAAAATATTCAACAAGTGTATCATTCAGAGTTAAGAAGACTAAAAGTGAACAAAGAAGAACCTGTTTTTTTTTTTTCTCTTAAAATGTATAAAAGGAGGCTAACATTGGAGAGAGAAATAAGAGATAAAGATCCTTTATTACAACACCTCCAACAATAACGTAATAGTAATTTGTTGAAATTTATAATTAATTATGATTTGCCATCTTTCTCTCTCATAGAGATTAAGGAATCTAAATAAATTTAATAATGACATAAATGAATAGAACAATTTTACTTGCCAAAAGAAAATATCCTCTGCTCAATTACATTTCTTCACTTCTACATGGAAAGACCAATACATACAACATATAACTTTGCTAAAAGGAAAAAAAAAAAAAAAGTCACATCTTTTACACAAGTTAATCGAACCGAAATACATAATTAATCCAACCAAGAGACATCCTAATTCAACATCTCCATGTAGACTCACCATGAGTCCTACACACTACCCAAAAAATACAAAACCTTAGCAAAAAAAACAACAAATAAAATCTACATCTACATGTTTGACTCAAGCCCAATAAGCCACATACGAAGAACCTCACCTCCTCCTTTCAGGGGTCCAATGTGGTAATTCCTGGCTAAAATGCACAGACACAACCCTAGAGTCCAATAACTCCATTATGGGTGTGAAATTCACACATCTTGGCACCTTATATTGATTTATGGACGCACCTCTTGAGATTGCATAATCCATAAGCTCCTCAAAGGTCCCATTCCTCACAACACGAATTTCCAATGGGCCAATGGAATGATCAGCAACACGACATTGTCTATACACCGAGTTCAAGCACTCCTCCATCTCC
Source organism: Glycine soja (assembly GCF_004193775.1). Lineage (NCBI taxonomy): Eukaryota > Viridiplantae > Streptophyta > Magnoliopsida > Fabales > Fabaceae > Glycine > Glycine soja. The sequence goes on along the minus strand of NC_041003.1, from coordinate 12,382,727 downwards.
AAACAACACCGATTCAACACCTCGTGACTGGGTGAGTTCGTCGAGTCCTTGGTCAACAATTCCCAATAAATCACGTAGTGACCCGGAATCGTTGTTGTGTCTGCATAACTCGTGTACTCCACAACGCTTGTATTGAACTCTGATAAAAGCTTTGAGGCATTCTCAATCCCCTTTTGCAACTCTGACTCGTCTGTTTTGTCTGAGTCAATGCTCAGCAACACGTTCTTCCTGCGCACGAAGTGGAATTGTGGTGCCGAGTTGTGGAAACCGGTGACTCGGAGGATGTCGCCCACACGGTACCGATAGAGTCCCGCATAGGTTGTGATCACCAATTCGTATTCCTTCCCCACTTCAACGTCCGCCAACTCCACTAGTTTTGAACTGGTGGAGCCAGGCTTAGGATCGTGGGGAAGGAATTCGAAATATGCCATGTTTGGCATAATGGTGTATGAAACCTCAGAGGGCTTGCACATCGGATTAAGGTTGAGTCCAAAGTAACACTCTGATGAAGCGTACATGGTGCATGCAAGTGGCAACCCTCCTCCGCTGTAGTAGTTAAGAGTGGGAATGTATTGGGCCATGGCACCCGTTACGATGACGTCCAAGTATTTTGTGTTGGGCCAAATCCTTGTGATGATTCCTTCCCAATTGTCCTTGGAACATTGTTGTGTCACAAATTGGGCCAATTCCGGGTCGGATTTTAGCACCTTGTCCATGTAACTCCTAATTGCCGGGTCGGTGATCCGAGAATTTAAGGTTCCGGTTTGGATATCATGGGCAAGTTCGGGCCAATTGAGTTGGAGGAACCGGATTGCACGGAGGAGCCCGGAGGCGAAGACGGCGCCGAGGCGGAGGACATGGTGGCGCTCAATGAGGCCACATAGCATTTGAGTATACATGCTTTGGAATGAGTCCGAGCAAAGAATGGCTTCATTTGGACTTGTGTAAACATTGTACGGGTCATAGGGTCGGGTCTTGAAATGGTCACTTTTGTAGTAGCTTGTGAGAACCGGACGGGCCAGTAACCCACCCGGGGTCCTTGTTTCGGACTTCACGAACAAAAAGTATAGGCCCTTTCCCTTGTCCAAGCCGGGCACATAACTGTTCCATTCAAAAATAATAATAATCACCGTTAGAATAAATAAATGTATTAATTTAATTGACTAAAAACAAACTAAATTCTCAAGTCAATATTTTAATTTTAATTTATGAAAACTATAAATTTATTCTTCCGCAATTGATGGTTTTTTTTGCCAGGTAAAGACAAAAAACATTAATTAGACGCAGATGAGAATCGGAAAGCAGAGGAGTATAGTAATAGTATTATTTGTTTTTTTAGGTCAATTATTTAGAGATGGAAACTTACAGGTTCATAACTGGCATGAGGAGGCTGTATAGAAGTTGGCGACGATCCAGCTCTTCCTTGATTGTGGGCATTAGTTTTCTTTCCCCAGCTGAAGTCCCAGAACTGCAGATTCAGATTCCACCAACACAAATCCCAATTTTAGTTCGATGAGTTTATACCAAGAATAATATTTTTAGAGTTATTTTTTGTTTTTATACTTTAACGACGGTAATAGATCATTAATTTTATTTAACTGAAAAAGTTACTCATGTTGATGTAAATTGATCTCTTTCTGGTATATTTAAATTGAGTATTGTGTTGAAGCAAGTAATTACCTGGTGAGAAACTCGGAGATGGGGTGAGCGGACAGGATGGGGGAGCGGTCGCCATTGGCGATGCGCTGAATCTCCGGCTGGACGTCCTCGTAGGTTATGACGGGAATCTTGGACTTGAAGGCTTGGCGGTCGGCGGCGCCGTCGAGTTCGAAGCGTTTAAGGTACTCTGTCTGGGCGTTGCGTGTGAGAATCTCCTCCAGGACTCTCTCCTGGACGGCGTCGGCGTTGCGAGTCATTTCTTCGATGAACCGCAACGCCTTTGCGTCCTTCTCACAGGCCGGGGGACCCAATGGGGACGAAATCGCAGAGTCCACAGCCATAGCAAGAAACCAATTAATTAATTGAAGAAACGAAAGATTAGAGAATAATAATGGTTTTGAGAAAGTTTTTAGAAGACTGAGTTACTCTTTGTGAAGAAAGCAGATAGAGAAACTCGTGGTGGTTATGGTTATGGTGTAGTGAGAGAACCAGTGCACGTTGCAGAGTTTATATAGAGGAAGAACTAAGGAGGGACCGGGGTGTGTGTGACTACACGCTGCACTGTGCCATGCCATCCAGTGGGACCCACGTGGTGAGAAACAAGATTATTTCTGTACTTTACTATTTTTTTTTATTATTTTTAAAAATAATAAAAAGATTATATTATGTACCCTGCTGCCGTGTGCCGTCCATACTAAAACTCTAACATGCAGAAAATGTATTGTTTTTAAGAGAATCCAGGGAGTGGTTTTTAGTTGGGGAAATAAACATATTTATTGTATGGAAATTGAGAAAAAAAAAATTAATAAGATTTAGTTTTTAAGTGATTAAAAATATTTAATTTGAGTGATTCAATAATCAATAGTCAGTGTTTTCAGAATATTCTTTTTTTGAATGGACGGTAGTCTAATTTTCTTTCCTGAGGTACGATATAGTATTTTTTTTTAATGGAATGTAATTTGTTGTTTTTTGTCCTTTTTTCTCTAGTCTAGTATACGAACTAAAAATTAAAAGTGGAAGTATGTTACATAAAAAAATATTTTTGTCATTTTTCTCTAGTCATTGTTAAATTAAATGGACGTAGAAAAAGACACGAGAAAGAAACATCAGACTTCGATCAAGACCTTTTGCATATGCTAAGTGCCCTAATTTAATGCCTATTGCAAAGTCATTTTTGTCTACCTTCAAAAAATTATTGCACGAAAAAGTTTTCTTCTAGCATTAAATTTTTGTATAAAGACAATATTCTCAAATTGAATTGTCAATTATATTGAAAATATTAAATATTTATAACAAAATTAAGTAATTAACCATTCACTTTGCATACGAAAACTCAAAGAATTGTGAATAGTGGATTTCCACGACAACTTGGTGACAATACACGAGCGTGGTTTAGGTTCCGCCTTCAAACAAACATTGTTGACTGAAACGAGTAACAAGAAATTTGACGAGTCAGAGTGCACAGTGACACACGCAAGATAAAGCAACACAAACAGCCAAATACAAAAAGTACTTTCCCTGGTAGCGAAATATTCTTTCAATTGCGTAATCCTAGTATATCAATAAATATGAACAAGAATGAACTCTAACCAACATTTTTTATGATATTTACGAATTTTTTAATTTTTAAATAAAAAACATATAATAATTTGTTAATTGGCAACTAACATCATTAATTAAGCTAATTCTAGTTTTGATAAGTAATTAAGGATTCATATTAAATTTTCATCTTTCAGTGCAATCAATTCGTTACTGTTTAATATTATAAGAAGAAATTTGAAATTTTTATTTGATATTCAATTTATCTTCTTCTTATTAGATCGACTCATCTTGATGTAAAATATGATATTTCTAATTTTGATCTCAAGTTCAAGTTGAGTTTAGATTCTACTAGAAAAAATTATTTAAATTATGATCAATTCTAAATAAAATAGGTAGGTTAAAAGTTTCACATAAAGGACAAAAAATATATTAAAATCACGTATCAACTAAAAATAATATTAAAATAAACTATATAAATAAAAAACAATTATTATTTTACAAATCAATTGTATACCATAAGTTAAATTCAAACTCACCTTATTTTTGACCAATCAACCCTGAAATGTCATCTATAATAGGATTGGAAGTGTTTTTCCAGGTTGAAAATAAAGAACATATATTAAAACATTGTTTAAGAATAAAAAAAGTAGTAAGGAAAAAAAGCTGAAGAGGTGTTGAGAAAAAGGTTGAACAGGGTGGTGTAGGGGAGGGAGGGGACAAAGTGGGGTCCACGTCACGTAGACATAGGCAGAAAAATGGGCAAGGAAATGTGAGTGAGGGACCAGCCATGTCAACGAAGGAAGCAGAGTGGTAGTTTTCGTTTTGGAAGATAATACGCGTCGACCAACCAAGGAACCCATTTCTGGTACCATTGTTGGGCCTCGACAACGATGGCTTGCCGGCGTACAAGCCATTTCGCCAAAAAAAAAAAAAACAAACAAACAATTTACTATAATTTATTTGCACGTGAGATAAATATGCCTATGTAATTGCGCTTGCTAGTGAAACTAAATTTGACATTTTCAACTAAGTTTATGCATTTGAGTCTATTGATAAAAAAAAATATAAAAAAAACTTACTTAAAAGTCCAAGATATCACTAAAGATGGCGAATCATTCAGAGATTAATCATAACTGATAAATAATGTACTTTACACTAATATTATCATTGGTGACATAAAATTACAGTACCTTCTAATTTGGATTAGGACAATTAATTAAAGTACGTTACTGTATTCCAATGACGAGAAATTACAACAAGTGTGCTAATTGTTTTCCGCAAAAGGAACAGGTTTTTTACTTTTATGAGTTTAATTTATATATCCAGTAAGAATTATTAATTAAATAGCTCATAATAATTGGTAATCGGATAATGAGGAAATGAACTTGATGATTACCATGTACGAATGTGGACGGCACATGGTCAAACTGCACATACCGAGGACAAATTCTTTTGCATGCCCTCGAAATGTATGAATGAACTGGACAAGGATAATTAGAGAAATTATTGTTGTTAATTATTAGAATTAATTGTGTTTTTCTTTTTCTTTTTCTTTTCAGTAGATGGATAATTAAGTTTTCAGTTTAAGTCAGTTTGTTGTGTCTCTAACAAATATGCTGTTCAAAATGAATGTGTCTTTAAGATTTTTTTTATTTTTTTTTCTTTTCATGTTGTTACGTTGTCACTACAAAATGCTAATTAATGTAATGCTACGAATGATACTGGGTATTATCTATAGCCAAACATAGGACCATAAGTAATTTAAGGAACGATTACAACCGGCCTATCTATTGAAAATGGTAAGGGAACAATTTTCTTTAAAAAAATTAATAACATGATTGCTTTAATATATCTTGTCATGCCAAATTCCTTTCCACTCCAACTGTTTGTGACTTAGTGTTGTTCTTATCATCATCAATATGATTCTGTTTACGTCATAATAATTACATTCTAATTCGGATTAGGACAAAGAGTACAATATTCCAACAGTGTCGAAGAAGTCTTATAAAATTTTAAATAGAACTAGAAAAAGAGCAAATATTTGGTGATCAGATAATGAAATTGATTATTACATGACGAATTAAATGGGGTGTGTTGGCAATGAAATAATGAATGATGTGGACGGCATATGGTCAAACTGAACGTACCAAGAAGAAATTAATTTGCTTTTGAGGTGTATGAATTAGAGGACAAAGATATTTAGAGAAAAGATTATTGCTTTCAGAACAAACATTTTTTTCTAACCTGGGCAGTGGGTGAAAAAAAGACAAATTTTATCATAAAAAACATTTGTTTCATTGAAATTATAAAAATCATTTATTACAATATTGAAATTATAAAACTTATTTATTATATTAAAAAATATTTTTTAATTCTTTAACCTACAGACTTACTAGTATTTAGGACGGGAAATACCAAAATAAATAATATTTTTTATTCTTATCACTTGTTAATTATAGTTTAAGTCAAATTTATGTCTCTATTTCTAACAAATATGATTCTCATAACATATAGATATGTTGTACTTTTGAGTTTTGAGAGTAATAATAAGGATTTAGGGTAAAAAATCATCTAAGTCTGCCTCTTACATATTAAGAAGGGATACTTGCCATCTGAATTAATATGAGTAAATTTTTGAAATTTTAACGGTACTTATTCCTTCGTAATTTTTTTTTTCATTTTGCAACTTTTCTTTCTTTTAATTAAAAATAAATCAAGAAAATAGTCATATAAAAATGAGTCTTAACATTTTATGGAAATAAATATTTACTATGGCACTGCTAAAAAAGTTCCCTAAATTATATGTAAGGAAAATGACAATGTAAATGTAATTGTTGGTTATACATGCACGTACGCTTGTAAACCCTAACGCAAGTTTGTTATAAATATTAATAATTAATAATTTAGATTAGAAAACGCACACTTGTAACGGGAAAAGATAGAAGATGGTAAGTACTAAAGATAAATTATATTTATATAATTCCTTTATACAACAAAATATTAAAAAAAAAAACAGAAAAAGTGTGTAATAAAATCATTAATAGATATAATACTGAGAGATAAAGAGAAAAAATAATTTTAAGAAAATGTTATGTAATATACACAGTTTAAGATATAACAACCCTGACAAGATTCACAACATTTTGAACATCATCTAATATGTAGCCCCAATCACGTGTTCCCCCTTTTCAGTGAAACTTCCTATCCAAAATTCTTTATACTTATGTGTGTTTTACGTTTTATAACAAATCTGATGCTATGGTTTCAAAAAGGCTTTTGATTAAAATTATCACGACTAATATCGAAAATAGTTGTTTGTTTAATAGAAAATGACTTAGAAATCTATTAGTTAGATTGTTGTCCAGCTTTCATATATACTGCTGGCATGTATATAGAATTAATATTTTCAAAAAAAAGAAAAAAGAAGGTATTTGTCTTTAGGTTCGAAACTTCTAAATAATGGATATTTTTTATTTGTTGTTTTCTCTTCATTTATTTTGTAATGACTATACTTTTTTTTATTTGTTTTCTATATTTAAAAATATTAAGAATAATCACTGTGGCTAATGCCGGTGCATTTCTTTATTAATGGGTTTTCATGATAATCATTATTCAGCTCATTAACATAAAATACTGATCACGTTTTAATAAATAATCCACATTAATTTATTTGTTAACAATATTAAGTGAGAGAAAACTGAACTGTTAGTAACCATCACAATAATTAACGCTTGGAATCTAAGTTATGATAACATGTTTGGACCGACATTTTGTTATCCTTCTATTCAAAATTCCGTGTGAGGTCAAAAATAATTTCATAGCTTGTCCTTATTCATCCTTGCTTATGCTTTCTTTACTCAAATTAAAAATTCGGTCCAATCTAGCTATGTGATGACCCCCTTCAAAGTGAATTTCTAATTAATTTGATTGAAAATTAGGTGATATATATGAATTGAATAACAAAGTTAGTTAATGGGGTACAACAGATAGTGCATGTTTTATTTCAATTAATCTAATTGGCCTTTCTGTTTTTCCAATTGAAGAAAGGTTCTTCTGAATTATATAATGCATTGACTTTTATTAGGCTGAGAGGTTATGCATATCACAAACGCAAAGGGATGCGTAGATATATGCATGTAATAGGGTTTTACTCCGGTATTAGTAAAAAGTTGGCATAAAGACATGTAAATACCTAACACGTTATGGTTATTTATAGGAGGAGTATCATTTTCAATCCCCCAACCCCACTTGTTTTTTCGTTCATCATCTTATATAATTTAATTAAGATAAGGTTAAACTGTATGTACTTATATCTATATATAATGAGGGTATATATATATTATTTTAAAATTCGTTAGAAACTCAAATGGACTAACGCATAATTAATGGAGAATTCAAACCTATATGCACGTCAATCATGTACTTTATATACTTAATATTATGTTAATTTCTTCGACCAATTGAGACCAACTGCATTGACATGAACTAATTAAGATTTTTGACTTGACCAAACTTTCCACAGCACAAAGAAAATTCGTTTGCTATACTGTTTAACAGCTTAACATGTTCAAAACAGTGAACCAAATTAATAAAAACCAAATGGCACTATCTAATATCTATGGCTAAGCAGCCACAATAATTTTTTTTTCTTTTTTTCTCTAGCCCCCGAAGTTACACGCATGGGTTTTGAAAATGGTTTTTATTAGTTCTACTCAAATTAAGTAAGGAGGCCAATCCAAAATTTTCTAGTCTTCGTCTGTTCTTTTTTTTTTTTTTCTTTTTTTACCTTTTTCATGCTTTTTTTCGTATCTTCTAAACTCTTATGTCGAATTGAAGTGAAAAAGGTGAAAAATTATGGATTGGGATGCTGAGTAGAAAATAGAGATGGAGCAAAAACAATGTATCTGTCATATTCTTCTCAGCCTTACTTTTTTTTGTTCAGTTTAATTTCTTGACCGTTGAATTTTTCATAATAATCATTATTTCAGCTCATTAACATAAAATAATAATTATGTTCTCTTTATTCTTCTTAAATGATATACGTTTTAGTAAAATTACCTATTACCTATGAAGAATACCTTGATTTATCAACTAATATTTGTGAGCGAATAAAGTCATTCAAAGAGAAAATGTATATTGAGTTGTCACACTTTATGTGTTTTCTATTTTTATTTAAAATAACAGAAAATAAGAGTAAAAATATGTTTGTTTAAAATTTAAAAAATATTTTGAACAATAGATCTAAAACTGAAAAGAAAAAAACAGATTAACGTTTTCAACATTGTTTTCTGAAAAAGTAAAAACCCAGTAACACGTTCGAGTACTTTCTTCTCAATATATGTTTTTTAAATCTTAAAAATTTAAGAAAAAAATTAATTTCAAAAATTAAAAATAAACATTCAAACTAAGTGCTACCTAATATTTTCTTTTGTTGGTAAATAAGATAATATTTTCTAAACTTTTGTTTTTAGTTTTTAGTTTTTTGTTTTGTTTCTTTAAGAGAATTTGACATAGGGACCACTTGGGTGTAGTAATATTGGTGAAAATTTACAATTTATTAAAAGTGCATGCTTTGATTTTTATTTATGAGCTTTTTAGTTCATAAATACTGTATAGATAAATTTTTTATTTTTTAAATAAAAACCATTGAAAAATTAAAATATTTTTTGAAAATATAAAATAAAAAACTTATTTAGAATGCCACAAATACCTTATGTTATACAGATACCTTACTCACATTTTACACAATCGTATAAATAGATTTTAAAAAATAAAGAAAAGTCCAAACTGATCAATCGTTTATATCCGAGAAGATCGATGCATTTTATATATGAATCAATTAATACAATATTTGCATAATTATGTGATATTCTAATAACATTTACATACAACAAAAACAGACAACGAATACGCGAAGTTCTTAAATTTGCATGTGAAATTAATCGTATAAAGTATACGTTTTAGTACATCATTATATTTGTTTTCTCGGATTATACGTCTCTCTTATCCTTTTAATTACCATTGTCGACGCAAATCAAAGTTTGGACCAAGAAAGTTTGGTAAAGTTAGACAATGCCAGCTAGTGTCATCTTGTTGACTCGCCGTAAAACATTGAACCTAGCTAGTGATGAAGAACAAAGTAGTAAAAAGTTGGAGTTATAGTAAATTAAATGCCAAAAAGGCAAACACTTATCACGTTTTTCATGTTGTCACCTCATTTCAATTAATACTTCCTCCGCGTATATCACTTGCCTTAAGAAGCTATGAGTGTTTTAATATGGACGGTTTTTCGAATATTCTATGTTGATTTCTAAAAATGCTAACATATATATTTTTTAAAATTTGAATAATTATTTTTGAGTTTTCTTATAATTTATTCCTTAAAATAGTTTGAAACATAATAATGCCATAGTTCCCATTTTTACTATTTTATTTTAGTGTGGATGAATTAAAAGTGTATAATGTTTCAACTCAAGTCCCCAAATATCCTTAAAGTTTTGTATATGAGATATTATTCACTTTAAGTGTTTAATGATTATCGTGGTTTTATTCTTATAAAAAGTGTCTTAATGCATTGAGACTTAAAAGGAAAGGGTGTTTATAAATTATTCATATTTTTTACTCTTAAATCATGTGAAACTTTGTAATTACTAGAGTTTAGAGCACATAATTTTGGCAATAGCAAGGTATCGAGTTTGGATTTTTTTGTGAAAAAAATATATTTAGGAATATATGAAGAACTTAAAAATAATGGTTAATCGATTTTTTATAGTAATTTATAGTTTATTTTTTAAGTGTAGATGAATTAAATTTACATGTAAATAACTTTGATAATAATAAAGTATCGAATTTAAATTTTAGAATGAAAATCTTAAATTAATAAATAGTTAAATTTCTCGAAAAAAGTTAATTATTTATAAAATTAATAAATATTTAATGCTAATACATAATTATATATATAACTTTGATGATAAAAACAATAAAAAAGAGCAAGTGACAAAGTAAACATTGAAAGTGGAGAAAACATGGAGGCGTGGAAGGTAGAAGGAAAGTGAAAACCTGAAAATATGTTGCCCCACGTGGTGGTGGAGTAGTCAAAGGATACCACGTAATGCTGAATGATGCAAACAAAAGAAAACACAAGAACGCACGTGAAGCACGTAGCTGGTAGGTCTGATCCCATTCCCATGAATGAAGTGTCTTCATCACACTGTGCTATATGCCTCCTTGTTCCTTCATCGATATTTCCATATTTCCTATACTGAAAGTCATTAATTAGTAATTACTAATTGGCAAGTGTTGATAAAAAAAAAATTGTTAATTGGTGAACAGGGACTAATTAAGACTCTAAAATATAGGACTATGTTATTATAAAATGTATACACTGCATTAAAATATTAATATATAGTGTTCAAAATTTGTTCCACTTTAGTGTAACAGTTCTTTTAAGTTCTATGTAAGTAAACACTGAATTCTATCAATGGAGGTTGAATTTAGTAATTTTATCCAATAACGTACGAGAAGAAAAAAATAATTTCTTTGTGAAAAAAATGACATTTTCGTCGTTAATATTAGTGTCACAAAACTTTTACCACCTTTTTTTAAAAATTATACATAAATTACAATATCCCAAATTTTAATTTTTCTTGTAACAAACCAACAACAATTTAAATTCTCTTAAAATTTGTTTATGCGCATGTTTAATTTCATGTCGAGAGATGATTAATGTGTGTTATCTTGAAGCACCTCCTTGTTACTTGTATGTTACTTATTTAACGTGAATTTGTAGCATTAAGTGTATTTAAGATATCCATCCAAACATGTATTATATTTAATTTCTCTCTCTACATGCCTTTAAATTGGATTTCATTTTAAGAAAAATGCTTGCAAAACATAAAACAACAAAGTTTCCTAGTTTGATTAATACACCTGCCGTTCTTCAATTCTTATCCAACTTTAGATAATTTTCAGAACCGACAATTAAGTTGGGTGCTGGTGTAGGCATGTACATGCATGCACATTGGTCTGGTTGGTTTTGGTACAAACCCTGCAAAAGCCTATGCACACAAATGATGTCTTCAAAAGAGTTAGAAATTGATCAATGTGTTGTCATTGTTAAGCACTTTGGAACCGTTTAAAGAGTCACACACTGAGGTAGCCAGCGTTCAGTTCATTGAACTTGCAAAAGGGTGGTTCACCGACAGCAGTCAATTATAATTGTTATGAAAGCAATTAAAGCTTATTCCCCAACAGAATGAGTAGTCGTTAATATCATAAGTGCAAATAAGATCAATATTTTTCTTTTAAAACCTCAGCATCAATCAAAATTTGAAGCTTAAATCAATTCATTAAATAACATAAATTATTATTACTTGTATATAGATTATGACTCAAGTGATACATAATTGTTCTCCAATAGAGGGGATATTAAATGAATTAATATAAGTCTATTATAATGTAACTCTATAATCGAATTGAAAATTCTTCTGAAATTAATGAGCTGCTGGTTGGTTCTGCTCTGCCCCCTCTTGTCTAGGTTGAGCCATATGAATGCTGCCAATAAAAAATATGGCCAATAGAGTTGTTATTGACATTATTTTCAGAATTTTTTTTTGAAACTGCAATTAAAGGTATAATATTGAAAATATTTTCAGATATCATTATTACATCTATTCTTCTTTAACGGTTGATTTTTTTTTTGTCAAAATATTATTATTTTTATTTCCATTTAATTTAAGAGTTTAAGGTAATGTTCATTAGTAGTATTTTATCAAACGTATCCTTGCCTTCATTTGATTTTAAACATTTCACACAGAAATTATTGAGTAGTACCAAAAATGAAACAAGCCTATGATTTCCCTCGATTTTTTCTTCTTTTTCATTTTTATTTACTTTTTAACAACAAAAAGAGCAAGTATTTGTATTTTTACTTCATTATTTCTTTTTTGCAACATAACATACTCTTTAGTCTTTACTTTTTTGTTTGGTAGAACAGAAATGGCGGGGAAAAAAGGAAAAAGACAAAAGACATTGATGAAAAATAAACGCGTGAGATTGTTTGATTATGTGAAAATAAGTGGGGAGAGAAATAAAAATGTATGTAGCCTACACCTTTTTTTTTATTACATTGCTAATATGCATAGAAAAACAGTGGAAGTTGTTGAGTGGTATTTTGTAGTGATGTATTTTGTGATGGTTAACCGTAGAAAAATGTTTTCCTTATATCATTTGATGTATTATTAAATATAATTGTTTTTCAACCATCTTCAATAGATTATCTTGCTTTTTGTGTAGGTTTTAAAACATGGAAAAACATATATCATAAAATTTATAAAAAAATAAAAAATTATCAGAATGTGTCAAGACAGAGAAGAAAGTTATTTTTTATTTCTATTTTGATAACTTCCATAATCTCATTTTTTTTTCAAATCCTTTTCTTTAGATGTATCGCACTAGGAGAATATATATCTTGTATGTCTTCAAGGTCTCTCACAGAGATGTGTTACTGTTTTCAATAAAAGATAACATCATATTGATATCATAGTTAATTTTTTTTTCCTTTAATGCCAAAATCAACCTTAATGAAATGAGGAGAATTTTTTTTTTTTATTTGTTGGAATTAAATATAATATTAGAGGATTTATAATACTCTCACATCCTACTTAATCCAACTGAATTAGACCCTTGATAACTTATTTTAATGTTAAAAAGAAAATTGTTTCTTCACTTTTTACTTTCGTGAGACTTCAAAGTTATTAGCATGTGTCACACAGAGACTAAATTTATCCCTCCATAACCTCTTTTTTAATCTTTTCTTTAATGTGAAAATTGACATTAATGAAGTCAAAAGAGAGAAAGATTTATTTTAATAACTTAAAAATAAATCCTAATATCTTTAATATAATTTTAAGTTTAACCATCATTATATTAGATTTCTTTTCATTAAAGTCATTCCATAATTACATGATTCACTCAAATTAAAATAATCTAACACTTGTCTCATACTATATTTCACTTTAGGCATTTTAATATGTCCAAAAATATTTGTTACTTTAGAAAATTTAGAAAACATTAATTATTATTAATTAGTAAAAAATACTTTCATTTATTAGTAGCTCACATAAATAATTTAATTTACAAGTATATTTTTTCGTGTGAATTTTCAACTATAATTGACTTTTAATTTGATAAAGGAAATTTTGTGAGAGAAGGTCATTTTATCATAGTAAAAGTATGTTTAATAATTTTTTAAGAGAAATGTGACATAAGTATCATGAAATTAAATAAAGAGAAAAATGAAGAAAATAAATGACAAAAAAAATAATGGTTCATATATATAAATGAAGGATATAATATAAAATTAAATACGAGAATATTAGTTATTTCTCATTTACAGTATTACAATCTAAAACAACCCTTGAAAAAGAAATAAGATAATAATATTTGGATAAAATTTTTGGTAAGTATTTATAGGATGGATTGAGTTTCTCTCACAATGTACAGCCAACTTAATCATGCACTTGATTTTTTTTTATAGAAACTCTCCCCATTTAACGTTTTCAAAAGCTAATTAGGTGCATAAATTAATTTTATTTTATGAGAGAAACTTAATCTGTTGTATTTTTTTCTTTTTTTTTTCTATAAGTGTTGATGGAAAGATCTAAGATTTCTTTAGATAAACTTATCAGTGAGTATTTATAAGAAAAGAAAATAATAATAAATATTTTAAAGCTAAAATTAACTCATGTGTAAATTATATTAAAAGAAGCTTTTGAAGAAAATAATATAATATAAAAGAACTTTTACGCATTTATTAGTTTATATTTAAACTAGTAACTTATAAAGAAAGCTTATTTCATTTTTCATTCTTATTTTTTTTATTTCATTTGCATATAAAAGAAATTATTTCATAAATATTTATGAAAAAGATTATCTAAAAGCTATGATAAAAAGTAATTAAGTATCAAATTTGTAATATCTCATAACACATTGATGACATTTACACTATTATAGGGGAGATATAAGGTTAGTTGAGTGGTTAAGAAAGAATCAAAAAGAGGAAAGGCGGTGAGTTTGATTGTTTTGCTAACAAAAACTAACAAACTAATAATTAACATTTTTTGATAAAAAAAACCCTTAAAATAAGAAGTGTGTTGTAAGTCAGAATCTAGAATATACGATAATAATTTCCAACCCTTCATCCATTTTTTTAATGCAATTTTGGTCTTTTTATTTTATTTAATTCACAATTTTAGTCCCTCTATTTTAAAATAGACACATTTAATCTCTCTATTTTAAAAAGTATATGATTATAGTTTTTATATTTTAAATTAAAGACATTTAGTTCTCATATTTTAAAAAAATACTCTACTTTAGTCAATTTTTTAAATTTTTCCTATGTTTTATTTCTTTTATTTTTATTCAATTGAATCCTAAACTTAACAAATTCATTTAAAATTCTTTACAGTGTAAGAAATGAAACAGAGAAAATTAAAAATTAGAAAAAAATTACAAATTTTCTAAAATATGAAAATCAAAATTACAATTTTATTAAAATATGAGAATCAAATGTTTTTATTTTAAAATAGGAGAACAAAAAATATAGATTTTATAAAATAGAAGCATAAAATGTCCCTATTTTAAAATATAGGAACTAAAATAACAGATTAAATAAAATGGAAGGATAAAAATTGTATTTCATTTTTTTTGTAGAAGGAAAGAACCTTCTTCATCCGTAATTTTGACATGTAGAAATAGAATTAACATGAATAGCAATTAAACAGTGACGCTCAATGACATCAAACACCTAACTTGAGCTACAATTGAATTGCCAAAAAAATTCTTAATTAGACAATACATTAAATTTCTATCATCAATATTGAGAACCCACATATATTAATAAACAGTGATGTGGTCGGCTTAGGTACCGTTGCTCACTTGCATTGCCCGATCACGATGCTGAGGAAGCAAAACATGCTAGCGTTGGACCATTTGAAGGAGTTCCTTTTTGGACCATTGTACTATCATAATTGGACCATCATTTCTTTCTTCTTTTCTCGATAGATAACGCCTTAAATTTTAATGTATAAGGAGTTTGATCTTGTTATGCAATGTAAAAGTTGATCACATTTATTTGTAGAGAAGCCACATTCATACAACTAACTAAACACTTAAAGCGGAGTTATGAAGAAGGAAATTTCTTTAGCACCTAGTTTGGTATTTGTTTTGCAAAGGCGATGAGAACAATGTAATGGTAGAGATGGTGATAGCGATGACAATAGAGACGACAATGAAGACAGTGTTAACGATGATGATAATGATGATAGTAGTGTTTATGTGCTTGTAATGATTTATTGTCGTTATATGAAACTAGAAATTATTTGAAATGAAAATTTTTATTTTAATTCATTTAAAATTCTTTTATTAGTTTATTTACGTACAACTAAATAATTACGTCTTATAACACTATCATAAAATACACTTACACAACATCAACACAACTCATAACTCCTCAGAACATACATATAAACACATACAATTCTATAAAGATAAACTTCCTAGACTCTAAGTTGATCAATACTATACAAGATGTTAAGAGAGAAACAATAGACGAAAATGCATTTTCTTGAAGACTCCAAAGACATGGGGACACCTCTTAGCCTTTACTCCCCATGTACATCAGATACAAGGTTATTATAGACACAAATCACATGGACAACAATGCGGGATAAGTTATAAAAAACAAACATACCGAAAACAAGATAGAACTTAAAAGTTAAAACATAAACAAACATCATCATATACATATGCAACATAATATTCAAAAATCATATTTAAGGCATAAATCTTATAAAATCATATAATAGAGCATCTCATAATAATTATTAGTTCATCAACCATCACATCAAGATTCAATAAACATACATCATCAGTCAATCAATCATCATCACCATGATTCATCCATCAAACAATACTATCATCCACCCATCAATCATCGACACCACTGACAAACTCAACTACATGGAGATTTCACCTTTTGAGCAATTAACCAAAGTACATCCCTTAATATAATCATACCTTGATCATTCGGGGAGACTCGAATTAACCTACATAGAAAGTGTGGTTTTATAAAAAAAAATGGATGTGCGTGGATACTGACTTATCTCGGTAAGACTTGCAAAGATCTTAATTCATTTAGAGATTCACTCATCCATCCATTCTATAGGTTCATTTCTGTTAGCCACCAAAGACAACCTCCAACATTAGGTCCAAGGCTCATCAAAAGCCCATAATTTATGTGCCTACTCACAACAACTACACTTACATTCCTTGAGAGTTTCAGGTTTGACACATTCGAACCCACCATCTTACTCATGGTCAATTTCGAGTATCCAAGTTTCACCATCAACAATAATTCATCTCATTAACACTAAAAAGTCACTAAACCTTTTAGGAAGTAGTTCTCACCACTAAACCTTCAAGTTTCACCACCAATTCATAATTAAATAATTAATTACAAGCACTTAAATTAAATTTAGTTAATCTTGAAATCTAATTAAAACCACTCTAATTAGACATTGAAAAAAATATAATGTTTACAATGACAATGGTGGTGGTGGTTATGGAAGCAGGAAAGATCATTATAAAATGTAAGGAGAATGTGTTTTTTTTTAAACTAAAAACAAGATTCACATATCATTTGTTCTTGATTTTAAAAATGAAAGTAGAAATATTTTGAAATTCAGTTAAAAATTACTTTCAACTTCATTTTTGTTAAACATGATTTGTTTTGAAAATGATCTAAAAATTAAAATTCAAAATTTCACAATTACCCTAGCCAAGTCCTAAATAAGTTTGATAAGTTTAATTTAATACAAGTCAACTAATAAGTCGTTGGTTTGAGTATATCTGAGTTTGGATTCTTTAAGTAAGATTTCAAATTTGAGATGAAAGAAAAACATTTAGGAGGGGGGGGGAGAACCTTACAAAAAATGGTTGATTAATAAGATTTTTTGACAAAAATTAATCATTAACAAAATCGGTTAATACTTCACACATATAACATTGATTTTAAAAAATAATTAACATAAGTCATTTCTATTCTTATTAATTCTTAATTTCTTAATATTTGTGAATTTTTTATGTCACTAAATTAGAAAAGAAGCTATACTCAATGGAGAGAACTGCTCTGATCTAGCATTTGCAAGCTCGAACTTTTTAAAAAAGTATGCCCTTATCTTTAATCGAATGAAGTACTAAAAGTAATAGAGCCAATAAATATTAGTAATGTGAACGACAATTTATGTTGCAATTAAAATAAAGAAAATTATTGGAAAAAGGATATTTAGTTTTAAGCATGTTCTGTGGACAAATTTATTCATTTTCAAAAACACAACTTGGCGACAAAATACTAAACTATGGCTATAAACATCTAATCAACACATTTAACGTCTATGTGAGGTCAAGTTTGTTGGGAACAGTCTTCAAGGTGATCTGGCTTGGGATGTTTGCAAATGCAAGTTGGCCTTAATTACCTGCATTAGCTACTAATCTTGTAGACAAAGTAATTGTTTCCAGTATGGAAGACAAACTTTGTTTACGAGGTTATAGTAGTTGCTAAAATCAAAGACTAGCTACAACTAATTAGGTAAAACACTTTGAGATTTAGGTTACACTATTTGCATAAAAAAATTAAATTATTATTTAATCATGTGCTTTATTGTATGTTATTGATAAAATGTACTACTTTCGTTCATTTTTAATTGTCGTATTTTTTTAAAAAAAATAATATTTTTATTTATTTGTCATTTTTAAAATTTAAGATAATGTTTTTTTAAGGAAAATTTTAAAATAATATTAATTCATTCCATATAATCTTTACTTAATTTATATATATGTATTTATTGTAAAGTTCAAATGCAACAAGTAAAATGATTATAGGTTTAATGATGATATAGTAATATTATAAAATTATTTTACATTATTATTCAATCCAAACATTTATATGGTCGGTATTTAATTTTTTTGTTCGATAATTATAAAGACAACCGTTTACAAAATCAAATTCTTTTAGTAATTCGTCAATGCCAATTGAATGATAATAAAAAAAAAGGACATCTTTACACCGGGAACTAATTAAGGACCAAAGTTTTACTCAAACATTTTTAATATATTTATCACGAAAGTAATTTAAGAGTAATTAAGAAAATATAAGTTAAAAATAATTACACACCCTTTATCCATATGTAAAGCCAATTTTTTTTTTTTTTTTATGTTTACTCTCATTTAAGAAAACTCATATAAAAGACGTACTCTATTTATTTGGTCCTCAGTCCTTTCAACGACAAAATGTTAGGAAAAAAAGACAATTTTAAGCAAACACGTTTATGAAGCGACTATGTACCAAAGAGTAAAGACACGTGTATTTACCAAAAAGAGAAGGTGCGAAAATTTTATTTGTTGTTACAAAACACGCGAAACACGTATTTACTGTACAAAACACGATTTGGATGTGGAAAGGCCAAGCTAGTACGAATGGACGGAACCAGACTTTTTAGGGGATCAAATATAAAAATTAAAGTCAAAATATAATTTTAAAACTGATATATTAAATTTAATCAATAATTAAAAGATTCATAATTATTAATTATATATTATGAAAACTACATTTGTATAAATTAAATAAAAAATACAAAATTATAATGCTATAACTAAAAAAAGAGAGATTTAATTTTAAAAATCAAGCATGAAATTCTAATAATAGGAATTCTTTATGAAAAAAAATGATTATACACTCACAATATAAATTTTTTACATAATCATTCAATCACACCATAAATTTTTTACATAATCATTCAATCACACCATGTATGATAAGTTTATTAACTTTTAAAATGATTATTTTAAGTAATTCAAATGATAATATATGATTAAATGATGATATAAAACTATTTTACATTATCATTACATAAATATTAAACTCATTCTTTATTATATTTTAACTTCTAAAAGCATCCTTAAATTTTGTTAAAACAAAATTTATTTTTTAATTTGAGAATAATATAAACAATTATTTAATTTTTATAAATTGTCAATGTAAATGTTTTAAATTATTAAAATTATAAATAATTTTAAATATGACTTTTCAAATATTTATTGTATTATAAAAACTAATAATCTTACCCTACATAACAATCTATAATTAAATGATAATATAATTTTTTTATACTATTAGCGTATTTCAAACAAATTCTAAGTATTCATTACTTTTAAAAAATAAAATATCACAATAAAATGATATTTTTTAATTCATTTATTAATAAAATTTTGAAAAAAAATTGAGAGGGCTTAAATAATTATGATAAATGATATATGGTTGCAGATTTGTTTTTTGGAGGTGTATCTATCTTGAATAATAAGAGAGGAAATGTAAGATGTAATAGGTTGTATGATAAGAAAAGAAGAGAGAAAAAAAAATATAACAACGGACAAATGTATTGAATATGCATAATAATACTTTAACTATTCAAGATATAAATATAGCAACAAAATTTACTTTAACTCTTAACATCTTTTTCATCATTTGTATTCCGTTCAATCTGATCTCGCATTAAAAAGTAGTTCAGTTTTTTAATTAAAAAAAATATATGTATGTTAGTCCCCGTGAAGTTTCTCTGAAGATACCAGAACGAGGAAAACACAGACAATAAGAATATTCATTTATTATAAGAAATATTTTTTTATAGACTTTGTATATATTTTGTAATTTCAAATATTGTACCGTACTACTTTGTACACATGAAAGCACAATCTTTTATAGCTCCTCATTTTTTGTAATTGTACCCAATGAATCCAAGCAATGTACTTTCTTAAAAGCTAATTTAATTTAAGGTAGCTAATTGGAAGTTGGAACAATCTCAGATACTGTTAGCTGGCCGTATGTGTCCGTACTTCACCTAAAGCTGTACAAAATCAATCATAAATAGTCCTTTTAATGTTTTTTTAACTATACCACTTGATTAAAGATGTGTATTCTTTTGAAATAATAACATCATTTAAATATAGAATTCCTTTGATTTGAAGATCTTAATGTGAAATAAATTCTTTCTCCTATCCAAAAAAAAAAAAATGTGAAATGGTTTCTCACTTGCACAACTAATACTTTTTGTTTTCTAAAATGACTACGCATTGTGCTTTAAGCTTCACTATAATCATTATCCAATATAATGAAATTATATGTTTGTATCATAAATAAGGGTATGAAAAAACCAAACCAAATTTATAATTATAAAAATTAAACCGTTTTGAGAAGGAAAAAAACCCTGAATGAAATAGCTTCATAAATTAAAAACACTATAGTTAATCAAACTATTCTTAAAAAGTGTAGTTCGATTTGATTCTTTAAAAAACCTGAGGTATATATAAGTATAAAATGAATAACTAAATTTAATCAAACCAAACCTAAAAATATCAAAGTGTTTAAGAAAAAATCCCTGAACCGAACCACTTTATGAAAGCAGTTGATTTTTTTTAATGTAATTCGATTTGATTCGGTGTAATTTTTTCGAAATTCAAATCTTGCACAACCCTTGATATAATAATAGACACAGTCCGCATTTTCTTCTCAATTCTTGTTTGTAGGTGATTGGACAAGAGCTTGACATTTCAAAAGTTGCAAAAGTGCAACTGTGCAAGTGAAAATTGGAAAAACAGGAGTGGAGGAAACATGGATGCAGGAAGGGAGGAGGAAACTGGAAACCTAGAAATGAGTTGCCTCACGTGGTCTTTGAGCAGTCAAAGTGCATAAGTCAACGCAATGTTGAATATTGATTAAAACAAACGAAAAGGCATGCACACTTAAAGGCACGTGAAGAAGCACAATAATATATAGAAGCTTGGTCTTGTAACAAGTGACCTCTTACATAAGTGCAATGCCTCCCAACACCTTCATCGATGTTTCCATATTTCAAGTTGTTGGATAAGTTTATTGCACACCCATTTTGAGCATTCAATACACTCTTACCTACACTATTAAGTAGTAGCAATCGACAATTCAAATGTTTAATATTATTATGTAAAATGTAAACTAGCTAGGCTGCCCATAGAAATCAACTACTACCATCCTACTTTCAATAACTTCGTTTTTGTAATTGATATATCCCCTACTTGTTCTATGTTGTGGTTTTGTTTGGGAATAGGGGCGCAACCTTCTGGCAACTGTGACTAGCATTAATGCTAACTTCTTCTAATAGTGAGTTGAGGGGAGTAATGAAGCAAACTAGTTGAGGGGGAGTACTACTCTTTTGTTAGTTTCGTGCACAAGGACAACAGAACACTAATAGCTGTTGGGTTTGTGGTTGTTGCCTTTATAACTCATCTTGTGTATTAAATTTATAAACAAGTTAGAAAGAGGTATAGAATTGTGTGTGCAAGTTGATGTTTTGTTGGATAAGTTATCTTGATTCTCTCCCTTTCTCTCTTCACTTTCTCCTTTTCTTTTTGAGTGTGTTTAAATCATAGTAAATTCTATAATGAATAGGTGAAACAAGTGATTTAATGGTGTACTACTATTTATAACTATTAGATATATTCTCTCTTACTCTTATATATAAAACAAAATTAATTCACACTAATTAAGAAAATTATTCGCTTTGTCTCATTATAATTGTCATGTAAGAAAAATATTTTTTATTTTAATATAATTATTATTTTTTCTTTTTATTGTAACATTAGATGTATTCTATCTGACTCTTGTATATAACAAAATAACTAATTTTACACTAATTATGGAAATTATTTCATCCGTTTCATTATAATTGTCCTGTAAGAAAAACTTTATTGTTATAATATAATTGTCCTTTTAGCTTTGCATTGAAACATTTATTTATGAACTAAATTAAGTAAGAGTATTTTAGTTTTAAAAAAAAGTAATGCAATGGACAAGTTGAAAAAATCTTATAAAAGGAGAAAAAGAATTTTCAAACCAATGTCTTGTAGAAAAAAAACAGATTTGTTGGTTTAAATATATGTTTTTGGTCTCAACATATTTGCAATTTTTCAATTTTGGTCTATGCAATTTTTTTTTATATTCTTTATAAGTTTATGTTTCTTCAATTTGATCCTTGTGAGATTTTGTTTATTTTCAGTTCTAATAAGTTTGAATTTTTTCAATTTTAGTCTCAATAAAAGCAAATTTGTGAAGACTATAAATGAAAAAAAATGTTAAGGAATTAAAATAACTTATTGGAATCAAAATTAAAAAAATATCAATAGACTAAAATTAAAAAATATACTTATATATAATAACAAAAAACATTAACTTACAAGTAACAAAAATATATTTAAATCTATTTTGTTTACTCAAATTTATCTCATATTATAAGTTTTTAACCAGATAAATTAATCCTTCCTTCACTTCCATTCCCTTTCACATCGCGAATCAACATCAAGAAATCCAAATAAACTCAGAAGTCAAAACAAACAATAATGCTGGAGTAGTGTCTAGGAACTTAGTGTATTGACCAACAAAACCAATTGTTCGACTTCACAAAACTAATTTATAACTAATCCAGCATATAATCTCGACGCCCTTGTTAAATGATGAGTGACTTGATTAGTTTGTTGACAAAGAAAACTAATTTTTTTTCAGCTTCACAAAACATCTTTTAATGATAGTACCAATTGTTCATGAAGAGTTCAGATTTGAGGCAGTCCCACCTACAAGCATCTTTAAACAAGGGCATGTACTAATGTTCGGCTTTGATTATTAAATCCAACCACCTCATCAAAATAACATAAGAAAGTGTTAAAAAAAATTAATGATCAAATCCACCGATAACAAAATTGTCTAAATGGGGAGCTCCAATTACCAATGCAACATCCAGAATGGCCAAATGAGAAAGCAACAACCATAACTTTGTTATACGATTGCCTTAATTTTTTACCCATATATGTTATTCAACCCTAGGGGTGAGCAGCAATTCCGGATCCACCCGAGCCTAATTTGATTGAAATGGTTGGTTGGTTTTGGGTTTCTGGTGGGGTGAAGTGAAAATCTCGATTAAGAACGGATATATCAGGTATGAGTAGAAAAGATAGAGTTCTGCCACGCATGTTGAGCATTGTGCCATTGTGTCACACAACTATATTTACATTTACCCAAGTTGAGTGTTACTCTTTCTCCTCCTACACCACTCATCTTCTTGCTTCCCCTTCATTGTCCAGCTTCATGCCATCAAGAAGGAAAAGCTATCGCACTCTCTATCTTTCTATCTGCTACTATTGAACAACACCCTCATCGTACTCTCTGATAGCACCAGTGCTGTGCTTTGACATTTGAACGTTCAATATATTTTTCTTCATCTTTGGTTTTTTATTCCTTTTGTAATCTTATATTTTTTCATCATTGTGTTTCTGGTTTCGATACAAACTTTCGATTTGTCATTGTTGTTGACATTGGTTCTGCAATGAAAGTTGTTGTCTTCAACCCATTTCTACCCAATTGACTAAACCCGTGAATCGAACAATCCGAACCCTTTGTACCCGAAGCTTCTAGCGATCAAATTTGAACCAAATCTTAACATGGATGATTATGGACTAATAAGCCATTTTGTACCCAAATCCAACATATGCTCAACCCTATCCAACCGTACATAACATTTATTTAAATCAACCAAAAAAAAGTTAAAGGGATTTTAAATGATTTTTTAATTTGGCTAAGCAATTCTATTTGAAATTCTTTATAACTTCTTCAATTAAGAAGTTACATATAGCATCGATTTCACAAATTGCAGGTTACAGCGGATTTACTCTAACTTGAATAAAAAGAGGTACACAACGTCGAACGAATTGCAATATCATAAAACATGTTAAAAAAAATGGTCTCAACTGGTTTTTAAAATATCACATTTCCAGCCATTGAAATTAAAGGCATAACTATGCTTTTAATTCCCATAGGTTAGCATTTTTTTTCATTTTAAGTAATTGTAAATTCATTTGTCTAATTTTAATCCCTACATGTTATCACTTTTCCAATGTTGGTTACTTAGTTTTTGTTCATTTTTAAATTCCTGTAAATTTTTGCTTTCTTAATTTTAGTTCCTTTAAGATTTTAATTTTTTTTATGTATAATCCTCATAAATTAACACTTACATAGATCAAAATTGAAAAATTACAAACTTATAAAGATTAAAATAAACAAAATATTTTATAAAAACAAATTAAAAAATACAAATTTACAGGACTAAAAATAAATAATTCTTTAAAGGAACCGAAATTGAAAAAAATACAAACCAAAAACATATTTAAGCTTAAAATAAAACTTACATGACGTTTGAGAGAAGGTGGCTTAGACAAATGGTGAAGGTCTCATAGAGCTAGGATTATATTTATCATCATTGATCACAATAAAAAATGCATAAAAGGGGTATGGGAAAAACAGGCAAGGGTGATATTTTAATAAATTTAATAATAAAATAAAAAAGTTCACGTAATTTCTCTTTAAACAATGTCAAGTTTTCAATAGAGAAAACCACAAGGTTTCATAACTTTGGAAGATCTAATCAGATCATTGGACGATGGCATCTTAAATTCTCAAAGTTAAAGATGTCATGAAAAAGCAATTATTGAACAAACTTGAGCAAAGTCAGCAAACTATCTTAATGATTGTAATAAAATTAACAAGCATGCAGCTTCCTACATGTCCTACCCGAGTTCTACTTCAATAGTCAATTTATAAAATTACAACATTTCCAGCAATAACATTAAAATAAAATGTACATGACGTTTGAGAGAAGGTGGCTCAGACAAATGTGGAAAAATCTATTCCCAGACCTTGCAATGGTGAAAGTCTCGTAATGAGCTGGGATCACATTTATCATCATTGACCAACAAAAAAAAAATGCAAGAGAGATGCAAGGGATAAAGATATTTAATAACAAATAAGAAAAGAAATAAAGAATATTTAATGATAATGAGATATGTTTAACAATTGTCTACCAACACTAGATAACAACTACACAAAATGCCTAATTTTGTACAACAATTTCAAACATGGCATACAACAACGAACGAATTGCAATTTCACAAAAAAGTTTCAATCAAACGGTCTCAACTGGCTCTAAGAATATCACATTTCCAGCAATTGAACATTAAAATAAAGTATACATGACGTTTGAGAGAAGGTGGCTCAGACAAATGTGAACAAATCTATTCCCAGACCTTGCAAAGAAGGTCTCATAGAGCTGGGATTATATTTATCATCATTGACCACACAAAAAAAAGGGCACAAGACAAGTCATTTGAAACGGACCTTAACCAAGAGCTTGAGATAAATATCATTAAGGGATTAAATGGGATGTTCTGGATTTGGAGTATAAAAGTTTACAAGGATTGAATAGCCTTTTTTCTCTTAAAACAGTATCAAGTTTTCAATAGGGAAAATCACATGGCTTCATAACTTTGAAGATCCAATCAGGACAAAGTCATTGGAAGATGGCATCTTATATTCTCAAAGTTGAAGATGTCATGAAAAAGTAATTGTTGAACAAATATTACTTGAGAAAACTATTTCAATGATTGCAGGAAAATTAACAAGCTTGCAGCTTCCTACATGTCCTGCCCGAGTTCTACTTCACATGTCAATTTATAAAGACAAATAAAGCAAGAAAAAACCAGGGAAGAAGAAATTTTTGTTGCACCATGCTCGTATAATCTGACAGATCAATGCACATCAGATTAAGAATTTTGGTGCTTGTGTTCAGTTAACTTATTATTTCTTCAGCGGCAGGACCTACATCTAAGAATCTCAACCGCCAGAAGATGACATTACATTATGCCCACATTAAATCACAAACTTTTACTTCAATTTCTTTTTAAAAAGATGATCAAGTTTTAAAGCTACCTGTTCTTTGCTGTGGGTGTGAAATTGTCACTAACATAACACTAAAAAAATTTCAAGACAGGGTGCAAATGTAACTTTAAATAGATGAACACCTAACACAATCAACTAAATTTCCCAAGAGCATCGTGTTCATTGAAGTAATCAAAATAAACCTAGGCTAATGCAAACTATACAAACCTGTTGGGAGAAGGATTCTAATGTAAACAATCAAAAGGGAAGACAAATTGGAATTGAGAGAAGGGGAATAGTGTGATTGGTGATTCATCACTGATTACTCCCATTAAAATTTTATTCCACTTCCCTTCATATCATAATATCATGAAAACATAAAACCTCTGCAAAAAACACAATTGATAATCACCAACCAAGCAATCAGAGAACTTTTAAGACCCTTTGAAATAAGGAATCCACACCATATTCAGATATTATAACCTCATCACTTTTCTCTGCCTTCTACAATTCCTTTCCATTTTTTTCTCCTTGTTTATTTCTAATAGAAATATTAGCTGAAACCAAACCAGAAGATGCAGCATCAAAAACATTTTTTTTTATTATACTGAACCTTCATATTGCAGCAAACTCGGTATTAACCATCTAATACAGACACTAACACTTGAAACCCCATAATCAAACCAACACCCAAAAAAAAAAAAAAGAACAAGTAACTGACCCGTTGAACAAACCGTAATCAGTTACAACAACACAAAGCAAAGCAATCAGAGAACTTGGAAGACAATAAGAAACACAAGATATCCTCATCCGTTTCAGACAAGTTATGGATTCATCATTTTGCTTTACTTATTCAATGGTATTAATCATTTTAACCACGCAGTACTACGTAGCAAAACAATTTTGTGGCAAAAAAATTGCAAATTGGGCGAAAAATCACGCATCTAAAAACACGAATTTTAACTGCCGTGGCTAGATTTTGCACCAGGACAACCTTAACTCAGGATTTTCTTGCAACTAAAACTAGAAAATGCAAGAGGCTACATGGTGCATCATGATAACAATAATTTGCTGAAAGACCTAATAAAATGAAATGAAACGACAGAGTGAGGCTGCAACACAATTTTTCATTGGTATCATTTGCAAAGGCAGTGTCTACATCTTTATATACGACTACGAAAGTACATAGCCATTTAAGGTTTAGGGTTCTTTTTGTTCTGGGCTAAAAATACCAAACTTTAGGCTTTTACTTCTTGCACCTCCTGTTTTACTTCTGCCTGGATCTCCTTAATTTGAAATATTCCAAAGTTGTCCTTCTTTCTTTAAAGTTTGTCTTGTTGAAACCATATTCCCCTACTCACCTCACAAATAATTTCCATTGCCCACAAATACATGCCTCGAACCCCTTATCAAATCCCATAGAATCAGCACCCCATCCTCCCTTATCAATTTCCACTGAACAATCTCATCTAACCCTCACAATTCAAACACAAATTCACACACCAACCAATGTAACCACCAACACCGAGTCACCTTATCCAACTTCCCCAATTCAAAATCAAAATTCCGCACCCTTAAATATTTCGAGACTCCAATCCCATTGCACTATTGATGGTAAGTTGTTTTCTTCTTTTTTTACAACATGTAATCCAAAAATATAAGTTTATTTTGGAACAATTGGTCTGCAATTATGTGATTGCCATTCTAGAATCATAAATCCACAACATTAATTTACTATGTATTGTGATTCAAATTTGATTTTCCAGAATTGTGCATCATTGTTCCAGATTCATCATTCTAAAAGCTTTAAAAATCTCCTCCGAATTATAGTTTCCGGAATTGAATTATGTTGACATAAAAAATAGCCTAGCATCACTTAGCACCAAAGAAGTCAAGAGATGCTCCCTAGTTGCTTCCTCAACCAATGTCCACACACTTTTTCCAAAAAAATTTCTATAATTATACACACAAACCCTTCTCTTCTTGTGGCGCACAATGGGGTAGGAAGGTGCTAGGGTTGCCACTTATGGGGTGTGTGCTAAATTAAAGTGGCACCAAGGGTAATAATGTCAATTTTTGTGATCTTAACTTTATGGGGTGCATGAAGCAAATTAGGGGCAGAGGAAGCAACAGCCCAAACTTTATTTTAGATAGTTTGGTGCAATGATTTATTTAACAGAATTATACCAAATACGATTTTTTTTAGTGATTCTTTTGACTTTAAGAATTTTTTTAAGAGCTTAACTTTTATACATTTTCAATTATCAATGTAAAAATTTGACACAATCAATAAAAATAATTTAACAATCTTAACATGACAGTTTATAATTGAATGGCAATATAAAATCTTTTTATAATGTCATAGATTAGTTATTCTTCTTTTAAATCTCTAAAAATATTAAATTTTAAATAAGTTGAATTACATGTATATTCATTTATTTAACTTATATTAATTTCACATAGTTTGCAATGGAAATATATTATTTAACTTAAACTTTAGTTATACATATTTTCACATATTTATTTTCTTATCATTTTTTAATTTTAGTTTGAATTCAAGTGAGTCTATTTTTTTATCATATATGGTTCAAACAAGATTATCTCCAATAAAAGATATGTGTGATATGAACAAAAAATAAATTTTGCTTAAGTTAAAGCGATTTTAACCTTATTATCCATTTTCTCTCTTTTTGTCCATAAGTGAACACATTTTAAAGATATTTATCTCTTATGTATTTAGATAAACTTCTCCATAAAATACTATTAGAAGCAAAAAATGATTTTTTTTCGATAAATTAAAATTAACTTGTATGTAAATTAGTTTGTAAAAACTCTTTTATATAAGCTTTTTCAAAAGTTTATTTAATTTATACATAAACTAATTCACAAAGCAACTCTTAGTGTTCAACGGTCAATTCTTTCTTATTGTTCTTCATAGCCTGTTGTTATCTCCATAGTTTATCTCAATGTTTAAGTTTTTTTTCTTCTTTCTTTCATCATAAAAAAAGGCAATTTTTCTTGTGTCCGCGCATTTTAAAGAGTTTTGATACCCTACATGACTTGGACCTATATTATTGAGACATGTCATTTTCTCATACCATGTCATGTATTTGTTCTGAAGTTTAAGTTTGTTATTTTCAATGTAGTCCTTTGGTCATTTTATTTTATTTAATAATATAATAGTAAATTTTTTTAGTTTTAAATTGGTAAGTAATAAACATAACAGAGCCTAATCTTTTTACTCTCTATTCAAACATCGTAACACAAATTTATTTCGCTGCTACTGTGAATTTTGATGAACCCTCTGACACCACTGTCGTGAAATTCATCTCCTACAGGTAATGTGAACTTCGTCGTAGCCCTAATTATTGTATTGTGTTATGGTTGGTTCCATTGTTAGAAAAACTGTGGTTCAACTCGTAACATGGTGCACAACAACAAATTTTTGAAGGTCCTCCATCTGTGTTGCCTCGTACACATCATCGCTAGAGACAAAGATCGAAGTGAAATAGCGTTTTGAGCATGGGATCGTAGGATCGGCGATTCTTTCCACGCTTCATGGTCGACTCAGTTCGAAATCCCTAATTTTACATTCGCACTTCAGTTTAGAAACCCCTTTTAGTGCAAGTTTGTAAACATGATCTTATTTTAAAGCGCAAACTAGTTAGTGTTCATTTTAAAGTGGGCCAAAGTATTAAGGGTAATTTTTTTTAAAAAAATTATGATTGATTTAGAATGAAATTTAAATTAATACTAAAAAAGAAATAAGTCATAATAGATTATGATTTTTTTTTTATATTAAAGTCCTAGAATATTTTAGGACTTCATTTTTTTTAATTACATCCTTAAAGTTGTAAGATTTTTTTTTTTCGACCACTTTAAAATTGTAAAGTAATTTTTTTTTAATTGAAGTCATAAAATAATTTATTATTTTAATTTTTTGTTCTTTTTTTAAATTGTAAGTATTTTTTTATTTTAATTATTTAATGAATTAATATATGTTTTCTTTTTTTAGTTTTTTTTTTTTTAATATTTTTTATATTTAATATTTTTTACTAATGTTAAGGATTATTATTTGTTTTGTACATTAAAAAAATAATACAAAAGATTTTAATTTAAACAAAAATATTAAACTTACTATATATTAATTTAACAAAAATAATCGCTTAAAATGTTTATTGTGATAAGTAAGTTGGCCGCTAATATTATTTTTACTTTTTAATTTCATGCTTCGGTTTCATTTGTATTATTCATTTTATATTAATGTATTATGTTATTTTTTAATCCTGCCTAGGGTAGTTTTGCTATTCTTAGCCGGTCCCAAGCCCGGATAAAAGGAGAGGGTTGTGTTAGGCTTTCGACAGCCAACGTTAAACTTTGTCGAATCTCTATGACATGGATCAATTACGTAATAATGTGACTGCTAGGTCGTTGCCCGGAAGCAACGCGCTGTATGGCTCGAGTACAGTGTCAAAAGAGCAAGGGCCGCTGCATCGCCGCCCGGATGTAGTGAAAAGTAAGCAAGGGTTCCCACATTTTCGTGAACGGGTGTGGGTAAAGAAGCTAGTTCATGACATGAGGATTCGCTTTGGTACATGGAATATAGGCACACTTACTGGAAAATCTATGAAAATAGTGGATGTTATGGTGAGGAGGAAGATCAATTTTATGTGCCTACAAGAAACTAAGTGGACAGGTGAAAAAGCGAAAGAATTAGACAGCTCGGGATTTAAGCTATGGTATACGGGAAAAATCAGATCAAGAAATGGGGTAGGGATTATTGTGGACAAGGAGTGGAAGAAGGATGTCGTGGATGTAAGAAGAGTAGGAGATCGTATCATAGTCTTAAAATTGGTAGTGGGACAGGACACCTTTAATGTTATTAGTGGGTACGCACCTCAGGTTGGGTTAGCAGAACACTTTAAGGTAAAATTTTGGGAGGATCTAGAAGGGGTACTTCAGGATATACCCCAAGGAGAGAAAGTTTTCCTAGGAGGGGATCTCAATGGACATGTAGGTAGCGTGGCTAGAGGTTTTGAGGGGGTGCATGGGGGTTTTGGCCTAGGGGAGATGAATGGGGAGGGTAAATCCATCTTGGAGTTTTCGGAGGCTTTGGATCTTTCTATAGCCAATACATGGTTTAAGAAAAGAGAGGAACATCTTATCACTTACAAAAGTGGAGGGACATGTTCTCAGATAGATTTCTTCCTTATCAGGAAGTCTGATAGGAAGTATTGCTTGAACTGTAAAGTTATCCCGGGAGAGAGCTTGACTACCCAACATAGAGTTTTGGTTATGGATGTAAGAATTAGAAATAGGGCAAAGAGAAGAAGTCCTCTGGTAGCACCAAGGATCAAATGGTGGCACTTGAAGGGTGAGAAACAAGGAATCTTCCAACAAAAGATATGGGAGGGTTGGTGTGGACAATCACAAGGAAGTGCAAATGATATGTGGAACAAGATGTCCCAAGAGATTATTAAAGTGGCTAAAGAGACGTTGGGTGAATCTAGAGGTTTTGGACCTAGGGGTAAAGAATCGTGGTGGTGGAATGAAAATGTTCAGAGCAAAGTTAGAGTAAAAAAGGAGTGTTTCAAGGAGTGGTCTAGGTGTAGAAATTCTGAAACTTGGGATAAGTATAAGATAGCTAGAAATGAAACCAAAAAGGCGGTGAGTGAGGCAAGAGCCCAAGCTTTTGACGGACTATACCAAGCTCTAGGAACCAGGGACGGAGAAAGATCTATATATAGGCTTGCTAAGGGTAGAGAGAGGAAGACTAGAGATTTGGATCAAGTAAAGTGTGTTAAGGATGAAGAAGGCAAAGTCTTAGTGCATGAAAAAGATATCAAGGAAAGGTGGAAGGCGTATTTCCACAACTTATTTAATGATGGATATGGATATGACTCTAGCAGTCTAGACACAAGAGAAGAGGACCGGAACTATAAGTACTATCGTCGGATTCAGAAATAGGAAGTAAAGGAAGCGTTGAAAAGAATGAGTAATGGTAAGGCGGTGGGGCCAGACAACATACCTATTGAAGTGTGGAAAACTCTTGGAGATAGAGGTCTTGAGTGGCTCACCGAACTCTTTAACGAAATTATGAGGTCAAAACGCATGCCGGAGGAATGGAGGAGAAGCACGTTAGTGCCAATCTATAAGAACAAGGGGGATATACAAAATTGTGCAAATTATAGGGGAATCAAGCTCATGAGTCATACCATGAAATTATGGGAAAGAGTGATCGAACGGAGATTAAGAAAGGAGACTCAAGTTACTGAGAATCAATTTGGTTTCATGCCGGGAAGGTCGACCATGGAAGCGATTTATTTATTACGGCGGGTGATGGAGCAATATCGTATGGCCCAACAAGACTTGCACTTGATTTTTATTGACTTGGAGAAAGCGTATGATAGAGTGCCTAGAGAGATTTTGTGGAAAGCTCTAGAGAAGAAAGGGGTTAGGGTTGCATATATTCGAGCTATCCAAGATATGTATGATAGGGTATCGACTAGTGTTAGGACACAGGATGGAGAGTCAGACGATTTTCCCATCACAATTGGTTTACATCAAGGGTCAACCCTTAGCCCCTACCTTTTTACCTTAATTCTGGATGTCCTCACGGAACAAATCCAAGAGATAGCGCCGAGATGCATGCTTTTTGCAGATGACATAGTCCTCTTTGGAGAGTCGAGGGAGGAGTTGAATGAGAGGTTGGAAACTTGGAGACGAGCTCTAGAAACACATGGCTTTCGCCTAAGCAGAAGCAAATCGGAGTATATGGAATGTAAGTTCAACAAAAGAAGGAGAGTTTCTAACTCAGAGGTAAAAATAGGAGACCATATTATCCCTCAAGTCACACGGTTTAAATATCTTGGGTCTGTAATACAGGATGATGGGGAAATTGAAGGGGATGTGAATCATCGCATTCAAGCAGGAT
Source organism: Glycine soja (assembly GCF_004193775.1). NCBI lineage: Eukaryota > Viridiplantae > Streptophyta > Magnoliopsida > Fabales > Fabaceae > Glycine > Glycine soja. The sequence continues at coordinate 12,349,743 of NC_041003.1, read as the reverse complement.
GGATGAAATGGAGAAAAGCATCGGGGGTGTTATGTGATGCAAAGGTACCGATCAAGCTAAAGGGAAAGTTTTATCGGACTGCGGTAAGACCGGCGATTTTGTACGGAACAGAATGTTGGGCAGTCAAGAGCCAACATGAGAATAAAGTAGGTGTAGCGGAGATGAGGATGTTGCGGTGGATGTGTGGTAAGACTCGACAGGATAAAATTAGAAACGAAGCTATTAGAGAGAGGGTTGGAGTAGCGCCTATTGTAGAGAAGATGGTGGAAAATAGACTTAGGTGGTTTGGGCATGTAGAGAGAAGACCGGTAGACTCTGTAGTGAGGAGAGTAGACCAGATGGAGAGAAGACAAACAATTCGAGACAGAGGAAGACCCAAAAAGACTATAAGAGAGGTTATCAAAAAGAATCTCGAAATTAATGGTTTGGATAGAAGTATGGTACTTGATAGAACATTATGGCGGAAGTTGATCCATGTAGCCGACCCCACCTAATGGGATAAGGCGTTGTTGTTGTTGTTGTATTATGTTATTTTTATTTTAACAATTACTTTTATTATTAAATTATTTTTTATTATTAATATTAAAATAATTTATAAAATAAAATTAGTCAATACTACTGTATGAAATTGTTAATTTACTTAATGATAATTGTAAAAATGAACTATTTTTTAAATTAATATTATTTGATAAATTATAAGTTAATATTATTTGTTAATATTAGTAAAAAAAAAATTTTAATATTTTTGTCAAATAAATATGTAGTATATTTTAATATTTTTATTTAAATTTTAGTCTTTTGCATTATTTTTTTTAATTTAAAAAACAAATAATATAGAAAATATTAAATAAAACCATATAAGAATATAGAAAATATTAAATAAAACTAAAAAATAAAACAATGATTCATTAAATAATTAAAATAAAAAATATTTACTATTTTTTAGGTAAAAAAATTGAAGTTTTAAATTATTTTATGATTTCAATAAAAAAATATTTTACTTTACGATTTTAAAGTCATAGAAAAAAAAACTTTTATAACTTTAAAGTCATAATTAAAAAAAATTGAAGTTATAAAATATTTTACGACTTTAATGTAGAACAATATGAAGTAATACCAAATAAGTTGTAACCTTCACCACTTACTTTGGGATATTAATTTAAATTTTATCCTTAAATGGTAAATTTTTTTTAAAAAAAATTGCCCCTTCTTGATACTTTGGCCTTTTAAAGTGTGATTTCAAATGTATCCGTCCTTACTCTTATACCGTTTAAAGTTGTTGAATATTCCCAATGTCAGCATTTTTTATGTGAGATTTTGTTTCTTTATTAGTATTAGAACTTTGTTCTTTGTAGCAACTAGTAAGTTCTCAAATAAAGTCTTTTACAGAGGTGATAGATTATGGGTGAGGAGGGGTGGTTGTGGAGGGTTTAATGGTTTGTATCGAGATTAACTCCATTTCCATGGCTTGACGTAACTAAATGGAATATGATATATATCAATCGAATGTTGGATGCTTAATTTGCCTCAAGCACGGGTGGCTACTATATATCCTACTATAGGACCATAGTATTGTTTAAACAATTAAATATCACTCTCCTCGTGGAGGTGAGATAATGTAGTATATTTAGTTTAACAACACTTCTGCGTTGTTTCAATAAAGCTCTTCCAATTTCTTGTTTGGATCTTTTTTTTAATATTCTCCATGACCCCTTTAAGTTGACCCCAGATTTTCCAAGTTGTGAAACAACACAGAAGGGTTGTGAAACTAAATATATAACAGAAGGGTTGTGAAACAACACAGAAGGGTTGTGAAACTAAATATATAATCTATCTTGCATTCACGAGGATAATAATGTGTATTTGTTTAAACGATACTATACAACGTGTGTGTGAGACACATACTAGTGCATGTATCCCTTGTGATGCACGTAACAAAGAAGAGTAATATTTTTTATTATTTAAAAAATCAAGTTTAAAAGTTAGATAGAATAATAAGAGGTAAATATATTGTTTTAAAAAATATTTTAGCTTTCATTGATAAGGCAACAGCTAAGTAAAAATATTTACCTCATTTTTTTATTAGCTTAGAAATATCACAATATTGTAGTGATCATATATTCAAATTAAAAAGACACTTAATGTATAATTTCAAAAAAAAAGTAGTATAATTACTTCATAATATTAATTTGTGATATTTATTAGAAAAGGGAGAAAACAAATATTGGTTCTCAGGTACTGGTATATGAAGGAAACTAATTAAAATTAAAAGTTTACATACAATCTCAAAATAATTTCCCACTGAATAAAAATGTGGAAGAACCTAATTTATGAGATAATTAAAAACTAATTTGAGAGAGAGAGAACGGGCAAAAATAGAGAATTTCAACACCCTTAGTTCAAAAGCTTTAGAATCTCATTCTATTGAGAACTCTGAAGCAATATCCTACATCAAGTAAACCTTCTTCTTCAATGTAAAAGACTTTCAATTCAAATTTGTTAGCAAACTGAAAATTGACAAATTAATTAATCAGTTAGAAATAATCTTTTCCTTTACCATTTTAGAAGATAAAAGAACAATAAAAATAAGTTTATAAGATAAAAGTAGAGGCCCTGTAAAAAAAAAAAGATAAAAGGAGGGATTTTAATCATTTACATGATTTTGTAAATTTAAATGTTACCACCTATGTGGGCAAAAAATGCTCAAACATAGGCATGGTGTAATAATCACACCACAATTGCTACATATTGTGTTGTCTTATTTAACGCACAATTTCTTTGGCTAGCATTTGTGTTTTAAAAAAGAGAGACGAAATGTAAGTAATCAATAACTAAATATTTATAAACAATGAAAATACACAATTGGATACTAAGTAAATGGCTACTTAGTTTTGTAATTTTGTGACAGGATACTACGCAATTTTGTAGCTTCTTTTCTTTCTAATTTGGCACATCTTGTGCACAGTTGGATTTCATGAATCAAATAAATGCTACATGTTACATAGTAATATTTCACTCAAACCCTCACCTTGGTATTTTACTTGAGTTGTCTAATGATAACTTTGTGTTTGCAAAGTTTGCTTTCCTAATATACCAGTTTCTTATTACAGAGTGAGGTTGTTTCTTATGTGCTTAAAAAAATTATTTCTTATGAAAACTCTTGCTCATCAGAGATGGAAGAACAAAAATGAAACGATTCATCGGAGAGAAGATGAGCAATTGAGAAATATAATAATTTCTCATCAATCCCAAAGTCACAATGACCTTGATTCTCACCACCTACAACCAAAGATGAAAGAGTAAACATAAAAAAGTGAAATAAGAAAGAAGAAAAGCAAACCAGAATTGAAAAACGTTAAAAAAAAAATCACTACAATACTATACCTTCATAACCAATTGTAGAAAATGCACCATCTTCAAGCCCCTTTTGCTGTTACAGCATCAACTTGCAAGCCTCGGTCAAGAAAAAGTATACACCAATATTATACAAAACGAAAAAAGGAAAATAAATGTCAGAGATGAGTAATAAAACAGGGTCCTTCCCTTAGCATTAAAGAGAGAACGAATAAAACAAACAAACTAATCACAAATGTAAGAGATGAAGCAAATGAGATAGGAAGCGAGTTCAATTGCTCACTGCGTTTTCTTTGAATGTCTGAAATGAAGCAAATGATAGCCTTCCCTGTGCATTTTTCAATTCACAAATATAATTGATTACCCACCTAACAAGGGACTCATAATACGGTGCATTAACTCCTCAATTCTTAAATCCCAAAAACCTTGGAATATATATATATATATATATATATATATATATATATATATATATATATATATATATATATATATATATGAGATTTGGTAAATGCATGAGTAATGTACATTTAAATATTGAGGACAAAAATTCATTATTTTATATTTTAATTAATTAATTTCAAGGTATTAAAGTAATTTGAGATATTTAATTTAATAAAACAAAAAATATTATTTTTCCTCTTTTTTAATGTCACACACATTATTATTAAAATTAGATCGATCATCAACTCAATCAATCAGAATATTAAATCATTGGATCAGATTATATTAAATAATTTATAACACATGTAAAATTTTTAAAATATACTTCTATTTTTAATTTTTTTAACATTGATACAATTATAATCATATAATTTTATCCTAAGGTCTCTTTTTAAGTGACAATAAGAGTACATGTTGCACAATGATAGGCAAGAGTATATATTTATTTAATATACTTCTACTTTATATATATATATATATATATATATATATATATATATATATATATATATATATATATATATATATATATATATATATATATATATATTATGAGGTTACTTGTGTTGTGTAATGTGTAGCGTGTGAGGCAATAGTTAAACGTGAAGAGAGAGAAACGAAGGACATCACGACTATAATTTAATTATTATTAAATTAGAAATATTATTAATTTTTTAAAATTAAATAATATAATAAAAATAATAATTAATAAAAAATTATAAAAAAAATAAAATTATTTTTTTAAAAATATAATATTTTAAGAAAATAAAGTTGGGAAGTCGGGTAAAGAATTCCCCACTTCTTAACTTTCTTATAAAACATTTAAAAAAAATTAAAAACAAATTTAAAAAAAAAAACTTGCAGGTTGTGAATTCGGGATGGTCAGACCTGACGTCTCATTAATCTTAAACAAATGTATTTCAAACATATATTTTGAAAGTGGTGTATTTTGAAAAATTATAAGAGAGAAGGTGTAATTGGAAAAAAAAAACTTGAGAAGTCAAGTTTGGTCATTATGACTTCTCAACCTGCGTGTTTTTTTTTTAATTTGTTTTATTTTCTTAAAAAAAAAAGGGTTTTTAAGGAAGTTAAGATGTTGGGAATTCACTACCCGACTAACCAACTTTATTTTTTTTAAATATTATACTTTTTTTTTAAAAAAAATATTTTTTAAGAAAATGATTTTATTAAATATAATTTATTTCTTATATTAATTAATTTTAAAAAATTGATAATATTTTTTATTTAATAATAATTAATTTGTACACGATTGTCGAATTTTTGATTTTTTTTTAATATTTTTTTAAATACAATAAATATATAATTATCACATCTTAATTATATCATATGAAGAAATTAAAACATTCAAATAATGGAAAATATTACCAATAACAATTGAAAATAATAAAACAAAATTGAAACATAACAAATAGAACACAATAAAATAAAAATAGCGGAATATACTAACAATAACAATTAAAATATGAAAATGACGTAACTCATCATAATTTAAAAGGTGTTGTGCAGCGAACATGTCTTCTTTCAATAGTTGGATTACTGGTTTATTAGAAATAGCTAAAATTTCTATTAGACAAAAACGTTTCCAATAGTTGGATTCTGCTAACACCTTTAACACATCTTCATTATTTTTCAACTCTATTATTTGATATTCGATTAATTTTTCTGATTATTTTGAATTACTTGGTTGTTGAAAGAACAATTGTTTGATCAGTTGTGATTCGTGAATTTCATAAGGGTGAATCCCTATAGGCACAATTTACTTAATGACATCCTTGAATGTTTCGATGCTACAACCCGAAAGAATTTCAAATCTTATTGGGTTTGCTCTAGTGAAGGAGTAATCCAAAAAATCACATTGTTGTGGTATCTTCCACCCATTGTAATATAACATTACATCATGAGTGAGAGTGATGGTGGATTGAAGTAAGTTGAGCATACCATCGGATGTTCTGTTGATGGTACATAATAATTTTATAGGATCAACACATGGTATTTCTCATTGCACATTAACATTGTGCAAACATCATCATCATTATCACAGATATATTGGATTCTTTGACGTGAAAACTATGAAATAAATTTGCCACAGATATTTTTAATGTATTGGACATAAATTTTATAAATTGCATAACATGATCACTTAAACATAACATAACATGGCATGACTACTTTAACATAATTTTGAAAACTACATTAGAAGGTTAGTTAAACATAGTTGATCTCATTATCACAATATTTTATACTTTAATGACCAAGATGACAACCAGTCCCACAGGGCGGTGGACGTTGATTACGTCGCGGATTTATTCTCTCCTATATCACTAATTCTCCCTCATGATGATGATGTTGTTGTTTTGTCTTGGTGTTTTCACTGTGAGTTGCGACAGGTGAAGAACTTTGTGTTTGCTCTCTAAATGAATATGGTGCATCTAATTGTTGTAAAGAAGCTAAATATGATACCACAAAATTTGGTGTATTCAAATCGACACCAAATAAATTGGTTATCCATCATGGTTAGTTACATTGACTGACTCACAAGTTTGGCTAAAAGTTTGATGAACAGGTGATGGAGTATAAAAATTGACTGAGGATGTGGAACTGAGAAATGTGTTTCTTCAACGGTTGTCCCTATAACATTATGTGTAATTGTTGTGCGTGGATTATTTAGTTATTGTGCAACAAACAAGAACAAAATGGTCTTTTGCCTATACCATTCCATATACTCCGGTGTATGTGTCACTGACCCCTCAACCCATTGTTCAGTTAAAACATCATTGTGTCTATTTTTCCAGATATTACTCCACCCCGTGTGATATTTCATCCAGTCACTATAATGATTGCAATTTACCAGTAAAGTCGATCAAGATTCATGGGATCAATAGGAATATCTTGATGTAGTCTAAATTGTAGCTTGACCCGATTTGTTTGATGTTATTCCATGATGGGAAAACAAATAATTGCAGTACATGCAGACCAAATGTCCATGTCTCTGTATGCATGTCTTGGTAGGTGCTCTTCAAATCTTCTATATGGGACCCAAGAAAATTGAAATATATGTTAATAATGCAACATTAGTAAATGTTAATATGTACATATTGATGGTGCGGTTGATGATAGTAATATAGTTGATGGTTTTTCATATGATCTATACGAGATCTATATCCGACCAAGTCACCATGAGGTGTGCCCTTATGTTCTAATCTACCACTACTCCATTTGAAATGTAAATGAAACAATACCACCATGTATTGTAATGTTATAATGCGCATAATTGAAATTAAAAAAAATTATTCATTATTTGTAATAACCTTTTGGCAAGTGGATAAGTTGTTTTGGGCTGTGGGACTCTTGGTGTAATAAAAGGCATGTGATACCAAGCCCATGACTGCAAGAGTATGGCACAACCACCCATAACTCTACCAACCTCCGATGATGCCCGACACAGTTCTTTGTACAAGTTTGCTAAACAAGTAGAACCTCGACTATAGTTTTTTATGTTGTCGAAATCACGTAATAGGTTCAAATATATTAGATGAACTATATTTTCAAATTTATTAGGTATTAAAGAATCACTAATCATATACATTATGCAAGCTCTACACCTGCATTGTAGTTAGTGTGTTGTTGGTTCTTCAGGTAATGGTGCGCACAAGATACTAAGCAACCATGTCAACTTTAGTGCAACTCCCTTACGTGCATTATCTAGAGGGACTTCGCCTAGTATCTCAGTGCATGACTCATCCCAATGTAAGAAGCTAGGTCTAGTCACAACACGACCATCGACCCTAATGCCTAGATACAGGGCAACATCTTCGAGTATGATGGTGCACTCACCCCATGGCAGGTGAAAGATATGTGTTTCAAGCCTCCATCGTTCAACCAATATAGTGATTAATGCAGGAACAATTCTGTACTGTTTGACTAGGGCAATATGTTGGAATCTAGTAGATGATAATAATGGTATAATTTGTGGTTGTGGTTCACGTATTGTATGGTAATGCAAAGTGATTAAGTCGTTAACTGTGGTACGTGAACGGTGAACATGTTGATGACGCAATAGAGGTATATGAGCCATGGGAACGAGGTTTAAAGGTAAATCGGGTACAAATGATATAAAATTTGAAGTTGGAAAATATGTTATTAACATGCTCCTCCCATCAATTTATAATATAAATTGCATCGAGATTCCAAAGCACGTTTACACTTTGTCTCATTCTAAGGCCTCGAGATTCGAAAGCACGTTAACACGACTGTCTTACTGTCACGCATTGAGATTCCAAATCACACGAACCATGAACCCATGATTGATTGTATATATAAAGGCACCATATTACCATAGACTTTGCATAGTTGCATCAAATCAAATTATGCGAGAAAACAGATAGAACAAGCAAAATGAATTTAGAGCCAATCTGTGTGTACGTTTATTTCAATGGTGAGATCATCCACAGTTCAAGTGCAAATGCAGTTTTCAAAAGTGAAAAGACAAAATCGATACCGTTGAATTCAACAATGACGCTGCTAGACATAAACACTACAATGCAATTATCAATTAGAGAAGATGATGTTACACCTATAATTACTACACTTTGATATCGTTGTCTTGTATACCAATTCAATGATCGTGCTCAGTATAAGGCAATTGAAATTATTGACGAAGAAAGTGTTTGGTGCATGTTCGACACATTTGCAAATATGACAAGTGTAATATGTATGGAACTTAAAGTTGATATTCATAATTCATCATCACCTTCTCAAGTTAATGACCTAAGCTAGGCAGAGATGAAGTAGAAGCTGGACAATTCCCTGAAATTACAATGAATAATTTAACATATATTGTTGTATTGCTTTTAATTTTTTGTTAGTCTTTATTATGTATTTTTCATTGTTCCATGCTTTTTAGTTGTTATTTTCAATTTATTTTAATAATATGAACCTAAATGCTTTGAAAGCACATTAATGCGGATCTCAATAATCCATGTGAGCTCAGTGCATAATGAGAAACATTGCGGTCAATAGTCATGATGCAACGGACAAACTGTCGACGGTCAAGAGTTGTTATTTTCACAAAACATCACACACAACAACATCCTCACAAAAGTAACATTTGTTCTAACTCTCACAGTCTTCCCACTCACATCTCCCAAACACCACCCATGACTCCACCTAAAGAAATATTAGTTGTCATTGACCACCATGGTCTCAAATTGTAGACGATCTGGTCATATTGGCGTATTTATGTGTGAACTCCATATTTCTATACGTGAGTATGTCAATTATGTTAACATAATTGATTCAAAAAATTAACAACTGTCTCCCACTCGGGCAACTGAAATAGTTGTTAAGTTGTTATAGTGTGTCCCTATTTCATTTCATCATGGCCAAACACGTTTTATTTCAGCACAACTACACGACAATGACGATCTCAGAGGTGTGCTGGAAACAATTGTTCAAAATCCAGAATTGAATTCTTCCAAATTATATGTTGTTGTTGAGCTTATTCCTCAAGCACAACCACCACCTCCACATCCACACCTTCCGTCTCCACAACCACAACTACCGTCTTCGTCTCCACAACCATTACCGTACAACAACCTGGACCTCAATGATCCAACATTTTCATACAACAACCTTGAAACACAAGATGCCTTTGACATTTATACTTCATACATACGACTATTATCCCAAAATGATTATTTTTCTGATGCCCAACAAACCTCCTTTCACCAACAAAACTATCATCCATCACAATATTTTACAACATCACTCCATCACAATATTTTACAACATCACTCCATCACAACAATGTTCGAATGACGTCGGCAAGTGTACCAATTCGCACAAATAGTATATAAAATGATAAGATCGAGTATCGTATCCACAAGGAATTTGTTTCACTCAGACACTGTATATTCAGTATGAAAACATTTGTATAAACTAAAAGCAAAGTAAATATCAAGTTGAATTCTGTACTACAGTCTATTTGAGTATAAACTAAATATCTAGGATTATAGAAGCGAAAACAGTCAAGTAAAAAGCGTTGGGTTGTTCTACTGAGTTCCTCTTGATGTTATTATGTATTTTTCTTTATTTAACATTATCCTAGTGTTCTTATGCTGAGAAATTACTCAAACCAAGATCCCTCTAGTGAATGAGCCTAACTTTCTTTAAACTTCGTCCTTGATCCCTCAACAAACTTAGCCTAAAAGAGTTGCATTAAGTCCACGACATAATATGAATTAGATCTCTACACTCCATACCTAAACATACAGATTTCTAGCTTGCTCTATCAAGTTCTAAGGTTTTAAAGCATTTCCCAATGCTAAAAATCCTAGCTATACATACAAATGGGTAATCAAGCCACAAACATGTAAAAATAAGCATAGATAGAAGCAATGAACACATAAAAATAACATTAAATAGATAGTGAAATAATATTACATCAAGGGTTTAGCAGAACTTCCTAACCAAGAGGCTTAACCTTCCATTACAAGAAATATGCTCTCAATACAAGGAAGGAACATAGTTTAGTGAAATAAAATGGCAAAGAATGGTTGAGGATGTCTCCTTCAACCTCTAAAACCCTAATTTCACTCCTCTAACCTAAGCTCTCTTTGCAGCTCTATTTCTGTTGCTTCAGCTTCTCCTTGTGCTCTGCATTTCGACTCCCCCTTTAGTTTTTGCCAACTTTAGTGTTTTAAAGGCTTCTTGGACGTTTCAGCTTCTGAAGGCTCGTTTAGCGAGAGTAAATGAATTTTGACTTAGCGAGCTGGGCACGCTAAGCGTGAGAAGAGACAACCTACTCGCTGGGTGAGCTGGCGGCGCGCTGGGCGAGAACATCTTTGACTAATCCTCTTCTAGGGTTTCCCAACCTGTTAAGCAAGCTGTATGCCTCGCTTAGCGGATGTCACTCGCTAAACGGATCTGCCTCGCTTAGCAAGACATCAGCTACTTGAACCTTTTTTTCTTTTGGCCTGAAACTGAAGTGGTTTCAACATTAATTTACAAAATGTGAGTATCTAATATGTAAAATCACACTAAACATGAAAATATGTACAATTCCTACAAAAAGAACCATAAATTGGAGGTAAGGCTCTAATTTTGTGCAAATATTCAATACAAAATTAAGTTGTGAATATCAACTAACAAACAAACACAAACACAAACATCAAACCCAAATGAACATCCCATCAGTAATGGAGATCTCATTATACAATGTCACGAAGAAAACATGGATGATTTCAGTGAGCATGAGGATCAAGAGTTGTTTCATCATAATAATGACCAAAGCAATGACGAGGGTATTGTCGAACCAACGTCACCTTGACCAAAGCAATATCACTAACCTAAGTGTTCAGTGGAATTGAACCTTGACCACCTACCACAATACATTGATCATCACCATTTCGTTCAACAATAAGATTGTGCACAACCACCAACTGGTGCACTCAAGGTTGGCACAACCTTTGATGAAAAATCACAATGTATTCGAGCAGCCAAAGAATACAACATCAGAAATCATTTTGACTGCAAAACAATACATTATGACCAGAAAAGGCTAAACTTCGTATGTAAATCACATGAAAATGGTTGTACATGGAGATTGGGCGCATGCAATTCAAAGATGCATAGGAAATGAATTATCAAGAATATCAGAGGTCATCGCACTTGTCTCGCACCAATGCTTAGACAGGATCATAGGCAACTCGACAAACACATCATAACGTAGATCATCCAACCCATTGTCAAAATGAACCCAACAATCTCCATCAAAACATTAATTACAAAGATTAAAAAGTTCATGAATTATACTCTATCCTACAAAATGACATGGTTAGCAAGCGTTGGAGATGATTATGGAAAAGAATCGTATGTCAAGCTACCAAAAGTTTTGGGAGCTTTGCAATGTTGTGTTCCTGGGATTATGATTGTTGCTCAAACAAAATCCGTGTTTGAAGAAAGAGAAATAGTACTTGGCAAAAAAAAATGCTTAAAAGTGTGTTTTGGTCATTCGGTCCATGCATTACTGTGTTTGTTTTGCATATTGCAAACTCATCGTACAAGTAGATGGTACATGTCTTTAGGGGAAGTATACTGACACATTATTGATAGCGAAAACACAAGACAATGCTAACCATATCTTCCCGATTGCCTACGCCATTGTAGAAGGGGAGTCAACTTCAGCATAGGGTTTTCCATCAAAATTTGAGAAGGCAGGATACTCCACAAAGTAGCATTTCTCTCATTTCATATAGGCACCCATTGATTATAAGTGTCTACCACAACCCAAGTAACTTATGGGTTGAGGACACTTCCCATTTCTTCACGGGTAACCGGAACTGCAAACATTTGAAGAAACCACTCATGCAGGCTAGTGAAAATCTTTATTTTTTTTTGTTAAATTATATTTTAATTCAAATTTCATAACATATTAAATTGACTAGTGTTTGTAGCTGAATGACTGGATCAGTGACCCAAAAAATATTGGGTACAATGTTTCGATGAGGGGAAATGTTGAGGACATATGACTATAAATTTGTTGTCTGAGTTGGTTAATTCTATGTTCAAAAGCACAAGAAATGCCAGTGTCATCATCGTTGGTTGAGGAGACATATTTTAAGACTGCAATGTACTTCAAGATCGCAAATTTTTTTGCTGTTAGAGGCCGACACACCCAAGCAATGATCAACTCCGACTCACAATATTCCAAAGTCGTCTCGGAGGCAAAGAATAATAGTTAGCAAGGATCAAATACAAACATTGTTAAATGAATGAATTTGACAAACACACCCACACATTTATGGTAAGAGACCCAAGCCCCATTTCAAACACCCAGAGCACCTGGAAGGTTTAGAATCATATTACAATCTCAAAATTGTGATTGTGGTGAATATCAGGCTAAACAATTACCATGTTCTCACATTATGATTGTCTGTAAATCTGTCAATGTTGATCCCATGAACTATGTTACACCGCTATTTACTTTACAGGACATAATGTTTACGATAACTCCTTTGGTTTATCACCACACAAATTAATGTGGCAAGAATATGAAGGAGATCAATGGGTCCTAATCCAATCTGAGGAGAAGAAGGAGTGCAAAGGGTCGTTCAATCGCATTCCCACTGAAATGAACAAAGAAATAGAATGGGATACCACAAAAAAAAATATGAAATATGCTGACAACAAGGTTATAACAAACAAATTTCCCTTAGACAAATATCATTATTCATGTATTTTATTTATGATGTAATGTATTATAATATAAATTAATTATTATTAAGCCAAAGACATATTATTATTCATGTATTTTATTTATGATGTAATGTATTCTAGTATAAATTAATTATTATTAAGCCAAAAATATTATCAATTTTTTAAAATTAAGTAATATAAGCAAAAAAATCATATTTAATAAAATCATTTTTTTTAAAAATATAATATTTTAAAAAAATAAAGTTAGGGAATTAGGCAGTGAATTCCCAACTTCTTAACCTCCTTAAAAATCTTTTCTTAAAAAATTAAAACAAATTAAAGTTAAAAAAAAACATGCAGGTTGAGAATTCGGGATTGCTAAACCCAACTTCTCACCAACAGTAAAAATAGGTGCATTTCAAGTATTTATTTTGAAAGTGGTGTATTTTGAGAAATTATAGGAGAAAGAAGGTCAAGGTGTAATTGGAAAAAAAAAAACCGACTTCTCACCGATAGTAAAAATAGGTTCATTTCAAGCATTTATTTTGAGAATGGTGTATTTTGAAAAATTATAGGAGAGAGAAGGTGAAATTGGGAAAAAGAATCTTTTATTCTCATCTTAGGTCATCTCAAGATCCTAGAGAGATCTTAAGCTGAAGATTTGTTCGTCTAAGATCTAGCTACTGGAGACCCTCTCTTAAGATCTTCATGTCGAAGATTTGGTTCTTATAGAAGAATCCTAAATATCTGTAATTTTTTTAAATTGTTTTTTATTGTTTCTCTCCTAAGTCCTAACTAATTGTTGCGAAAAAGAAGAAGAAGAAGAACATATAACACCAACAATAGACCACAATCCAATACAATAACATAACAATATAATTTTAAACAAATAATAAAAAATAAAATAATTACAAAAGAGGGATGGAGGTCAGATCGGTGGCTGACGACGATTATGGTGGTCAAATAAGAGATTTGTGCGGTCAAGGGACCCCGATCGGGGGCGGAGGAGGTGGGGGTAAGAGAGAAAAGAAGAAAGGAGGGAGGAGGTGGGTGGGAAAGCAAAGAGGGAAGAAAAAAGTAAGAAAAAAAAATAGGAATAATATATAATAGAAATGTAGTGGGATTATATGGTGCACAATAGAACCCCACTACGCCGTTGGAACCCACTTTATCTCAGAGTTTCTCTGTTGTAAATTTTTTTGAAATTTAAAATTATATAATTAATTATTTTTCATTATTTAAAAAAAATTATAAATAAATATTTTAAAATGATTTGAATAAAAAATTTAAGAGATTTTAAAAGTAATGTGACATCATAGAACCAAAAAAGTAGTTAAGAATCTAAAATGAAATCTCCTATTAGAGATGTCCTTCCATGGTGATCGTCTCTTACTCCAACCTCCATGTTCATGTTGTTGGTGCAACATCACAAATTTTTAATCGCAACCACTTTTTTCTTTGTAACGAGAGGGGATCAACTTTTGTCACCGGAAAAAAAAAACTTTTAACCACCTTTGCTTAATGGATTGTACAAGTTTCTTCATGGAATCATGGAAACACATGATCCTATCGTGCAATTGAAAAATACAAGTTTTTGATGAGGGAAAAGGTGTGACTATGATAAAAGAAAAACAATTCAAGTTCTACTATAGTGCGATGACGATGCAGTGGAGTTTTCTACCGGAGATGTCGTGGTCGTCATCGTCACAAATGATGGTGGCAGTAGAATGCGGAGGCAAAGCAGGTTACAAGGATTGATCAAACCTTCTTTGTTAATTTGGAACGAGAGCCATGAGTGGAAGAGGAGAGAGAAATCTATTTTTTTAAAAATAAAACTAAATTACAATAAGATCCTTAAAATAAATATAATAAAACATAGAAGTTGAATGAGTTTAATGTGCAAATATTTTGGTGTACATGGCTAATGCATTCCAATTAGAAAAGGAAGTATGTATATTAGCAAACCCCATACAGAGTATATTTGGATTGGTCCCATACAGAGTATATGTGGTTGTTTTAAAAAAATGGATAAATAAAAAAAAAAAATCATAGATACGATGCTTTAGCTGTAGTTAGTAGTAACTAGTAAGGTCTGTTGTAACTATAACGTATTGCAGTAAATTACTTTTGAGTAATAATCAAAACAAAACTAACTGGCTTCATTCTTAAATATAAAATTATTTTACCTAATTCACATTTAAGAAAGTTATTTAATTTAGTTAATAACATTAAATTATTTAATAATTTATATTTATTTTTCCAAAATTATCTTTCAAATTAGTTAGTAACATCTATTTGTCTTCAAATAAATTTTATTTCTGAATAAAATTTATTTATTTTCTGAATAAACTTAATCATAATCTTGTTACTTTTAAAATGATGATGATTTTGATTTCTTATTTTTGAAAATTGATGTAATTGATTTTTCACTCTTAACTCCATTTGATGTTTGTGAATTTCAAGACAAATATACTCTTGAACTTGGCTCCGTTTTTGTATATCATTAAACAAAATGACCAAAATTATAGACTAAGATTAAATTTAACAAGAAAATAAATAGACAAAATATTATATCCTAAATAATAGTACTAACGTAACAAGAGACAAAACGAATATTAGAAATATGGGATATACATATGTCACGGTTCTTATCAAAGTAAAATTCCAATTAATAAAGACAAAAAATGCATCTACATAAAACTGCTCAACATGAATACTCCGTTGTTCTATTATAAGACAGAAACAACAAAGAATATAACCAGAGAAAACGTACAAGGGAATGCAACACAAATACTATCAAATCAAACAATACCAATACAATGCTTTTCTTTCTTTCACTTTCTGCATTTTATTTAGTTAGCACCTTAATTAAGGTGTGATTAAGGTGTTAGACTCTCTAATGATACTTCTAAGTTATAATAATTTTATGGCTTCCTCTTTTTCTGACTTAAATAATTTATTTTATTTGATTTGATATAAAAAAATTTGTAAAATTATATCACAAATACTTATAAGGAAAAACTGAATCAAACACTAAAACTTCTTACAAAAGAAGCTGCTTATTTTTAAAGAAAAAAATAACAAACAAAGAAGAAAATTTTTTAGAAAATTTAATATTTATGGTTATATTATATCGATATATAATATATATTTTATTGTAACTTTAATAATTATTAGTAATATTTTATAAACAACACTTTATGGTCAACTTTAGATTTAATTATATAAATATATATATATATATATATATATATATATATATATATATATATATATATATATATATATGTTATTACTTTTTATTATTTAATGAAATTTATATAATAATTGTTTATATTAGATTAGGAAATATAGTAACCACAAACTGCTGTCAAAACTCTAGATAGATACAAGTAGTATGATGATAAATAGATATAAGTAGTATGATGAATTTTATGTTAATATATTAAAAAACTCTTATTATCTTTCAATGTTTTGTCAATATATTTATAATTTATATATTGATATCAGTTTTTTAGTTTGATCAAATTTATCATAAAACAAATTACATATTATAATCATAATATAATAAGTTAAATTTTTTTTCCGTGCATGCACGGTTAAGATAGTAGTTCAAGACAATTTAAAGAACATGACAGTCAAGACTATCTTAGCTCACTTGTGATTTACACTGCTGCAATTTAGGGTAACTCCAATGCCATCTTCTCACACATTCTCTAATTTTCTATGCATAATAAAGACCATGTTTTCTTCCAGATCTTAACTTAAAATTCTACTTTCCAACCATGTGAATACATTTAAAAGACAACAATTATAACCATTATCAAGCATATATAATACAATGCACTTGTTTTTATCATATCATTTTCAAATATTTTTTTTCCTTGTTCTTTGGTGTTTTTTTTAGGGAATCCTTGTTCTTTAGTTAATTATTATGCATAATGGCACTAAGGGCATAGACTATAACCATCACGAAACGGAAACCATGCTTTGCTGAGGGAACTTTGCTGCATTGTACGTATTTCTTGTGCTATTAACGCGTATCCCAAGATAAAGTGCTCAAGATAGCTCTTGTGCCATAAAGAATTAGGAAGCTAGAAACAACAAATATAGCAGTGTTATAATCTCACCTATAATTAAAACACATAAAATGCTTTTACAATCAATTATTATAAAGAATAAATATAATATAGGAACGGTTTAAAAATACCTGGGTTGAAACAAAGGTTGTCCTTAGAGAGAAAACATTTCACTGTTAAAAATTTATCTCACAAGATCAAGATGATGTGGAACAAAGAATCTCCGAACCAAAGAACATCTATACTCAAAAACAATTTTTTTTATAATAGAATTTTATAAGAAATAGCTAAAATATCCGGTGTTTATTTTATGTATGTGTGTCTCTAGTTTTTGTTTTTTATCCTCAAAAGGGAGTTATTTATAAGCAAAATAAATAACCACCAAATATGTAGCCCCGAATTTATCACAACTTGCAACGACAAAACAATAACAAACATAATAAAAATCTTAACGTGCTAAAAGGCTTCCAACGGAAAGACTAAAGACTAAAGGCTCAGTCAAACACAATTCCTAAAAGATAGGAATAAAAGATATGATTTTTTTTTATCTTGAATTAAAAGAAAAACTGACTGAGAAAAAGAAAATATTTTTTCTTTAAATTTTAAATTATAATAAAAATATTTTCCAACAGCTCTTGCCTAAACAAACTTTCTCCTTGCCTGAACTACCTCAACGGCATTGAAGACCCACCTAAAATCAAACATCATATCCAACTTCCCTTAGTCTTCTTAACTCTACATGATTTTTACACCTCTCAACAATGGATTTTTCCATGATTATTGCACATCTTAAGCATATATCTTCATCATTTGCACCTTTATCAAACACAAAACTCTACATTTGTTCAGCACTCATGATAGAAACACACCTCCAATTCAATTATAATATTAGCTTACAACCACCTAAGATCACATGAATATACAATAACAATACATAAGCTAAGGACTTGAGGGAAGCACAACTGCACAAACAGCAAATTTTTCTATATGCTAGGTCATAACTTAGCAATCAAAAGCTTTTGGAAAGAAAAATGTTTCCTTTGTCAAACCACCAGAAGGCTAGCACAGAAATCAGTGGGACAAACATTGCTACTGAAAGAAATGTCAAGTTTCTCCAATTTGCAGGCTTATCTGCTGAAATAGATGATGTTACTCGAGTTACGGAGCTTGCACCTTCTTCATCCACCTAAAAATAGAAACCAAGAAAGGGGGAAGGTTTTAGGATCTAAGCAAAAATAAGTTTGGACCTCTAAATTAGCTTTTTATTCTATCAATGCAATTGCAAGGTTAAATTCTCCATTTTGTGATCTGACCACAGCAATATACAAAATCCATTTAGGGTGGCTATTTCAATGATGGTAGAAAGTAAACGATTGAGAGAAATGACTAGTTATTGATTCATGCTGGGCATTTTGCTCAATTCTGTGAATTACCATTGCAAGCACCATTAATTTAAAGAATGCAAATGCGATCAGGATAAGAATTGTTTAACTTTTCACAGATAATTTAAAATTCGAAGTAAGTTTTCTTATGTTTATATTCTGATTATAGCATGAGAGGCAGAAAATAGTTTGAGAAGGGAGAACCAGGGTTCGTAGACTCATGTCATGCCACTAGTGTATTCAGGCAGAGAGGGTAATTATATTATAGAGGCAAAGAAAGATGAATGACAAGAAATAAAGAAATAGAGGAAATCCAATATTAATACAAACATTATATTGTCTTAATAATTGTAAAGTTATTTGTTGAATAAAATAAAACACTAAATGGGAGACAAAATCTACAATGATGACCAGAAAGTTCATTGACTTACATATTCATCCAAGTTCTTAAACAAACATAACTGAAAACCATAGAAACCTAGAGACAGCTTATATGCATTCATCAATTCTACCTGTGTATGGTAAATCAGGTGTTAGCCAAGAACTATTTAGCTTTAAGTTACTTTGGAGTGGTTAAACAAGGGTCAATTGTTTCTATATTCTCATCAGTCATCACATACATAAAAGAATATTCCTTTTATCATTTACCATATGTTTCATCTTTGGGTACCACCAAGAGATTCCAATATGCATGCAATAGAATAATGGACAAGTAGAAGAACCCCGGAAGGCTCAAAGTATACTTATGTATCACCAATACAGTTCTAAATAATCATGTCTTTCATATATGGCCAACCAGAGTGCATCATGTAATTAGCACATAGAAAAAATAAAAATAAAAAGCAAAGTGGAATAATGATATGTTAAGTATTACATTTTCTTTTATTATGCAGGTATAGATAATATTTTGTTAAGCTTCAGTTAATTGCGAAAATTATGAAATAACCATGATATACCAAAACTTTGGTATGGTCTGTAGTCCCCCCTACCTATAAAATGCAAAAGCATACCCAAAAGAGTGGGCCGTTAGTGGAATAATTATGAGGTTTTATTACTAGTTTTGTTTCCAATTTTTACTCTCTGAATAAAATAAAAACATGGATTGAGACGATAGGCATGTATGTAAATGCTTGTCAAGGCACTAGTTTTGTAAAAATAAAAGCATTAGTCCTACATGCAGCGTCATTAAAAGAACAATTAAATTTAACACCCAGCTATCACCTATCAGCATCATATAAGCATATCAAGTATCAACTAAAGAGATTAGGATGACAAAAAAAGTACCTGCCTGAAATGTCTTATTAAAGTGATCTATTCCTTCTTCATCTGATGATTTAGCAGAGTTATCATTGCTCGAGTCATTGTTGGAAGCTTGATCTTCATTTCTGTTATTTAGTCCATTGTTGGATGCATCTAAAGAGGCATCAATTTTAGTATTCTTTAACTTTTCTACCAAATGTTTATTTTCCTGTTTTAAAGCATGTAACTGCAGGATGAACATAGTGATAAGAGTGTTAATATCCCTGTTAGTGTATCATTGCTCAGCAAAAGTTGAATAATAAATCCATACTATTTTGAAGAAAAATTAAAACTTGTACTAAATACACAATCATAACTTGAAAATGATCATGTTACTTTTTGGGTATCCTTCTTTCTTTCAAGGAAAAATTACTAATTTATTCCCTATATTAATTATGCAAAATATAGAGATTAAAACTGATGGCTACCATAAAGTTAACTATCTCCACTTGTTCCTTTCAGTATAACTACCCATAAACCG
The DNA here is from genome assembly GCF_004193775.1 of Glycine soja. Taxonomy (NCBI): domain Eukaryota; kingdom Viridiplantae; phylum Streptophyta; class Magnoliopsida; order Fabales; family Fabaceae; genus Glycine; species Glycine soja. The sequence goes on along the minus strand of NC_041003.1, from coordinate 12,329,488 downwards.
TTACAGTCCTGATTGGAAATTCTGATTCAGGTATACTGAAGATAATTCGCTTAGATACATTTTAATATGCTAGGGAAACTATAAAGATGGAGAGAAACTATTTTGGTCCTTACAATATACTGATAGAAACTTGTTCAGGTTGAGCACACAAAGAACATACTGTTATTGATGAACAGAAAGAATGCACAATTTTCATGGATATTCGAGAGATCCAGGACTCTCCCTAGACGCAATATTAACCCTCCAATTGATTAACTACTCCTCTCAACCCCTCTTCCTATTTATAGGAAACATTCCTTATTTTTCTAATTATTCCAGCCCTCAACTAACTAACTAACTCCAATTATTATAGTATCTAACTAAGTAATGGGTATATGTCATCTACACTTTTCTCAATTGTGTTCTGCAGGGTATAATTTTCAACAATTTAGACATTAAATATTTTAGTTCATTTCAATTCAGTCCTAGCATAACCAGTTGAGATAACAAAAAATTGCACGAAATAAGCACAGAAGGACCAAACTTGGATAAATTAAATGTTTCATTTTATAAAATCAATCTCTAGGGAACTCAATTGAGTACACACATATCCTTAAAGGCCCAAAATACTAGTTTTTTTGTTAAAAGAAACATCGAAGCTAGAGTTCAAAATTAGAAATTTATCAACTCATTACCTGGTTATTGATGCGCTCTCTTTCAGAGGCTAGTTGCATTACCATATCCATGATAAGCTTAGCTTTACAATCAATTTCTTTTGCCCTTGATGATCTTGTATTGCTAGCTTGATCCAAAGATGTTTTCAAGCTTACTGTTCTGGACCTAAGGAGATCCAATTCTTTATTAAGTTCCAAGTTAGTTTCAGACAGCACAAAGCATTGCTCTGCAGCACTTTCTTTATTAGTTTCAGCTTTTGCAACCTTTGATTTTAGCTCTTCAATCAATATTTCCATATCCCATATAGCTGTGTATAACATGTTCTGCTGTTCTTGACTTGCTTCAGAAGATGCCTTTGCATTTTGTAGTTGGATATCTAATTCCCTTAGTTGCTTCTCAAGTGAACCAACCTTTTTCTCTGCAGTACTGGCACTCCCTTTAAGAAAACTCACCTCTTCAGTAAGTTCCAAGTTGGTCTCAGTTAACTGTGTAACCTTTGCTTCTGCACTCTCAGCCCGATTTTCTGCTATGTCAATGCTTTCTTTCAAAGAGTCAACAAAATTTTCCATTTCAATTAGGTGTTCGTGACATGCTTCATTCTCTGCAGTCACATTATTTATCTGAAGCTCAAATTCTTTTTGCTCTTCCTCAAGAAATTTCACCTTTTCCCTTAAAGCCAACACCTCAGATTTTTCCTTAACACTCTCAACATTACATTTCTCAAGCTTCTCTAAAGCAGCATCTTTAGCCTTGAGTTGATCTATCAAAATTTGAACTTTTGATCTCAGCTCATTTTCTCGTTGCATAGAACCATTGAGGTTGAACTCAGTTACTTGAAGGCGTCCCATTATACCTTTAGAAATCCCCATTAACACCTCTGTGGTATTGTCTGCCTCTAGAAATCTTCCCCAAACTACTTCTGCAGCTTCTTCCATATAAAATGCCACTTGTTCTGTGTAATGGAGTTTCAACTTTAGGTCTTCATTGTTTCTTGACTCTGCTAACTTCCTTTCAAGCTCGAGTTCCCTTGCTAGAGATTTCTCAAGCATTCGCAGAATATATCTTCGTTGTTCAACCATCTGTTCATTGGATTTTGCTTTCACATTTGTCAGTTGACCATTTCCTGATAAATTCAAGGCCTTCCCCGCTTCGCCTGTTGACATGGATGACTAAGAAAAGTAAACAGTCATCCAAAACTTGGAAAAGGACTGTATCCTCAGAATAAATATGTTGAACAAAAATATTTTGAGTAAAAATTTCAACTTACAATTCTCATGTCGAAAAGCCTCAATGGTTTTCTGTAACTGGGATGACTGCATTTTCAACTCCAATAACTGCTGTTGAAACTGCTTCACAGACTCTTCAGAGTCATGCAATTTTTTGTCCATCATAAAGAAAACCTCAGTCAAATGTTTGCATGAAAATATTTTATGACGAGCATCAACAATTTCTTCTTGGAGAGTGTCCATGAAACTGTCCAGCTCTCTTACCTCAGAATCTAAAATGCCAGACAATAGATCAAATGTCATTGCCTTCTCAAATAAGTTGGCCAAGATGCAGTTATTCGTTGAATCCATTGCTTCAAGATCACTTTCCTCGGCCAATAGATAAATATAAAGCACATGCAAGTTCACCAGCTTCTCCGAAAAATAGGCTAAGCGATGGTCTATATCTGTTAAAGCTTGCAGGGATATTTCTTGCACATCATTTTCTTTAGTTGAGAACCCCCGCAGTGAGTAGGGTTCTCCAAAAGCTGCATCTATACCATAAAATTCATCTTGAATTTTATTAGCTAGTTCATCCATTGCTAGTCTGTATCTTGTGGTTCAGCAACTAGCAGGAAGTCCTGAAAGTAAGTGCAAGTTATTGAGGCCGCTGGTCCAACAGTAAGGTAAAAATGAGATCTTTTGTGGAAGAAACAAAACAACTATATTTTGTGTGTTAACACAACAACATAAATAAAAAAGATAGTGTATAATTCACTAGCTAATTAAGGGAATCTCTAACATTAATGAATGCTGCTAAAGGAAAACAACAATAGTTAGCAGTTAGTAATTAGCAGGCCTATAGTTCCTACTTCCTATGCATAGATTACTTCTAAAGTTCACACAACTCCTCTAGAGTCTAGAATGATTTGATCATTTATAGAAGGTTGAGGAGGAGGGAATTGATGAAGGAATAGCAAAGAATTTGTATGCTCTCTTTTATTGGCAGTGTTCACTGAAAACATAAAAAGAAAGCATTGGTATGCTTATGTTTTTCCCTTCAATTCCACGGTGGAAAGACAAAAAATTGCTGCTGTATACAAAAGAATATGGAATTGAAGAAATGCAAATAAAAGAAAGTACAAAATAAAAGGTACTGTAGGATTTTTTTTTCAATGGCATTAGGGTATTTATATTTTTAGGATCAATTAACCTAGTCTGTTTTTTTTACAAGTTTCTTTCGTTCACCTTTTCATTTTATATGAATTTCAAGACCTCAAACATGTAGCATTTCATCTTTATATTAATTTCCTCACCTCACCTTCTCTCACTTTTCCTGACACTGCAGACCTCAAGAGTGTATGGCAAGAAGCAAAAAGATTGAAACATCTTTTTCTACAACTCACTACTAGCATTTTCCTCCACTCTCCAAATTCATCAACATCTACTCAACAACAAAAAAAAACACCACAATCAAAGCTTCCATGTTTCTCCCACACATACAAATAGAGAACATCCGTGACATTTCCTCTCCACATTCTTTATACATGCATAAATCACCACTAGAAAAGCTAAACTCAATAGCAGTTCATTTCAAAATACAATTTTTATTTCAACAGAAAGGTAATTAATTCCTCAAATGAAGCATCTATTCCAATCTTAACAACAGAAAGCATACGAGATCCAGAGTTTTCTAACAAATTCAACACACAAAACACCGCCAACCCGTGGAAATCCTTGACAGATAACCCCCTAAAACCATCAATCATAACATCAACATAGACATCACCAAAATTTTACTACACATTCAGCTTACATCAATCAGAACATAAAGTTTCTAACACCAAACCCACCCCATTGAGTATCCTCAACAAAGCTCCTAACTTTACCATTCCAAAACATGAAATGCCACAATAAAGAACAAACATGACCTCCCCCATTTCCACTAAGGAACCACTCAAAGAAAATTCCTCAACTCACATTAAATTCTCAAATGGGAACTCAGAAATTGAGTCATACCTTTCTCAAAGCGCTTCTGGGTCTTCCTATCCCTCACTTTGACAACGATCTTGAAGAAACTTGACTTAACAGAAACCCCCACATGCAAAATTCAGCTGGATAGTCTTTCTGAGCCTCCTAACTACCACTCATTTCCAAATTACCGTTATATAAATATAAGGGTCACTTTTTCTCATTCCCCAACACAAAATAAATAAATAAAAGGTAACTTTTTATCCTTTTTTTCTGGTCTCCAACCTGTGTGGATCGGTGAGGTGGAAGAGGAGGAACCAAAAGTGCAAACAGCAAAGAGGTCAAACTAGTGCGTGAGAGCGTTGTTGTGATCTGTGGGAAGACAAATCAAAGAAAAATCAAAGACTTAAATTGGGGTGCACGTTAACTTGATCTTGAACCGTTGATATTGACTTTGAATAATTGAGTTCGAGACACAACAAAAAAGAAAACAACAACACTGTACACACAACTAGATAGATAAGACACAGATCAATGGCTTAGGACACTGTAAAGCTCAAGTGTCTTTGTCTTTGTGGGTCCATAAAAATCGATTCAGACAACTTGGTATTGTGAGAGAGAATTATCATTCTTGTTAATGCTAAAATGATGTTTCAATTTCATATTGTTTCTTTTTTTTTTTTTTGTTAAAGAATGGAAAGACTTTTCTTAATTGTTAAAATATAATGTGTGATGATTTGGTTAATAAAAGCTTGACGACAAAAATAGTATTTTAAGCGCTCCATCTCTTTCTGAATTATTTGATTCTCATTCATTAGTAGTGAGTTCCATTTCTTGCTACTAGCTTAACGCATTTTTGGCAACCTGTTTAACAACTTCTTGGACATTTCTATTGGCAGAATATTCTTTCCAGTTAAGTTCTTTGTCTATTTATTGAATTGGGATGGACAAATTATCATACGGATAATATAAAAAAAGATTTTTTTTAGGTGAATCAAGTAATCATAAATTAAGACTTGTGAATGAATCTAAGGGATTGATCTCTAAGAATAGATATGTTTTTATTGCATGGATCAGGAATAAAATGTATGATTACATGCTGAACAAATAAAATTATCTACTAATCATATGATATTATATTGGCAAAAATGTTAAATGATAGAGCTAATTCAAGAATAAACAAAATGTTGAAAGTTGATTTCTCTTTTCTTAGGGGGAGGGGGGAAATAATATAATGATAGGATGGACATAGAGAAATCTAAATAAGTGGCTTAAAATTAGATGACTTAGATATTATTTTTCTAATTTTATTTTAATTTTTTAAAATTCCAGATGATGACACATGTAAGATATCCAATAGGTTTATTATTCAATGTAAAGTTTACATCGTATCATGAATCAATAAAAAATATATTTGATTCTTTATTTTGTTGGTTTTGTAGCTTCTTTATAGTTTTAATGGTAAATTCATAGGAGTAGAAGTAGTATAGCTCTTTTATACTTACCAACTAACTTCATTTAATTTTCGTGTTGTTATTGCATTATTTACACGAAAGGTGATAATGAGTATTGGTATTTGATATTTGATATGATGCAAGGGATCGATTTTATAATCAATATTTTCAACAACCTCGTATGTTATGATCACATTTACATCAATATATCTTTGATTATAATATGGTTTTGAGAAGTATATTAGAGATTTAGAATCTTATTTTGTTAAAATTCATACAAGATAATACACATATTCACCAAAAAAATTAATTGACCCGATAATGTCACACATATTTCAAGTCTTAATTGAGGTAGGTTTAAGTTTAAGAAAATGATCCAATCAAAATTTTAGATCAAGTAAGAGTAAAGTTTAAAACATCACAAGCTCAACTCTACTTAATCGAACATTTTATTTGACCATGAACATTTGTTTTGAGTTTTTGTTTTATATCAAACATTTTCATTAAATTAAATGGCACTATTAATTAATTCTAAAAATGTATTTTTTTATCAGTTTTAAACAAACATATATATACAATAATAAGTTTATTTTGGGTAAGTTTTAAACACATTAATATCAGTTATCAACAAATGTTGACCAGGATTTTTATTATATAAAGAATTTCTATTAATTTCTTATCAAATTTCTTTTAAATAAGATTATTTTGGGTGAGTTTTTAAATATATTTTAATTCTCATTACAAATTATGTTCTATATATATTTAAATAAGAAAAAAATTATACTCACATTTAAAACTATTAATTACATTTAATATTTTAAATTCTTATTTATCATTTTAAAAAAATATTTATTTACTTCAAAAAATTATTAAATTTCATATGAAAATCATAATACATTATTGTCTTTATTCGAGATATCTATTGGAGATAAAATTTTGTGCCTACCTCCTCCCCGTTTAGGGTCAGGTATATTTGCCTCTGCTTATTCTTGTCTACTAAAAGTGGTTACTGCTATGAAACAATAAATTTGTAGATATTTGTTGTCTAATTTTAAATTTAAAACTAATTTTAGATGTCATTAAATTAAATAATTCATAATATAAAACACAACGGTTCAAAACATAAACTTAATCTTTGACAGTAAAAAAATGTCAAAGTCTCATAAAAAGATTAAATATATATTGAAAAAAATATAATGAATTGTTTAAACTTTTAAAAAAAATATAAAAGAGTACGAGTATTCAAACAGAGAAAAAAAGAGTATGTTAAGTCATAATGATTTTGATGTTGATATGGTCGGTGTAAGGAGAACATTTCTACAATGAGAAATTGATAACTAAGGTAAGGGAAGGGAGATTGGGGTGGAGGTGGGCACAACCAAGTGGACCACCATTGGGTTTGGGGAGAGACTCAAGTTGGTGAGGAGAAATAACATTGAGAAGGGTGAAAGACAGTTGATGGATAGTGGTGATAAAGCTCAAGAAATCAAATGACATGCAAAAGAGTTTGGAGATGTGTGTGTCATGTTGACTAGTGACGACAACAGCCACAACCAAGGCTAGGGCTAGCTGCTGATAAGATGATTGGACCTCCACTTGGAGGAGATCTAGTTGATTTGTCATTGATTCAATCTTACAGAGACCATTGTGTTGGTCATGTTTAGATCTGTCAAGAGTGTCTAGAGGTGAAGTTTGTCAGCCCCAGTGCCCAAGTGTTATCGTTCCCTACCCATCTGTAGGTAAAGACTTACGTGGGGCGATTAGGGTTATCATACCTTGTTACGACGCAGTATCATGCTGCAAACAAAGACTTTATGAATGCATTTCTAGAGAAGTGACACCAGGAGATGTCTTCTTTCCACCTGTCTGTCAGATAGATGATCATTAGTCTGAATGATCCGTCTTGTCTGCTGCACTTGCCTACGACCGCCAAGCCCATTGATCATGTCCCTTCCACCTTTGACAAAGATGCGGTGAAGATGCTACTAATGCATCACCGTGCCATTCTAACAAAGGAAAGGCCACAATGGCGAAAAGGGCAGGTGCCAGTGTGAAGTTGACATGGTTGGCAGACTTGTATCATTGGCATGGTGAGTCAGGGTTGTGTGTTTGGGTTGACACAACTTATTTGTTGCACTTGATTGACAATACGATATTTGCCAACAAGTCTTCGACTCACATCCATGTCACCTACCTCATGTACATCGACAACCTGGATGCTTGCCACGAGTATGCATGGGGAGTAGTTGCACTGACATACCTCTACGATCATCTCTCCTATGGAAGCCAATACACCAGCAAACAATGTGGAGGTTACATGACGTTACTCATGGTAAGTAAATTATTTTATTATTATTTTCTTTACTACTATAATTATCTTTTAATGTTTTTTAGAGTCATATATGTTTGTGCATCTGCCTAGTGTTGCCTATTCATAGTCGACAAATTATGATGTGAAGGACCTAATAGCCAGCAGATGAAGGCTATTGAGAGGTTTCGGGTGTGCTCTTCCAGTCAAGGAGAAATTGGATGAGTTGTTAATGGATGATGTCGTTTGGGGTCCATATGATTCGAACAGGGGTGTGAGGCCTTTCGCACAACAAACCCTTTTTCTCTAGATTCATCATATGTGAGACTGATGTGTGGCCTTATCGTTCGAAGAGGGTGCTGAGGCAATTTGATCATGTATTGAGGATTTCACGTCATCCACCTCCTCGTTTTATGCATCAACTTTGTGATAAGGTGTGGGTAGAGGGCAACAATATATCATTCCTTTGGGCGATGTTGTGCCACCTAGTGGTCCTTGGGCTTGCACCTTTGACTTCCTACCTTGGTTTTACAAGGTTTTCCACCCTTATACCATTCCGTCGAAGGATGGACCACCACCACGTGGTTCTGTAAGGTTACCATCCATCCCATTACAACCACAACCTAGGCAGCCACTGATAGACTATATATCAGGTGGAGGCTACTCTTGTCGAGTAGTGCAAATTGAATTTTGTTGATTTTTTTTCTTAAATTGTCACTAAAAATATAACTACTAATTATAATTGTTATTGCATGATCGATTCTAGATGGCATCAGAAGCTATGCAGAGCTTGTTGGACCTCAGAGTTGTGCCAAAGGGCACGAGTCATCATCAACTCATACATCAAGCTTTGTAATTGTTGTAGGAAGGCTTAGCAGTTGGGTGCAACTTAGACACACAAAAACCAAGGAAAAGGCCTAGCAAAAATGGTGGCAAGAAAGGTGGTAGAGACACTGATTATTGTATTATTATCATTATTATTATCTTTTGATGTAGTATGTACATTTTTTGTTGTTTAAACACATTATTATCATTATTATTATGATTATTGTATCATCATCATCATTATTATTATTATTATTATTATTATTATTATCATTATCAAACACATTTTTTTGTGTTCCTTAACCGTTTAAACAACACAATGCCTAGTAATAACAATGATCTCTACAATTGATTCACAAAACAAACATCAACACTCATAATGCAAACTTTTTTATTTTCTTAAAAAAAGCAAACAACATACAATTTTTATACAGTAAAAACATGACCTCACAAATTTATCACACATCAAAGTAATGATCTCATCAGCTTATCTTGGTTTCCTTAGTTGGTGCAACAGGCCAAGGATTTCATTTGAAGATCGACCAAAAGTTGCATTCAATTCAATTGGACATTTGTTACTAAATTCCAAAAAGATGAAAACATTTTTGCCACATCATCGTCGTGTTTAAGCTCCATACACTCATATTCAACACAACCATCACCTATGTAAACAAGTTAACGATAAAAAAGAAGAGATAAAATTTTGCAACCTCCGATGACGTCCATAATTGTTTTCCTTAAAGCATAAAGCAACATGTTCTCACCTATTGTAATGATTTTAGGACCATTAGAATATTCAAACATTATCATTTTAGATGATGAAATCATGTCATCATTGCAATACACAATAACATATACACTCTTCTTGTTTTAAGCAATATGGTGAATATCAAACATAGGTGTTGAGTTGCATCAAACCCATATTGTTATTTATATTAGATGATTTATTGTTCTCTCGTGAATCATACTAACAGTTGAGAAAAATAATGTTTAGTTAATAAATGCAGTGTTATGGTGTTCAATCAATAAAAAAACTAAAAATATATTTTTTTCTTCAATTTTTGAAAAAACACTACAATGGAATCAAGATTTTGTTGTTTAACTTTTGTTTTATCACAATGCAATCAAGATTTCATTGTGATGTGAAAAAAAAAACAACAATGGAATTTAGATCCCATTGTGTTAAGGGGGTGCCAAAAAAAAATATAACAATAAAATCATGATTTTATTATTATAACTCTGGTGATAAAAAAATATACAACGAAATTGAGATTTCATGATACATGTATATAACAAAATCGTGATTCTACAGTGATAAGGGGGATGCAAATTTTGTTCAAACAACAAATTCATGATTATGTTGTATATTTTGTTCAACGAAGTCATGATTTTATGGAAAGGATAATTTTGAAATAAAAAATGATCCCCCCTTGATAAAGCCAAAAGTAATTACAATGGGACAAGTAGCAATTACTCGGAAGCAAACACGGTAATAGATCATGTTTTCGGCCAACTTTGGCTACCCAGGTCCAAATGAGCTACTAAAGCATATGTAGGCTCCCAGTTAAAAACCCAACCATCTAAGTAGAAACACAACAGTCTTCATAGTTGAGAACCTTCTGTTATATCAAACTTAATGTAGGTGCGAAGCACAAGAAGATGATCACAAAACCGTTAGCACTTAGCAACGAGCCCCACAAATCAAGGGGATGGATATACAAGTATTTTTCACACATTAACATGTTGGAAACACCGCATAACCAAATGAAAACCTCATAAACAAGCTTAAGACACATAAGGTAAGGGGATTCTAACTTTATACTCTTTATCTCCTCCTGCAAATAGCCACCAGAGCTTAGCTCCTACAAAGCATTGAAGATTTCACACTGAATATTCGATCCCTTGGACTGAATATTCTAACTTTATACTCGTTTTTTAGAAGGATTTATTGGAAAGCATCTCTTTTAAAACAATATTACTAGAAGGAATTTGTTTTATAATGGTTTTTTAAATTGACTTGTGAAGGCTTTGAAAAAACATTGCATTTGTAGAAATGTATTTCCTACTGAGTTCAATCATATAAATAGGTTTATCGTGTTTTTTTTACTAAAAAATCTTCACTTGCTATCCAGTGTTAAGAGCGTTTGTGTAAGAAATGGAGGCAGTGTTTAATCGAATTAAAATTTCTCCCAATATGAATTTAAGGATCTACATAGATGAAAGTTGTTTGATCATATAAGGGGATACTAGGGCATTTGAATCTTACACCCTCTTATTTAAATCATGCACATTCCATTGCATCTCATTCAGGACTTTCCGAAATATGATTGGAGGGTACGATTCAATAGTCAGAACCCACGAAACAAATGTTTGGTCAACGTAGTTGATCATGTTTTTGTAATTTAAGACTTTGTTTGGTTTTATTTGGATCACTCATGGCCCATAAATTTTTGGTCCTCGTATGTAACAGCCCTTGATTTCTATGAAACAGCCCTAAAAGGAAACTTTTGATAATGCATTAATTGTTGAACTTCATTCACGCATAAGAATCCAGATGAGAAATTGCCAAGAGCACCTTGATTTCTATGCATTCGCGAAGAATGAATACTTTTCTAAACTGTCCAGATCGGTGATCTAACTAATATTTGGTCCAACACGCTAATTCTATCCTATTTAACAACTATGATAAAATAAATTATCAAGATAGTAGAACGCTTTAGTTAAATTAAAGTAATTTAAAATTGAATTCATTTGGTATCTTTATATTTTAGTCATAGTATACTATATTTGTTCTGTATAAAAAATATCTGCTAATGGATGCTCAAATACTATTACTTTCAAAGCTTAATATAGTCTAAAAAAAAGGATCGCCTTTTTTTGTCAAATGTATTTTCAATAAACACATTGTTTATAGCAACCTTCATCAATTATACTCAATTTTGTTTCGTTTGATACTTTCTGCATCTCATGTCACATTACACTTCAATTAATTAAAGTGTCCTATTTAAAAGTGCACAGCTTTCTTAATATTTATTTTTTTATTTACAAGAGTTCAATTTGAAATCTTAATACATTTTTAGCCACACAACTCAAACCCAAAATTCTTTATAAAAAAATTAATCTCCTGTCACTAGATCCAACATTGGTCATCAATCATATGTTCTTACAAAATAGTATTGTGATGATTTATTATATTATTTTCCCTTTTTGTCACAAAGTGAAATTTTAGAAATGCATATTTTAGATAGTTTATTACCAAATGGTCGATCACACAACTTCCAAAAGCGTATTCATTTTTCATTTTTTTCACTTATTGAACTCCTCATTCTTTTCTATGAAGTCCTTGGAACGTTTTACCAAAGAAAAAATATTGATACTATTTTTAAGAGCCCGTCGGCGTTGGTTAATCCTTACAACTATTAGTTGATTATGGATCCCACCATATATGATTTAATCAACCCAAATTAAACAAATTGTTAGTGCTAAGTACAGTGCATTCTCACCAGGCCAACACTAACCTCTTCAATCATTATAAGTTAAAGGATGTAACTGGGCATTGGATCTCAAATATTTCCAATTGTTACAATGAGGATTTCGTTATTCATTTTCCTTCTATTGATGTATTTTTACCCTTGCCCCACCCTCTTAACGAAAAAAGGCCAAAAGAGCACCGACTCAGGTAGAATTTATAAAGGGAGGAAAAAAATCAAAAGAAAGATTCAGTGTCTTTGTTTTTTTTTTTTTTTCATTTTTAAATTATATGTATTCTTTATGAAATATAATCTTGTTCAGATCTTATAAAAGTAGGATGAATAATAAATTCTTTATCTAAATACTTAACACAACTACATATTTAAAATTACTTATTAAACTAAAAGAATCTTGTGCTAATTCACAAAAGAATCAATTTCTATAATAAATTTCAATGTATATCTTTTTTATAAATAGAATACAAAGTCTTCATTCAAATGTGCATTAAATTTATGTATAAAAACCATGTAACTAAAGTGGAAAATATTATGCCAAACTAGTCATTGCTTAACCCATATGTGCCTCATGTCACATTCATATATGCTCATAAAAGTGAGGAGGTGTGGCCATGTGAGCCCCCTCTTCAAATAAGGGTGTTGCGGACACGTAGCTGATGATTGAAGGCTTTGTGTTAGCACATGGAAATGAGTCCAGACAAATCATGGATGAACTAATGTGAAAGTTGAAACTATGAGGGGGATCTTTTAGAAAAAAGATACCCCCAATTCCTATGAAGAAGTGATTCTAAAGCTAGCACAGAATGTCACTATCCTGGACCATTTAAGGAAAGTCCATGACATTGAAAAGTCTACACCTAGCACTCAACAATCCTAATCTAGAAGTCCCTTTGGATTTTAGTTGCTGCCAATACATATATCCGTGCAAACATTTTAGTCAGACTCTTATATTTTCTTGGCTTAGCTCCAAGGTGGATTAAAAGTGACAAAACCTGCTGTCAAAATGTTCACTGGTTCACCTTGGTGAGAAAGATTCGTTTGAATACACCAAAACCGAAAAAAAAAAAAGATGTGGGTGACTTTTCATTAGATGGGCTACTGAGATAATGGCCAAGATATTATACTTGTTGTATATGGAAAACAATTCTATTCAAATAATATAGGATCATTATGAGTGTTAATATTTTATTTTGAATATTTAACCTAATTGTATATTAGGAATCTAATTTAAAATCACTGTTTAAGCTGAAACTTATATATTAGCCTAATGGTTGAAAAGAAGGGGGGTGTTGGAATAATTTCTAACAAAAGAACATGTGTTGGAACAATCACTAATTAAGTAAACCCTCTAACAAAAACTAATAAACTAATATTTGTCAATAAAAAAGAAACTGAAATAACCTTGTATCCAAAATGGGCATATTCTTCAAATGATTCTATATTTGACCATGTTGCTTGAATTTTGTGCTCATCTTAGACAAGAAGTTTGATTATTGAACCAACAATTCTAATAGTTGATCAATGTATCATGCACATAAAAAGATATTGAATATTTTACAACACCAATTAATCGAATTCTCTTGAAGTCTTTAAGTTTTTAGCTCAAGTGAATTACTCTTATTGTGTAACTCGAGAAACATTTTTAAAAGGATAAAAAAAAAGGTCTATTTGTGTTGCATATGGTCAAAATGATTATGTGGTTTCATAATCTAAGAGCTAATGATGGGTGAGATTTTGACAATGATCCTTAATTATGGGGCAAATCTTAAATTTGGACTAGTCTTCTTGTATCATATCAAACGAAGAATCATATGAACATAACATTCCTTCTAGGTTCCAAGTGCAATCCATTACATTGCAAGATTAAGTAAATATTGGGCAAGTCTTTGGACTAAGTGTACAGCATAAATGCACTAACTAGCATGCAAAATCATTGATGTGAAGAAAATTTAACCCAGAGAGGTTTATGCTCCAAGCATAATTTGTTTGGTTTCTCATAATAGATATGTGATAAGCATTAAAAAACAGTTTATGATTAGGATTGTCACGTAGTTTAAATATGGTGAACAAAGTGTTTTCTCATTAATAAAGAAAAAATAAGAAGCTGCAGATACTAGACAAATTGTCTGGCCAAAATACAGTACCACCATCGATAAATCCTTGTGACTAAAACTAATATATGTCATAACATTGATGCGCCATTGGTCATATAAATGGTCCATTGTTGCCAATTAAGCATTAATGACATTGACACTAAGGTTCTACTCTCACTTGCTATCTCTATCTATTTTCCACACACCGACAAGTTTAGGCTTCCAAGTTTGAACAATAGTGAGGAAAACAACAGTAATTTATCTCTAATATCCCACATAACTTTCACTAGTTGAGATCTTCTATGCAGGTGGGTTTGTCACGGTAGGCAGCACAATTAGGGAGAAAGAGAAGGGCTACATATGCTAGTCTTTTTATCCACCCACCATACATATATTATTTCAGTAATCAATTAATCACCAGTGTACAATTAAGCTAAAGGCTTATGTAAGTGAGAATTGACATTTACCAAACAAAATGTCACATTTAAAGGAACTATATATGCCTGTTTTGTGCAAAAGGTAGTCTTACCTATGCCTTATTGTCTGCTCTTTAATAACTTTTGAGACTTTCATTTGCTTGCAAGGGACAAAGAGTTTGGAATTGAAGTACTCTTTTACCACAAAAAATGTTCAAGCAAAGAGAAGCAGGGAAAGGGGTCCCCATATCTTACATTACTTTCACAAGTTAGAGAGAAAGAGAGATATGAAAATGAAGAAATAAAGTACAGGAATAGAAAGAACCTTGCACATTTTCTATAGTGCATTCTGCAAATTTGAAAAGTTGATTTTTCCAGTGGAATGAATTAACATTTAGGCAGAGAAATGAGGCCAGAAAAGGGTTGGAAAAAAAGTTTGAAAGCAATAATTATTCAACTCTCGTCAAGCCAGTGCAATCATGCATTCTGCTTGAAATTCATCAAACTTTTTAAGGAATATGTATCATGCCATTTTGCCACAAGATTAAACCAATAGGCATTTTTGTTTGCTACCATTCATTCATTCAAATCCTGAGTGTCAGATTTGTTCACTAAGAAGAAAAAAATGATGATATAATATGGCATTAACTGGGGTCACATCCACAAGGCCAAAAAGGAATAACAAGGGTCACATCTACTAATGAGAGCTCAGGGTTTGTTCACAAAGAAAGAAAATGATATAGTATAATGAACTGTTAACTCTGTTGTGGCCACATCCACAAGCCAAAAAACAACAAAATAAGACACACCTACTAATCAAGTATACATTTCGATCAAACTTAATATCATTATGTTCCGGTTGTGTGATTATAATTAAGTACCCAAAACTAGATGAAAAATTAGGTAGGCAGGCTACCTCAATCCACACAAAAAATGTGCTATATCTTTTCTTCCTTAATTTCTTTATTAAAATCATAAATATCCTCTACTTGTTTGAGTAAAAATATTTATGTGATAATTTATTTTTACTAATATCTATTGTGTGATATGATGGACAAATAATTATATTTTTTAAATACGTGGTCAAAAGTTTATTCTCATAAATAAATCTTCCTATTTTATAAGATTAATCTCTGTATGTCTGAAACATAATTAAAAGGAAGAAACATATACAAGAAATTAAAAGACAAAAGTCACCTTCCAATTGAATTTCAAAGAATGACCAAATGTGTCTGTTACAATCACACTAATAATTTGGTTTTGAAAGAAGTGTTGAAGATAAAACCACTGCAGAAGCATGTTTATATAATTGAAGCTGGGTAAGACGTACACGTATATAAAAAAATGCACGTAATTAAAAGTTCCAAACATGCGTTTTTCAAATGATTATAGCACAAGAGTGTATGGTATTTTTAGGACATAATCTCATCATGCCTTGAACCGTGTTAATTGTTTTTATTTTAACATATATTATATGAGAACATCAACAACTAACTGGTTGGTCCAAATCATATTAAAATTAATCTCCTTAAATAATATCTCACATTTAAATTTTAAAGATGAAAAAAATATGATTAAAAATAAAAAAAATTAATAAAAATTAATTATCGATAAAATTGATAAATATTTCATACTAATAACATCTTAAAAAAATAATATTATACAATGCTAGAGAAGAAAAAAAAGGTAGAAGATTTAATAATTCATCAACAGTATTTGATTCAGGTTAAAAAATTGCAGGGCTCAGCTTATGAGATCTCGAATCCCCAACTCCTATCCCACGTTGATTTGGATGAGATTTGGTTGCTTGCTATTTAACTTTTCCAAAAGGAGAGCCATGCCAACCATGAACCAACTCTTACTAGCCACTAATAACAATATTTATTAAATTCATATCATATTTCTAAAGTTCAGAACTTAATTTTATTTTTTATAACATGGGACCAATCAATAGGGCCTCCACATAAAAGGGTACAAAATCATATACAGGTGGCAACACTCAATTTGTTTGGTTCTTGGCATTTCCAAAATACATAAATAGGAGAAATGGTACTAAGGAATCACATCCCTTCTCTGTAAGGCTGTTGGCTTTTATAATCTTTACTTCCTTGGACTATATCCCTCTCCATGTCTGTCCATGGTTTCTCATAACTTGGACTCATTTGTATAATCATACGAGATTTTTAATATATTTAATGAAAAAGAGAGTCTTTCCACTAATTTGTAGAATTAACAATTTCCCATGTTAGGTTCCTGTGCTACATCCACTCTTTTTTACTTCTCAAACATAAAACACCAACTGTACACTTGTCGCTTTCAATATTTTATTTAATAACATGATTTGCGTACACATAAAAAATTTCTTATATTACCGGCTTCCACATTTTTTTAAAGTTTTAGCTTTTTTACCCCAAAATTATTAATATTAAACAAATTTAAAGTATTATTGATTATATTTTCTACCTATTCCACTATTCCCTACTTAATAATTACTATACTACTAGTAATTTATCACAAATGAGATATTAAATAAATATTTTAATCTGAATACAGTAATAATTTATATTCATTAAATATTACTTAATTTCTATACATTAACTTTATATATGTGTGTGTGAGAGAGAGAGATTTAGTTTTTCTTTTTTATTTAGAGAAAAGAGTTCAATATCAATATGAGAATATTTATAACAATTCATATATATTATTTAGCCAACAAAATTAGATCCCTTAGTATTATATATATGAAATATACATGGTAAAAAATTCAAGAAATCGCATCAATAAATAAAAACATTGAAAGAGCTTTAAAGTCTAGTATTTATTTTAACTTATAACATCTCTAACGAGAAGTTGAGAACCTACACAGTTTCTAATTAAAGCAAAAATCAACTTCCCAATCTCGTTTGTACGACGTTTTATTTATTTATCAAACCAATTTACATTAGAAATAATATAACATACGGCCTAATTCACTTCAAATATTCATTTATAAATGTTAATATTTTATGTTTTTGGAAGTTGCATTCTGTGGACAAGTAACTTAACTAGTACATCATACTTCTTATCACAACAATCTATTTTAATTAATTGAACAAAATGCATAAATATTATAAATCTTTAAATACCTTATTCGATTTCTACCCATAAAAAAAAATACTTTTTTATCACAACAACATCCCGTTCAAATCTAAGGGTTAGTACCTCACTGATCCGTGCGTGTTACTAGTTACTCCACTTACATATAAATATAAGAGATTCCACCACCACTCTAAATCTTAGGTCTATTGTTATTACAGTTTCCAATGTGAACTAATAATGACATGAGAGTAAAGAAAAATAAAAAAGGGTCAGTCCTTGCTTGTTAAAAATGGAGACATGTTCATTTAAAAGTGCTGTTATTCTTACTAGATTTTCCTTACTTTCTTCTGTTCATGAAGATCTATGTGTTAGCTCCTAGTCCTTCAAAAGTTTCACCAAGTTAATGATCTGGTAAAGACTCATGACACTCTCGGTCCAAAGTAGTTAGAACCTATAACATGCAAGTTGTAAATTTAATGTTGTTGCGTTATTGTTTCATCACCTTGTTAGTTATTGTTGTTGGCTCACAACAGGAAGCAAGTTTAAGCTAACGTAATTAAAGGGCTGGGAATAATTACATACAACATTTAGATAAAATTATAAGTTTTTAAAATGAAATTATAGATAATGGTATCCCTCAACTTTAAGCTTTCCATCTGAGACGAAAATGATCCGTTTTAACATTATTTGACAAATAACACACCTCCAATTAATTGTGAAGAAAATGATTGTATCCCAAGAGAAAATAATGAATATAATACTATTGAGTTTTTATTATTAAACCTAATTTCATAATTTGTACATATTGAAAATACAAAACCTAATTAATTACAAAAAGTACCAAAACCTATCTTATATTCAACAAAACTAATTAAAAAATTAGTCGAAAACGGAAAGTTAACTGATAGTAAAAAGTTAAAAGCTGATAGTTGGAGTTTTTAAGCTAGTTTATTAAATTATAAATATTTAATAAAATTAAGTAGCTGAAAAATATAAAATGATATATTTTAAAAAAAATATTAAAGAAATTAAATAAATATTTTAAGGATAAAAAAAATAAATTATAAAAAGCTAAAAGTTAAAAACTATATTTTAAAAGATGTTACTTCAAGTAATATTTTAAAAAATCTAGTAACTACTAAAACAATACTATAAATTACTTAAAAAAAACTTATTTACAATAATCAAATAAATTTTTCGGTTAATAAAAATATTACAAGTGATTTATCGAATATATCCTAATAGTATATAATCTATTGCCAAATCTAAAGAATGCCTATCAAATATTAATCTTTGAGCCTATAAAAATATACAGTATTTGTCTTTGAGCCAATACAAAATATTAATATTTGAGCCTAAACATTACATGTTTTTAATATTTCCTATATTAGAACTCCTCTGTGTCCATTGAATTATTTTCATAGTATCAACTATCAAATACTTGGTCATGGTAATACGATAACTTTCTAAAGAAAAAGATATCGACAAATAAAACACTAAAACTAAATGAGAAAATACATTATGAAGATAAATAAGAACTGATTACTTTCAATCTCTTTCAAACCAGCTTGAGTACTACATTTAAGAATATGACGGGGCAATGACAATTGTTTTTATTGCTAAAGATAGTAGTACTTTCACTTAACTTTAGGCCTTATTTTTGTTTTAATTAATTTTCTTAGGAATAAGTTATAGACTTAATCTTTTAAATGATTTTTTCATTTACAGTTTAGGCTATAATGAATTTATAATACTTGTTCAAATAAGCTTTTTCTATCTCTTTTTATTTCCTAAAAAATAGATTAACTAACCATTAACTATACATATAGAAATTAATTCATCTAATAATTAAATTTAAGAATTCAATTATAAATAGATAGAAATTAAAAGATAGTATTATTTGAATTTAATTTTCATGCATGTGTAAATACTTTTGAACTTTAGATAAATTAAAAACCACTTTAAATATAACTTTTAAAATAATTATTATGAAAATCAACCATGTTTCTGAAAACACTATGAATGCATTCTAATTAATTTTAGTATTATTTACCTATTTCATATGAAATAATATATAGGTATTAATACAATTGTAAACCCTTATTAAATCTCAATCTTATATAATTTGACCTTAAAATTAGTTAAACTTTACTCCTTCTAAATATTACACTTTTTTTTTGTCAAACATAACATTAATATAGAATATTTATCTCTATCGATTCATATCAACTTATTCTTAACTTCAGGCTATTTTATAAAATTCTTTAAATTTTTTGGGCATGAATAACCTTTCATAATTTTCTCATTGACAAGAGAAGACATAAACAAATTCGAATATCATATATATTTGCAATAATTTATGTTGGACATTAACTCTTGAAACCGATGCTTTTTTCGCCTTTGTTTTCACATTTCATAGGCACTACAAACAAACAATAGAGTATGATGCATAAGACGTTGAGGTTATTTACGCAAAGGGGGTGGCATTGCCATAGACAATGTATCTTCTTTTGATGTTCCCTTCTCTCTCTCCCTAAGAACCTAGACAATGCATCCAATAATAATAATAATAATAATAATAATAATAATAATCCTTAGTGCAAGACCCATATGGTTTGTTTTTGGTTTGGAATGGAGTTTTTTTTTTTTTTAATATTGTTGAGGCAAAAAAGAAATGAGTAGATGACCCCAGCTAGATTTGGGGGCCTTGACCAAACAACAAAGGAAAATTTTTTTTTAAAAAAAAACCCTCCTTAAAGGTGTAATAAAGGACAATTCAATAAGATAAGAGAAAAACACCAACTTGCCCAAAAAAAAAATGAAGAAAAAAAGTGGGATAAAAAACAATGATTATTAATTTCTCAAAGTTGAGGAAGAGGAGCTTAAGGGGCAGGTCTTTAATTATATTAGTATTGTATTAGTAGTATTATTTTACCGTAGCTGTGGCGGTGGTTAATCATCAAAAGCTCTCTTTTTGATGCGAGCGTGAGGTATATAAATGGAGGCTCTTTTTTGCCATTACCCTTTTGCTTTGCTCTCTCTCCTTCATGTACACATTGGTTTGTTAGCTGTATTTTCCCCAATTTCTACCACCCTTTATGTTATTTTCTCTTTTCTCTCTCTAAAAATCAAAGCTTTGAAATTTTGTGTTCTCTCTCTCTCTCTCTGTGGCACAGTGAAATGCAGGTTTGTTATGGAAGGAAGGAGGAGGGAGTTTGAAGAAACCCCAAATTGAATAAAGTGGTTTTGATTTGAGGGAAAAGCTTGAATGGAAGGCAGGGTTCCAAAAGTAGGAGGATCAAAAATTGGTATCTTTCTCTTCCCACTTTTGAAGTTGGGTCCTTTTTTTATTTATTTATTTTTCTTTCTCTGTCTTGCAGGGTTGGGGGGTTCTGTAACTCTGACTAGGGCTTGAATGGGGGGTATTTATTATGCTGAAATCAATGTTGTTTGCATAATTGACTGCTTCCATGGACTTCTTTTCAGCTCTTTCTTTGAACAGTCTTTTTTAGCCTCTTTTTCTCTCTCTTTTTCTCTTGGGGGGGCCTTTATGATTTTTGGTACTTCCAAGTTCAGTGTTGGCTTTGGAAATGGTAGCTGGAAACTCGTGTGAGAGCCTTTGGTACCATCTTTTGGGTACTTGGAATTTGTTCTAGCCCTTTGGCAATTTCTCAGCATCATTAACTGAAGCTGCTCTATCTCCTTCTTTCTGCTTCTTCTAGCCTTCTCTTTTTTTTTTTTTGCCTCACACACTAACTTGGACAAGTTTTCTAGTTCCTTCAGTTTCTCAAGGGTGTCCTGGATTCTAGTTGATGAATGTCATAAATTCATGTTGGGGGTTGTCAGGCTTCATCTGTTAGTTTGGTTTCTTTGAAATTTCCCCCCACGTTTGATCACTGTTTCATGCTGTACTGGTTAGTGGTTACCATTTGGCCACTGTTGGAGGTACTTTTGGTTAAATTTTGTCTGATTTTGTTATCATTTAGTTTTGAAGAGACCATAGAAAAGAATCTGCTTGTGGGGTGGTTTTGATATCACCTTGTTAAGGAGGGGTAGATATTATGAGTGACAAAGAAAAGTTTGAGGTGGATAGAAACGAGGATCATGTGAGTTATTCTAGCGGAATGCACTCGGATTGGAGATTTGGGGGTTCAAATCTTGCAAATTCTTCGGTAGGTTTTGTTGGCTTGGGGAATAATTCTATGAATGTCAGCAGAGGGGATTTGATTGGTTCTTCTTCATGTTCCTCTGCTTCAATGGTGGACTCACTTAGTCCAAATTACTGGGAAAACCCCACCAGCTCCCAAAAGTTGGGATTTTGTGACATTAATAATGTCCACAACAATGGGGGCTCTTCAAGCACAGTTGCAATCAGAAAAGATGGATTTGGATTTGGAAGAGTTGGTCAGGATCATCATGGAACACTTGAAATGGGTTGGAATCATGCTAATTCTATGTTACCAAATGGACCAGTGATGTTTCCCCACAGTTTATCTCAGTTTCCAACTGATTCTGGATTCATTGAGAGAGCTGCAAGGTTCTCGTGCTTCAGTGGAGGGAATTTTGGTGACATGGTGAACTCATATGGGATTGCTCAATCCATGGGGCTGTATGGAGCAAGAGATGCTATTGCAGGCCATGGGTTGAAATCAGTAATAGCTGGAGGACAATCTCAAGGAGGTGATATGAATGTAGTTGAGGATGTGCCTCCATCTGTTGAGCATCTTGTTGCTGCTAAAGGAAGCCCTCTCAAGAGTGATAGAAGAAGTGAAGGTCATGTTATATTCCAAGATGAAGGGAAGCAATCTCTTGTTAGGAATGCTAATGAGTCTGATAGAGCTGAATCTAGTGATGATGGTGGTGGCCAGGATGATTCCCCAATGTTGGAAGGTACTAGTGGGGAACCTTCTAGCAAAGGACTAAACTCAAAGAAAAGGAAAAGAAGTGGACGGGTATGATTGTAACTTGTGTTTCAGACTTTCAGCTGTATCTACTTTATGTGTTACACCGTGATGCTATTTTCTTATCCATTTCATTGTTTTCCTTGTGGTAGGATGGTGATAATGATAAAGCCAATGGAGCTCAAGAACTACCTAGTGAAGGTGCAAAGGGGAACTCTGAGAATCAACAGAAGGGAGACCAACAACCAATTTCAACAGCCAACAAGGCTTGTGGGAAGAATGCCAAATTGGGGTCTCAAGCTTCTGATCCACCTAAGGAGGAATACATACACGTTAGGGCTCGCCGGGGTCAAGCAACAAATAGCCATAGCCTTGCAGAGAGAGTAAGATTTTGTGAGAACTTATCTGTGATGAAGATGAAGTTTTTTGGATGAAGAATTTCAAATTGGATTTTCACTGCAGGTGAGGAGGGAAAAGATAAGTGAGAGGATGAAGTTTCTTCAAGACCTTGTACCTGGATGCAGCAAGGTGGCTTCTAAGTTTGAAACTAGAAAATTTACTATGTCATATTGTTATTTGTGTTTAGGTATCACTTCCTTTTAACATTGTTTATTATTACTTTCTATGCTTTTAGGTCACTGGCAAGGCAGTAATGCTAGATGAAATCATCAACTATGTACAGTCACTTCAACGACAGGTTGAGGTATGGATGAAAAAACTTATCTCCCTATTTGTCCACTTGTGATTCTTAAGTCATGTAACTGATTTGCACTGTATATTTTGATTCTGCTTAAGTTCAGTACAAAATGTTTATTTCCATAGAACTTATTATTTAGCATGTTTTACTACCATAGCATTCTTCTCTTTTTTTGAAATGACCTCATTTTGAATCATTACTCCTGATTGCTGTTATCTTTGTTGCATTTTGATTAAAGATGCAAGATAAATTGTTTTACCAATTATTCTTTATATATAATTGATGATTGGCATATATTTTTGAAAACCTCTGCATTCTCTTCCAAGTTAAATTGACACACTGCATTTTTCATTTGGCAGTTTTTGTCTATGAAACTTGCTACAGTAAATCCACGGCTGGATTTTAATATTGAAGGACTTCTTGCTAAAGATGTAAGTTGTTAATCTATTTATGTACCAATGAGAAAAGGCTTATACTGAGTACACATGCCTGATTTCACTTTTGTACATTCTGAACATTATATCAGATTCTTCAACAACGGCCTGATCCTTCAACCGCACTAGGGTTTCCTCTAGATATGTCCATGGCTTTTCCTCCATTACATCCACCTCAACCAGGGCTGATTCATCCAGTAATTCCCAACATGACAAACTCATCTGATATTCTTCAAAGAACCATCCATCCACAGTTAGCTCCCTTGAATGGTGGATTCAAGGAACCAAATCAGGTATTGATCCATTGCAATTGTAAGCATTTCAATTCC
Organism: Glycine soja; assembly: GCF_004193775.1. Classification (NCBI taxonomy): domain Eukaryota; kingdom Viridiplantae; phylum Streptophyta; class Magnoliopsida; order Fabales; family Fabaceae; genus Glycine; species Glycine soja. The sequence goes on along the minus strand of NC_041003.1, from coordinate 12,305,635 downwards.
TATGCACATTATTTCTTTGTTCATGTGAGCAAACACTTTGGCTGCTACACCATATATTAGTAGTAATTAAAAATGACAAAGTTGTGAATGGATAATTTTTGCTGTAGATTGCTGCACATGAGGAATGTTGAAAATCCTCAATCCTCCATCCTCCAAACTTACATTTGAGTTTCTGTGGCCTTCCTTTGCTGTTATATAACAAATTACCTATGCTTATGTGAAATTAACTTTCTCCAATGTTTTGCCTGACTATATTTTGCATTCTTTTATTTTCATTCTATGACACCATGTGCAATAGCTGCCTGATGTATGGGAGGATGAGCTTCACAATGTTGTACAGATGAGCTTTGCAACAACGGCTCCCCCAACTAGCCAAGATGTTGATGGTATGCATTGGCCAACAAATAACCCCTTTTGGTAAAGTTACATTTTCTCAATCAAATAACCTTTTTTGCTACATGCTCCTGTAGGTACTGGGCCAGCAAGTCAGATGAAAGTTGAACTTTGATGTTTAGTCTTCATACATTAATCTTCACCACAGCACGTATTTTGGCTTTCATTCTCGTCAAATGGAAATAACCAAGCTTAGAGTTTTACACATGACTTGTCAAATTTGAAGGCCATGGTCTCAAATCTCAATTCCCTGCAATATATTTTAGATGAGATACTACTGAGTAATATTCTGGTGTTTAGGCCTTGGAGGGCAGTCACATATCCTTGCAGAGGACTGACTCTCGGTTAGAGAATGTAGAGCAGTATTCATGAATGTTTCCTTTTTTTTTCAAGCGTGAATATATGTATCATATGTTTAGAAGTGGAAGTCTATTTTATCAAAAAATAGGTTTGCGCACTAAATATATTAAAGAATGTAAAGACAGGATCTCACTGAGTCTGATCAACTAGGAGAAATGCTAAAGCAAATTTTTTAGTTGGACTGAGGCATAGTCTACAAAATGCTATGAGAACCTGTTCATGGTTTTGATTTGATGCTTGCTAGGTGCTTGCTTGCACATAATGTAATGTTTTTTCTGCCCAACAATTAGCTATGTTACATTCTTTCATGGAACATGGTGGGATTTTAGAGGATACAATATAGGGAGCTTTTTGTTCAAACTTCAAAGTCTTTCGTTGCATTGTAGTTATCATTGAGTTAGATACCAAGTGCCACATTCAGAATTATTATATCATGGCCTATTGAGCTTAAATCCGTGACATTGGTCAATACCCTGCATGTGGAAAGAGAGGGAATAAAGAATAGAGGGGCAGCCTTTGAGTAAAGGGATACAATAATTTTTTTAAAAGTTTGGATACTATTAAGGATACAGTAAGATATACTAATGTTTCTATTTTAGCTCAAGCAAAATTATTTAAAGAAAAAACTACTTTTGAAGCGACTAAAGAGTTTGTTTCCGGTATTAGTAAATCAAAATTAATTAATAATAAAGCTTGGTGTTTTACAAAAAATAACATGTACTTGAATACTGAATAAGCATGCAGGTACATGTCATGCGTATCTAATATGTATTGTATAGGATATGTACACGATATGGGGTAAATATTAAGTGTACTCATACATTAAATCTTTACTTGTAAAAGTTAAACTTCGTTTTGCCTTAGCCTCTGACAAATTAAAATTGCAATAGAACCCCTGGCTGCTTTGAGGTAAACAGCCTTATTTGAAAAAAATACTACCACAAATTATATGATGTGTATAATGAGTTATTCGTGAAAAAAAAAATATTGGGACTACTCAGGAAAATAAATAACGGGACTAGTGTTAGTTAATGGCTTGTGTAAGAACAGTTCATAGATAATTTTTTAGTAAAAGTTACACCTTGACAATTAGTATTCTTGATTTGACAGTTTTTTTTTTTTATCTCAAATAGTTGAATAGAGAGAGAGGGAGAAAAGCCTTAATGTCAAGTATCATCATTTTAATAAAGGAAAAAAAATTATATGTAATTTTATATATTTTTAGTGTTGTTTTCTAATAAAAATGAAGTTTTACTGACATTTAATATAAATCTTTATTTTGTACATATTACTGAAGTGAAATTTCAATTTGAAGAGAGAAAAAAACAGTTACTTTAATAAAAGACAGTTCCTTTAATAAAGGAATACATACACTTGTAACAGCGGAAATGTTTCTCATAAAAGTGACGATGCATGGAAATTCTTGTTTTTTTAAATACCTAATAAATACTATTTATCTCTCTCTCTCTCTCTCTCTCTCTCTCTTTTTTAAAGCAATTCTCTTTCTCTCTTTCTTCATGTAAAATTATATTACCTATAAAACTTAAATTTTTCTCACTTTTTTGGTATCTATTGGCATATTAAGTGTTGATGTATAGTTCTTCTCATAATTCATGTGAGGTGTGTGGTTGTGCAAATATCCACATCTGGGAATATATATAACCTAACCCATAGTGATAAATGCATAAAATTATTACAATCTTTCATGAGCATATATAACTAGTGACACACCTATACCACTCTTTTAGCATCTCTATATGGTTCTCCAGGATTGCATGTTCAATGAGTCCAAGGTCAACACTTATCAAAGACCAAATGAATTATGACTTCATAGCCAAACAAAGGCTCTGGCACATTTGGTAGGGAGGCATGCATATCTGACCATTTCAATTCAGGTTTAATGTGGGGCTCAGGGCTGACACCAAAATCTGTTAGGCAATGAAAGATCCAAATCAACATGACTTGATGGGTTCTGATTAATGAAGTCCATCATAAATACCCCCAACCTGTTTCCCAATCATGGCCATCTGCAATCGAGGCAAGTGCCTCAGTAATATCCCCCCTGCCCCACTCAAGATACAGCATTTTCAAAATCCATTTCTATTGACATTATGACAAACCAAGTTAATACTATATAGAAGAATAAAAGCATTGGGTCGATGGTGCTCAAATTTTAATTCTAGTCCAACTTTAAAAAGCTTCTTTCTATTTTTTTTTTCTTTTCAAATACCTAAACTTTTGACTGTAAAACTCGACTTAGATTTTTTAAATAAAATTTTAAATTTGAGTCTTGTAAATAATAAAAAATATAATTAAAAGAAAAAATCTCATTAAAGATGATTAATTAAATTTTTTTAAAAATTAATTATTGACAAAATCAATAATAATATTATAACATCCTAAAAAAGGCCTTAGGAACCAAAATTTGGGTATTTTCAATAATTACAGAGAAAAAACTACTGATTTTAAAAATTGGGGAGTAAAAGCAAAATATGGAAAACTTTTAGAAACTGTAAACACTATTAACCAAAAAAAAAAGTTTATAATATTAAATAATATATGTTGAAGGTAGAAAGCGAAAATCATTGCTTGTTAGTGCAAGTTGTTAGGATCTTGAATTTTTGAGTGTTATAAATAATAATAATAAAAAAGTGGTGGAAGGGTTTTGTCCTTTTTCCTGGGTTCGATCCATACTCAGAGTCAGAGTCCAATGTGACTTTTGAATATCAAATTCAAGGTTCTAACACCAAAAATATTTTCAAGGTGGAATCAGCCAGACACAAGGTCAAATTGTGTAGCATAGAATTTTCTCATGCTTTACATTTAGAAGTGCAAAACATGTAAAGTATAGCAGTGGAGATGATGGCGTATAAATACAATAACAAAATAAAATAAAAATACTTCAATCTTTATCTAAAAAAAATGTTGATTAAGTGCTGACAAGCCTATAAAAGTTTTAGGTAAGATGATCAATGAAACAGTGAAGAGTGATACAGAAAGAGCAAGGAAAGTTCAAGGAAATTCTCATAAAAAACAAAAGTAGATTCAGGCAAGAAAGTAGAGTAGACACAATTTAAAGAACTTGTATTCGAACAATTAATGTGCAATGATAGTGAAGGAGCAGATGGAAATAAAGAGTTGGGGGAAGTAGAAGCTTAAACCAAATTTATGCTGGTTTTGCTAAAACCAAAGCCTACAAGTTGAAGAGATAGCTCAACTAATTCCATATTACAATCCTCTATGCCAAAAACCAGAAGTGAAGTTGCTGAACTTTGACCACGAGATGATTAGCTTTAGTATCATTCATTTCATATGAACATACTCATATTCAATTCAAATTCAAAACCTGAAATCTTATAACATTTTCGTTAAGTTTAAGGACAAAGCACTCTTTTACACACACACACAAGCATACACAGATACATATATATATTCAGGAATTCACTGAAAAAAAGAGTTTCTCAAATTACTCCAAAGTATATAAAGTTTTTCTTCACATCATAATGATTATCAACGACCCATTTTCCTTCCTAATTATAACGAGAAGTGGCAAAATGTGAGATCTTTTTAAAAGAAGAAAGCATTTCAAACTGCATATTAAATGTAGTTATTCAACTTCACAATCAACCAACTTATCGAATAAGTGTTTACTTGAACTTCATTACTAAAAGAATTTATATATAGTAATGAATAAAAACTTCGTACCCCATTGCCCGGAGGCTCTTCGCTATGTGAAGGTATGGGGGAGGGATGTTGTACGCAGCCTTACCCTTGCATATGCAAAGAGACTGTTTCCGGATTCGAACCCATGACCAACAAGTCACCAAGGCACAACTTTAACGCTGCACCAGGGTTCGCCCTCTATATATAGTAATGAATACAGATACTAAAATGTTTGAGACACGCCTATAGCTCAATTCAGACAATTAGTTCAAGAACATGCATTTGATGTTCCATGACATATTTTTACTAACCCACATTAGCTTCCAAGGTATATATGTTCAGCTTGATACCATGAACAGTGATTTAACTTTTATTGCTACAATGGTTGCACATTGGCTACCATCTGTGACATTATTGTTCTGTGTACTTGTTCTATCATTCAATTTCAGGCTTAGTCCTATGAACATAAATTATTTACCAATCTCGTTTTGGATCCTAATGACATCCATGTATGATTTTCCTTTTAGCTCACGTTTAAGGAATCCATTGAGGTAATCTGCTACTCCAATCCTTTTGAACAATGCAGGTCTTTCAGGAGTAACGAGGCTTGGTGCTGGACCTATAACTCTGCTCATTTGAGGCCGGTGAAACATGGCAATGGAAATCCTCTCTTTTTCTGAATTGACTATTCCCCGATGTTCAATGCTTCGGTAAATCCCATTGGTCAGTATCTGTCAAAGCATTTACCATATGGTTAAAAATTCTTAAAGGCTAAATGTTAATTTAAATAGAGTGTGCTGTAAGTATAAAGGTTTTCTACAGTATCATCAAATAAATCACATATTGTCATGTATGATAAGTTTGTTAACTTTTATGATAATTACTTTAAAAATCATATCAGAAATGATTTATGATTAATTGACAGTATAAAAAAAATGGTGTATGAAAATCAAACTTAATGTGTATTGTGTACACTATAATTTTTCTTATACTTGCATTGTTCCAAGATTATTTAAATGCCAAATGATAAAAAGATATGAAAATGATTTTGTGCTCTTGTTACCTCCAACATGTCTCCAACGTTGATGACAAAAGCATTAGAGAGTGGTTTAACAGGAATCCACTTTCCATCTTTTCTTATTTGAAGCCCTTCCACTTCATTGACTTGGAGAAGGATGGTAAGGGCACCCGAATCAGAATGCGGATTGATTCCAATGACTCGTTCTGGTTGGGGACATGGAGGGTAGTAATTCATCCTAATTCCTTGGCTAGGATCTTCAAATAACTCTGAGAGTTCATTTGTTTTGATCTTGAGAGCTTTTTTCATAAGGCCAATGATTGTGATGCACATTTTTCTCAGCTCTAAGCAATAGTTCTCTAGATTTTCTCTGCAATGAAACAGAATCTCCTTGAGGTAATAACAAATTAAGTCAATTATGTTGTAGTTAACACATAGAAATTGAAGTAGGCAACCTGAATGGTTGGGGAATCTTAGGAATAAGATGAGGATTCCTTGAATGTAATGGAAATGTGTGAGCATAGAACATGTCTGCCCATTCTAGCTTTTGTTCCTCTGATACAACAAATAACTGGCCAAACCCCTGCATATCCTCTGGTGTTTGCCAAAATTTCTGCTTCTCTTCCATTGGAAGGTTGAAGAATTCTTGAACACCTATCTTCATATTTTCCACCACTGGAGGGTCCACTCCATGGTTTATAAGCTGTAATTAATTTGTTAATTAAAATCGTATAATGCAAATAAAATTACATGTATGCAGCAATGCCTTGAGTGCTACACTCATCTTGAAAGTGAAACCAAATTGTTGGCAAAAGTGTGAGGATTAGATACTCCAAAGTGCATTGCATCAGAGTCTATAGATTTTGCCATAAATTTAATATACACAAATTCAATTTTCACACATCTTTTTTTATAAAAGTAATTGCACCAGTTCATTGGCTTTTTTGTTAGATTTCATGTTGTTAATTACGTAGAACACTGATGCAGCACATTTTCCTTTTTGCAAAATTTGTGGCCTGATTCAACTTCAATCTAAAATCATTTAAGATTATGCTATGGCAAAGTTTTAAATTGCACGATTCGAGGTCATAAATCATAATAACTGCTAATTTTGCTACAATTGAAACCAGTTTAAAACCTAGACAAATTACAAATTATCAGATTTGACTCCCTTAAGGTGAGCGGCAACTTACATTAAAGGATAAACCAACAAATCTTTATTGTGCATTGAGATACTTCCTCTTAAAAAATAAGTGTCGCATTTAGAAAAAAATTTATCAAAAAATAATGTCATATTTAGCTTTTTAATATAACACTAATTGTTTTTTTTCCATCAACAAACCTAATAATATTATTTTAGTTTTTGAATATAATATTAATATTATTATTTTTTATTTAATAAGATTAATTTTATAAAATTACTATTCTTTTTTATCTATTTATTAATTTTTCTTAATTTAAGTAAAACAACTAGGACAACAACATTTATTTTTAGGCAGAGGAAATAATCTAATAGTTGATATTCCAACACAGCAAAGATTTGCTACTTTATCTTCTAAATTGAGTTTTTCATTAAAGTAGCCGAATCCGGAAAAATCAATCGTGCTACATTGAGATTGCCGCGTTAATTATTATTATTATTATTATTGACTACAACCTTTGAATTAAATTTGACTATGGTTTCTTTTACACACAACAAACTAAAGGAGGGGAATTTCCCTGAATCAAACAAAAAAAAAAAAAATTAAAGGAGGAGAATATAATCCAAAACCTGAAAGAAACCCCATTCTTTGCACGCATGGTCCAGCTTCTCTAGTTCACTTGGATCTTCAGACAACAATTGATGCAAGTCTATGATGGGAACTTGTGGTAAAGAAATTGTGTTGGAAAGAATATGTGGATCTTGATTGGCATGAACATATCGTTCTGGAACTTCGATGATGGGTTGTTTTGCTAGCTCCTGAACAGAAGGCACCAAACAAGAAGTTCCATGCATAGCCATTAGCTAGTTGCAATTGAGTTCTATACGATTCTTGTTTTGCTTTGAAGAGGGACATTTAAAGAGATAAGAATCAGATATTCATTATTCAGTACCTGCTCTTGTGGCCCACTTATGTGTCAAGTTACAACAAATCTTTTCCTATTCTGTAACGTAGACTCGTGGGGCTACCATAAAGATTCTAGTTTAATAAGATAATTTGTCTGTTTCATTTATTATCACACTATTTTATTAATATAATGTGGTGGCACCTTAAATTTTATTTGATTCTAAAAATAATTTACACCGTGTATATAAATTAAACTTAAAAAAAATAATTGGACATTATAGAAATGATTATTAAGCGTAATGGTCATGCAATGTCATTATAAAAAAAATTACATACTAATCAATGAGATATCATTCTTGATATAACTTTTAATTTAATTTTTATAAAATTTAATAAACTTATTATATATAATAATTTGTTGCAATGAGATGACCGTAAAAAAAAATATTTTTAGTGCCATTGCATTTTAATTAAATTCGTATATATTAAAACTGATAATGAAATAGAATACAATAAAATAAATATAAAGAATGTGATAGACTTTTTTTTTAAGAAATGAAAGAAAATTGTTATTCAATATACAGGGCAATTTATTGTCCATGATATGAAATTGGCATGAAAAATTAATGAATTTGAAAGAACTTATTTATAAATTATTTAGATTTATTTTATGACAAACACTTGTACCAGTCTTGGAAATAACTTATAAAAACTTATATGATAAGTACTTATTCAACAAGTACATAATTAAATTTTGGATAAAATTGGAAAGGTTGATAACTCTCTTTCGTTCGTTTAATTTGTTTGATGCCTACTAGGTACATTATAAAGAAAATAACACACGACAACCAGTCAAGTTAGATGACAACTTTTTATTTTGTATATGATATGTTAAACTATGCATAGCAGAATTTATGGTAAGCACCAATTTTGTTCATGAAAATATGATTTGATGACATATCAATTCCAAAAGGATAAAAAAAAAAATAGTCTCGAAATGTAAAAATGATAATATATTAATCACGTCCTTAGTTTTGTGCATGGTATTCACAACTGAGAATTGAATTGTGATGGAAAAGAGTGTCACGTGGAGTGTTAAATGGATAAGATTAATTTGTTGTCAAAATATCAAAACTAAAAACCTCCTTCACGATGGCTATGGTGTTGTCGAAGTTTTCTCTGGCGCTCATACGATTTTCACGCTGCATCAATAAAACAAGTCAGGTCATGAAAACCTTCGCTTTCTGGCTTCGCCGGAAAACCTATTTTGTTTGTTAGAAATTGCTTTCGATACGGACGTTCTTTTTTAGCATATCTGAAAGAAGCTGGATCTTCTATTAGGTATTGGGTCTCTGTGTGACGCGATATCAACGTTCTTCAACCTATGCGCCCAAATCTGAAAAAGGAAAACTTGGATCTAACAAAACAACCTCAGACCTGTCTTTCCTTTTCTTGGTTATGATCATTCCTTTTATTATTTGGTGATTTTGCTTTGAAGATTGGATTGTGTCTTGTGGTTTTGCAACGGTGCGAACGACGATAGATGTGTTGGTGAAGTAGCAGTTGTGACAATGGCGGAATTACATTTGTGATGGAGAAAGAGGTAACAATGAAGATGGAGGATATGGGGATTTCACCGTGAGAGAGAAGGGGGATAGTAAGGGATAATTTGGGAAATATTGGAAGAGAAAGTAAAAATAAATATAAAAAAAAGGAAAAAAAATTGATTTCTTTTACCATTGGATTAAAATTTAGACAAATTTAACCGTCTCAAATTGTTTCTTACCATGGGAAACCTAAGTAATTTCCGAAGCAGTCAGTATTGAAAACGCAAACATACTAATGACAAAATTAGTCCTGCGGACTCAACTACACAGTTGACAGTTTATTGTCAAGACATTTGAGTTCTTAGTTGCCACCTAACCAACAAGTTAGTATCATAGACTAAATTAATAACAAAATTAATATGTTGTTATTCTTATATTTTTAGAGATTAATTTTTTTTTTCATTTTTTAAAACGGATACGTCATCGAGTTACACTTTTGAGGAACAAATTTGGATATTTATTCCAAAATTTATGCAAATACCCTTTTTAAATTTTTTACATTATGTTTATGCATTCCAGTTGCTAGTTGCATTGTGATCCTAAATTTTTTTCCCGCTCATTTTTGCTCTTCATATGTAATGTTCAAAATTGAAAAGGTTCAAATATTTGGACGCATGATACTAGTTCCATTTTGTAACCAATTCAAATATTGACAACTTAATTCAAATAGTAATTAATAATTAAAGTGAGTATTCATCAAAAGAGTTAATAATGGTAACCATTTTGACACATTATAAAGTTCTTTTTTTTGTCAAGACCAAAAAAGGACTTGGAAGGCTAATATACATGATAAAGTATTTGATTAGAATGAGACACCTAATGCATTTAAATTGAATACTCTCTCAGTTACGCACTCATATTTTAAATACCCTCTCAATCACATACTCATATTTTGCACATCACATCTTGACTTTGGACATATACAAATGACGAGTACCATTTAATCATAATTATCACTAATAAATCCATTTAAGAATAATTACTTGATTATAATTATCTAAGCATGATTAAAAGGTGTATTATTTAACTAGTAATCAAGAAATGTAGACCTATAAACCTCAGACCCAATAAGGTTAGTATTAAAAGAGGTAAATCTCCCCAAGTAAAAACACAAATTCATTTTTAAATATTTACTATATATCATCAACTGTAAGCCAAATCCTAACTTAAGTGTAAGAATCCTTTTGTAGGTATTTTTCGCTCTTTTGAACTTACATGCACCAGAGGCTTTGACAAGGAATCACTAGAGACGATCCTTCAACACAATATATATATTTGATATAGTAGAAAATCTTTGAACATAAGGATAAGTGTCAGGTCTATTTGTGACATCAACAAATTCAATATATTGAAGCCCTTAAAGAAGGGGTGAAATTGAAAGAGAGTTTCCTAATGTTTTTTCAAAAAATGTACAACTTCAATTCGATCTAAGGAAATCTATATCTATTGACAAGGGGGAGTTATCTAAGTTGCTTGAAGAACATACATTGTCGTTTTGTTGTATCCTCTCGCAATTCATCAGTTCTCATCTGACCTTTTTCATCCCGAATCAAACCACTGTTTTGCTTCTCCAATTTCCTCTTAAGTCTTAATGCTACGCCACTTTCTTCCACCGTAAAACACAATTTTATGTGTAGAGCAGTTTCATGTGTTGCAGAGTTGATCATGAGTTATTCAATAGGATAGTGGGATAGAGAAAGTGGGAAAAGGAGAGGTGCGAAAGAGAGAAAATACATGAGAAGTGAGTAATTTTTTCTTGAGATAATATTTTTTTTTATCGTTTAAAATGTTATGGTCCTATAATGAAAAAAATAAAATAAATATAATTTGTAATAATTAAAAATAATAAAATAATTTTGTAAGGGCTAAAATTGTATTTGTTTCGATCGACTTAAAGATGACTGAATTAACACTCTACTTGTTGTGTCTTTTACTTCAATGTGTCCTCCTTTGATGCTGGGTGAAGTAGTCTTCCGATGGATAATGTATTTGTAAAGGAAATTCCAAAGTCTAAGTAAAATTTTGGCTCACAACAATTAATATCAACAATAAATGAGGGTGAATAGTTGTTGTTACTTCGAGAATCTGATTTCTATTTATACACACTTTTTTGAACCTTGGATCTTGAGCTTTTTTTGAGTGATTACCATCTCTAGATCATTTGACGATCTAATCATGATTAAGGGACTTAATCTCTATCGCCTCTTACTTTGAACTCTATAATCTTGTAATGAAACGAATATGTATTTAATTACTTTAATACTTATCCAGTATTTAAATAAATTTAAATAAGATTTTATAATGTCCTTTTTATTTGATTTGTGTTATTCTTTAATCAGTTTGCAAATTAATTCCAAAACAATTATTTTTGTTCGGTGCAGTACCTCGCTTTTAAGTTAATCAAAGGACGCTTAATATTATTAATGTTTGTCTTGATCGGTGGTGTAAAATGTTGGGTTACAAATGTGAGGTGAGGTCCCACATCGAGTAGAAGTGGAAAGGTTGAGCACCATATAAGTGAGGAGAAGACCCATAAACCTGAGCTTTAAGACTTTGGGTTAGAGTGTGGTATCAAGTGTTTATCATATATCTTACAAAAATTTTGTCAGTATCCATTTACGTCTGGTTATTGGTACTTCGAATTGAATTTAAAATAAATGGTATGAACCTCGCCTTGCACGTTGTCTAAATTTTTTAGTATCACAATTCTCATCTCCAACAATCTAATCAATAAAAAAACTTAGGCTAGGTTCCTATTTTTCAAATATCACAAGACATAAATTTGTTAAACCACTTTAGCTTTTTTTTTTAAGGTATCATAAGAGAAGTAGTGAAAAGAAAGTTACCATAACAGAAATTATTAGGTATGGGAGCACCTAATAATGAGTCGATACAAAAGGGGTCAATACTCTTTGGCAATTAGCTGTTCATTAGGGATCTTTTCTTATTTTCTTTTATGTACAGGTTTTATTTTATTTTTTAATTGATTTTTTATGCATGATCGATAGTAAAACAATTTGTATATTATTAACCAGTTATAATTATTATTACTATGCTTTTTAAACTAATTATTATAAAAGTAAAAAAAATAAAATTGGACTAGATAATGTTTGATTAGATCAATTGATAATTGTTATGTATACGTAAATTATCTAATTTTTCTCTCTTTTATTGCTTCTTTTTGTGTTAAACACTAGAAATTTAATATCTTCTAAGTTTTTATCCGGTAGGTACTAAAACTAATGAATTTATAGTGTTTTGGTGATATACTTTTTGTAGAGATATAACATAAAGCATGAAAGAGAGTTGAAGAACTAAAGAGTCGTGCTTAGCGTGACAACCTCGCTTAGCGTTAGGGGTGGGAATAGGCTAGGCCGGTCTACAAGGGCCTACGACCTGGCCTACATAAAGTCTGGTCTGGCCTGACCTATTTAATTAAAAGGCTAGGCTCAAACTTTTTTAAAAACCTATTAAATTAAATAGACCAAGACTTAGGAAGCCTTATAAGCCGGCCTATATATATATATATATATATATATATATATATATTATTTTTTGGGTACAAATAATATTTTTTTTAAAACTAGCAAATCTCATTCCTATAATTAAGTAAAACTTTAATGACAAGGTGTTAGTCATGTGTTCCTTTATATTTCTCATTATTTTTATTAGTTTTCCTATTTCTGTTAACGGTTCCTTTTTCTATTCCTATTAGGTTTCCTTTTTCTTTTATTACGTTCATGTATTTTAGAGCAAATAAAAATCATATCTTATCATATTCTATTACATTCCTATACAAAAATCATATCTTATTACGTTCCTATACAAAAATCATATCCTTTTTCTATCAGGTTTCCTTTTTTTTTTAATTTTCCTATTACGTTCCTAAGCAAACAAAAATCATATCATTTTCACTTCAAGTTTTTTGATAGAGGTAACTAACATTCTGTGTAGTCCACCGAGGTAATGCTCTAATTTTCTCTCATTTCCTTATAACGTTTCCTTTTCCTATTCCTTTTAACGTTTCCTTTTCCTATTACGTTTCGCTCTGTTGAAGTAAAATAGAGAACACAACAAACAAAAACTACAGAGCAAACAAGAATCGTATCATTTTCACTTCAAGCTTTAATAAAGGTAAAACTTCAAAACCTTGCCATTTTTTTTCTTTCATCTTGTTATTTTTTTTTTTGGTAAAAACAACTAGGAATATTAAAGATTTAATGTGAAGAAGACTTTTAAATAGGCTTTTAAATAGGCTATCAGGCCAGGCCGAGCCAAAATAAAAACATTTGATAGGCTATAGGCCAGGCTCAGACCTCAAAAATTAATCGTAGGCTAGGCTCAGGCTTTTTAAAGTCTGGTCTGGCCTGACCTATTCTCACCCCTACTTAGCGCTAAAAGTTACATGGGAAGCCAATTGTCACGTGCAGGCGCGCTCAACGCATGGTGTGCGCTAAGCGCATGGTCACTTATCCAACTAGACCTTTTCGAGCCACGCTTAGCGCACATCCCTCACTCAGCGCATAGTCAATGTAAAAAAAAAACACGATCGTGCTGCGTTTTAAAAAAAAAGGGAGGGAGGGGGGACAAAGGAATGATCCATTATACAGAGTATAACGAGCTGAGGCATGTGACACCCTCTACCTTCACAAATATAAATACATAATAAAAGGAAATAAAATCGTGCAGAATTAATTTTTTTTTCTTCTTTAAAACACATTTAATTTAAATCAATTCAAAAAGGTAAAAGGTTCACACCCACTTAGTGAAATCATAGTAGAAATTGTTTGAATAAAAGATAAAGTTATCTCATCTCAAAACAAGGTCGTCCATTGAATAAATATAAAACAAAACTAAAACATAAAACATAACACAATTATATCATTCACGGAATTATAACATATGAGGTAAAATCCTACGCCCTAATGTCACACTTATCTGAGCATATCCCTATCATAGACTAAGTCTCTCAATCTCCAGCATGAAACTCATTATATGCTGGCTCACTTGAAACAGAATGACAATCAGCCCAAACACAAATACACACCGGGAGTGAGTTGTCACATTCGTATATAATAAAACATTAGAGCATGTGAAACATATAATACTTAAAGCTAAATTCATATAAATAACATCACTTCACAAAATCACACACATTATCCACACTCATTCAAGTTCACACACTCCAGAAAATAACATCAAATTGCAATTGTTAACTCAATAAAAGTCAAACACAAGCGTTATGCAACAAATATGTTAGACTCAAGCCTACATGCAATGTGGTACCATTTTTCAATGAAAAATTTTGTCAGGCACCTAGGAGTACATGACGAGACATGCCTCACAATGGACGAGTCAGGTCACACTCACTAAGTGAAATTATAGGGAGACCAATCAAGGTCACTCTATTTTGTGAGAAAGCTCCAACCATATGGGATCAGTACAAGCTTAAAGGAGCACTCAAACCGGGTGTATTTACCCCAAGGCCTAGACTCTGAGGAGTCCGTTAGGGTCTCTCCCTCTTGATTCAGGTCTAACCTAGAAAAATATTTTAACACACATATTCTATTTATGAACTATGCAATGCATACAATTACTTAATTGTTTTCAAAATCTCAATTATTTTCCAAAATTATTTTAACTCATCGCGTCTCAAGTGATTAAACTCGTCGGGTTCCCACAGTGGAACCCATCACAACTCATCACACATTAACTCGTCATCCTTAAAGGATCTTACAATTGTGTGATCACATAATTTATAGCTCACAACTCAATACATACATCTCAATACTCGTGTAATTCACAATTCATTACATACCAAATGATTATCACTTACACACAATCTCAATCGCAATTTGATAATGCCAATAAAATAATTTATCACATCTCATGCATCATATATATATCATTCAATAGCAATATTTGCATGACACAAAACACGTATAAATTGAATTGAAATATATTAATTTCAATTAAAAAAAACTTCTACAACAATTAATTTAGAAAGTAACAAAAATAATCACTATTAAGCAATAATTTCTATAACCTCATTGTATTTATTATTATTATTATTATTATTATATGTTCTTAGAATATATATATATATATATATGCAAAGCAAACATATATGGTCAGCTTCATAAGTAGTAAAGTACGTGTGGTTCATACATTCTGATTGCAAGCAAAAGGGAAATATATATATTGTATTTTAACAAAGTAATACTATATGCGTGGTTCATAAATTCTAATTACAAACAAAAGGGAATGCAATTATTTGAGTTAAATCTTTCATTCGAATGATAACAATTCACTGACACATTTAAAAACGGTGGTAAATCACAAGCGCAAAACAAAGAAAATCATACACGTTAATATACATAAAAATAAAAAATCAAGTGATAATAATTGACAATAAAAAAATCTAACCCCCTTCAATAAAAAAAAAATATTATTTCAATATACACTAAACAGAATCATACAATTTCATGATAATAGATATTACACTCAATTTAGCGTATGAAATATTCAATTGGAAAGGGTTTATGAATTAAAATTTTATAAAAATAACCCATAATTGATCCTTTAGAGATCCCTATACATGTTCATTCTAATCCCCAAGCGTGAGTAACTCATCTTTTACCTCGATGTAGTCGCTCAAGCGTTCTCCGTTAGCAATTGTGGCGTTTCTGATGCTCTCTAGAGCTTTTCTTCCGATTGCTTTGTTAGGGTTCTTGTGCGTTAGAAGAAGAAAAAAGGAACAAAAGGTGTTTTTGTAAAAGTTGTTATGGGTTAAAAGTTAATTTATATATTGAGAGAACTAATGACCTAATTAATTTTATTTATTTATTTATTAAAATGGAAAACCCAAAAGGCACCGTCGTTTTTCTTTCCTTTGTCCTCTCCATTCTCCTCCACTACCTTGATCACTTTTTGTATTTGTAAGTCTCTCATGACAATGAGACTAAACCACTCATTGCTGGAAACTTAACAACCAAACACGATGTAATGATTCTAACTATCTATTTAAGGTTATTTCAGTATTTTTGTCTCTTTTTTGAGCTTATTATCATGTATGTGGCTTGATCACTCATGCTCATGTGATGTTATAGAGTTTAAGCATTTGAAAATGTTTATCTCTTAAGAACGAAAAAAAAAACATTTAAATAATTTATCTCTAGGAATAGAATGGTTTTATTTAACGTATTTTATGCATCTTTGTTTATAATGTAATTTGTGTAGTCTATCTATTAAGGGATTAGGGAAGAAATTAGATAGATTAGACTCTTTTATGTAAGCAATCATAGCTAAAGTATACAAGTAGATGTAAGTAATGATTGAAATAATATTGAATAGAAAAAAAAAATCATTAATGTTACATCAAGAGTAATTTTGGAAGGTCGAGTTCCCAACCAGTCATTAATTCTGCATTGATTATCACTTTATTTAGTATTTGTTTTTTTTCGCCTTTACACATACTAATTTTATAATTTAATTTTATGTCAAATTTATATTTAATATCAGATGCTACAAATATTTGATTCAATTTATTAATCGCTTAAAATTAAATATATATACATAAACTTTGAATACAATTAAAATTCTGAGTATTCCATATTCAATCTTACTATTTTAAAATAGTATTTAAATCAATTGATACGCTTGCTAAACAAAAAATAAGATGGATAACACAAGGGGTGAATACTCACTGACAACAATATCACGGATTCAACAGATAAACTGAACAAGGGCTGTTTTGAATGTTCCAATATTTCACGGGTGCGCGCTCATCATTTGTACTATGTGATTGTCTTATTTGGGACTCGTATGATGCTGGTCAGATTTTGTACTCATCCTGCATTCTCTGTATATATGTATGGAACGTAATAATCATTCTATGTTGATTTTTTAGTTAATTTTTTTTTGTCAAATTTTGATACTTCTTATCTATTTTTTCAATCATAATATTGATATATAATATTTATTAATTTTATTAATAAATAATCTCTATTACAAAATTTGACGAATCATGTTTAATAAAAAATTTACTTTTAATTTAATTACATATTTTCCATTCATAAAATTCACTTAAAAAGAATAACTCTGGTTTCAATTTGAACCAAACACTAGTTGCTACTTCTAGTCTATAATTTGATTTCATATTATGAACAGATTAAAAGTATTGTTTTCTTTAAAAAAAAATGTTAAACATATAATTAACTTGGTTCTTACCCGTGTCACAAATTCTTATACTTAAAGATTTATTAAACCAATCCTTTAATTTACATGTGTAAATATTACCGATTTGATCCTTGCCATAGTTAACCCAATTACACATTCTTAATTTTGTCATAGTTATGCAGCAAAGAGGTCATGCTCTGGGAAACTCGATAGGGAGGTGCCGATATGGTGTTGTACGTGGGAGGCAGTGATCATCGTAATTTTTTTAATTCTTTAATCAATATGCTATGGATACTAATTAAAAATTTTACATATCTAAATGAGGTGTGGGCAAGTAATATAAATGGAGGGGTAACAAAGTGATGGGAAGAGTTCCTATAAAGGTGGTGGTTCGGTGGTTTTTTTTTTTATTGAAATGAAAAGTTAGAATTAGATAAATATTTTTTCTTCTTTTGGGAACTATGCTCAGTATGCTGTAACTTCTTTACAACTGCAGGTTATGAGGGGAAGTGATTCTGGTTACTTGATATTTATTATTTTTGTTGTGTGATAAATATTCATTAACCTTGAGCATCATTTTTTGTTACATGTAAGCTAATGGTACTACTGGTACCTTTAATATATAATACAAAATTGTTTGCCTGTAAAAAAAAAACATTATTAATTTTTAGACTGATCTCTACAATAAGAATCAAATTAAGAATGTGCTATAAGTATAAGAACCAGAATGCTCTACATGTAAATGAAACAAGGATCTGATTAGGATGGAAGACCTTGGTATATCTTCCACCGTGGGAAACCAATCCTTATGCATGTAAATGAAACAGGAATTAATTCATCTCCAATCCCGCTTGTATCCTTCACTGTTTCCGTCATTATTGAGAATGTTCTTAGTACTAAGATTACACTATCCAACGACAGATTACAAAGATGATTAAATTGTTCTACACGTGTTTATAATTTATTACATTTTTAAGAAAAGAAATAGGACTCCATATATTTTATTTGCGATTAGGTTTTCAATAATTATACAATTTTATAGGTAATATTAACTCCCTTAAGTTAGCTAGTGTTAATATAGCAAAACAAAAATAGCTTTACAACGACTGTATTTAAATACTCACACCATCATTCAAGCCTTTCCTGGTGCAAACACGTTTCTCTTATTTATTTACTTTTTCTTTTACATTTTTTATTTATTTATTTACTTGTTTATTTATTGTTACACTTTTTCTTATTTGGCTTGTTCCTTCTTGTCCTGTACCAACAACTCCACTCCTTATTACCCTTTAATACTCGCACTAATCATTCAAGCCTTCCATTCCCTTGTTAGAAAGTGCTACCTAAAATCACCTTTTCTCACCAAAATAATCAAAAGCCTCAAAAAACCTTTGCATGAGATTTAAAGAATTGACTTTAAATTAGGAAGTCCAATTTAAAGAATTGTGCTTGTGTTTGATAGTGTAATTAGATGCATAGGGATTGGATTCCATATAAGCTGGCATTACCTGCATGAGA
Source organism: Glycine soja (assembly GCF_004193775.1). Lineage (NCBI taxonomy): Eukaryota > Viridiplantae > Streptophyta > Magnoliopsida > Fabales > Fabaceae > Glycine > Glycine soja. The sequence continues at coordinate 12,286,850 of NC_041003.1, read as the reverse complement.
TCCTAATCATTCAGTAAATTTCATCAACATAATTTATTCTAAAATTAAAATAAAAAACAAAAAACACCCTAAGATCCTTTTACTTGATATGGTCAAGTTTTTTTTTTTTTCCACACATGAGAGGATCCGTTCTCACATGCATGATCATTGGCATTATCACGTATATTTTAACATCGATTTCAAACTCGATGTTGATTTTTTTAATGGCGATAGATACAATATTGTTATATTTTATTTAATTTTAAATTAACCTAAATATTATGATATATTTCATTTGGACTTGTTATTGTTCATATAAGTTTAAGTATGATTCAATCAACTAACATGTCATTCATCGAGTGAAACTAGATTCAATGTCCTCAAAAAAGGTTTTGGATTCAAGCTTAATAAAGATAATTAATCAAAATTTTCAACAGATATTAATCATTATTCACATTAATATCAATGCCATGATGACTAAAAAACTAAATATAAATTTAAATTCATATTTAATTAATTTAATGATCAATCCAATTTTAAAAAACATCAATTGATCAAGTATAGTTAAAAACAATGTCACAACCGCACACAATCATCGTATAATGAAAGAATACACATTTCAACTCTTAGCAACATATAAGGATGATTGTGTGCATTATTGTCCATATGAGAGGCACATTTCAACACACAACTCTTAGCACATATGTACCATAGATATCACCAGCTTAAAGCCTTATGAGAGGCATAGATTTCAACAACACACAACCGCACATATGTACCATAGATTTCACCATAGATTGTGAGTTGAAAGCCCATATGTACCATAGATATCACCAGCTTAAAGCCTTGGAAAGAAATTTATTATACCTGGCGGCATTATTGTGCTATTATTCACTAGCTGCCTTCAGTATACAAGTTATATTTTTCCATCTCAAGGCAAAGTCGTACTTGAACTTTTATCACTTACTAATTTCATTTGGGATCCTGATGAAATCAAGGCATGATTTTCCATTTAGCTCGCGCGAAGAGTATGCTCTGTAATAATCTCCAACAGTAATTCTCTTGAACACTGCAGGTCTTTCAGAAGTAACAAAACTTGGTGTTGGGCCTATAACTCTGTTCACATGAGGCCTGTGAAATGTGGCAATGGAAATTCTCTCTTTCTCCGAGTTAATAGTTACTCGATGTTCGATGCTCCGATAAATTCCATTTGTCAATATCTACATAGACCATGCATAGAATATTATCCCACACAGAGAAAATACTATGCTACCAAGTTAAAACTTGGAATTTGTTAAAATAATTTCAAAGTTGTAGCTTTCAAATATGTTCCTTTTAAATAACAAATGGATATATATTAGCAACTTCCATTTGTAGATATAATAAATTAAATGATAAGGTCATGGAATTTCTCATACCTTGATTCTTATATATAACAACATTTTAATTAATTCATATTCTTTAAGTAAATTGGTTAATGTAATTAATCACATTAAATTTTGTCAATTATTTATATTGCTCTTTCAAAATTATCTTCATTTTTCTTTCCATTAATTTGTTTCTCACCCAATAGCGGATCCAAAAAATGTTCTTAGTGAGAACAAAAAATATTATAATATTTTCTCACACAATCGATAATATAAGCTTTATTAAGAGAGTATTAAAAAAATTAAAAATAATAAAATTAATATCAATTTATTTTCTCTTTTATCTTTTATAACTTTCTACATTCAATTTGCTCACACACTACATGCAATTAATTTGTTGTAAATTAAGCCACAATTGTCTGTTCCAACTTACATATATATATATATATATATATATATATATATATATATATATAACTAATTAGATGTAAAAAAAAAACTGTAATAACGTATATGGGATAATTGGTTGCTTATCTAATTTGATATATGATCCTTTATAGAGATGAAGATTATGTCTTTTTATTTTGAATTTAAATAGTTAGGCTCATTCTCCCAATGCTCCAACTTAGATAAGCAACCAATTATCCCATATATGTTGTTAGTTTGTGAATGATATTCCACCAATTACCTCTAAAATGTCTCCAACGTTGATGACAAAAACATTAGGTAGTGGTTTGACAGGAATCCATTTCCCATCTTTTTTTATTTGTAGGCCTTCTGTTTCATTGACTTGGAATAGAATGGTGAGGGCATTAGCATCTGAATGAGAATTTATTCAAATGACATTTTCTGGTTGGGGGCATGGAGGGTAGTAGTTCCACCTCATTGATTGAAATAAATCTTCAACTATGTAGTCTAGCAGTTCATTTGGTTCAATCTTAAGAGCTATTGTCATTCGCTCAATGATTGTGAGGCAAAGCTTTTTCAGTTCCAAAGAATAGTTCTCTAAATTATCTCTGCAATGAAACAATGTTTGTTTGAATTATATATCAACATATTACTCAATATTGTAGTAGTTAAAAGGATATATACACATAGAGTGAAAATAACCTCAATGGTTGGGGAAAGTTAGGAAATAAGCGAGGATTCCTTGCGTTTATTGGAAGAGTGTGAACCAAGAACATATCTGCCCATTCTAGCTTTTGATCCTCAGATGCAACAAACAACTGGCCAAAACCCTCAATTTCATCTGGGGTTTGCCAAAATTGCTTCTTCTTTTCCATTGGAAGATTTAAGAACTCTTGAACGTCTCTCTTCACATTTTCCACCAGTGAAGGGATGACTCCATGATTAATCACCTTTATATAATTTCTATATTAGAAATCATATAAAACAATAAAATTAAAGAATAAATTGCTGTTTTGGTGCTAGATGGGATTTTGTTATTGATTGTGTAAAAAGTACGATAAGTTTGTCGTGCCATTAAGTTTGTGGGACCAATTTTTTATTTAGTTGTAATTTTCAAGAATTAATTTGATAATAATAAATTATATTTTTTAGTGACCAATTTGATATTAAGTTGTAAAGTTTAAGAATCAATTTATTATTAAGTTTTATGCAGATCGTAATTATCGTATTTCTTACACATTTAGAAATTAAATTATCATTAGTTTATATATTCAGAGACCAAAATAGTCATCTAGCAAAATTAGATCTACATCCTTCTTTTCCTGTTGTATAGGCAGAAATGCCAAATTCTTGGAGAAATTTGTATTGTACGTGAAAGTATAGATGTTCTAAAGAGTCAAGACTCAAGAGTGTGCACAAATTCTTAATTTAAATCACATGGTGTGTTGTTAATTACTAGCCAAAATCATGTGAATGTGATGGCAGCATTAAAAACCTTGCTTTAGTTGCTACTTACAGTGATGTTCATGAGACCATTAAGAGATTGACACTTGTATAACATAATGCTAGCTAGCTAGCTTACATATCAACTATAATTTCCTTAAAATTTACATTGACCTTCATTTTAATGAACTGAATTCTTGGATTTGATATTTTTTTTTTTTTGATCAGCCTTGGATTTGATATTTTAGGTAATAAAGGATGAGTAATAATTCAAACCTGGAAGAAACCCCATTCCTTGCATGCATTGTTTAGCTTCTCTAGCTCGGTTACATCTTCAGATAGTAATTTGCTAAGGTCAATGAGTGGAAGTGTTAAGGTTGAGTCTACTATAACATGAGAGTCTTGATTTGGACGAAGATATTTCTCTGGAACATTGATGATGGCTTGCTTTGCAAGTTCCTGAACAGAAGGCACAAGTACAGAAGTTCCAAACTCGAACATTTTCTTTTACTATGTAGTTTGGTCTCACTTCGGGATATTCTGGACAATACAGAGAGAGGATTCTGTGAATTTTCAATACAATGAACTGTAAGTTTGAATTTACAAAACAAAATAGTTGAATTTTCTAATATACTAATGGAATTTAGTTTGAATGCATTATTATTGTTTCACATTTGGAATTTTAATTTTTTACTGATACATTATTTAAGTTAAACATGTCATTATTATCAACAAAGTCAAATACTCTCTGTCAAAGAATGATTGAATAACTGATTTTTGTTGTTTACGTTGGAAATTATTATAAAATGCATTTGAGAAGAAAAATAATAGTATACCAGGATTATTTTTTTATTGACTCACATGAAATTCATACGAACTACATACAATTCTCAAATCAAAATTCAAACAAAAAATAAGCTCTGAGTGTTGCAACAGACTTACCTCACGCGCCGGGCGAACAGTTTCAGAGGATCGGCGCAGTTGGATTCGTCTGCGACGGCGCTGTGAAGTCTCCGACGCTGTGAAGTAGGGTAGAATTAGGGTTTTTTAGACTTTAAGTTGCAACCCAACCCGGCCCAGTTAACCTATTTGCATTAGTATCAGCCCATTTTAAAACATTAGAATAAAATCAAATAATTAACATTTTTTTTTGTTACAGGTGTTAAACTTTTTTTATATCAAATAAATATTTTTAATTATACACTTTCTTATGAGATATAAATTGTTATTCCTTGTGTTAATCATTGTTTTTTAATATATATTATCCTATCCTATCATAAAACTTTGTAATAATTATTTTAGAAATTTAATTAGAATGTATTGTGATATAATTTTTTTTATATTATTTAATCACATATTACAATATTTTTATATTTATCATAAATGATATCATATATTTTTCATTTCTGAATAGTAATAATAATATTACATTTTTTTATATTTTTAATCCCTTTCTAAAAAAAATTACGACCTAGCCTTATATATTATATTACGGTTACATAAAAAAAATATACAATAAAAATAACACAATTTTGAGACTGAAAACTTGGAGTGATTTCAAGTAAGTCTATAAATTATTATTTTAAATGCAAGTTATATTTTAAAAAAAAATAAAATAAATTTTGATATACCTCCCATTAAATTATGAAACCCTGTATATTTTCTGGAAATTTAAATACACAAAAATATTTATTATATATATATATATATATATATATATATATATATATATATATATATATATTATAATGTCCGACAACATTCATTTATACAATAAATTTTTTTCTATTTTAAATTAATCTTAATTATCAAAATTAAGAAATATATATGTGCGGACAATAATTAATTTAATTATTTCAAATCAGAATATATAATTATTCAAATTACCTCAATTATTATATTTAAATAATTCTATATATGAATTAAAAATATAAAAAGTTTCTTTAAAATTTTCTTGCTCAATTGCATAAAATGAAGATCGTTGAGATACACTTGCTGAGTGATTCTTATTTGTAATATTAAATTTCTAGATTTTTGTTAGAAAGCTATATGAATGGAAACAACCGATGCATAGAATATCATGTAAGGATGAATGATACTCAACAGTTGATCAGCATAACCAAATAATTATCAAAATCTATATATAAATATATAATCCAAAACATCGTGCATATATATAACACCACCGAGCTGTTTTCACCAACGCAAATCTAATAATACTATTTTCATAATCACAGATTTGATTTTTAATTACAGACAAAGTTCTGAATTCAACAAGTAGCTAGCTAGATTTCACTTAATATTTTTTCCACCATTTAATTAAGTCAAGTGTATTCATAACAAAGTAGAAAAACAGATACAAGGGTGATAGTATACTTACATTCTCTTCTGCAGCTTAATATCATATGGCTTCAATGATTAGTGCTTTAAGTATATAAAAGGAAAATGAAGATGAGGGTCAATGTCAGATGCTTGCGTTTGCTACACAGAAGTGACAAACCCATTGCCTTTTTCAAAATACTAAATTGTTTTCCGTTTTTAATAAATATTCAAATTTTATATTTATTCTCTAATAAATTTTTTATTCATTTTTATTAATTAGTAAAAAAAATTATTTTTGACCTTACACTTTTTTAGGCCCTATAAAATAGTAAATTTTATATTTATTCTCTAATAAAAAATTATTTGTTATTTGTTTCTTTGAAATTAAAGATTCTAATAACAAATGAATTTTTTATTATGAAATATTAAGAATCAAAAATAAAATTATTATTTTATTAAGAATTAAATATAAAAAAATTTTATCAAAAAATAAACATAAAATTTAAACATATATTAAGGATCGAAAATATATTTTAATCTTTTGAAAAAAACAAAATTTGTGAGTTGGTTTTCATATCTTTTTTGTTTCAGTTTAATACTTTATGGACTTGCATATATATTTTATCACAAAATTATTATCATTTAGTGAATTTTATCACCTAAGCATTTTTTTCTGCCTATTTAACAACCATGTTTTTAAATTTATGGGCATTTTATTATCATGTTTTTCAATTTTCACATTGTATCTTCATGTTTTTGTTTTTTTTTTTTATGTATTTTATCATCATGTTAGTACGTAACAAAGTGAGATCGTTTAGCAAAATAATGTCATTTTGCTTTTTTTAAAACATTTTTATCGACAAATCAAAATCAGTAAAATGTGATTTAAAAAATAGTAAAGGGAAATGCTTTTGAATTTTTGGGCATTTTACCATATTTTTAAATTTTTTGCATATTTTATCTTCATATTTTTTAATTTTTACATATTTTACCATCATATTAATATTAAAATAATATCCTTTTGCAAAAATTTGTAGCAAAAAAACATCTTTTTATTTTTAAAACTTTATTTATGAACACATCTGACCGACAGTAAAATAGGAGAAAATTGAAAAATATGATGATAATAATATAAAAATATAATTAAATAATAAACTTGAAAGTATACACTTAAGTAAAAAAATATTTTTATTTGAAGTACTTCATTATTTATTAATTTTTATATATTGTTTGAATTAAAATACAATTAATAACTTAATATATGATGTATTATAAAATATACAAGTAAATTAAATTTTTAAAGAAAAAAAAATGTGTGAGGGGTATTTGGTGGATTTTCTTGAACTTGATCAAATACAATAAAGGGGAAATTTGGGTTTTAAAATTTTAAACTCTAAGTTGTGAACTCGCGCTAGCTTGTCCCTCCTTTGAAGAGAGAGATGAGAAGAGGTAAACGCATTCCCGCCCCTCCATTGCAATTTGCATGTCTATTGTCAATGTGAATTATTTTTTTTACTGATAATATATAAACATTAAACTTTTTTTTTTATGTACGTTTATGATAATAAAATTTAAATCTATGACTGATAAAAATTTATTCAATCTTCTTGTCTTTTTTTTTTAAGCAAAGTGGATGGTCTCATCCCAATTATGTTGGTACCAAAACCCCCACTAGTCCTATGCTACATAGCCCAAATCCATTAAATATAAGATATTCAAACCTCTTATCAATAAGCAAACCCTAGTAAAAATATTTTTCATTACTGCAAATGTTTTAGCATTAAGCCAACCTAGTAAATGAAGATATATTATCTTATAAGTAGGTAATGTAATTTTTTTGTCAAAATTATGCATTAGTGTTAAAATAGCTTAATTAATTTGTCAGATGATATATGGTGGTAGATGGCAACAAGCTAGAGAACCCAGGTTTGAGTCACAAGACTGGAACTTAAATATTTTCTTATAACCCTTGAGTGAAGAATTAAGTAACCTATGATCTTGGCAGTTGCTTTAATTGTTTAAAATGCTGTCGTGCGATGATTCTACCTATATCGTCCCATTGCATAAGCCAAGAAATATACTTCTTGATCTACCTTCTTTACTTATTCAATTAATCAAAAAGTCACCTTTCGAAACTGTCGAAATTGACTTTTTACACGATAACCAGGACTAGTGCAGCAAAAAGTTGAAACACGGGATTTCTTGAGATTTGAAAAAGTAAATATAATAATTCAAAGTATACCTCCTCGATTCCAAAATATAATTTTTTTAAACTAATTTACTCCCTATTTAAGAAAATTGGTTGCTAAAATTATTTTTACTTAATTACTTTCATACCTAATTAATTATGTTTTTTAATCTTCTTATTCAATCCTTATAAGAGAGATAATATGTTACATAGATAGTCATCTTTATTCATAAATGTGTAATTCACTGATAAATGTATCATTGAAAAATAAAAATATAAAATTTAGTTTTTAAAAGTGTAGAAAGTATGACAAATATATCCGATCGTTAATTTTCATCCGTCACTATTAATAAAATAGCTTACGTGACACAGAAGGACGACTTTGTCACTGAAATAATGTCAACGTGGACATGCGGACTAGATTGAATGAAAATGTCACTAAGATATAATTTTTGGACATAAATGTTATTAATTTTTTGTTGAACAAAAAATGTCAATATTTTTTATTGAAGAAAAACATCAGTAATAAGTTTTTGACCTAAATGTCAAGACGTTTCATTGGACCAAAATATCAATAAATTACCCTTATTGGACGAAAATGTTAGTAATTTTTTATTGAACCTATATGTTAGTATATTTCTATTGGACTAATTTATTAGACCTAAAATTTCATTTTATTTAAGAGTAAAATATAATTTTAGGATAAATTTTTTCCATTTACAAATATAACATTACAATAACCACTTAAAAAATATATTGGCAAACATAATTCAAAACAAACATAATAATAACGATAATATTGATTATCAATCATAATTTATATGTCACAATAGAAATTATCTAAAATAAATATTATACCAGTTTACCAAAATAAACATTGTAACAATGTATCAATCATTACAATTTTTTTCAAATTATAACAATTAGTTACAATCTACTATAAATAAAAGATAAATATATCTCATATTTCACTTCTTTAAATCTTGATTATTTTATTAACGATGATGGACAGAAGTTAACGTCTGAATATATTTGTTGCACTTTTTACACTTTTGGGGATTAAATTTTATATTTTTATTTTTCAAGGACGCATTTGTCAGCGGAATAAGAATACGAAAAGTCAAGAAAATATTATATGACAAATATGTTTCTATGTTGACAATTAAAGATGACCAAGTTAACAATTATTTTAGTGACAAATTTGTCCCCTTTATGTCACGTAGACCATTTTATTAACGGTGACGGACGGAAGTTATCAATCAGATATATTTGTTACACTTTTTACATTTTCGGAGATTAAATTTTATATTTTCATATTTCCAAAACGCATTTATTATCGAATTACACATTCATAAATAAAAATAACTATTAACCCTTATTATTACTAATTATTCATGTTCATATATAAAGTGACAATGATTTGTTGTGAGCCTGAATTACAATCCCAAGCAAATTAGTTCTATGCATTTTGGATCCTAACAACATCAAGATATGATTTCCCATTTAGCTCACGTGAGAAGTATCCTTTGTAGTAATCTGCCACGCCAATCCTTTTGAACAATGCAGGTCTGTCAGGAGTAACAAGACTTGGTGTTGGACCTATAATTTTGTTCATTTGAGGCCCATGAAATGTGGCAATGGAAATCCTCTGCTTCTCCGAGTTGATCGTTGCTCTATGTTCTATGCTTCGGTAAATGCCATTAGTCAATATCTGCAAACATCTGAGATTAATTAGTAACAAAAGTTCAAGAAATAAAAAAAAATTTCAAAATTTAAAGAAATTTAAATATATGAGAATTTAATTACTTTAAGTGAATTCTTTTTATTTCTAAAATATTTTATTTGGATAAAACAATTTAAATTATTTGGATAGATATAATAATTTAATTTCTCTCATACATAAATTTTATCTTAAGTATTATTTAAATTTTTTATTTTACTTGGAAAAAAGTCTCCTAATTATTTTCTTTTTAAAAGTTCTTTGATTTTAATATCCAAATAAGTTATCTTGATATGTGGTATTTTAAATACAGTTAAAAATTCAATTTTTGTCTCAACTTCTCATTTAAACATACTTGTGTGTCAAGTGATTAGTAGCTTCCAATTACCTCCAAGATATCTCCAATGTTGATGACAAAAGCATTAGAAAAGGGTTTAATGGGAACCCACATTCCATCTTTCCTAATTTCAAGACCTTCTGTGTCATTGACTTGTAGTAGGATGGTAAGAGCACCAGCATCAGAATGAGGATTAAGGCCAATGACATGTTCTGGTTGGGGACAAGGAGGATAGCAATTCATCCTCATAGCCTGACTTACATCTTCAAACAACTCTAACAATTCGTTAGGTTTGATCTTAAGTGTTTTTGCCATAAGTTTGATGATTGTCATGCAAAGCTTTTCCAGCTCCAAAGAATAGCTCTCTACAGCCTCTCTGCAATGAAAAATTATGTTTGAGCTAATTAACCTTCATAATCAATTAATGATATTTGTGATAGTGGTAATTAATTAAGAGATGTAGATGTTCTTAAAATATATGTTTGTTGGTCCCAAAATATATGGCTAAATATTAGGTTTTCGTAATCCAAAAGTTTTTTTTTATTATTGATTTTGTTTTTCATATAATGATGAGGCGTGTAACATATTAGTGACCATTTTGAAGTAGTATATGTTACATAACATGTATAAATGTATGTTTTTTATAAAGATGATTTTAGAAAAGATTGACTGAAAAAATAATTTAATCATATTTATAGAGATTAAAACCATAATTTAAAGATGTAAAAAGACATAATTTAATTAATCTCAAAAAAGTTGCAGAGAGATTTGAGAGAGAACCTGAATGGTTGGGGAATACAAGGAAATAAGTGGGGATTCCGCACGTACGATGGAAGAGTGAAAATATAAAATAGATCTGCCCATTCAAGCTTTTGTTCTTCAGATACAACAAAATTCTGACCATATCCTTCCAAATCTCCTTGATTTTGCCAAAACTTTTTCTTCTCTTTCATTGGAAGACTGAAGAACTCTTCAACACTTATCTTCACTTTTTCCAGTGTTGAAGGGTTGATTCCATGATTTATCAGCTTCAATTTTTTCCAATTAATGTTCAGCAAATAAAATAATTATTTTTTTTTCAGCTAAAATAAAATATTTATTACTTTGAAAACAAAGCATCACATTTTAAACTTTAAATTGAATAATTATAACAACATGTGTTTTGATGGCCCTGTCTCTAGAAATAAACGTCACAGCATCAACTTTTCTTAAAAAATCTTTTGTATGAGATCACAACTATATTTGGATACCTAATTGCAACTTCAAGAGAATACCATGGCTAGCTAGCTATATGGCCAGGGTAACTTTTAAAGATGTGAACTCATAACTATAATGATCAGTGTATATATATATATATATATATATATATATATATATATATATTCCTTTTTAATTTTGAAAATACAAATAAAGGAGGAGAATAAATTAAGCAAACCTGAAAGAAGCCCCACTCTTTGCATGCAAGGTCAAACTTCTCTAACTCATTTTCATCTTCAGACAACAATTTATTAAGATCGATAACTGGAACTTGGTGTGAAGTAGCAAACTCAACAGAAGGAGGGTCTTGGTTTGGATGAATGTATCGTTCTGGAACTATGGTCATGGGTTGCTTGGCTAGCTCATGAACAGAAGGCACCAGTAGTAGAGAGGTTCCAAGCTTATTGGCTATTTGGGGATCCATTACAGAGACACCTTGATGTTGTCTTTCTGTTAATTATCAATTAATGCTTTGCTTGGGTTAATTTGTTGAGTAACATTGTAATTATATATAATAACGCAATTCAAATTCAAAGTTCCGGGTCCATGCAACATGCGTTTTTTAATATATATATATATTTCAAATAAACTATTCCCATCATCATAAATTCTTACATTGCATCATTTAAGAGTTAACACCAATTAAAAGTTATTTATAAACATCATCTTCTTTTAATCCACTGATATGTTTTTTATATGAACTATGACTTTAAATAGCCATTCACAGCGTTAAGACATTTTGACTCTCTATAACCGTGATTGTGGCCTGCATATTTTTCCACAATATATAAGTTTTTTTGACTCATCGCAATGTAACCATAACTGCGACCGCGACCTTAATTCATTTAAAACCATGACAAAAATAAAACTGTAACAATCGATCGATTACTTAAATAGACAATACTCCGAATACAGTTAAATCCTTTAAGCCACTGGGGTGCAGATTTATTTGTTGGAGGTTCACACGTTCTGTGGGGATTATGTTATGCTAACTTTTATATGACCTCGGTGTACGTGACTCACGCATAGAAAACTTTGTAAAAGTTTGGTAGTAGAAGTATCAAGTACACACTATTTTTTTTTTTTTTTATCATAAGTCTATTTTATATACTGTTAGTCTACTAATTCAAATATATTTGATTGAGCGTCAAATCTTTATAGATATCGGTCATTTCTCATCACCATCATCATCAACAAAAACTTCAACCCTCTAACGTAACATATCAAGAAGGCATCATATATATATATATATATATATATATATATATATATATATATATATATTTGAAGACTCTGCTTAATCAAAAATAAAATTCAAATCCACGTTTAGAGTACTAGTCCTTATTCTTAGTCTAATCGCGATCGTACGATAATATATATATATATATATATATATATAACGCATGTATACATGCAAAAAGTCAAAAACTAAGCATTTTTCAATATACTATTTTCAACGTATATCATATTTAATTTTTTAAAAATGACTATGAGCTTAGGTAGGTGGTATTAAGTATGAACTTCCTTTTTATTAAAAGCTTCAGATATGGTCCAAGCTTACTTAATTTTCAGGCAAGTTCAACAAAAACCTATGAGCAAATTAATCATATTAATATCTTTTAGACTTTGACATAAATTATCCATTTTAATATATACTCTTTCTTAAGAAATTGTATGCATGACATGAATGATGAATGCCGAGTATGTTAGTCATCCACACGATCACTGTAGTTTTTAGAACAGTAAATATAATTTTCTTAAGCTGGAACAGCAAATATAATGTTGGATATGAATTCAATTTTTAATTTAAATTTTATGCTAAATTAAAAAAATTCTTTGTAGTCTTTTACTTTTTTCAATTAGTTTATACTTCTTCTTTTTTCCTGTAAACGTGATTTCGAAACAAATCTTACTTTAATTATCTTTTCGTTATAACATCATCAGTTTAATCTATATTAGTAATTAATTAGTGCTTATAAACATAAACAATATATAGAACCACATATATAAAAGAACATGTGCTCAATATAGAAGCAACTACTGAAATAAAGGTAAAGGACGACCTACTAGACCTTTTCTAAAACCTAAAATAATAAAACCTCTAAAAGGGTACGTACTCATATATATATATATATATATAAAAGCAAATAATACAAGAAGCGGTTGAGTTGTATTTTTAGAAATATATAAAACACTCTTATAGTCTGATAATTATAAATAGATCAGACGATGAGAAAAACAATTTTCTTTAAAAAATATAATTTTAAAAAAAAATCAAAAATCCTTTATCATTTTAAACAAAAAAACACATAGATAATTTATATTGATTTGTTTCAACCTCAAGATTACATTTAGTAACAATCATTAAGTTTTCACTAATTTATAAAAGTTATAAGTATTGTTTGAACCTCAAGATTACATTCAGTGACAACCCTTATGATTCTTACACTTACAAGTTTTATCCTTAAATCAAATATTCTTTGTCCTATGAAGTCACTAATGGCTCTAAACAAATCAACAAGATTTGTTAGAATGTTGTTCACTGACTAAAGTATAATTTTCTAATAGACAGATATATCACTTAGTACTTTTATTTTCTATACAAGGTGTTTTGAGAGTTTTGTATCTTTATAAGAATTTATAGAAAGCTTTACAAAAAGAAAGAAATGATTCGTGAAGATGATTTTTTTTTTCTTCAAAGTTTCTTCTATATATAATCTTTATTTTCAAGTATTTGTTGTCTTTCAACGGTTGGATTCTCCATTTTATTTTTCCTCTGATGTCTTGAGTCCATCCATTGGAACATTTAATGATTGTATTAAATGCACGCCTCTTCTTCATGCAAAGACTAGATAGCATGTCTTGTATTTCAGTAAGAAAGTCACTTCATTCATCATCATAGCAGGTCGACAACAACAAAACATACATTTTGATGAGGATTAGCGTCTTTCAAACTGTTAGCTTCATTTATTCTTCACAGGACTTTGACAGATCCTAAGAGAATATTTTATGCATGAAAGAATCTCATACATAGAGTATTAAATGAAAGTCTTAAATACATTACTTAAATATCATATCAAATTGTCTCGCATCGTCTGAAAACTTCAGATGCACAAAGATAGATCATAATCTAATAGCATATCAAACACAACTTTTATTATTTTGCATTTATTTACATCTAATCAAAATAATTAAGAGTCATAATTCCTCTTTTAAGACATAAATTTATTTTGACTTAGCAATATATATATATATATATATATATATATATATATATATATATATATTAATTTTTAAAATTAAACAATAAATTACTTTAATATCCTTAAACAAAATAGGTTGCTGATTTTTGTGTCCAAAACTTTAAGTAAGTGTACCAATTTGTCACAAGTAGCAAAGTAAAATGAAAGTTCGAGTGTCGAGTCCACAAGAAGTTTGTTTGTACTTAAATTGATGCTAACCCAATTTTCAAGCAATAGAAGAAACAATAAATGAAGAATTGTAAATGTAAAATTTGGAGAAAAATCAAGAATAAGAAAGATAAGAGATTTAAAATAGAAGATAAAGAGAGGTAGAAGATAAGATAAAGAATTAAAGTAAAAGATGATAAAGATAGAAGATAAAGATGATGATAATGCGTTTGAATGCTTAAAGGTAAATTCAGAATTTAAAATGTGTTGGGGCCTAGCATGCCAAAACTACTTGTGATGTAATGTTAATAATTTTTCTCTATCTAATGTTATTTAAGTTTCCACCCATATCTACTATGATACTCTATCTTTGGTGTCCTGCATGAAGAGCCTAATTTATCTATCTTTCTCTTTCAATTTTTTTTACAAAGATAAAAATAGTAAATTACATTAAGATTATAGATGCATAAAATAGGCTAAACAAATCTCACTCTATTTCTAGCAATAATTTCATTTAGATGTCCTTTTTCAGTTCTTAGAAAATAACCATTTTTCAATGCATGAGCAGAGCATAGACATGGGTGATCAAACCATAATCAATAAACAAATAAGCATAGAAAAGAGCAATAGAAACTGGATTGCATTAAATAGATAATAGGAAAGAATTACATTACAAGAGTTGGCTTGTCAGGTTTCCAATAATGGAGTTCAATTTCTCATTACCATGAGAGTCTTTTCACTCTAGGGGTTGATGTGGATAGAAGAAGATGGATGGATAAAGGAAGAGAAGGGGGAAATGGCTATAGAAGGTAGGTTTTCCCCTATTATAGATGCTTAGGCTTTGGATGTATTTATTAGAGAGCTCTCAATCTCTGTGTGTATTTCTCCTTTGCTTTGTACTCTTTTAAATGCCTAAGGTAGCTTAAAACTCATGTGACCTCGCGCTAAGCAAGCCTTCTGGGCTTAGCGAGTATGACAGTGATCACACACTTAGCGCGGGATTCCTGCTAAGCACGCCTTGGAGCTTCTTCGTGGGTCTTCTTTTCGTTAAGCTTGCGCTGATCGCTGAGCGAGTATACATGCTGGGTCTGTCTTGTGTGCTAAGCAAGCTATCCCAATCTTCATCTTTTTTCTTCCAAGTTTTTGCATCAATTCTCCTCCAAAACACTTGTAATTTTCTTCTTTTGAACCTTGCTGGTAAAAAATTAACATGATATTAAATTTCTCATTATTTCATTAAAAAATAATAATAAAGTAAAGAAATTATAGTCATTCCTAGTCAAAATTGACTATCAATTAAACCCAAATTTCACAATTATCGAATGCTAATTCAATAAAATAAAAAATATGTGTGCATCAGCAATCCTCTCTCTCCTATTTGTCTCTCTCTCTCTCTCTCTCTCTCTATATATATATATATATATATATATATATATATATATATATATATATATATATATAATAAAATAAAACTTTGTTAGTCCTTTTGTTTAGTGTGAAATGATTGAGCATAATAATACATTTTAATAAAATGTTGACATCAATCATGAAAAATCGCTCATACCCTAATTTCTTAGGAGAAAAAAATCCTTAAGTTCCTTTGTTAAGATTCAATCACTTGATACTTAACAATTTAATACATTTTAATCAATAAACAAAAATTTGAAAAAAAATGTGTTAATAAATGTATTTTGAAATCTCTTTGAAAAATTTCAATCATCAACCATATATACTAGAGTTAAGTCTTTTATTGTATGTTCAAACTATAATCAAAATTTCAAAGCTCAAAACTGTATTTGAAAGTAAACATACTCTATCTCCAACCCTACTATTTTAAGAAAAATGTATTTATCTTTCAATGTTAAAATACAAACAAATGAATCCTAATTAAAATAAAAATCTTCTAAGTCAGCACAACCTACGGATCCATGCTAAATTACCTATCAATGTTTCCTTGTTGATTCAGGGCCTAAATTGATTATCTAAAATTGTATTCAATTTTTCGGTAGAAAAACTCTTCTCTATTTTAGGTTACACATTTGAATGATTATAGACTAAAACACCTTATAAAATATATCCTCAACTGAAATTAGTCTATATTTATGCAACTGTAACTTCAAACCAATCAACTTCAAATTCCTTGCTTAATTTTAACTTCCTAGGAAAAGATTGTTGATTCAAATTAACTCCTCTCAAAATGAACAAAGTCTCAAATTTAGAAATCTCTATCATGTATTTCTTATAAATTACAATTGTAATAACCTAAGAGACAAATCCAAAAAGAAAAAGTTGGAAATATGGCCTCAAAAACTATATGCACTACCATTCAGGTGACTCTCATAGTAGCTTTTCTAACAACCCAGGTTGTTTTCTCTGATGACACTGTGCCAATTCCTGCTAACAAGGCACAATTGGGCACATGGTTTAGTACTAATGTAGGGCCTTTAGATCAAAGAAAAAGCACTATGGACCCTGCATTGGTGGCAGCTGAAGAAGGTGCTAAGGTTGTGAAGGTAATGCAAGATGGAAGTGGGGAATTCAAGACCATCACTGATGCCATTAACAGCATACCTAGTGGGAACACTAAACGTGTAATTGTGTACATTGGAGCTGGAAATTATAATGAGAAAATAAAAATTGAGAAGACAAAGCCTTTCATCACCTTGTATGGGGTACCAGAGAAAATGCCAAACTTGACATTCGGGGGAACTGCACTAAAATATGGCACTGTTGATAGTGCTACATTGATTGTTGAATCAGATTACTTTGTGGCAGCTAACATCATAATCTCGGTTTGTATGCAATCTTCCTTTAAAGTCATGTTAATTAAAAGATGAAAATGCCTTATCTTTTGGGTTTGTATTTTCTTATCATGTTTTGTGCTTGTGGTTTGTGAATCTGATGCTATAGAACTCTGCACCAAGACCTGATGGAAAAATACAAGGAGGTCAAGCAGTGGCATTGCGAATTTCTGGTGACAAAGCAGCATTTTATAATTGCAAGTTCTTTGGATTCCAGGACACAATTTGCGATGATAGGAATAGACATTTTTTCAAAGACTGCTTAATTCAAGGCACCATGGATTATATTTTTGGAAGTGGGAAGTCACTATATCTGGTATCTAAAACTTTGTAAACTATAATATTTGTATATTTCAATTAATTTGAGATATACTAAATATAATTGCAATAAGTTTTTATGATTTATTTTATGATACAGAGTACTGAACTAAGAACGCTTGGCGACACTGGGATTACTGTTATAGTGGCGCAAGCAAGAAAAAGTCCTACAGAGGATAATGCCTACTCATTTGTACATTGTGACGTTACTGGAACTGGGAATGGCACTTTCTTGGGCAGAGCATGGATGCCTCATCCTAGAGTGGTCTTTGCATACAGCACCATGAGTGCCGTTGTGAAAAAAGAAGGGTGGAGTAACAACAATCATCCTGAACATGACAAGTAACTTTCTAATTTAACTCCTTAGATCAATCTAACCATATACATCAATCCAATGAATTCACGTGACTCAGAACGATCTATTTAGTGAAAAAAATACATGTTTGAGTCTCATTGTGTGCAAAATTTTCTTAGACCAACGGACAGTTATACACTACAAGCAAGATTAGTCTCTGATTTAATGGATTGAGAAATATCCATGATTTCTGACCTAGAACAAAAAAATACTAAACATGTAGCTCTTTAATTAATGCATAAAAGTGTATAATTATGTTGCATTACACACAATACTTGTCATCTTTCCATTTTATAAAACTTTTAAACTAAATTTGGTGTTGTACTCATCTATACAATACGTGACTATCCATACAGAAATGTTCGTTTTGGAGAGTATCAGAATACGGGACCTGGTGCAGACCCCAAAGGACGTGCTGCTATAACTACGCAACTAAATGAAATGCAGGTCAAACCTTACATAACACTTGGGATGATTGAAGGCTCCAAATGGCTACTTCCTCCTCCAACTCCCAAAGTCTAATTAATTACCACATATTTTTGTGTGACTTGAGGAATGGCAATGCAGCCCATATTTTAGTGGATGGTGAATTAGAAAAATACTAGATTGCTCAAGTTGTTGAGTTTTGGTGTCTTGTAATTTATTTGTTTTAGACTGGGCATTTTAAAATTGAGTGATGTCCTTGGAAAAAAAATGATGGGAAGCTTATTATTGTTCTAGCTTCAAACTTTTAAAAATACATAATGTAGTCAATATATGTCCTTGTAAATTCATGTAAATGGGAAATGTATGTTAATTTATTTAATTTCGAATGAAATAGATGGTTTGTATTGTTGATATATATAGCTTAAATTATTGAAATAGATACAAATAATTTTGATGATAATTATAACGAGTTTAAAACATAATAAAGATCCTTACATGATGTATTAGTTTAGCCAAAAGTTATATAAAATGGGAGGTGAAAGATTTTGTTGACAGTTTTCAAGCTTGTTATAAGTCTTATCCAAGTGTGACCACCCTATTTCGTTAAAAATGAAGTACAAAAATTAACCAAAAAAAAAGGAAAAAATATATGATAAAAACAGTCTGACAAAAGTAAAATGGTAAAAAGCTCTTTTTCTATTTAGTTTGATATAATCCAATTCTATTTCTTTTGAGTCTTTTATGATTTAGTTCTAAAATTAGTTCTAAAAAAAAGGAATAATAATAATATTTGAATAAAAATCCATTTACTTCAACTTAATAGAATACAAAATTTATTAATTTGGTTTGTTATAAAATAAAAATCCAAAACTTAAATTAGAGAATCTATAAAAATAGTGGCTTTTGTTTTAATTTTATTTTTATCTTTTTCTTAAAATTTCAACATTCTCTCTCTAAAAAAAAAGGGTTGAATTATGTTTTTGTCCATCTATTCATTTTATGAAATTGAACTTGGTGTTTAAATTTTTAAAATATTTAATTTATTCCTGATGTCAATATAATTGGGATCTCTTTCATTATTGTGAATGATGTCTTTGCTTTCCCCCCTTTTGTCTTAAAAAGTATTCCATTTATTCCGCTTATTTAAAAAAAAGTTTTAATGTTACCCTTCTGTCTAAATAAAACTAAAAGTGTTTGGGAATACACATCTAACGGTGATATCAACACACTTTGTGGAGATTATAAACACAAACTAATCAATATACATAAAACGGAAATTATAAAAAAAATCACAAAATTATACTTTTTAAATATAATAAAATATACCAAAAATTCTAAACCGTCACTATAATAATACTCATAAATTATAATAAAATTAGAACAATTATAAATAAATCATAATAATAATTTCTGAATTTATTTATTAATTATTTTATTTAAATGATAATAAAATAATAATAATAATTATAATATAATTATAATTTCAATAATTAAAATAAATATATCAGAAATTATTTTATTACGCTTTATAAAAATATAACATAACATAATAATTATTACAAAGTTTATAATATTTATATTTAAAAAATAATTAATCCAAAAATAAATAAATTTAAATTTTTGTAAAACATAAATATTAATGCTAATAACAAGATAAATATTATATAATTTAAACTATAAATTACTATAACTTATTAAATTATTAGAAAATAAAATAAATTATAAATATTTGTTATTATTTTAATATAATATATTAAAAACAATCATTGTTTTAATATAAAAAATGTTAATATTTATTTTATACAATGTAATCATATTAATATAACAAAATATTTTAATATAATATAATATAATTTAAATATACCGTGCATACCCTTCACTTAGATTAAAAAGTAAAACACTTTAAAAAGTATAAAAATTGTAAAAAAATATATAAAAGGGCATCTGTAGTATTTTTTAACTACTTTTTGGTGAATAAAAAGAATTTAATTCTCTCCGTTACTAAAAAAAATAGGCATCTCCATTTCAATTTTCCTTTCCTCACCAGCTGCATACGCGGCGTCCCATAAACAAACTTCTTCTGTTGTTCTCTTCTTCTCTCCCGTTTTTTACATTCAATATTAATTTTTTTAAAATTCTCATTTTATTTCTGTTTATACCAAGTGTCAATAATATATGTTTATTTTAGACTTTTCACCCACCTATTCTTTTATATAATAGAGATAGATATATTATAATATGATATATTAGTATCAAATTTTGTATATTAAATATAACATAATATAATATATCAATAAATATAATTTAAATATTATGTAATACAAAAATTTTAATTTAATTTCATAAATTAATTTAGAAAAGTAAATTCCTAAACTTAAAAATTATTAAATTGTTATAGTGGCATTCTTAAAACCATGGTTTTGAAAACCACTTATTGGCACAAAAGTGTAAAAATTGACACGTGTTCAGTTTGACTGTCAACGTCATTATCCATCTAAAAAAGATTACAACAAGTTTTTTAAAAATTAAATAAAAATCAAATTCAACATTTTAAAAACATAGATGCAAAAAATAAATTTGTCCTGCCTATTTAACATAAATGAGCTTGTCAGAGTTGAATTTTCGGATGTAAACATAATGGAGGAGGGGACAAAGAAAACTACTAAGAAGGAGAAGGAAAAAGAGAGAAGTTACGTCTTTCAATTGCACATAAAGCTTAAGATCAAAATTTAGAGTTGGAGATTTGTTTTTCAGGTAGCTTAACATTCATGAAAACTAAGATGTTAGAGTTACAGTGATTAAACTATATATAGACTATAAACTCAAGTGTTCTAGGTTTAGGAAATTTAGGGAGAAACTAAACCAAATAAATTGGGTACAAACATCAGAACATAGACTAAGTTAGATAATTTGGTCGATAGAGAAAAAGCAAAATTAATGTTGGCTATATATGGAAGTGCTTGGAAGCCACAACTTTGAGTATCATAAAGTGAGATACGTAATTTAAATTACCTAGTCTGAATTAGTAAGCTTAGAAGAATTGTTAAATAATATTAAAAGTGTAATGACCCGTGGCCAAATAACAAACATTAAAACCAACGATGTAAATGTATTAATCCAAATCACCTACCAAGGTAAGATGTTCAGCTTCAATCATTGCACGATGAATATCGTATTATTTGGCATAGGTACCACATGCCACACAATTGTTTGTTGTGTTCTTGTTTTATTTTTCTGCCCCATAAAGTCAATTATCCTTTTACTATAACCCATTTTGGATTCTCATGACATCAATGTATGACTTCCCTTGCAGCTCGCGTGAAAAGTACCCTTTGAAGAAATCTTCTACACTAATGCTATTGAAAGTTGCAGGTCTTTCAGGAGTGATGAGGCTTTGTGCTGGACCTATAACTGCGGTCAATCTTGGACTATGAAATGTAGCAACGGAAATCCTTTCCTTCTCTGAGTTAACTGTAGCTTTATGTTCAATGCTCCGGTAAATACCATTGGTCATTATCTGCCAAATTAAATCACTAAGGATATGTATAAAAAAATTAAGTAAATACCAATGTTCTCATGGACATTTTCTTTTGGAAACAATCATATTTAAGATACGGTTGAAAACTAAATATAGATACCTTACTCAGTGTAGATTCAAACCTTGATTCACTACATTACAGGAAATTAGACACAACTCGCTATGATAATTTTTTTCCTATTCTTATATTGTTGTAAGATTATTTGAATGATACATGATTTAAGGATATTTGAAATGAATATTTGCAAGTTACCTCCAGCATGTCTCCAACATTGATGACAAAAGCATTAGAGAGGGGTTTGATAGGAATCCACATTCCATCTTTTCTTATTTGAAGGCCATCCATTTCATTGACTTGGAGAAGGATTGTAAGGGCACCAGCATCAGAATGAGGATTAAGTCCAATGACTTGTTCTGGTTGGGGACATGGAGGGTAATAATTCATCCTCATTGCTTGCCCTCCCTCTTCAAAAAAATCTAGCAATTCGTTGGGTTGGATCTTAAGAGCTTTTGTCATAAATTCAAAGATTAGGATGCAAAGTTTTTTCAATTCTAAAGAATATTTCTCTAGATTATCCCTGCAATGAAGAAAAAGTTTGTTTTAGACTTTGATTACCTTAGTAACCAAATGATGTTGCACCTAAGGTGGAAGCAAGATAAACACATGTTTGGTTTTCAGTTTGAAAACCCCCCAAAACATAGTTGAGGTAAAAACTCATCTTATAGTTTTTGCCTAAACCATGATTTGGAGATTTTCCCAGCAGAAAATACCAAAAACATTAGTGTGCTTACATACAAAGAGAGAAAAGTATAATAACCTGAATTGTCGGGGAATATTAGGAAACAAGTGGGGGTGTCTTGCGTATGATGGAAGAGTGGAAATGTAGAATAAATCTGCCCATTCTAATTTGTGTTCCTCTGATACAACAAACATTTGACCAAATCCCTCCATTTCTCCTGGTTTCTGCCACAATAACTTCTTCTCTTCATGTGGAAGATTGAAGAGCTCTTGCACATTTTTCTTCATATATTCCACCAAACAAGGATTAACTCCGTGATTGATCAACTGTCATTAATATTAACAAGCAAATAAAAATCAATTTCTTCATTGGAAAAAGCAATATATGCTATTATGCAGGAATTGATGTTCTCCAATCAGATTTGAAGTTATACCTCGATAATACATAATGACATTTAATGAATTCCTCTGTTTCACGTATTATTGAGGTAAAACTCTAAATTTGATTGAAAAATAGCACCAACTGTGCTACAAGTATTGTATGTAAGTTTTATCCTTTCTTGAATTATGACAATATCTACGTAAAATCGAGGGTAGAACAATGAACTGCAATCGCAAGGCATTAATTGATTATTTAATTTTAATATACACAGTTAGAGAAGAAAAAACAGAACAAAACTTATACTGTTATATATTATTGTATTATTCTTATCAAAATATTATTGTATTACCATATCATTAACCCTGTTTTGTACGAGTAAATATCAAAATAAGACCTGAGTTAATTAAACTGATATAACTATCAATCTCAGGGTGAGTATTCCCTTAATCTAAACTTTATACCGAAGAGGAAAATGTATACGGTGGCAAGGTTTTAAATTACACGTCTATTAACTCTATAAAAGATTAGAAGCACAATTTAACTTTCCACAGTTGCATATATGGTCATTTTTTCTTAGTCGATTACCTTTGAGACACTTTACAATTATTCTTTAGGGATAATTTTATTTAAGTTGGATAAAATTATTATGAACAACAAAACTTTGATCTCTATAATATATAATATATTAATTATAATGATGTGTCTTTGAAAAGTGAGTGATTCTGCATATTATTTATAATAGGTACGAAAATTAAAATAATAAAAACAGTCAAGCCTGTAGATTATAAAAAAGGACATAGAACAAAGGAACACACACAATAATCCAATAATAATCATCCAAACCTGAAAGAAACCCCATTCTTTGCACGCATGATCCAGCTTCTCTAGTTCAGCAGCATCATCTTCAGACAACAACTTGCTCAGGTCGATAACTGGGACTTGTGGCAACGATGTTGTGTCATATTCAACACATGGGTCTTCATTGGGTCGAACATATCGTTCTGGGACTTTGGTGATGCCTTGCTTTGCTAATTCCTGCACAGAAGGCACCAGAAGAGAGCTTCCTAGCTTCTTTACTATTTCCGGGTCCATGGCTCTGCAAAACAAGTTCAATATTAACTATAGGATACTTGTAACTGATTCTAGCTTGCTCTAATTTGGTGTGCAGTGTTTAAATAAATATGAAGTTTAAGTTTTAATAATATTGTGCGGTCCATCATGTTTCAGTTTTGGATCAACTTCATAGAAGTCAACTTTTTTTTTATAAGAACAGAAGTATATATTTTCCTCAAAACAATCATGTTATAATTTTTTTTATCGATTAGTGTTGATTTATTAGTTTTATTAATATAAAGGATGAAATTTCGTCTTCTTCTTTTTTCTCTTAACCTTCTGATCCACCTAATATATCTTTTAGATATGCTCAAGTAAAGTAAAATCATTATATGTAATAAAACTTTGAAATATTTAACGTAGTTATATTAATTATATGTATCCAAACTACTAGAACAATTCTGCAAGACTTGATTCACATGTTGAGTCATATAGAACATATCACCTAATCAATCAACAATGAAAAAAAAATTCAAAAAATTATACAGTTAAACTCAAAGCAATTTTTCATGATCTTTTTTATGCCTTAGTTGTATCTCTATTTTCTTGGTCATTGAATAAGATCTTAAACATAGGTATTATTTTCATAACCTTCCACGCTGTTTGGAAATCAAATTAATTATTATTCGGGACAAAGTGCCCCAACCTATAAATATTGTCTTAAAAGATTAAAACTCCTCACATTTGTAAATGTCCTATCTGTTAAACTCTAGCTTGCAGCCATATTAGAAAAACTATGCTTCTGCATGATGTTGTTTTTCCAATCTAGAAGTCGCGTTTAAAATTCGAATTTTTTTATATATATAAATGAAGTTTATGTAGCTAATATAATATTCATATATACACCAGCAAAAGTTGAAAGAGTCGTGGTTTGAATTTAGAGGAACCAAATGACTATGACCGGTATAGGGAAGGAAGCATGTACATGGCCTGTTGGCCACTGGCCGTTGCCAGAAGCAATAATTAGAGGTGTAGGAAGTTTTAGCCCAAGTGTAAGAGGGTGAAAACTACTTTGATGTCAAATGCACATGTTATGTATGGATAGCGATGTTGCTTATGTTCTTTGATTGAAGATGGACTACTTTAATTGTCCTTTGATTTAATAATCTCCTTTTTTTTATTGGTTAAGTGAAATAGTGAAATGCTTTCGAACCAAAAATGAGTGTCAAATGAGATTTATTTGTAAGAGATTCTAATAAGATCTCTAGAGTACTTATGAAGATTAGGTTAACAATAACAAATATTGTTGGAGGATGTGATGTAAATGATAAACCTCTAATCTTATTGTTTTTACTCTCACAAACATTCTTATTATTACATTTTAAACATGTTTGAATTGTCCTATTTCTATAACAGGTAGAATTTGTTGTTAACTTACTGTTTGTCTCTTATACAGAGTATTAATTAGGAATGAACTAACTATATTCCAGCCATGTCCTCCTTTAAAATTGTCACGATATAACTTTCATGTTCAAATTAAATATTTATAAGTATTTTTTTTTACAAACAATTGGATTGGATTTCACATGAATGAATTATAGACAAATGGATTTCCTTGCCAACCCTATATTTAAAATTTGAGATTACCTTTATTAAAAATTACGAAAATTGAGTTTGACTCATTTAGTTTGTATAAATTGTCTTTTTTTATATCAAATATCTCTTTGAATAAAATCTTGTTTACCAATTTATTAGTATTCAACAAATATCTTCATGTTGGAAAGTGAAGTAAAATAATATTAAAAATATTTTTTATTTATAAAAAAAACTTCATATCGGAAAATAAATTTTTCACAAACAAGATGATATTTTTAAGGATGAAATATGATTTGGATCCTTAATAATTATTTAATTTTTGTATTTGTTTCCTAATAATTTCTGTGTTGCATTGAATCACTAATAAAGTAATAATTTTATTTTTGATTATTGACATTTTTTTTAATATCTGATCAATTAATGAATTTTGTATTTGTTTTGTGATAAAAAAAGTTCACTTGTTATTAGCCTGGACTAAAATAAAATTTACAAATTTATTAGAAAGTAAATACAAAGTTCATTAATTTATCAATAACTAAAATAAAATATCAAAAACCAAAAATAAAATCATTATTTTACTATGCATTCAACGTAAAGTAAAAATTTATCAGGAAACAAATACAAAAATTAAATATTTATTAGAGATAAAAACATATTTAAGTCAATTTTTAAAGAAAAATTACACCTGTGGAATATATTTTTTAAAAATTAAACTTAGGTAAACGACAACTAAATATAATAAATAAATTAAATTATAACTATCCAGATAATATATACATATACGAGCTGTTTGCAAAAATTATTAATGTCAAGGCTTGTTTGAGCTTAACTTTAAACTAGAAATTATTTATATAGTTAACCAAATAAGTTCGATATAGTACTTAATGAATTCAACTCTAATAACGTTTTATTTTATAGTTAACCAAATAAGTTTGATAAGTACTTTAATGAGTTAAACTCTAATAAAAAAAATATCCATAACAATCAAAAAATAGATACCTAGAGATTTATAATAATTCAAATTTCTTAATCAAGTGAGGTATAGATCCCCTTGATTAAACTCTAATAATTGATTAATAATCCAACTCGTCTATAACCGTATATTTATATCTATCTAAAAAAACACAATGTTTTTAAAATCAAGAGTATTATCGAATAGGTCTTGCATGTTTACTGACATCTATATTGCAAGAACGTTGTATCCTGATTGCAGGAGATATGGAATTAAAAGGAACTGAACTTTAGTGAATGGCTAAATGCATGCCCAATATATTCAATCATTCTGAGTGATCCCCTCAGTACTGCACACTCATCCTTTGACCTTCTTGTTGGTTCTGCATCATGTTCAAAAGATTAGTTACAAAATATCCAATAAGACAAACCTTGGAAATTCTTTAATCTTTATATCCTCACCATTGAATTCTCCAGTTTACTGAAAATTCTGCAATGCATATTTAATGCAGGTTATTTATCATTAGAAAAATAAAAAGAAAGAAAAAGTATCCACGGGTCGTGATTTAAATTGAAAACTTAATGTTAAGGCTATAGAAACTTAATCTAAGTTTTTTTTTATATCTAATAATAAATAATGAAAAATTGTTACATGATCTTAGAATCTCATAGTCAAAAAAATTATTACAAGACACATAACTGATTTTTATGAACTTTTTCTTGTAAATCAGAAAAGTTGATTACCTGTCATAAAAGATTAGTTAAGATTACAGACACGTGATCATCTTAGACATAATTTGTAATAGTTGATGAAAACAAAAACTGTTACCTGCATTTGAGTACAGATCTCAATGACTTCAGCTATAGGTGCCCAATCACCAAAGTTCCTCTCTATGAACTGGTAAGCTATGCCACTCTTTCCCATCCCTATTATGAAGAGTCCACCTTTGATTTCACCTTCTCCTTTGAAATTGTAGTCAATATGCATGGCTTTTGCACGCTTGTAGTTGGAAAGTGATCGAGGATTCAGCAAAAATCCTGATAGGAACTTCTCCTTGAGCAGTTTTCCCCCTCCAAGAGCTTTGAAGAAGTCCCTACCTCGATCAAGAAGCACGACACCGCCCCAGTATCGAGGCCAGAAATCTTTTACCTGATTTACCATAATTATGATCAGTGTTGGTACTAAGATAAAGCAACTAAAGCTCAAGTTTTAGGTCTACCAACAAAATAATATTTGCTTTTAATTTTTATAAAGCAGAAAAGGTCACATTTATTAGGGGGAAAAAAACGCATATGCTCACAAGAAAATCCAATATAAAGTTTTCTCATTTAAAAGTAAAATATTTCTCTTAAAATTTGTTTTAGACCTCACTCACTTATTCAGCAGGCACAGATTATGATAAGTCAAAGCCATGAATGGTTCAATTGAATGAAAGAACATGTATGGCTGAAGAATGACAATACCTCTGAGTCTATTTGCTCATGAAGAACTGCAAAAAGTTGAACCCCAAGTGCATCAAATATGGCTTTTCTGGAATAGAGCTGGTGTGCCTCAGCTCTACACATGATGCACCTGTTTTCAAGTTTCAAGTGACATGAATATGGCAGCAAACTTCACTTTCATGTAAATATAAAACACCCTGATTTAGGTGTAACTGTGTAACTGGTAAATTAAAAAGGGACATATTTTAAATATGAAAAATATTAGCAACACGCTTTCTAATTTTCTTTCGGTAAAACTATTTATTTGATCTATATAATTGTCTCTATTTTAAGTTTTAGTCCTTATAGGAGAACATTAAACTTTAGTCCCTATACAGTTTTCTGTAGAAGTTGTTGTAGCGGTTTATACCATCATAAAGTTTTCTCTGGTATTAAATAATAGAACCAAAACTTAATTTTTATGTGTGGAGACTAAAACTTACAATTTCCTCATATGGGAACTAAAACTTAAATTATAGGGATCAAGTAAATAATTTAACTAATTCTTTTTTTCTGACACATTCTTCTATTAGATGAAATTCATATGGATCATAATTCATAGGCCTCATTCTCATACTAGTGAGACCCGTGTGAATTTCAAGTTTTCAACCAATGAAAAAGTGTTAGAGAATGCATTGTTATATGTTCAAATATTCAAAAGCTTATGTTTTCTAAGGCTTCAAATGTTAAATTTTGTCATATTTCTCACAGTGTGTGCTGCTTACTTGTTTACTAGTATCTTGTTGCTTTATAATGATGACCTTACTTATGAATATAACAATTGTGAATCTGTACTTGTGTGGAACCATGAAAACTTATATTAGTATGCATAATGCAAATTTCTCATAAGAGCACATGATTGAAGTAAATGCACTGTTTGAAAATTGAAATACATGCTAAATTGGCAATTCTCAAGTGTAGCAACAATAATATATTACCCTGGTCTTCTGAGACACAGGAAAACAGCTGGTTTATCTCGCCACAGTTCTGAAACCTTCAGTGGAGGAGCCTTGGTTTTCACCAACGGTTCCATGCCAATCTTGTACTCAGGAGTAAGTTTCTGAACTGAAATATTTTCAACAGTACCATAAGGAGCAACTTGGTCACTGATAGGAGGTGGTGGATTCACACAGCCACATGCTCTAGGCTCAGCTGGTTCAGCAGCAACAATCCCCTTAAAGACATATCCTTCTTTAATCTTCATATCAGCCATTGATTGTTCAAGTGCATCAGAAGCTGCATTGCTTCTTATGTGTGATCTTGTCAAGCTATTAGAGCTATTGGATCCAACACTCTTGGGAATGCTATCATCTCTATGCATCGTGCTGCTTCTTCTTCGAGCAGCGAGTGCACGTAATTTGACAGAATCATCGCTTGTTGTTCTGTTAATAAAGCGCGCAATGTGGCCTCTCTTCATTTCGAATTGCGTAGAAAGATCTGTGGTGCTTAAATTGATAAGCTCTGACAGAGCTTTCCCACAATCTTCCATCTTATCTGCATATTGCATTAGTCCACGATCATGCAGGTATGATCTGATTCCAAGTGCATCCTATAACATTAGAAGTACAACACTTTAAGAAGGATATAGTTTAAGTAAGTATCAGATATGTTTTTAATACCAGTAAGTATGATTAAATTTGATTTTAGTCTTGTAGAAATAAGTGTTGATTTTATTCCTCATAAGTTTTATAATTTTTGTAAGTAATCAACTTCATCACTAATATGTGAGATGAAGATGGTCAATCAGAATTTTCAGCAAAAATTAGTCTATCGGCAGAACTAATGAATACTTCACCCCTAAATATGTAACTTCAGCAACTATTTTGAGATAACATGTAACATAACATAATTAGTGAGTGGGAATAGGAACTATTTTCAACAAAAAAATCATAAGAATCAAAACAAACTTTTGAAAAACTAAAATCGAAGTTAGTTATATATTACATCGAGTTCAAATATATTTACTCCTCAACCAAAAGTTAGGATTGAACTTTTGCCTATCTCATCTGGGATAATATGATAAGAGTGTAATCAGGTAAATGATAAAAGTTTCATTCTGAAGGGAAGTATGATTGAATCATAAGATGATATGACGAAAGACTTCAATAAAAACTAATGATAATGATGACTAACCTTTTGCTCTTGTGTCATCTGTAGTAAATCCATGTCCTCTGAACTCATAATCTTCAGGGTTGGTACATCATCCCACCCTTCTTCCAACAACTTTTGGAGCAGTTCCTTCAAAATTCCATTTCCTATGAATTCTTCCACTGAAAAAGAAGCCATTTTATCCTTACTATGATTGGTTGCCGTGGATGAGTGATAATCTTGTCACATGAATGTGGATTAAATGTGCAGACAAACTTTTTGTTCAGGGAAAAGTATCAAGTACTTTGTATATATAAGCCCTTCATAGATTATATAATATAATTTAATTTAATGTCATAGGTTAATGATGTGACGCAGTAAGAATAAAAAAAGGTTAATGATGTTACAATATGACTCAATATTTTTCTGAGGCTAACTAATCCATTTACCTGCCCTACTATCAATTTATTTTAAAAATTATATTCATATAACAAACGTATGCGACAAATCATACAAATAAGATATAGGAATTAGGTAGAGAAATAAAATGGAAATGTAGAATAAGATAGGTGATGCGGTAAAGAGGGAAAAAAATTATTTGTACGAATTATTGTAAGATTTTGTTATATGAATACTATATTCCATCTGTATATTACACACATGAATTTTGTCTATTTTTTAATTAATCAATTTGAATGGATGTGTAAATCATATCATTGACTTAACTCATTAGGATCGGTATAATAGTGAGCAATTTAGATAGTATGCATTTAAGTTTGATTTGTCGATATTGTACACCGAAAATCATATCATTGGCTTAATTAATTCCATGTCACTCTGCTCAAACTCTGGTCTACATATCATGGTGTTACACTGTTACAGCCAATAACTAAGCCAACGAGAAAACAAAATTGAGACTATAATACAAAACAAAAAATAAAATTAGAACTATAACATTAGTTAAGGACCGTGAAAGATACCACTAAGCAAATAACTTGAGAGAACAATACAAGGTTTAAAAATCTGACAGAAGTTCCGGCACTTCAACTAACATTTGACTTAGCAGCAGGCCAAATCTAGAGGTGCATTTGGCAACTTAAGTGGCTTGATACCCCACAATTGGTTTTTTATTTGCCGGCCAAAACCTGCTCTAATAGTCTCTAGAAAATAGAAATTGTCAATGTCTCACGTTTGTCTGACAAAGACATTGCTTTTAACCCTGGCCTAAAATCCTAGAGTTAACCCATTGACATAGTATAAAGAAGCTTTCACAAGGTAAATTTTGGTAAAATTGCAAATACCATCAACTCCACGATGCTCCAGAGAGAGATCTTGGTACCCTTTTTCTACAGTATTAAGGGAAAAGATTAATTTGAATAGAGTCCATTTTTTGTCCATTGTTAAAAAAGACTTAACTTTCATTTATGAGTTGCACAATATCACTAAATGGCTACAAATAATTTATTATCATGAAGACCCAAAACAAAGGTTTACCTATAAGATGATAAATAAAAATAAAAATTTAATTTTCATATAATCAATATAAAAATTTACACTATCAACCCTTAAAATTACTATAAATATATCTTTTGAAATAATTATTATAAAAATCCACGATGATACAATATAAAATAGTTATAATTAAATAGTTTATAATTTAAATGATATCAATGTATTTAAATTAAATTAAATTCTAAAAATAAAAGGCAGTGATTGACAAGGTTAATACGTTATACAAATTAGTGCATTAAACAAATTCTTCATCAATCAACATGTGACGAGCACATACTTTTACTGATAATTAAAAAATGCTTCAAAAAGTAATTTCAAAAATTAATTATAAAATAATTCATAATTAAATGAGTATAAAATATTTTTATATTAACAATATATTCCAATTAAATTAAATTCTATAAAAAATTGTCACTTATGATTTAAAATTCATAATACTTGCAATTGCAACATTATCAAACTTATCCAGAAACCCTAATATGCCACAAAACAATTAATCCAAGTGATATTAGATTAAATTTCTTTTCAAGATCTCAGATTCAAGTTTTATGACTAAAAAAATATGATTGAAAAAAAACTTACTAAAGATAATCAACCAGATTTTCAGACAGAAATTAATCATCAATAAAATTGATAAATTCTCCACACCAATATCATGATACCCAAAAAAACTACATATGATATCATCCATAAGAGGAAAGATGGGAAAACCTTGTCATTTCAACTTTCAAATATACACACAACCACGAGAAAATATTGCACCCAAATGAATGATACTGATAACTGTTAAATAATTATACTTTGATAATAAAAAATTAAGCAAAATTGTCCTTTAAAATAATTATTTAGCAGTTATTTGCGTTTAAATAGTTAAGAATTGATGTTTTTTCAAATCCTGGCTGCAGATATAAAAACTGGAGGTGCTAAAAGCAAAAGCTGAAGAGAAAACAAAGAAAAGAAGAAATCTGCAATAAGGCTCAGCCCAGATGACTCGCTCAGCGCGTAGCTCGCGCTAAGGGAGATAGAAGACATAGGCGCTAAGCAAGACAGAAGACACAGACACTAAGCGAGGTGTTAAGCACGAGAGTCAGAACCCGCGCTCAGCATGCAACAAGCGCTAAGCGCACGCAACAGAAACAGAACTCGCTAAGCGCGCGATCTAACAGAACAAAACATGCTAAGCGAGAGGATCCCGCTAATCACACGATCCAATGTGCGCTAAGCGAGGAAGGACGTGCTAAGCGAGCCTACGAAGACCCAAAGCTCACTTCAGCAGCTATAAATAGAGAGCCAGACCAAGGGAAAAAAACAATCCCAGAGACTCAGAGCTCTACAATAAATATATCCTAAGCCTGAGTATCTCTAGTAGGGGAAATCATTTACTCCCTTTCTTCCTTTCACCCCTTTTATTCTATCAGTTCTTATACCTCATTTAGTGTAAAGTCCTCAATGGCCATAAGAGGCTAAACCCCTAGTTAGGGTCTGGCAGGCCTAAAAAGCCAAAGCAATGTATGGTGTACTTCATATTTATCAATGCAAAAAGATTCCTTCCAGGTGTTTCTATTCTATTATCTTTTCTATTTTTATCTTGCATTATTTATTTTTATATTCCTTTAGGGGTTAGATGCTCGAGAGAGGATAACTTCTAAATAAGATTTAAAGAAAATATGCATGCATTGATTTTAGGGGTTAGACACTCGGAAGAGGGTAACTTCTAATAGAACAAAAAGAAAGGATTTTATAGGAAAGTCATTCCTAGACATAGAATGATCATTTTATGCCCATGCATTCTTGCAAACATCTAGAATTCATACTTCATGCATTTTATTTATTGAGTCTTTGTAAAAAAAATTGGGAGATAGATAAATAAAATAGGCTTGTCATCGTGAGGAATCAGGGGCAAGTAAATGAACAGATATAGGTAGAATAGAATAACCTAAATTGATAAAGAAAAATCATGAAATCATACATCCTAGGCAAACAAAGCAGGTCAGGTCCCAACATTATCACTTATCTTTTCTTTTTTTTTTCTTTTTATCTTAATATTTAATTTTCTTATCTTTGAATTTTTTTTACCCTATCTTTTTTTATCCTATCTTTTTTTTATCTTCTACTTTTTAATCTTTAATTCAAATCTTTTATCTTTTTATCTTCTATTTTTTATCTTTTCTCCAATATCTTTTATTCTTATCTCTTGCTGATAAATTGAATTTGCATTAATCTAAGTACAAACAAAGTCTCTGTGGATTCGACACTCGGACTTTCGAGTACTTTACTACTTGTGACAAATTTGGTACACTTGCCAACAAGTTAACAAGTTTTTGGCGTCGTTGTCGGGGACTTTGTTTTTTGTACTTGATTATTTGCATATTCCAATTTTAAAGCAATTAGTTTTCACTTTTTATTTTACTTCCTTTTTTCTCTTTTCTTTAAAAAAACTTTTTTCTTATGAGTCTATGATTGCAGGGTGAAACCTCAGAAGAATTTGATCCATGGGAGATATTTTAAAGATGGAAGATATTTTTAAGAGGAGGTGGACTGAGTATTTGACAGCACACGATCAAGGGTCAATCACCCACCACCGGTAAATTGTGATTTTTGTGGAGGAGAGCATTTCAATGACAACTGTCATCTCTACTCCATGAAAAATTCTTGGTGGGGACAAGAGTTACACCCTTACAATCAATATGAAGAAGAAAGAACTCCTACTCTTGAAAGTGTGTTCACGGAATTCACGGCATACCATGCTACCTCTACAACCAATCAAAACTCAATGCAAAACCATGAAATTCAGGTTGGCAAGAGCTACTCCATGGAAAATTATCAGTGGGAGCAAGAGTTACAACCCTACAATCAATATGAAGAAGAAAAAAATTATAATCTGGATAATTTGCTGATGCAATTCAAGGAAGTCACTGAATCTACTCAACAAGCATTTAAAAGTCTAGAAATTCAAGTTGGTAAGCTAGCAGATGAAGTGACTAAATTTGTGGCCATAAGAGAAGAAAACTTTGTAGAGGTTGAAGCTCAAAGGAAAGCTCTGTAAAAAAGCATGATTCAAAAGAAAAAGATGAAGAGAAAAGTGAGGAGAAAGCACAACAATGGGAGAAGTACTCACAAGTAGAAATTCAACAAGAAAGTATTCTCCAAGTCAATAACCCTCCTCATCAACTGATTGTCAAGGAAAAAAGGCATGGAGAACATGCAAAAGCCTTAAGTGTCATTCTTTCCTTGATCACTAGCACTTCTCTTGCAATGATGTGGAAGGTTCTTCCAAAATACATGAGTATCATGGCGTCTCTAGCTAAGAGGCGAAAATGCAAGGAAGATGTATTCTTTGTGACCTTCATGTCACCTTGAAGGCATTTGACCCGTCAAGCTAATGACGTTAAAGAAGCGCTTACTGGGAGACAATCCAGGATTTCTTACCTTATCTATCTTTTAGTTAGTTGCAATTTTTTTTTTAGGATAGTTGTGTTATTTTTTTCTTTATTTTGATTTTGTGCATTTTAATTTCAGTAATTTAATTCCAATAGTTTAAATTCAGTCATTGAATAAAAATTGCATGATATTTATGAAGTCATTTTTTAAGCTTTTTTTGAAAGGATTCAACACTTGAGATGCTGCATGAAAATTATGAAAATGCTGGTTCTCGGAAGTAAGAGTCAGTCAAGCATTGGAACATGAATCACAAGGAGAGAAAAGGTTAGCTTGATGAAAAGAGGTCATAGTCTGGTAAGCCAATAACTTTATCTTGTCTCGGTGAGTTTTGTGAACTTAATTGTGAGAGAACGTCTGTTTTTAAGTTTCTAGTTTTGCATCATTCTTAGACTATTAGATTAGTTATACGAGGTGGATATGATCAAGATCATGTTTGTTTTTATTCTAGCTACTCAGCCAAAAAGTCGACCCGAAATGATTTTATCCCTTGCACCCTTATTGAGCCAAAATTAATGATGATTTTGAATAAACCTCTGAGCCTAAATTTGATATTCTTGACCTTGTTTTAGGGTTCTAAGAGAGCATGAGGGTTTCAAATCATAACAAGTCCTTAATTTGGGGGATTGCTAAGGGAATTTGCCTCAGGAAAGTAGAGCAACACACAATAGGGCACCCTCAAAAGTTTGTAAGCCCAAGTATTCTTTTTTGTAATTTCTAAAAAAAATGGAAATAAAGGGCAGAAAAAGAAAGGTGTCATAAGTGCCAAGAAGAAAAGTGTTGTTAGAGGAATAAAGG
The DNA here is from genome assembly GCF_004193775.1 of Glycine soja. Lineage (NCBI taxonomy): Eukaryota > Viridiplantae > Streptophyta > Magnoliopsida > Fabales > Fabaceae > Glycine > Glycine soja. Next base: position 12,250,942 of record NC_041003.1, on the reverse strand, counting down.
CTGAAAAATAAATAAGCCTAGGCAGAAAATAAGTGAAAGTTTTTCTAAGGATGCATGCTCTCTTATAATCCTAAGTTTTTGAAATCCCAAAAAACCATGATTTCTTGTTTAGCCAGACCCCATTACAAGCCAATAAAAGTCCTTAGTGATCCACCAAATGTAAGTAAGAATAACTTTAATTGAGATGAAGTGAAAAATTAGGGAATCTTAATTCCAGGTGGTAAAATTTCAAACACTCACTCCAGACACTTGTGCGCAAAGAGAAACACTAACCTTGTGAGGAAAGTGAGGCAAACCAAATTGACTGATTTCCGATAATAACCAATTTCATCTTGATGCTATTTATGCTTCCATTGTGAGATTATGACAAATGTAGAAAGGACCAATTGAATGAATCTAAGGAAGTGCAGCCATTGACAATGTTGGAGCATTCAAGCCTATTTTTATTTCTGATTTGCTTGGGGACAAGCAAAATTTTAATTTGGGAGATTTTGATAACTACTAAATAATTGTACTTTGATAATAGAAAATTAAGCAAAATTGTCCTTTAAAATAATTATTTAGCAGTTGTTTGTGTTTAAACTGTTAAGAATTGTTGTTTTATCGAATCCTGACTGCAAATATGAAAACTGGAGGTGTTAAAAGCAAAAGCTGAAGAAAAATCAAGAAAAAGAAGAAATCTGTAACCAGCTCGCTCAACGCGTAGCTCTTGCTAAGCGAGACAGAAGACACAAGTGCTAAGCGAGGCGTTAAGTACAAGAGTTAGAACTCACGCTCAGCATGCAACAAAAACAATACAAAACATGCTAAGAGGAGTCCGTTAAGCACGCAATCCAATGTGCACTAAGTGAGGAAAGACGCGCTAAACGAGCCTACGAAGACCCAAAGCCCACTTCAACTATAAATAGAGTATCAGACCAAGGAAAAAAAAAACCCTTAAGATCCTAAGCCTAAGTATCTCTAGTAAGAGAGCCTTCAATGGTCATGAGAGACTAAACCCTTAGTTAGGGTCTGACAGACCTAAAAATCCAAAGCGATGTACTTTATATTTATCAATACAAAAGAATTCCTTCCAGGTGTTTCTATTCTATTATCTTTTCTATTTTTTTATCTATTATTCATCTTTATATTTTTTTAGAGATTAGATGCTCAAGTGAGGTCCCAACATTATTACTTAACTTTTCTTTTTTATTTTTTTCTTAATCTTTAATTTTCTTATCTTTGATTTTTTTTATCTTATCTTTAATTCAAATCTTTTATGTTTTTATCTTCTATCTTTAAATCTTTTATCTTTTATTCTTATCCCTTACTTGTAAATTGAATTTACATGTAAATACAAACAGAGTATCTATAGATTCGACACTCAAACTTTCAAATACTTTATTTGATATACTTACCAACGAGTTAACAGATAAAATGCCACAAGACCTTGAAGTATCAAAAAATTTGCCCACCTACGAACAATAGATCTCAATTTCATTTGGAAAGGATCCATAGGATTTGCCCCTTAGGACATTCATTCCCAGTTCTATATTGATATTAGAAATTTTGCTTCAACGCCATGAAATTATTGGAAAAAAGAGTCTCCCTTTCCTTTCTCACCTTTTTGGTATGCATAATCCCCTATAATGACAAAAAATTTAACTTATTCTATGAGAACATAGTATGCCTAATCAGTTGTCCAAGGATCGCTCTCTGCAATGACTTCAGAAGGTTCATAAACTTCTGGCTCTGAACTTTCTTCACTTGTGCTTGAATCAGTAGCTTCAACAGAAGCATCTCCCTCCTCTTCTTCTGATCTACCCCATCTTCCTCCCAAGGCCAAGGCCATCATTTCGTAAATCTTATTTCCTAACTCAGCAGGGCTGTCAGGCTGCATTATTGAGAAAAGCATGTTAAGCAAAACTATGGATAGTTCATATATGTTAGGAGAGGTCGGCTAAATGGATTACACGACATCATTTGATTCGGTTATATGGATTAAATCTAGTCTACACACATTACATGAAGAAAAAATAAATTTTATATTGTACTTACAGAAAATCCACTAGAAATTAGAGCCGTGTCGTATAAGAGGTCAACTGCTCGCTTAGCTTCGCTGCTGTCAGGTGCATTCTTGCAGGCAGCCTGAAGGATAAATAAAAATAATTAAAACAATAGGTCAAAGTAACTAGGGAATTCAGTTGAAAATACCAGCCATGTATCACAAAATGGCTGCGTTCAATAGCTTTATACTCTTAAAACGAGACATCAAACATGACCCAATTAAACATGTCCACCAATTGTGTTGACATTTTCAAGTGACAGACAGGATCTCTGGGCATAGGCTAATATACACCTGTGTGAATCTTCAGTGTGGTGAAGGGCAAATATGAAGAGAAAGCCAGTGTATCAAAAGGGGAAAATAAAATGGACAATTTATTTTACTTTATATTTTCTATTTTAAGGCTTGTTAGTTGACTAACAGAGTTGTCTTTTAACATTTTATGTAACCAACATGGCAACATTACAGCTCAGCTAAAAGTACTGGAGGGCAAGCTAAAATATTCAATAATCATAAATGTCATTTGTGTTCCAAGATAAATGAACTTGACAAAAGTTTTAGGCTGCCTAGTCTTAGGATGATTCTTCAAAAAAAAAGTATCATCAATAGTTTTCTTCGATTACTTAAGAATATTTTGCCCTTTTCTACTTCGTTAAAGTGACTTGGGGGAACACCAGATTATCAACAATTACCAACCAAGTAGACTAGACAGCAACTCTTAAAAATAATTGAGTACTTGTGCACAAAAGGATACTACTGATTTAGAAGATACCCCCAATCTTACTAAAATGGTTTCATCTTTCTACATGAAGCAAAATATCATGCTATCACGAGAAGATGCTGAGACCCAGAACAAAAAAATTGCAACTTGTTATCTTTTCTCAAATGTGGTTCTCAATTTTTACAGTTAAAACACCCTTCCCCACCATGGCATTGTCTATGCTGAAAGTGAACATTTTGTGTGCAAACTATTAGATATTAGATAACTTAATAAAATATAATATAGTTAGTAACGACTATTTATATCAACTTATACTTGTTAGATATTAGATTTAGATAACTTAATAAAATATAATATAGTTAGCAACGACTATTTATGTCAACTTACACTTAAGTCTTTGATAATTGGGTGATCTGCATTAATCTCCAATATTCTCCTCCCCCTCATAAACTCCAAACTTGCAGTGTCCCCAAGGGCTTGTGCCTTCATTAGTCTGAAGAAATGGTAATTGAAGATTGTATGAGCCTTATGTCAAGTATGATAAACTGTTCGTGATCCAGAAGAATGACTTGTAAAGCCAGTGAGGTAATGACTAACCTCTCCATGTTTGCAGACCAACCAAACTTCCCTGATACAAGCACACAAGGAGATGAACTCAAGCGATTTGAGATTTGAACTTTGGCCACCTTGTCACCAAGTTGTTGTTTTATCCAATCACAGAGTAGGTTGTATTCTTGCTTGTTTTCCCTCTCTTTAACCTCATCCTCATCACCTGATTGAATAAATGTTTTCAGCACCACATTCAAATCCCAATTTTCAGGAAACAAAAACAGTATGAGCAAATGAAAGATAGAAAACTGTGCAAACCTAATTCCAAATCCTCCTTGCTGATATCAACAAATTTCTTTTCTTTGTAGGTCTGTAGGTTCTGAATGGCAACCTCATCAATAGGTTCAACCAAATAAAGAACCTATAATAATAATAATAATAGACACACATAAGTAAAGAGAGTAAAAACTAGAGAAAGAAAAACAATTCAAAATTAACAAGTGTATATCAGGCATTTCAATCATATCTGCAAATAGTTTAACTTAAAATGCATGAACACCACACAAACACTGGGCCTGACCCTCCACAGGATGGCAGGGCACTGCAGAGGGAGACCAGGTCTAAACCTGTCCTGGTGGCTGTCACCTCACTGACCAAATTCCCTGACTACATGCTCCATATTATCCAAAAATGTTAACAAGTAGCCATACCTCAATATCTTTTTGAACCAATTTCTCCAAAAATGGAGCAGTCTTTGCACTCTTCAAGCTGTCAGTTGCTAGGTAAAAGATAGCCTTTTGGTTTTCTCCCATGTTTTCAACATAATCATCTAGGCTTTTAAGTTCCTCCTCACTTTTGGAAGTGTAAAACCTCAATAATGGTGTAATGCGCTTATGATTTCCAGTGTCTTCAATGCAACCTAATTTTATGAACCTACCAAAGTTCTCCCAGAATTTTTTGTAGTCCTGGAATCACATGAAACCATTCTTTTAATCCATAAAGACTGTAAATTCATATTGAAAATATAAAGATGCTGAGTTTGTTGCTACCTACCTCTTTATTTTCACTTTCAGAAAGGTCTTGAATCATATCAAATGCCTTCCTGACAAGTCTCTTTCTCATTATCCTTACCTGAAATTATAATATTGTTGGAATCAAAAAATTTGGAAAGTGATACAAACAAAAAATCATAAATAATTCCGATCACCGTATCCTTAATTCATGTCTATCAAATGATATAAATTTTTCATGTTTAACAGGCAAAAGTGCAGTTCTCTTACAATTCTGCTTTCTTGAAGGATCTCCCGAGAAACATTGAGAGGAAGGTCATCTGAATCAACCACACCCTTCACAAAGCTCAGGTAACGTGGAAACTGCAAAATAAATAAATTTAGAGCAAAAGGAACCTGAACAAGGAACAAAGAAACATAGAACACAAACATAGAACAAAGCACAAATATGACATGTTTTTCAGTGTACAATGATAGAATCGAGGTTCAAATCACCCCACCACTAGGCCAACCCTAGTGTGTTTCTCAAAACCACACAAGTTTGAGTTTGTATAATACATGACTAAAAGTGGTTAAACGCTAGATAGACCATTATTCTTTAAAATCTAGATGGGTAGGAGAGTTAAATTTCCATGCCATTGTCATGCTATCAATATCAACCACAAGTTATAGGGTGGAGCAGATACTTAACATTTTTCCTTCTTCCATAATTCATAATAGCGATATAATGAAAGAGCAGCAGTGACACAAATGTCAAAATATACAAGACAAATCCCACTTTGAAGCTTACAGTAAACTCACCAGCTCCCCATCAAAATCATCTGAAATGAATACACGCTTAACATACAAGCGTATGTTCTTTGTTTTAGGGTTCACTACTTCTTCATTGTTAAGAGGTCCCATTCCCGGAACGTACAGAATACTTCTGAACTCAACCTCACCCTGCAGAGTTTAAAGCCCAGTCAAATTGATAACTTAAAGGAAATGCTCTGCCGCTGAGACAAAATCATTAACATACCTCGGTAGTGAAGTGAGTATGTGCAAGTGGTTCTAAGAATTCACTAAAAGTCTTCTTATAAAATTCATTGTACTCCTCCTTTTCAACTTCCTTTGGATTGCGCATCTACAGAAAATAAAAAGGCAAAGTTGGACCAATAAGAGAGGCACAACAACTGAATAATAAGTAAAATGCAGGGCATTAACATCCTAACACCAAAAAAAGTAGATATATCCCAAACTCACCCATATTGGCTTCGTTTCATTGGCCAATTCCCAGTCCCAATACTTCTCAGTTTTAGTCTTTTTCACCTTCTTTTTCTCACCCTGATAACACATGCAGAAACAGACTCACTTGGTATTGGTAACAAATTCGAAAAAGTACAACACCAAAATTAAGAAATACTAATACCATACTAGCTACCTCTTCTTTTGGTTCCTCCCCTTCTTTGGGTTCTTCCTCCTCTTCCACCTGCCAATATTCAAATTAATTAATTAATCAATTAATAGCAACAAATTAGAGCATAATTATTTGCCTCTCCATGACAAACATCTATAAGCTCCATAAGTAATTATGAAAATAGGGAATAAGAAATCAAAATGATATTAATTTAATCTAAGATAAAATGAAATCACCCCTGCAAGTAACATTCTGCTGTTTGAATAAATACTTTCCAAAATTACTTTCTATACTTTCAATTGTTTGATATTATGTTTATCTACAACACAGCTTCCATCCAATTGAAAGGAAATATGAAAGGAGCAAAAGGTTGCTCCCATTCTAGGTGGAAACAAATTTCTAAAGTCACTCACACTTGTCTATAACCATCTCCTATTCACTATTAAGCTCATCATAACAACCAACATTAATCTTGCACAGCCTTGAATTTCCAAGCAAATATCCATCTCCTATTTACTATTAAGCCCCTCATAACAACCAACATTAATCTTGCACGACATTGAATTTCCAAGCAAACATAGGCCAGTATTTACCCATTCACCGAAACCCAACAGCTGTCTAAAACTAAAATTTAACCAGCCATCAATGGTGATGGAAACCATAACTGATGTAGAACAACTTTACCTTAAACAGACACCAAATGACAAGGAACCATGTCAAGTTTCCTTTCTACCCCTGATGATAAGTAAATATTTATATAATTATCATCAAGGGAAAACAAAATCTCATTATTCATCACCATCACCATTGCTATAAATCAACGCCCAAAATCTTGATATCTATCACAATTCACAAGTACCTTAAAGATGCATATAAAACATGCCATTGACAATGACAAGAGCATGAGAAAATCACTGCCCATAAATCACAATCAGTGTATGTGAAAATAGAAAAATACCACTTGCACACATAGAATTAGTTTAGCATAATTTTCTCACCCAACATGAAGACAGGAATCTGTACCAAGAGAAGGACCACTTACCTCCACAGTTCTTGACTTTTCTTGCCATGTGTAGATGGGGAAGGAAACAAACTGTGAGTAATTCTTCACCAAACCCTGAATCCTGCTTGGCTCTGAGAATTCATACTTGTCATCCTCCTGATCAGTAAAGAAGAATATGGGTGCTTTAACTACATGTAATTTGTCAGCATTAAAATGATTTTTCAACTTCCAAATATTATACTGGATTCATCCTTAAAAGAGAACGACAAATAAAACTAAAGAAGATTGAAGATTTTCAGCTGAAATTTAAAATATTATACATATATAATTCATACTTGTTATCTGGCAAGACAAGAAGCAAGAATTATTTTGGTGCTATAACCACATGTCTTTATTAAATTGATTTTGAAGTTTCCAAACATTATTATCCTGGGTTCAACCTTTTATCAAAAGATACTTCTTAGTTCTTACATTACATGTAAACTTTCCTGCAAAAACACGAAAGAAATACCACTCACTCTTAAATAGAGTGTAATCTGTGTACCACGACGCAGAACCTTTTCAGGATCAGTTTCTTCTTTTATCACATAAGAGCTACTGTCAGCTTCTGCTTCCCACACATATTGCTTATCTGATCTTGGGCTCTTTGTAGAAACAACAACCTGATTGCCATGCCATGCAGAAATAGCCAATTAAAGACAAATTCAACACAGTTAAAATAGAAAAATCAACCAAAAAATCTGCTTGAGAAATCCACTCCATACCCTCTCAGCAACAAGAAAAGCCGAGTAGAATCCAACACCAAATTGACCAATCAGACCATTATCTGCTCCTAGATCCTTGTTTTCCTGTAACATTGAGGGGGGGAAATCAAAACATGATTGTTTGAAGTATTAAATCATCAAATATCAGAGCAAGCTACATTTCTGATCATTGACAAATTACCTTAAGTGCCTTCAAAAATTTTGAGGTACCACTCTGAGCAATGGTTCCAAGACAATCAATGAGCTCTTCTTTAGTCATTCCAATACCAGTATCTCTACAGGGTAGAGAGTTAACAGGTTAATACTCCTATTCACACATACCCAGAAAAAATAAAATAAAGCAGAGATCAAAATGATGCATATGCATACGTTATAGTAATAGTTCCATTGTCTGGATCAGACTTGATACGTATCTCTAGATCACCAGCATCTCCGAGCAAAGAAGGCTCAGTCACACTTAAGAATCTCAACTTGTCCAAAGCATCACTAGCATTGCTGGAAGAAGAAAGAACAAAAAAATAAGACCAATTACAACAGAATCAAGTAGCTGCACACACATAACCAGTGTAAATAGATGTGAAAGTCCAAAAGGGGAAAAAAGCAGCGGATCCCTTCTAAAACAACCCTTTATTGCCAAATAAGTCAATGATAATAGCACAACCATGCAATCATCGTAAGAGTCTTCAAATTACCTGACAAGTTCACGAAGGAAAACTTCCTTGTGGCTGTACAGACTGTGAACAATCAAATCCAATAATCGACTCACCTGCAAAAAAAAAATGGAATTCACTTCCTCCAGTCAGCAAAACTCATTCACTCATTCACTTCCTTCAGCAATTAATGGAATTCACATTTTGTAAAGTAAGACTTTTTCCCTTCCAAATCCACGTCCAAATTCCAAGTGAAATGCAAAAGAAATTGACATTAAATCTACTTCCTTCAGTAAAACTCATGCACCCACATGTACTGACAGTATAAAATTCAATCAATCAGAAATCACTGTTAGTATGACTTTTGACTTTAAAGATAACAACTGGTTTGTGATTGAATATGTATGTAAAACTGTTTCCTATTTTCTCAAAAGTTTTTCACTTTAAATTACATGTCGAAATTCCAAACCAAATGCTAAAAAGTATTGACGTGAAATTCACTCGTTGAGTAAATCTCAGTTCAGTAACTATCTCTCTCTCTCATACACACACAACCCTTCAGTTCAGTAACTATCTCTCTCTCATACACACACACATACCCTTCAGTTCAGTAACTCTCTCTCTCACGCACACACACCCTTTACTTCAGTCAATCCCTCTCTCTCTATCTCAGACACACACAGATACCCTTCATGAAGCAATCTTTTAACTTGCAATTTCATTTCGAAATTCCACACGAAGTGCTTTATCCCACTCTTTAGTTCAGTATGAGAAATGAAGCAATTTCATTTCTCTCTCACACACACACACACACTTCAGTTCGGCAACTCTCTCTCTCTCTCTCTCTCTCTCTCTCTCTCTCTCTCTCTCTCTCACACACACACACACACACACACACACACTTCACTTCAGTAAACCCCTCTCTCTCAAATACACACAGATACCCTTCATGAAGCAATCTTTTCACTTGCAATTTTACTTCAAAATTCCACACGACGTGGCAAAAAGGTTGAAACTTTATCCAACTCACGGCGACCCAATAGTTCAAAAAGGTTAAAAATTTAACAAATCCATCAAAAACCCACCTCGGCCTGGTACTCAAACTTCTCCCCGGTGGCCTCGTCCTTCTCCGCCACCGCGGCCTCACACCGCACGGTTAGCCCTCCCCTCCTTCCCTCACGCCGCTGCTGCGTCCACCGCAGCCCCGCGGCGGGGGAGAAGCAGTTCCTGCCGAGCCCTATTTGCGGCGGCAGAAAAGCGCTTCTGAGAAGGGAAGTCCTCGCAAAAGGGGAAGAAGGAGGAAGCGAGGCCAGAGAGGCCGTGGCCATGGTTCTGCTCAGCACAGGAGCCATAGTTAGACAAAAAAAAAAAAAAAAATAGTTTGTGTGCGCTTTTGTGAATATGGAATGAATGTTATCTCTTCGAGTGCGTTGGTGAGAGTGAGAGAAAAAAAATGAAAAACCCTCGTTGGAAAGGAGGAAGGGTTTAGGGAGATATCATATGGTATGATATTAATAAGATGTGAGAGATTATTCTAGAAATACGGCTGGGTGTTTGGCTGTATCTGTGACGGATTCTAAGGCCTGGATTTTGCCACATCGGCTACATGGCAACATGCCATATCCAGTTTTAATTTCCATAGTTTTTAGGATAAATTTCAAATTTAGTCTATGAATTTGTAAGATGCTGGTAATTGGTTTTTAAATTTTGAAAAAGTAAAATAGTGTTTCTCAAGTTGTAAAAACATCGACAAATTCATCTCAGTGTTTATTTCTTTTATTAACACAAACAACATAGTCTATGTGATATTAATGGATCATTTTGAAAATGAGAAATTATGTTGAGTGGACCGCTGATTCAAATGTATTAAATTGTCTCTTGAAATTATGATGTATCAATTTGTTCGTTTAGATGAATTTTCACTTTTTTTACAACAAGATAATCATTGATGTCTAACGACTTCTTCTCCAATAGTCATCCCTTTTTTCTTCTCCCCCAACTAAAGTTTATATCTTATTCTCCTCCAACATTCATTCCCTTGTTTTCTTCTCTCATTATTATCTTCTTCTTCTGTTACACAAATCTTCTTCTTATGGTGGTTTGTTTATGACTAGTTTAGGGGTGGTGAATAGGTTTTTAGATTGCCAAGTTTATATAATGTCAATTGAAAGATCATTGATTCAATGTGAACACCGCACTCCACCTTTATGTGTTCATTTGCCTCAACATGAGACAAAGTTGGGTATACCCTCAATTTGTTAGCCAGCTTTTTGGCAACCCACTTTATGGTTGCTTGATTGTTTTTAAACACCTTACCACAACTGTGTTGCTCCACAAAAGTTTTAATTTGAAAGTTTTTTTATTTGTCTACCCATGCACAAACAAATCTTCCACGGATACCCCTTCACTTTGCAAAGAAAAACAATAGCTTTTTCAACATAAAAAAACGCAAAGGAGACATGCGATAGAATGATGACGAATGTGACTCCCTTAACAAGATACGACGATGACGAGAGAGAGGGGCTTACCTATCACTACTACAAAGGAGAGCACGCCTTGCACCACAACTGTGAAGGAGAAACATGCGTTGCACCACCCAGAGGAGAAATGCGAAGGAGACACGCAAAGGAGAAGTGTGGAGGAGAAGCACAAAGGAGAAATGCGATGCAACGACGACAAATGCGACTCCCTTTAGCTACACGGAGAAGAATGAACAAGACCTATCATAGTTTTATTTTTTCTAAAAATAAATTAAAAATTAATGTAAATATCTTTTAATTTTCAAACGGGAACTTGACACCGTTATAGTAAGAGGTACTAATGTAATGATTTTAAGAGGAGAAAAGACATGTGTAAATAACACAAACCTCATAGAAGGTTTATATAATTTGGTCTAAAAATTATCATCTATCCATATTTATCTAAAATTTACCCTAATCAAACTAAATCCTTCTCAATAAATTACCAATATTAAGCTACCATTTGTTAGAGTGGAAAAAAAAGAAAGTAAAATATAATAAAAGTTTGGTTAAATTACTCATTTGGTTTCTATAGTTTTATGATTTTTATTTTTTTAGTCTTTATAGTTTCAAAGTGATATTTTTAGTCCTATAATTTATATTTTAATTCTTTCTTAATTTTAATAAGGATTAAAAAAAAACACTTTTAAATTAGACTAAAAAAAATAAAAATATAAACTATAAGAATTAAAAAGATAAGAATAAATGAAGGGACCAAATTAAAAGTTTTGAATTAAGATTGGGACTATAAATCTTATTTCATTACACTTCATTTCTTTTTATTTTCGGTTGTTTCAAAGCAGGTCAACTGGGCATTGGTCACTCACTCATTCCCAAGTCCTAAACCCTCTGCCAATTTGAACGGCGAACTCCCTCATTCTTCTTCCGCAATCTCCGTTCTACTATCTATCTGATTAGAAGATAGCGTAAATTCTAAGCAAAATATTACCGTGTTCTTTAGCGTGACCCACCTTCATAAATAATAAAACCCTATGCAACTGCACCATCCTCGTGTTCTCTTCAAACCTCTCATCCTCTCTTTCTCTTTCTGATCACAATGTCGACCTTCGGAGCCGCCGCGAATACGAATCCCAACAAATCCTACGAGGTAATGTTGTTATTCCCTTTCTTGAACTTGGAATCTGTCTCATACATTTTTTTCGGTTTTTTTTTCTTTTTTGTTTTTCTCTGAACAATGAAAAATTGAAAATTTCAGGTAGCCCAACCACCCTCTGATTCAATTTCGAGTATTTGTTTCAGTCCCAAAGCCAATTTCCTCGTCGCTACTTCATGGGACAACCAGGTTTCCCTTCTAGCTTTTTTTTTATCAATTCTTTTTGTTTATTTATCATATCACTTATCAAATCACAAGACATAACCTGTGTTTGATTATCTCTGTGTGCAAAATTCTGTTGTGCCAGCGGTAGTCACAGGTTGCGAGCGAGATTAGCCTCTGATCCAATGGGTTGGGGACACTCGTGCTTTCTGACCCAAGACACAAAAAAAATGACAAGACAGAACAAGAAACCCTAAATATTAAACCTTCTTTATCACAAGTTTGTTCTTTTTCTGACAATGTCTCCACCTTGATGATAGGTTCGGTGTTGGGAGATAACAAGGAATGGGACTGTTGTCAACAGCACTCCCAAGGCTTCCATTTCTCACGACCAACCGGTAATGAAATTGATTTTGAATTCCAATTTGTTTTATTAGAAAAAAAATAAGGGTTATTGTTGATTATTGAGACTGAAGTGGCAATGGGTGCACTTTTTTTTTTTTTAATTTAGGGGGTGTTTGGCAGGGGAAATTCTTTTAGTTTACTGGGAATCGTAGATTGAGAATTTTCGTTTCCCATGTTTGGTATCAATTTTTTAAAAATAACATTCCCGATGTTTTGTTTTGTTGTTGAAGGTTTTGTGCTCCGCTTGGAAGGACGATGGAACGACAGTTTTTTCTGGGGGCTGTGACAAGCAGGTCAAGATGTGGCCTCTTATGTCTGGTGGGCAGCCAATGACTGTTGCGATGCACGATGCTCCAGTGAAAGACATTGCATGGATACCAGAGATGAATCTTTTAGCCACGGGAAGTTGGGACAAGACCCTGAAGTATGCATCTTGATTCTTATTTTTTTAATTTTATTTTTATGTTTACAGTGTAAAAGGGGTTTAGTGATGTTGTGTTACTGGTAAAAGTGTGAATTAAGAGTATGGTTACATTGCGTCTTTTCTAGCATTTATGAGCTAGGGCATGATAGAACCTGTAGTTTTGTTGTTGATGCGGAAAAGGATTTAGCAAGGGAAGAGGACCAGGAACTAAAAGGGACTACTATATAGAAGATTTATTCTAGAAGGATAGCATGTTTGGTAATGTATTTATTTTGAAAAATAACCAGGGTTTCTCTCAGAAAGTTGGTAAAAAGAATCAATTGTTTCTACAAAATGAGGTGATCTAAATGCCCACTAAGAGGGGCCCTGGATTGAGTTAGCTGAGGTGACTGGTGGTTCATATTTTAGGGAAATGATTCATATGAGTAGGGGGGATTAGGAGGCTGTGTGTGCATGGGAGAGGGTATATAAACATTGCAGTTTGTTAGGTTAGGTCATAGGTGTATAAATGGGAAAATAATATTTTTTCCCAAGAAGTGTGGGCTTTGGACATTGATCTTTCCTTTGTTGCTATAGAAGTGTATGTTTTTACATGTTTTTTAAAAATCTCCCTAAACTATGATTGTATTCTGGGTTCCTATGAGGGCCCAATTCAGATGAACATCATTCTAGCCCGTAGATGAAACTTTTTAAAATGTGAAAGAACGCAACTCTACAATATGTGTATAAATTACAAAAGCAAAATGTAACATATTCTATGATCATGTGAAAAATTTCTTTTTGTGTTGGGGTCACAGAAACTACATCTGTTTGGGCCACACGTTTCTGTTAATGTGTTGGTAAGGTGGCCATTTATTGCACGCTCAATTGATATAGTGTAGTGTGCTTGTGTTCATTTAGGATAGGAAGCATAGAATTGTGCTTATATCTAACAAAGTATATCTTAGAATGGGTGGATTCATTTGGTTACATTTTGTCTTTTCATAAGTTGCCGAAAGAGAAGTATCAATAGATGTAATAGAACCATTTTATGTGTCTTGCCAAATATTTGATTCAAGACAAGAACCTTTCATGAGTTGTTTTCCTTTTGTTTTTATCTTTAAGAAGTTTATGATTGTCTATTTGGAAACACTGTGACACTTACTATGAAAACCTAGTATTTTGGTAAAAAAATTGCATTTTCTGTACTAATTCCTTTTCTTGGTATCTGTCTGGCAGATTACGTTGAAGTTTTAACTATTTAATAAATTGTTTTATGTTTTATTTTCTTTATTTTAGGTATTGGGATACTCGGCAGTCAAATCCAGTGCATACTCAACAACTTCCTGATCGTTGTTATGCAATAACAGTGAAACATCCTCTGATGGTAGTGGGAACTGCTGATAGAAATCTGATTGTCTTCAACCTGCAAAATCCTCAGGTGATATTTAATTTTTGCTAAAATATTTTCAGTGCTGTTGCTTGTAACCTTGTATGCAATAATAGATTTGTATAATAATTTATTATGTATATAGATAGATCTTTTTCTTTATCCAACTTTACTAGTCACTCTTACATGATTTGTTTGTATTCATCTGTTCTACTCTTTCTGGTTTCCCATGATTTTGAGAAGGAGAAATTATGAAGCACTGATTTCATATTAACATTTGAGGGCTATTGATTTAAATATATATCAATGTTATATGTTTTTCTTCTAATTTATATTGAAATCCTAACAGACTGAATACAAGAGAATCGTATCTCCCTTGAAATTAAGAAGCCCTGATTTCATATTAACATTTGAGGGCTATTGATTTAAATATATATCAATATTATATGTTTTTCTTCTAATTTATATTGAAATCCTAACAGACTGAATACAAGAGAATCGTATCTACCTTGAAATTAAGAAGCACTGATTTCATATTAACATTTGAGGGCTATTGATTTAAATATATATCAATATTATATGTTTTTCTTCTAATTTATATTGAAATCCCAACAGACTGAATACAAGAGAATCGTATCTCCCCTGAAATATCAGACCAGATCTGTTGCTGCTTTTCCAGATCAACAAGGTTTTTTGGTATGTATTCAGCTCTCAATTATATTAATAAACTTGTAGAAGTCTTAATTGTTTCCTTCTTTATTTTATTTAATCTCATTACTGCTATGATATGGGGCAATTCTTATCACTATTGATCAAATCTCTTGCTGTATATTCACTTAAAAATTTGAATTTCTGGCATTATGGAGTATTGACTATACTGTTTCTCTGTAGGTTGGCTCAATAGAAGGAAGGGTTGGGGTACATCACCTGGATGATGCGCAGCAAAACAAGAACTTTACTTTTAAATGCCACAGAGAGAACAATGAGATATATTCAGTCAACTCCTTAAATTTCCATCCGGTAGTACACCATATAATACCCAAGTTACTTAAATTTATTTTCTAGTTGTGGATTTGATATTCTTTTATGTAATCTAATTTTGTTTGTGTCTTTGCATTCAGGTACATCACACTTTTGCAACTGCTGGATCTGATGGTGCTTTTAATTTCTGGGATAAGGACAGTAAACAGAGACTCAAGGTTTCTTGCTTTCTCTATTACACTCTTCTCACCTGTCCTTTCCTTCTGAAACTGATCTTTGGAATTTCCAAAACATACTTTTTTTTTTTGTATAGTATAGAAGCTTTTGATTCTCTGTTTCATTGTAGGACCTATCCGTATGTATGCTAAACACCTGGTAACCAAAATATTGTTGTTACTCTACTTTCTAGACATTATTTTAATATTTTTAAGGGGGAGTGAGGCACTTAGTTCTCAAATTTGTCTGTTATCACTCAATGGAAAATGGAAGGATGAATCTCTTTCAATATCATATTTGGATGTTTGTGTTTCTTTTCGGGTTCTTAAAGCCCTGATTACTGTGTTGATCATGTATGAAGATCTTGAAAGGAATATGCTGTGTTCTATCTACCTTAAGTCCTTTTGAAGTATTTGTTGTTATTGTCATTTGCTTATATGATTTTAATGTCTTGCAGGCTATGCAAAGGTGTAGTCAGCCCATACCTTGCAGTACATTTAATAATGATGGCTCCATATTTGCTTATGCGGTATGTTTCATTTGCTGTTTTCACAAACCATACTTATTTACTTATGCAGTTTAATATTTTTTGCTTCATTTCTTATGACATTCTTCCATAAATAAGGAAACCTACATTTGTTGGTGTATAAGATCTGCATGAGATGCAACTTTTGCCTCTATAATTGAAGTCTTACTCCTCTTCTCTTGCTCGCTCTCACTATGCTTTGTGCATGCATGGCAAATAGTATACAAACTCATACTGCAATATCCCAACTTAAACCATTTCCGATGTCAAAAATTATGTTGTGGGGGGAAGCTTTATGATGCTTTTCAAAATGTTGACGATAAATATAGCAAGTTACATATTTACATCATAAGCAAATAACCAAGTTAAGAGAGAAATGCTAGCAACACTTTTTTTCAGTACACTATTCATTATTTGGTGAACATCAAATTAGTTCCACTAAATAGGGAATAGGACCCGCATGATTTAGTAGACTCCATGTGAACTTCTGCGTATTGTGTGTTGCAAACATTAATAAATAAATTGTTTATATGCGCTATCAGTTCCTAGTTATATACAAATGGATTGGCAAAGTATTTCAAAATACTGATTCATATATATCAATGTGTCCCCATCTTGTTAAAACTTCATGCTTGTTATTTTCATTTCT
This sequence comes from Glycine soja, assembly GCF_004193775.1. NCBI lineage: Eukaryota > Viridiplantae > Streptophyta > Magnoliopsida > Fabales > Fabaceae > Glycine > Glycine soja. The sequence goes on along the minus strand of NC_041003.1, from coordinate 12,234,440 downwards.
TGAATGGATTCTCAATTCTTGTCCCTCTACCTCTTGTTCCATGCTTGTCCTAATCATTTTTCAAAGTTAATTAGAAGGGATTGGGAGTTAGTTATTATGATGCTCTCCATAGAAGGAACAGTTAAATATGCTTATCAGTTTAGTCAATATGACCATTGTTCCAAGTGTCAAGGAGCTTGGTTCTCCTTAAGTAATAAAGTCGGGTTCAAATTTTGTGAACGGATAAAATAGGCACTGGGAGAACTTTGCCTGTTTAAATAAGTTCCGCCTAGTTCAACTCAGTAGTCATGATTAGTCAATATATCCAAAATAAATTGCTGAATTCAATTGTCTTTGAATTTTAATTGATAAATTGAATGTTCAATACTTAAGCCAACAGATTAGTCAATTGCCAAAGCGGATTTTGAATGTTCAATACTTATTCATATAATTTTTTTTCTCTTTAAGCCAACATATTAGGTATGCTACTAAAATTGATGTTGGGAAAATGATGAGGTATTGACACATTGAAAATTTAAAATGTTAAATTGATGTATTTAAGAACTTTGTTGATAATGCATGCATATTCCCGTCCCCCTTTTGGGGATGTAGCACACGATGCATGTCCTTTATGAAATGAATTGACAAAATCTCATCTGCCACACGATGTTTATGCAAATGGGATGCGGCTTATGCTTAACTCCATTTTAGTTTTGTGAGTTTCATTCTTCAATTTCATGAACTTGCTTAAAAAAATACGTAAAGTTAGCTTGTTTTTTTGTAGGCATATTGACGTGACCCTTTCTGTTTAATTATTTGGTTCTGAAACCTTATTCATTTCTGTAGGTTTGTTATGATTGGAGCAAAGGTGCAGAAAATCACAATCCAGCTACAGCAAAGAACTACATATATTTGCACTTACCACAGGTACGCTTGTGTAGATGTACATGCATGTTTCAGTAAGACTAGTAATCTTCCCATGGACACAATTTGACAACTCATTGAACGAATGAGGCCTAACAAACATAAAATAACAAAACAGAATGGGAACAACTGTTTATTCTTTCAGTTGGAATATGATTAAGTAATGATTGATATGCTTGATCATAAGATTTTACATCAGTCTTTTCATCTCTTGAACAATCTGCATTATAGAGGGTAAACCCCAATAAAACAAGTTGGGGCTGTTTCATTTGTGTTGTGTTCATATTTACTAGTGTTTATTCCATTTTTCCCATTCAACAAGCTTGAGACTTTAGGAGTAACCTTTTTTTCACATGTGAACAGGAGTCTGAGGTTAAAGGCAAGCCACGAGCTGGAGCAACAGGTAGAAAGTGAAATTTAGTGCTGAAGGTCCATTTTGTTTTGGTGCACAGAGATTTTGAAACTGGAATCAAAAGATCGGTCATTTAATGTTTTTTTAGAGGAACAGCTAAAATGAGAAGATTGTAATTCTTACTTTTATTTTTTTTATTCTAAAATTTTATCTTAAGTTTACCCAATTTTCTATTAGGCTGTTGCTCATTTATCACATGGACCGCTATTCAGATGAAGCTGATATCTTTTATAGTTATGTGAATGGATCATGATATCTTACCCTGTGTTTGTTACGGATGAAATACAGTAGAAGTAAAGAAGAGGATGAGGAAATAGAGTGGAGAGGTAAAAACCCAATTGTCTGGTATTTAATAAAATAGTAAGGAAAGAAATAAATAGATTGTCACAAAAACAAATCACTTCTAGAGAGTAAAAATGCCGTGGAAATGTGGAGTGGTGAGGAGAGAGTATAAATTGGGAGAGAGGAGAGAGTTTTTTTTAAAAAATAATTCTTTTTTCTATTTTTCTTAACAAAAATATACTGTTTTTCACTTATTCTAATTTATTGTATTTTTAATTTCCATTAATTTGTATTCTTTTCTTCTTACTAAACCCACCTACAATTGCTTCCATAGATAGGTGAAAATCTAACTTATTTTTATTTTTTGATTTAAGAAAAAGTTAATAATTTTTTATTTACGATAAACATCATATTATTTTTATTAGATTATTTGATATGATAATTAAAGTAACTAGTAAAATATCATGTTATTTTCTTTATCAAGGATCATAATTTTTTTGAATCATATTTAAGTATGAAAAGAAAAAAAAATCATATTTAAGTATGAAAACATTTTTCTTTGTACCAAACACCTTAATGAAAATATGTCTCTCTTATTGTAACCATCCTTTTGCTATTGGTTGTGTGTATTTTGAGTTGTGCCTCTAACGTGAAATGTATATGTTCATTTGTAACCTTTGAAGCCGTGTTTGTGTATGTTTGGCCGAAATATCGTAGCTTAGCTGTTAGCATATATATTTCATGCTATCATCAATTTAACCAAATGAGTGTGTTTGGATTAACTTTAGTAAAATTGAATTATCTCAATAAAATTGTCAAGATACACAAGAAAAATATATTTTTGTCAATTTATCTTTAAAAAAATGGGGGTTAACTTAACATAAACATAGTGAATATTACAATTTCCTAAATGATTTTGGGCAACCTATTTGTCCATGTAAAAATTAGATAGCCCAAAATTATTTGTTATTTTCATTTGTAATAATTATTTTACGAATGAAAAAAAAAAAAAACAAAGAGTGTACTTATTTAGCCCAAATGGTCCATATAGTGAATATTACAATTTCCTAAATGATTTTGGACAACCTATTTATCCGAATTAGATAATCCAAAATCATTTGTAAGATTAATAATTATTTTACGAATGAAAATAATAAAAATTGTATTTATTTAGCCCAAATGTCCATATGATTGTATTTATTTAGCCCATAACTATCGAAGATTATGGGTTACGAATGAAAATAACAAATATTGTATTTCTTTAGCCCAAAAATAAAATATAAACTTTTGTGAAAAGGTTATAGGTGGAAAATTGGTAAATATACCTCTTTTAATTATTAATCTTATCTCAGTTTACATCTTGTATTTTTTTTTTCTCTATCTAAAAATAGCCCTTTCTGAAAATTAATTTCTCTTGAACACATTTCACTTGTCTTTTGCAGATTTCTTTCATATTTTTGAATATCTTAGTAGTAGTTTTAATTTTAATATTCTTCGCATGCTTTACATCTTTTCCTTCGAACACGAAATTCTCATACTATGGTAGAGTTGGCCATTAGTCATTACAGCTTATAATATGGAAATTTTCTGTGGAGCAATGCACAATCATGACGTTTTTCTTTGGAAGCTTCATGATCATGCCCATGTTATTTGTTTTTCAGTTTGTTAAGTTTCACATTGCTTTGACATGTAACATTTCCTCTCCCTTTTTATAAGATATTATTTTGAAATTCTTTGTCTCGTTACGAGACTCTTTTTTACTAGTCCACTGTTTTAATTATTTTTTATTATCAAAATACCTTTAATTAATTTAGTTCATAAATAATAGTACTGCCTCCATTATTTTTTATTTGTCTTTTAACTTTAATAATTAACAAAATAGCTGTGAATTTTTTTTTCATCCCATTCTTTTTCCACTTCACAATAAATATATGTGTAAATTAATTAAAGATAAGAAAATAAATAAGGATATAATTAATAAAAAAAATAATTATTGTGATATTGAACTTTACAAATGATAGCTAAATAAAAATAATTTTTTTTAAAATCCAACAATTAAAAAGGAATAGAAAAAGTAGTAAATATTATGAGTTGTCTTTTTTTCTCTAGTGAGAATTGAAGATCGGAAGAGTTTAGTTTTAAATATTAAAAATTCACTACTATTATGCTCTTAATGCATTGATTATTTAAGGATAATTTTAGAAAATAATACAAATATTAACAAATTTAATATTAATAACTAAGTTAATTGATTTTTTTAAATAAATATAAATTAATTAATATTTTATAATTAGAAACCGGGAGAGTATTTTTTATCACTAAAATAGAACGTTAACAGTAAAATTCTCTTCAGGCTTCAATGTTTATCATACAATTTTTTTTTTCTTCTCCTCTACTTTTTCTTTTCATTTTACATTTTTTTTATCTAAGGCTATTTGACACCTTTTAGAGATTTGAAAATCAAATTTATTACTGAATCAATTAACCGGTAAAGAGGGATTTGACTTCTCTATTATCATTTTTCATGCAGTCCTATTAAAATAACAATTCACAACAGCTATATTAATCTTTAATGATAATATTTAATTTTAAAAATTATGAAAATTTGTATGCTTTTAATGAAGCAGCACATAAACAATATGGAAAGAGATAATAGAGAAGTTAAATTCCACAAAAGAGGAAGACATTTAATTAATAATTAAACAAAATGCATTCAGGTCTTTCTCTTAACACTAATGATCACATGTTTAAATTAAATGCATGTCTGCTGGTTTGAAGTCATCGATTTCTCTTTTTGCTGTAAGCAATTACTACTCCACAGAAAATTTCCACTTAAAGAAACGTCACGATTTTTTTTTATTATGATGTCCTTAATTTTAATTAAAGACTTAGCTAATCAACTATTTAATTTAATTAGTATAATACGATGATAAAAAAAATATGTTATTATATTATTAAAATTAAAATTGATTAGAGGATGGATTAAATCTTACTCATAAACATTTTATTCTCAACACCGGTAGCTTTGAATCCTCATGATACTAGAAAATAGAACCACAAGTCCACAACGGATGAAGCATCTCGGAATTTAATTTGTTGGAGAAAATATTAAACTTTCTCGAGGATCTGTTGATTTGCACTAAAATAAAGTGATATAAGAATGAGATGAACACTAAAATAAGATGAAAATTTAAGTTAAACTTTCATCTTAATTCATTTTTATTCCATTTAATTCCACTCTATTGATCAGACTCTGACAAACTAAAATTTCAATATTTATGCAGAAAATAATTAAAATTTCCTGAAAGATAATTTTTCTTCCTAAAATACCTTGTTCAAACAGATAGCTGAAGTTGAATTTTGCAAATTAAATTAAATACTAGATTGGGTTCCGTCTCGTTGTGGACTATATGTGCTTATAAAGGACAAACATTTTCTTGCTCAAATTGGGGAAAGGGAAACATATTAGTGGCCACAAGAATCCTTCACAAGTCTCCAATTCTAATCGGAATTCTCTTTTGTCGTTGAAAGTACACTTGTGTGGTCATTAAAATATTGCAAAAATAATTCGGAAGAGTTTCCCTTGAAGAACATGGAAAGAAAGTTTCTGAAATAGGAAAACATGATCTTACACAAGCTATGCATGTAATTATCCAGACGCAGTAAAGTCTATTTATCAAGAATTTTGTTTATTTATTACTGTCAAAAAAGATTTTTTTTTGTTTCATATAATTTATTTTCTAGGTATCTTAATTGTATTAATCCAAAACAATTGTTTTTTTATTTATTTATTAAAAAGAATAATTATAAATTTATAATGTAAAATAATTTAGCAATTATTTTCCAGAGATTTTAAAAAATAAAATTAGTATATCCTTGTTTAAAATCATATATATTTTAAATAAACAACTAATTTTATGATAAACTATTCAAACTAATTTTGATTTTAATTAAATTTTAATTTTTTTTGGCTTCTGATTAATTTTTTTAACAGCTAAGAAAACAATTATTTAGAAAATCTGAAAACAATTAAATTTTAAATCATTTAGCTTCTTCCTGTCAAAAAAAAATTATTTAGCTTCTGATTAATTATATAGAAAATCTGAAACAAATGCATGAAAATTGTGAGAAACCTTTGACCCTGGTTTCTTCCGGTCCTTAATATATTATTATCACATTGTAAGAAATTAAAATATTTGTATCAGGTAACATGAGACAAAACATAATATTTTTTCAATGTTGACCCTGGTTTCTTCCACTTGGGGAAAGAAAAATACATTTTGTTTAGTCCTTCTTCCATTGGATTCCAGAAACTAGCTAGCACACTATATATCCTGCTTGTTTTGTTTTTTGTTTTAATCATTTCTAGCTATACGTACTCATCACTAAATATTTCACCGCTCTAATTAAAAAACTTACGTTTTCTCACACTTATCGCATGACTTTTGGCTGTGATAACTTATTAAAAATTAATTTGAAATATGTACCTAGCTACACTCATCGCAAGACTTATGCTAGTTTTTTTTTTTTCTTCAATAAACCAAATGTATCATTTACCGGAGGTAATCTGTTCGAGCCTTGAGACCTGTGATTAAGTTTGAAAAATCTCACGTTGATCTACATATTTGTTGATTTTTAGTTTTTTTATTATTAATAGGAGTATAACTCAAGTACCAAGCGTTTATAAGTGTATAGTTTCAAGCCAAAAATAAGGTGCACTATAGTGAAAATTGAATTTTTACATTAAGGTTTAAGTGATTTAAATGCAAATTAAAAGATTACATTTTACTATATAAGACTTATTTGAATGAATGCATTGTAAATTATTTTTGTTTCAACTTTCAAGAGAACTTATTTATTATAGTTGGTGACAATCTTCACTATATACAGATAAAAGAATTAGTGGAGAAACAAAACACATGAAGAGTCTTTGTATGAAATTGTTATAATTTTTTGTAACCATTGAGTGAGGTATTCAATTTTGTAGAGTAATACACTATTTAAGATGTGTTACAATATTTTTATGATAAGGAAGTACTTTTGAGACAGTTCCATAGACTTAGACAAGAGATGTTGAATCATCACGTTAAATTATTATGTTTATTTAGGGTATAATCTTTGTTGTGTTCTCAAGATCTTTTATGAGTGCAAATAATTTTATTTTTGAAGGAGTGTTGATTATCCAACAAAATAAGAATTCACATGTACACTACTCAATCAAAGTAGACATCCTTGTCAAAGACTTTTGTTAGTATTTTCTTATATAAATTTACATGATTTTTAAATTAATAAAAATATTAAATTGAAATATTTATTAAACCAAGTTAATAAATCACATTGATTACCGGATGAATCAATGAGATCAGATTATTTCTATTAACTAATGATGTATCTTATGTTCGAATTATTAATTTATAGGTGCGTTAAATATTGAAAAGAGAGTTCATAACAATGGTCATTGGGTGCGTTAAAATCAAACCCAATATTGATTTAGATGATGAAAATAGAGAATTTGATCATAACAATGGTCAATGGGCTTTGATTTTTGTCATCACTATACTCTATGGAGACGTCACAACAAGTTAATTTTTGAGAATAGCTAGGAGTGCAACAATGGATCAGATTGTTGCTTCCATCTCGAATGAACTCAGCTCATCATGTTTGCATCATTAGCATAAGGGGGAAGGAGTGAGTAAGTACGGGAATGACTGCGGGTTTGAGCAAGACGCATAACATTTAATGGATCAGTTCCGTTGTTGACAATGTGAAGCTCAACTGTGAGGGAGCTGTAGATAACAGTTCGTGTGGGATCATTTTGGAGTGCTTATTTTTCTTTCTCTTACAACTTGGAATTGCGGTGTCATGTCTTTCCAGAAGCAAATCACTTGTCTATGCTTTGACTGAATTTGAGTTTTTAATTGGGATATCATCTTAAATTCACATTTTAACAATTTAAGATGATATCAGAACATATTCAAAGATTAGTCTAAAAAATTATTCATTATTATTATTCAAATAACAAGTCCAAAAAATATTGAGCATGATAAAGTGTAATGAGAAAAATTCAAGTCTCATATCAACTAAAAATAAAATTAAATTAGTATATAAGTGAGGGGCAACTCTCACCCCTTAAATTAACCTTTTATAATTAAATTAGAGTTAAACTTAAATTTTAAAAATAAAATATAAGAAGGTCAATTTTTTAAGTCAAATAACTTCACTGTTATGACTGCTTTTGATCGTATTTTCGAATTGAAGCCTTGTAATTCAATTATCCAAACCACATTCTACGAATTCAATTTTTTTTTTTAAATTATTTGATAATGACAGGAGGTGGGCGGCAAGAAACACGGGCAATATGAGACCAAAATGAAATTACACAACAAAGATTAATCATTTTTATCTAAAAAGAAAAACTAAACTAAATTATATATAAGATCGATGGGTATCAATATCCTATACACAAAGTTAAAAAATAAAATTGCGATACAAAGAAGACAAAACCCTTCCAAATTCCCAACCAACATCACCGAAAAAAACAACCTAAAAAAAAAAAAACCCATATAAACAAAACAGACCCCAAAATGATGAAGACGACAATCCTTGCTGTTGCGAAAGCTAGCCACCCGAGTCTGGCAATAAGACTTGGCAAGTTAACATGAGAGCCATGACCTAATTTTAATGAAACCCATTATCTTTTCTCCTTTCAGGTAGATAATAAGATAATTGCTATGAACAGTAAAAAAACTCACTATGAAAATTCAAAGTAGTGCATAGTAAACGTTTGAACTGAAGATGAAAATTCAAAGTAGTGCATAGCAAACGTTTGAACTCAAGAGAACTGTAGAGTAAGTCAGAATAATTTCATATCAATTTATCCATGTCTTGGTAACAATTATTTGTGATCATCAATACTTAATGTTTGAAATCAAACACCTAACTTTTTACATTATTTTTTAAAAATAAAAAATAATTATTTCTTAATGTTATTAGGCACTAAATTTACCAAAATGTTAACAAGGAAATCCCTACTCGAATCATAAACAGGTCAATCCAAGACTAAATTAAGCAGTAAAGTCACTGCTTTAGGTTTTCAAAAATATTTTAAATTAATTACTAATGATATTTTAAAAAATTCAAATAAATTATATATATATATATATATATATATATATATATATATATATATATATATATATATATATTTAAAAGTCTGTCTGATTCTACTGTAACTTTTACCTTTTCTATGAATATCAACGACTTGTTAAATATTATTAGTTGTATATTTACATGATTCTGTTTTTAATCTGTTTCATCTGATAATTCTCTCTACTGATTTTTATATTATCAATTACTGTTAAATTTTGTTACTATTAGAAAATAACATGTTTGTTAACTTTTATAAAAGACATTTACACCAAGAATAATTATCTTTTTTTTTTTGGAAAACAATAATTATCTTAAAAGTCTTATACAAATAATTCTAATTAATTGATAATATAAAAAGATTTACACTAGAATTTTTTTTATCAGCAAATATATATTTAATTCATGGACACCAGGGGAGCCGCGATAATGTTCATTACATTGATAATGTATACATATTAAACTCTAAATAAATTATTCTAAAAAAATATTTCTTAAAATTCGTTATAAATTTGTATAAATGTCAGACAACTACTGACTATAAATAATAGTAAATAAAACAAAAACATCACACCCAGTGGAAAATTGCATGATAGCTATCCTTAATTAACAACCAAAGGTGTCGGATTAGGTTCTTTGGCATCTCTTTCAAATAACTTATTATTTAATTACCATCTTTCCTGTTGCTTTGACTAATGAAAAGCATGTCCCATTTGACTTTCAACTGTTGTTTGAGTAATTTTCTATTACTAACAATTTATGCACAAAAATTGACAATTTGTTTGGACAAACCAAATTTATTTTAGACCTGAATAGTAGTTCTTCATTTGTACCTCTTCTCATATATCTCTGTTAATATTTTTCAATAATATTATTTTATTTTATTTATTATATTTCCTATAACTTATCTCACTGGTCCTGTTACCACAAATACACGACGAGGCAACGACTTTGATTTGTATGATTGAATGTCATTAGTAAGAAAAGTTATGTCAATCCCTTGTAAGAAAAGGAATAGTAAGATCCACCTGCTCACTAGAAAACATGTCATTATAGCCTTCGTTTCTATTGGTTGAAGTTGTTATTATGCACATATTAATTACATCCAGTAAGTATTTCTTTTTTATTGAAAGGGAAGTAAGTATTTTTTAATTAACCACATCAAGAAGAAGTGATCAATTACCTCAACCTACTAAGTTTTCTTTTGTCTTTAGCGACATTAAAAATTTAATCACAGAATCTTTTAGGTTAAAAAAAACTGAATGATAAAGGGTTCAAAGATTTTTGAAGTTTCAGTCACGAACACAACTATGTTTGAATTAAGTTGAAGAGGGTAGAGTGTTAATTTGATCATTTCAAATAACTTTTTACAACTTTAAGAGTTATACCATCCAAGCAACTTTGACGTTGGTATAGTTGATGAGAATCCTAACTACTGGGTCCGTCTCCCATTATTGGGAATCCTCTTGCGTCACTTTAAACATTAATTTATCTGTTTGATATATACTATCCACAACTATCAAAGTTGGGTGTGAAAAAGCTGATATACCAAAAACAAAAAAAAGAAAACCTGGGCGAATTTCGTAATAATTTCTTATTATTGTTATTCAACTGTAACTTAAAATGATTGAAACATTATTTAAAACTTTTTTTAGCAGGTGAGAATGTATATTTAAAACGTGATAAAAATATGCATAAGAAAACCTGCTGATCATTAGTGTACAAATAGATTGATTTAGATAACACTTAATTTGTAAAGGTCCTTAATCAATAGATTTTTTTATTTTTTTTGTTTTTGTTTCTGCATCGCATGTACCAGAAAAAATATATTAGTGATGAAGCAATTTACATATATATAATTTTTAAAAAATTGTCGCTAATTTTTTTTTGTGATGTTAATATTAGTGATGAAAAACTAAATTTCCTCACTATTTTCCCTAAAACTCATGGAAACGATACCTTAAAGACAAAGCCACCACAGCCATTTCATACATTCACGAAAAAATAAGTTACAAAAAAAAAAAGAGTACAATGAGTGTTTTCAATAAAATGAACATTGTATACAAACGAACGCACAATATGGGAATTAATAAACATTGTAAGACTATTGGACTAGCTAATATAACAACACTAAATTAATGTCACGTTACACAAAATATTAATCTCAAACTAGGAAATCATTTTGAACAAAGGGTCCTCTAATAGGAGCTCAGGCCAAATAGTGCAATTATCTTCCACATTAGTACTCAACGAAACCTCCGTCACAGGTGGAGCCACAAGGGAAGAAGGAGAAGAAGGAGTGGTGCTTGAACATGAAAGAAGCCATGGAGAATCGGGATAAATTTCTCCTTGAGACAATTGAATCATGTCCTTATTACTTAATGGTGCTTCATATGAACAAGAAGGTGGTGTTTTCAATTCAGGCATGTCAGAGAAAGGCATGGTACAATTAGATGACATAATAATGTTCTCAAATTGATCATTTGAAACATTGATGGTGCCTTTGTTCATCATGAAGGTGCTGTTTATTGTGCTATTAATTGTGTAATTAGGATCTGCATCAATATTTAATGAAGCTTGTGGCTGCAAGAGGTGTTGCTGTAAGCATTGGAGCTTGGCCAATTCTTGAAGCCTTGCAAGGTTTTGTTCCAATGGTTGGTCCAAGAGTTCTTTGAGGTTAGCCAGTGCTATGAGATGAGACAAGCCTGTGAAGATATCATCAATCCGAGGCTGGTGTGTCATTGGATCATAACCCATTTGAATAAGCTTCTTCTTGAGATGGGTGTTCCAAAAATTCTTGATTTCATTATCTGTCCGACCCGGTAGGTGACTTGCTATTGCGGACCATCTACTCAAAGGAGAAAAAAAACTAAAGTACATAAGCTTCAGAACAAGGTTTTAAAAAATAATCAACCAATTTGATTTGGACTGCAACATTAATATTTTTTAATTATCTGCAATCACATTGTTGTATTTATCTGAGATATCATCAAATGTAATAAAATCACAATACGACTGCAACCGATATTTAAAATCTTGCTTCAGAATAATTAATCAAATTAATATGATTCATTTGCTCATCTATTCTATTAGATTATTACAAAATTCCTCCACATATATATAATGCATAAAAAAATAGTTATTGAAGAGAAATTTAATTATGGAATTAGTGGCGACTACAAGCATAACTAACCGATATAAATTAATGGAAATTGCAATAAAGTTCTCCGGCTATAAGAGCAGGCCTCTAGTTAAGAATATAATTAACATCGAAACACAAAAAAAAGTACTATAGTGGTGTTGAATATTTACTTGTTTCCTAGGATAGCATGGAGATCTAGAATTGTTTGTTCTTCTTCTTGGGAAAACTTCCCTCTTTTAATGTCGGGCCTCAAGTAGTTCGTCCACCTTAACCTACAACTTTTGCCACACCTGTTGAGTCCTGTTACCAAATACAAATGATCACCCCCATTAGTTATGTGGCCTAAGAGGATAAACTAATTATGAGTTTTATGACAGTATGATATAACATAAATATACATATAGTAGTATTAATTAATACTCTAGCTCACGTAATTAAATAAGATATATGAATTATTATAAATATCTGATGGATATTTATATTCGATTTGGTTCTACAAATAAAAAAATAGTACCTGCTAGTTTTGGAAGAGCTCTCCAGCTTGCATGACCATGTTTCTGAATGTGATCAATAAGCTTTTGATCTTCTTCAGGTGTCCAAGGGCCTTTCTTCAAACCAATTTCATCACAACATGGAGATCTTCCCATATCTATTATCTTATGGTATGCTAGTTATTGTGTCTTTCTTCTTTATCCTCTCTTTCTAAGCCGGAAGCTGAGTCACTTCATTTCCTTCAATTTCAAATGTGGGAAATGGGGAAGGATGCTTCCTACACTTGCAACCTAAATGGCAGCTATCTATTTATAAGGCGAATATGTGGTGTCTATGTGGCCCACAACTAGGTTTAATTAATAGAAGTTTTGAAATTCATCACGTGTTACCTAAAACAGGCGTACAGTTTCTTTTGCAAAAGGACATAAATAAAACCTTTGTCAACCCATATTAGTGGTTGGTTACTGCAGAAGTAAACTTTGATTTTTAAACCAACTTGTAATTATGTTATGAGTTTGAATCCAAAAGTTTGAAACCCTAAAGATTTTAATCAATCACTAATTTCAAAGCTTTAAAAAACCATCCGTTAAACAAAGTCGGGGCCGTAATATTCAGAGCTTTGCCACTATTTCATAATTGCAATTATGACTGCATGCATCACATTCATCTGCATTTTTTTACAGCACTTAAAAGATGACAACAAATTCAGAATTAAGAGTTTTTTTTTTGGATAAACTTTTACAGAAATACTTGTAAAAAATTAGTGAAAATAAAATAATTTTTTTATTAGTTAAAATTTGCTTATACATAAATTAATTTGTAGAAACATTCTTATATTGGTTTCTTCCAAAGCTAGTTTTTAACTTATGAAAAAATTTATTTCTTTTTTTGTTGCTATTTTCTTTTTAATAAATATCTATAGAAATATTTATCCCAACAGGTTCACAATGACTACGGTGAGTCTTGTAATAATTATAACTTGGATACTTGATTAAAGACCAGGAATATAATCATGTCAATGTTGAAAATACTAGGTTGGGATGAGAAATTACATAGATGTATTATTACCCTCACTTATTCTATTTTCTACCTATGTTAGATGTTGGTTATCCAAATAATACAGCAACGAAATGAACCGAGTGATGTCACGTACGAATATGTGAATGATTTTGCAATAAGAAAAGAAAAAGAGGGATTATAACCATTCGTGGATCTAGTTAGACGAGAAGTTGGTGCGGCAAACTCTCTAAATTTCTTACCCTCTCTAAAACTCACTTTCCTAATTTCATATAATTTGGAAGCCATTGGTGGGTTCTTTAATGCATTCCTTCGTCGTATTTCTTTTTGTCGTATTTGTCTTGTATTCATATGAGCAAGAGCTGACTTTATCGTTTATTCCTATGAAAATGAATGATAGCGTGTTTTATTTTTGTAATGGTATGCAAACTATGCATATTAATTGCAATGATAATTTACACACGAATCCACGTGGAAGAAGTTTTGTTATGTACAATATGTAACTTTTCATATATAATCTCTCTTGTCTTGAATATAAGAGAAAAAAATATGTCAAAAAAATTAATTAATTATATTTAATTACATCAATTTTAATTTAAAATATTTTTTTTCAACTTATCATTTATTGAAATTTGATATCAAGGATAAAAAAAGTCATTGAAATTAATACTTCAATTAAGTAAAGAGTATTTTAGAGATAATAACACTAAATAAGATAAACATAGTTAAAAAAAATTTATATTTGAGATAAATAAAAAAGTAATTTTTTTTCTTATATTTGAGATCAGACGAAATAAGCTTTAAGATAAATGGTAACCAATGTTCAAAGGACATTGGTTAAGGAAGGAGAACATTTGGTTGGAGAGAAATTTGTTGATGCTCGAAAATCATAAATTTTGGAATCATGATTCTTGGAAATGAATAAAAATTATTGGATTGATCATAAATATTTTTGTGAGTATTTAGATGAGTTTCTTAAAAATCAAAGAGTTACATGATATTTTTTTATCAGTTACTTTAAATATTTATCATAATAATTAATCTAATAAAGGTAATATGGTATTTTTGTTGTAGTAAAATAAGATTTTAACCCGGAAAATTAAGATTTCCACCTTTCTCCATGAAATTGTTTTTTGTGGGAAACTAAACTAAAAATATTTTGGGAAACCTTCTTTTCCGGAAATGTAATTTTTAAAAATTTATACCAAATATGGGAAACAAAAATTCTCAGCCTAACATTCCAAAGAACTCAAAATTTCTTTGTTACTAGACGCCCCTTAAAAGTATAAAGATTTTTAATAAGATTTAGAAAATTATACAATCCATGACTTTTTTTAGGCTATTCTATGATTCACACATTAAATACTTTGCACACCTATTCAAGAATATGTGAAATAATCCACACACTTGTGCAAAGTTTAAATATGTTGAATCTGAAGTTGCTAAAATTGCACAATTGTGCAATAATCTTGTACAAGAGTTTGCACACTTGATCAGACTTGCTAGAATAAACACTTATTTTTTAATTTTGTTTTCTTTTGGGTTTGAACACTTTTAACCCATAGCTTTAAATAGAGATTTTTAGCTTTAGTTTAGGGTTTCGAGGCTTAAATGTGGAAAAGAATGGGAGATTAGAGACATTGCACAATGACTTTGGATGTAGCAGTGTTCAAGGTACGAGTAACCTATAAACCCCAGCCAACCCAATTAGTTTGATTCGAATTTTTTGAGAGTTTGAGTCAAACCTGACCTAACCCATTTAGACTCGATAAATGTATGAGTCAGATATTGTGTTCTATTTTTGTTATCCCTCCCCACCCCAATCCATAACATATAGTTAAATTTATTATTATATTGATAAATCGTTATTTGACAGTATTTGAAATCCAATTTTGTCTCTTTTTGTCTTTTTTTTTTACTTTATTTTGTTAGTAGAGCATATGAGTATGTGCTAAGTGTGAACAATTGAGCACTGAAGTGGATAAAGTGATTAAAGAGAGGAGAAATGGAGAATTTTGAGTATTTTCAATGGCCACGACCCGTGCAAGACCTGCAGGCCATGCTATTTCAACATGGCCCATGCTAATTTCTCAAGAATCTTCTCAATGCATCCGATCGAGCACGACCATGTTGAACTAACACAACCTATGCTACTTGTAACATCCTTGATTTTTGACTTCTCGGCGACTCTCACATTATAACACTTTACGCGGTGACACTTCACTCAACATCTTTGTTGGTCAGAACCTTTCACTGGTTAGAACACTCTGTAGGTATTCTTTTCCAAAACCTCGAAAATCAATTATGTCTGTTTTCAGAATCAATGAATAACCCTACAAATCAACAATGATTAACATAGTTTATTAAATTAGATCACCCATGATTTTTCTTTCTTTTTGAAGTTGTTATTTTTATCTTTGTCTTGATTTTGTTTATGTTTTCTCATGTTAATACAAAATTTTATTTCTATCTAAAATAAAAAATATTGCATTAGCATTGAAATCATTAATTGTATTAGTCCAATATTGTCATAATTTGGTTTTTTTAGTGCATTTAGTCAATATACACAAAATAAAAAATAATTTGTAAATATTCAAACTAGATTAACCAACCCTGATCCAACTCGTTTATGATTGAGTTTGTTAATAAAATTACACAGACTCAACCCAACCCGTAAAATTTTTATCGGATTGGGTAATAAGTTTAACCAAATTCAACCCAATCCAATCCGTAAACACTCTTATTTTGATCACTGAATCTTTTAACACTCATAATCTATTAAATTTATTAATTATTACCCAATTATCGCACAAGTCCCCCAAGATATGATATTTTATTTATCATTGTATTATTTGAGTGATTTGTTCCTCTTGCCAAATCTCAACACTCTTACCCTCAACTTTTAGAGAAGTACTCATATATATATATATATATATATATATATATATATATATATATATATATATATATATATATATATATATATTTCAAATATGATACTAATTATTATTAATTTTTAAAATAAATTACGTCACTGATCCAAGGTCATGGATCTGCCATTGGCTCCTCCTAATATAATTTCCAAAACCATCCCAAAAATAATCTAAGCAAAACATAAGAGATTGATTTTGATGTAATATTAATGCATAAAAACTTATACTTTGGTATCTTGATATATTATTAGATCATTAGTCAAGTGATACTTATATTATTATATATAAAAAGTTCATTTTTACATTATGGTTAAAAAAATGAATAAGTTGAAGATAGACAACTATCTAGTGCATGCTTAAAAGTAGTTAAGTACCATCTAGTCTAGCAGAGAAAAGAAATTGAGTTACACATGACCTGTGGAATCAATTTATGTTACATGTATTTTTATCGACGGTTAATTTTCTAAATATCATTTAATGTTATCATCAAGTACATTTTACACTCAGAGGAGGTAAATATAAAAATTTAAGACTCTTAAATCTTTCATGAGCAATATACTTAATTTTTATTAGATTTTGCTAATTTTAGTATGTAGCTCCATTTTTTATTAGTTTAATGAAATTTTATTTCTTAAAAAAATAATATAAAGTGATAATATTTTTCCTATCTATTGTTATATCGTGCAATATCAAATATAAATCAGTATGTATAATCTTTTATTAAGCTACACTAAACACTACATATATAATGATAAAATTTGATCAAGCCTTATACGATGGGGCCTTTATATACATACAAGTTCTTTTTACTATTGAGTCCTTTTACTATTATATACGTAATGTATTAGTTTTTGTAATTTGGTTTGCATAAGTTGCATAAACTTTAGTCTGCAGTGTCTGCGCAAGAAAAAGGAGAAGAAAGATGGATTGCTATATATTGAGTTGCGTTCAAAGGTGGAAGATCAATTGCTTGTTCAACTCAATTTCACTGTCGGGTAGATCAGCTTCTCATAATCTCGACCATATAAAAAAGGAAGCAGGTTCAGCCTACATAGCCTATATAGATTAACGTTATTGATGTCACCATTGACAGTGCAAGTGTGATTTTCCTCATTAGAAGTAATGAATCTTGTAATGTCAGCTAAACAACTGATTTGCTTGCTTTTTTAGGTTTCTACCCGTTACATCTAAACTAGGACTTTGCATGCTTCTCCATGCCACGTATTACGTATATATATGAATTTGTTCTTTTTCTATTTTTACGGACAGACAAACAATGCTGACCATGATATGTGAAAATGAAATGTTCTATATCCTATTTTTCTATCTCCTTATAGTATACAAAAAAAAGTATACCAAAAATCTCCTTAATTCATCCTTTAATCAAGTATATATCAACAACTTAAGCAAACCAAAAAAGGAAAAAAAAAATATTTTTCAAGGTAAGTAATACTTGTTTACATTTTATTATTCATGTGAGGTCCATTAATTCGTTCCTATTTTATAAATTGAAGTTCTAATAATTACCAGTATATAATTAATCGAATAAAATTGTAAGTCAAAACACTAAAGTAGCATACATCCATCGATATATAATATTAAAGTGTTAGGGGTAAAAAAAAATACTTACATTATATTTAAAGTTAAATTTTTCGCTAGAGATAAATATTATATATATATATATATATATATATATATATATATATATATATCGGCACATCTTTTGCTAAGCTTGGTTTGTGCTTAATAAATTTCATTTGACTTATATAAAAAAAAGTCTTCTATAAACATTTCCCGTTTCTTTACATTTTTTAGCATATTTTTTATAAGTCCTTTTACTATATTTACAATTAAACTTGAGTATTCTATTATTTATTTTAGGCCTATAAAGGGTGACGAAATGAAATTGTAAACATCCTTATTATCGACTTTAGAGTTTGATAAAAAAAATTCATCCCATCTTCTAATGTTTCCAAACCAAATAAATTTTTTTTAAAAAAAAAAACTGATTTCCGTACTAAGAATTGCAAAGTAAAAATAATCTTGGAAAACCCATTTACAATAAAATAAATCAAAACTTAACACATATTTCTTTTTAAAAATATATATACTTTTAAAATTAAAAAGGTAAAATCTATTTTTAATCTTTATACTTTTCGATGAAAATTAATTTTAATCAAAATTTGATCTCTAAACACTACAAAAATAATAGTTTTCGTCCCTTTTTGGTGTTGATGTTACTTGTGAAAAGGGACAAAAATCATTATTTTGTAAAGTTTTAAGGATCAAATTAATTAAAGTTAAAGTTCACTAAATAAAATCAAGTTTTATCGATAGTATGAGAATTGAAAATATATTTTATCTAAATTAAAAATATATAATATAATTTAAATAAAAAAGAAGTATTAAAGTAAAGGGTATAATAATTGGGATTTCTATTAACAATAGTTGACATGAATGATAACTATTAAATCCTATTATTGTGTATGAAATGAATTATGTTGGAAGAAAAATATTCATCTTAAAATAAAAAATAAAATTCGTGACGAGGATTAGTCCATGCTAATAACATATTAAAAAATAAAAAATAAAAAAATTGCTGCCGTTTGTCTAGGAGGTAACTATTTTGGCTCATGGAATAGTCTATAATAGATTCAGATAATGGGCCGCCATAACAAGAATTTTACACAGCAGGTTGTTCATTTTCTAACTATACAATTTAAATATTTCTTAAAATGAGGATACTGTATTTTACGTAGTATATTATCGTGCATCGGATACTTAATCTTGGGTCTCTTGCCGAAAATGACTTTTGGAAAGAAATAAGTTTTAACACATGGAATTATTGATCCAGAAGTCTCCGAGCATCGGTAATTTACTGTAAGCTGGGTGTGACGCTCGAGTTGTTTGGATACACTTGGCATACGAGCAATGTTTTTTGTTAATACAAATACAAATGGCATAAGGGCATTTTCTTGGCATGCAGTAGTCTCCAATTTCAATCATCTCATATAACATTTTATATATTGCTAATCATGTTTAAGCTCGAACATAATAAACCCACCTACGATATAGGCTAAAGGAAACTATAGTGAGCTTTAATATTTAAATTATGTCAAAGATACACATAATCTTGTAAGATCTGTGACCAAATGCACTTGAGTCAAGCTTAAAATAAGTTAATAGGAAATATTGAGTTAAAAAAAAAATAGAATTTAATTAATTAAGGATCAGGAACATCCTTACAGCCGTATGCCAATTCTCTTCTGTTTTTCACTGGTCAATATATGGTTGAATTACATAATTGGTGCCAACTTAATTTTCTTTTTTTTTTAAGTATTGGAGACATTATTGCAAGTTGGTCGATCAGATTTTTCTATTTTTCGATAAGTCATGTTATTTGAAGTTAGGAAATCATCTATGATTTTAAATAACATGTTCGCGTAAAAAAGATTTTGAAGATAGACCAATTCGAGTTCAAGTTTGGAGCAAGGAGATATGTCAAAGTTAGTGAAGAAAACAATGACCAAGTACCAAATAAATGAAGATTTCATGTAAAAGGATTCAAGAAGACCAAATCAGAAAACAATTACTACCAGTTATCGAAGTCTCTCAAACATGTAAACATGTGTTCAGAAATGAAATGATAGAGACTTGAGATATGGGGTATCGGAAGCTGCTGGTTAAGTGTGATTCCAAGGTGTGGTGGTGCAGTTTATTACTTAGGGTGTGGGTACTGATCATCCTTAGAGCATCTTTAACCTAAGATCTTGAGCAATGATTTTCAACTCAAGATCTGATTTTTCACTAAATCACATTACAATTCCCCAAACCACAATGTCTTCACATTTCGTCTCAAAGTTCTTCCCTCTTGCAACCTTGACACAAACCACAACCTCTTCCTCCAACAACTTGTAGTTATAAAATTGCTTTGTCATCATTGTGTTAACTCATTGGTAAGTGTACCAATTTGTCCAAGTAATAAAGTAAATAAAAGTCTGAGTGTCGAATTCACAAAGATTTTGTTTATGCTCAGAGTTATGCCTATCCAATTCTTAGGCAATTAATGAATTGATTTAAAAATTTGAGATATAGAATATTAAAAGTAAATTGACAAAAAAATTAAACTAATTATCTAGCATGTGCAAGGTAAGAAAAACAAACACTCGAAGCGATGAAACGACGATTGATGCAGAATACGTATATGTTGGGGCTTAGCCTATCAAAACTACTCTTGATGCAATGTTAATGATTTTTCTCTATTTAATCTTATTCCAATTATCACTTACATCTACTCATATACTCTAGCCATGATTCCTCACACGAAAGAGTTTAATTTACCTAATTCCTTTCCTAATCCCTTAAGAAATAAACTAGTTAAATTGCATTATTGACGGCGATGCATACAAATGACTAAATAACACCATTCTATCCCTAGAGATGAATTATTTAGATGTCCTTTTCTAGTTCTTAAGACATAAACATTTACCAATGCATAAACCCTAAAACATAGCATGAATATGGGTGATCAAACCACAATCATGAAAATAAGCACATAAAAGAGACAATGAAACTGAAATAACATTAAATAGATAGTAAGAGTCATTACGTCAAGAGTATTTGGTTGTTAAACTCCCAACAATGGGTGATTCAGTCTCTCATTGTCATGAAAGGCTTACAATTGCAAAAAGGGGTGAAAAGGAGTGAAGAAAAGGGAGAAAAATAGAGATGAAAGAGACAGAATGACTCCTAATGGCTGATTTTCCTCTTCTTGCATGAACCCTAGCCTTTTCTCTCTATGGATCTAGATAATTTCATGAAAAAAACCGAAATCCCCTATTCCTCTTTCCTTTCTTCCTTTAAAACACAACTCTGTGCTTTTATTTTTTTCGTGACCTCGCACTAAGCACGACTTTGCCGCACTGAGAAAGGAGTAAGTGATCAAGGCCTTCACGTGACATAAGGCTCTCCATGTGATTTCTTCGTGCTAAGCGAGTGTTGCCTACTGAGAGACTGCGTTGCGTTGAGCGAGAGTCTCCAGATCTTCAAATTTTCTTCCATGCTTTATTCTGTGTTTTTGCAACAAATACACCACCAAAACAGTATACCTTTAACAATTTAAGCACCTATTGGACAAAAATTCAGATGGTGCCAAATTCCTAACGATTTACACAAAAAGAAGTAATAAAAGAGGGAAAATCTGAAAAATTTTATATAACTTAATTACAAAGTATACATATGCACAATAGTTATCATGTTGGCCAGCCCAGAATCGACACCCCCTGACTTAGCGATTCTAGCACCGAGTTCAACCCGCAGTGACTCAAAAACGCAGATAGAACAAAATAAGACAAAATATCCACCTAAGGCGCTCAATCATGAACAACCAAACCCTTCCCTGATTCTTTAACCCTTTCAACAAACCCTTCCCTGATTCTTTAACCCTTTCAACAAACCCTTCCGATGTTGAATAAAATCCCGTTTGAGGATACCCATTGGGAGAATTTACTTTTCTGAAACAAAGACCGCGTGTTAGTGCCATCAACTTCTAAAATGTTATTAGGTAACTACATGCGATGAATGACACACACTTTGGGGAAATCCAGGAGTGAGAACTAGTTGGAATTCATGTGATGGTGGGGGAGGTTGAGCAAGAGGGAATAGTAGCAGGTGAGGTCGTAGCCGCCGAAGAAGATGTCAAAGGTGATGAGAACTTTATGTGTATGGTTTTGGACGAGGATGTTTTGGATAAGGATTTTGAAGGCCGGTTGGAGGGTGGTGCAAGCTTGGATGAGGCGAATGAAGAAGTGGTAAAGGATGGCGTCAGTCTTTTTTATGTTGGGAGGGAGGGCGTGGTCAGAGGAGTAGGATTTGGAAGAGGATGAGTTCTTTGAATTGACGAAAAAAAATAATTTTTTTAACCTAAATTCAAATGATGTCGTTTTTACTTTTTTATTTAAAAAAAAAATCCTACATGTAATCTCAGTTAAACAAAAATCACACATGGCATGCATGTGTGGCTGGTTAACGACCATATAAGTAGTTAATAGATCTCGACTAACGGCAGAGACCTTGGACAAAATTTTTCAAATATTAGGGACCCAATCTGAAGAAAAAATTTATTAGGGACCAAATGCAAAAAATGGGTATTTATTAGGGACCAAAAACATATTTTTCCATGTTTCATTAAATTTAATTAATTAATTAATTATATTTAATTTAATAAATATTTAAATAAAAGTGGGGTCCATGTGAGACCTACAAAAAATGCTCTCATAAGGTAGAGATTGGGAGATCAAAGTCTGCCATGTAGATCCTTAATAAATTTTTCTTTGCATCTACTCCCTGATATTTGAAATTTTTTATTTTAGATCCTTGTCGTCAGTTAAGTTATGACATGTTCGTTAAATATTTGATAATGCAATTTGTGGCTACTAAAAAACCTTCATTATTTGTTTCAAAATCAAATTTAAATTTTATGACGGTTAAAAACTACTAGAATCAATTAAAGTAAAATAAATAAATCAAGCATTGAGAACCCTCTTTCGATTCATCCACCAGCCCTTCACCTACCTTCTTCTCCCTTCAACCTTCATCTTCCAGAACAAATCTCAATTTATTTTAGAAAGAAACATATCTCTATTCTTCATCCCTTCAGTAATGAAAATTTCATTTCATGTATCCTCTCTCACTCTAAACTTCTACATTGCAAAAATGAACTTGGACACGACATTGTATTGGTGCAACAGTTGCACGTGTTTCATTCACATCCACGAATAGAACAACGTGGTTTGCCTACACTGCCACAACAGCTTTGTCAAAAAGGTCACCGTTGTCCAATTGTCAAGGCAAGGCTTCTGCTGCAGGTGTTGTAATGCTGGGAACTTCTCGTTGTTCAACCCAGTGATCGTGCTCCAAGGACCAGGGGAGGAGGAGGAGAACAACTTTTGAGTTATACTATGATGGCTTCGACGGCAAAAGGCTCTGCCCACTACCATCCATCATGTCAGAGTTCATGCTAGGATCAGGATTTGATCGGTTGTTGGAGCAGGTTTCGCAGATTGAGATCAACAGCCTCGAGAGGGCGGAGAATCTATCGACGGTGGAAATCACTAAATCTCATGTCGTGTTACGGCTTGTGGTAGTTTGGTGGGTTCACGATCTAGTGTCGTTGTAGTTTTAGGGTAGTTTTTTTAATTTCCACCCACGAGGAAAATAGAGAAGAGGGTGGAAGAGAGCAAGAGGCAAAAAAGAAGGGTGGAATAAGAGAGAGAAATAAATTCATTTTTAATTTAATTTTGAAACAAATACTAGTGGTTTTTGAGCCGCCACAAATCATGTTAAGAAATATTTAACGGACACATCATCACTTAACTAATGATAAGGATCTAAAACGAAACTTTTCAAATATCAAGGAGTAGATGCAAAGAAAAAATTTATGAGGGATCAAATGCAAAATTCAGGTATATGTTAGGGATCAAAAACATATTTAGACCTAAAAAAAGAGTTTATAAGTAGGACCTCTCTTAGGTCATTCTCTTTGTTTAAATTAACACAATACATAACATTGTAATGTCTAAACACCTCACACTTTTACTAAAACATTGAATACATTACCTTAAATTTTAAAAATATACTCTACCAATGTTGGATTATGTGACACTCTCTATCCTGACATACATATAAATAAGAAAAACATATAAAAATATGAAATTTAATTAAATCAATTTTATTCAAATCACGTAAACAAATCCACGGGAATAAAAAGGTCACATTCGCTTCACTGTTACCAAATAAAACTTATTAAAAACATCTACAACTCAAAACAAGGTCATCTAAGTTTACAAAGGAAAACAAGTTAAGCAACAAGATAAAATACAGTAAAATAACATGTTCAGAACATCATGCAATTAAAACAGAAACCCATGCCCCAATTTCACATCCTATTAGAGTATTGTGTCCCAGCGTCCTCTAGCACGAAGTGCTTTAAAGTTATCCACCTAGTCACCTGCTCCCACGAACACAAGGTTTGAAATCATCACAAGATCTAAACACAAACAACACGTAAGGAGTGAGTTATCACATTTCTAAATAAAATATATATAAACAAATACATAAGAAAAATACATTATAGAAATATTTATCACATAGATCAACTTAATACAATCCACGTCACTTTACCACTTTATCATTTAAAACTTATTTTTCCATCACCAATCACATAATACATGAATCACACACTCGATTCAAGACATAACAACACTCACCAATTTCATAATGAACAATTCACAGGCGTTATGCAGCAATTATACTAAGACTCAAGCCTATATGCAATGTGGTACCATGTTAGTGAAAAACAACATGAGAGTGCTTAGGAGTATATAACAAGACACACCATATAATGGGTATGTTAGGTCACCTCACTAAGTAAAATATAAGGTGACCAGTCAGGGTCGTTCTGTTTTGCGAGAATGCTCCAATCATATGGGATTAACATAGGCTTAAAGAAGCACTTAAATCAAGTGTATTTACCCCCAAGGCCTAGATTCCAAAGAATCTGTTAGGGCTTCACCTTCCTGATTCAGGTCCAACCCCTAAAACAAATTTTTCACGCAGAGACTGCTCATGAATTATAAAATACTCACGACCTCATACTTGTTTTCAAACACGTTTAACACATTGCGTTACAATTTAACACCTTGGGTTCCTAACTTGGAACCCTACACTTTCCTTTTAACACCTCACACATAAACACTTTTCTCAAGGTAAACATCAGTCGGGTTATTGTATAATTCACAACTCCCAACACAAGTAATTGTCACATCAAGTGTTAACCACACACTTTTTCACATCCATATCTCATGTTCATAATTTAACATCTCACAATGTTACAATTCATCATCACATGTTCATGTGTATCCCATAGATTAACACATGCTCAATTTATCCCTTACACATAGTTTCAATCATAATTTCATGATCCCAATATAACAATTTATCATGTTAATCTAGTAAATCTTTCCCAAAACACAAAAAAATTACACAAAAATGCTTCTCACAAAATGGGGAGTAAAATCCCTCAAACAATTTCACATAATCATATCAAAATTAAAGGAATCAAAATCATAGGTAAAAAATACGAAAACACCAAGAGCACTTAATTTTCTCAACCAATTCGCATCAGGGCATCAATTGGTCTCCGTCAAACACAATAATATTGTTATAATAATCATAAAGAAAGAATTACAATACAATAAACATCCCAAAATAAACCCCAATTTGATCCTCTAAGGATCCCTACACTTGTCCATTCTAACCTCAATTGTGATAAACTCATTCCTTACCTTTAAGCTGGCTCAAGTGTGTAGTCTGTCTGCGTGTGAGGGACATTTTTCCCTACATATACATTATTTTCAAATCCCAATGGTGGGGATGTGCAAAAATGTGTCCCTACATATACATTATTTTCAAATCCCAACGGTTAACGAGTTCAGGATTGTAGTTTTATTGGAACATATTTGGATGTATGCAGGAAAAATAGAGAGTTTTGGGAGAGGAAGAAGGGAAAACGAATTTGAGAAGAAAAGAGAGTGTAAAGACGTATCATAAATGTAAAAACTGACCTAATATGTCTTTATTTATAATTAGGGTACATTTAACCTATTATTTACTCTATTTTTCCTTATTTTATTATTTTATAGAAAGAAACTCTATTTTACTCCCTATCAAATGAATAAATAAAATATCTTTTTTTATTTTCTAAGAACGTATATTTATTTTACACTACAACAAATCTGTTAAATAATGGAGGTTATTTTTTCGTTTAGTGGAGGTTTTTATCCTCCGCAAAATAAATTGTGGAGGTTTTCAAAAACCTCCGCAGTTATATTCGCCACAAGTAATTAGCGGCGGTTTTCGAAAACCTCTGGTATCGAGAATATTTTGCATAGTTTTTTTTGTAGAGGTTTTAAACCTATGCTAACTGTGGAGGTTTTTTAAAGGAGGTTTTAAACCTACGCTAACTGTGGAGGTTTATTGGGAGAGATTTTTATACCTACACTAAATATGGAGGTTTTTTATAGAAGGTTTTAAACCTATGCTAAATGTGGAGGTTTATTAAAAGAGGTTTTAAAACTATACTATGGAGAGTTTTTTTTTTTAAATCATGCTAGCAATAGATGTTTTACAATTGATTTTCTAATTCTCCTTATTTTCTTGTATATAATGACTTTGTATACTCATTTTAGTTTCATAATCTACATGTATTACAATTTTTCATTTTCTTATGATATCGATAAAAAAATGTAATAAAAAAACTCATGATGAGGACGTAGAAATTATATTTCAATAACCAAAATAATAACATATAGTTCAAAGATTTATAATTCAAATTCCTATTGTAAATCAAAGTATGACATAAAATTCATAACAAAGTAATATTAGTCTTGTACTAAACTTTAAATCCAAAATACATTATAAGCAAATTAAGGGTTGCTAGCACCAGAAGATCCTCTTGCATCCAAAGGTGTATTAGGAACACTTGAAGCATCATTTGGCTGAAATAAGAAAAGAAAAAACAATTAGTCACATATACTATATACAAGGGTGTATCACACATACTAAATCATAATGACCATCAATAAAAATAATCAATTCTAAACAATTGTTTTAACACCCCAAAACTCATTCCAATTGATATCTCTAAGGAACCCTACACATGTTCTCACTAATCCCCAATTGTGAATAATTCATCCCTTACCTCTAAGCGGACTCACGTGTCTTCCGACAGCGATAGCGACATCTCTAGCGGTTCCCTAGGATTCCTTCAGTTTTTCCTCCGACTACTCCGATAGAGTTCCCAAACGTCAGAGAAACGGAGAAGGGATCAAAGCCTTCATTTGGACTATCTTCATGTGATTCCTTTTTCTCCCTCCACTAACATTATCTCGCAAATCCCAACGGTCATAGCTTGCGAAATTTAATTTCGAACAACATATCCAAATTTCATGACAATCCAACGGTTAAAGAAACCGGGATCGTAGTTTTACCAAGACAGCTCTGGGTTTCTACGGGAAAGAAAAAGGTTACAATGCGAAGGATATTTCTCTCAGATCAGACATGATATCAAAATTCCCAACGGTGAGAATTTGCGGAATTGGGTTGTGAACATGGTGTTTAAATTTCACAACGATCCAACGGAGGTTTGGTGGCCTGCGGGAAAAAGAGAGGGTTTTGGGAGAAGAAGAGAGAAAAAACGAAATTGGTAGACAGAAGAGGCTGAGAAGTCAGTCTGAAAACTGACCTAGCATGTTGCTATTTATAATTAGGGGTATTCATGACCTATTATTTACTCTATTTATTTATTTTTATTATTTTGTAAAGAAAAGAAACTCTATTTTATTCTCCATCAAATGAATAATAAAATACTCTTTTTATTTTCTCTCAAACCATTATTTTTTTATAACTATTTTTCTTTATTTATTTAATCATAAAACATCATTATTCTCTAAAATTTTATTTACGAAAAAAATGGGATGTTACATTACCTATTGAGAGTGGCAGCAACGGGAAGCACGTAGAGTGAAGGGAAGCCGTGAATTTTTTCATGTTTTTAGGAGGGGAAGCCGTAGTTGGAGAGTCTGTGTGGGGTTTGGAGAGGGAAGCCGGAGAGTTTGAGAGGGAAATTGGGATTTTATGATTTTTTTTAGAGATAATTTTTTTTTTTTGCAGGACAAAAACATGATTTATTTTATTTTAAAGAGAAAAGAGTGGAAAAATAATATTTAATTAGCAGAGGTTATAAACCTCCGCAAATTAAGCACAAAAATTGTAGTTTTTAATAAATTAAGGAGGTTTCTAAAACTTCCGCAAATTAAGCACAAAAAATTGTAGTTTTTAATAAATTAAGGAGGTTTCTAAAACCTCCACAAAATAACCTCCAGTATTTAATATTTTTTTTGTAGTGTTATTTACCTTAAAACCATTATTTAATAAAACTATTTCTCCTTATTTGTTTAATTACAAAAATCTCATTATTTTCCTAAAAATCTATTTATTTTTAAATAAAATATTTTTTTAATTTATTTTACAAAAAATGGGGTGTTACAAATTACAAGTGTGAGGTGAAATCTCATATCGTGTAAGAATGAAAAGATTAAACACCATATAAGTGAAAGAAAGACTCATAAACCTGAGTCTTAAGGTTTTGGATTAAAGTGTGGTGTCAAGGTCACTTATGTGATTGTTTATGACTCATTGGTACAAATCTCCCCAATTTACCCCCCTCGGTTGCACAACAATTGGTACCAGAGTCGATTATTCGATCAGGAGACCAAGATGGCGACGGTGGATCCTTGGCCTGTGGATCCCTTGTATCGAAATTCTTCCTGGTAGTAGGTCCAGGTGATGTGTCCAGTGACTAGAGCGACGGTGCAAGTATCTAGAGCATGTGGGCTCTAATGACCACCATGGAATACTCATGGATGATAATGACTTCCGCTCGAGAGGGAGACTACCGTGTGGATGAGACTCACACTTAAGGGGGAGATTGTTGGAGTACAAGTCTTAGGTGAAGTCTCACATCATGTAGGAATGAAAAGGTTGAACACCACATAAATAAAGAGAAGACTCATAAACTAGAGCCTTAAGGTTTTGGGTTAAAATGTGGTGTCAAGTTCATTTATGTGGTTACTCATGGTCCATGGGTGTAAATCTCCCTAGTGTTTACCCCCCTTAGTTTTCCAACAATTGGTCAACCACATAAGTGAACTTGATATCATTCTTTAATCCAAAAACTTAAGGCTCATTGGTATAAATCTCTCTAGTGTTTACCCCCCTCGGTTGCACAACAATTGATATCAGAGTCGATGGTTCGACTTTGTGACCAACTCAGACAAGTAAGATGGTGGCATTGGATCCATGGACATGGGGATCCCTTGTATTAAAAGTCCTCTTGACCGGTGAGTCCATGCATGGAGGTCAGGCAGCGGATCCTGTAGTTGTTGCGGTGGCACAAGGTACTAGAGCATGTTGGCGATAATGGCTAAACTAATTGGGGCAACCAATGGTTAAGCTTTAAGGGTCATTCTTAGATACTTGTGGATTGAAAATGACTTCTGCTCAAGGGAGAGACTACTAGTGGAAGAGACTCATACTTGAGGGGGGAGATTGTTGGAGTACAAGTGTGGGATGAAGTCGCACATCTAGTAAAAATGGAAAAGTTGAGCACCATATAAGTAAAGAGAAGACCCATAAACTCGAGCCTTAAGATTTTGGGTTAAAGTGCGATGTCAGGTTTACTTATGTGGTTGCTCATGGCTCATTGGTATTAATCTTCCCAGTTTACCCCTTCGATTTCACAACAATTGGTACTAGAGCATGTTGGCAGAAATGGTTAGACAAGTCTCGGCAGCCACAGTTAAGAACTAAAGACCATCATTGAAGGTTAAGGTGGCATGTCTTGTGGATGGAGCAGCGATGCAAATATCTAGAGTATGTGGACTCAAATGGGCACCATAAAAATATTCGTGGATGAAAATGACTTTCGCTTAAGGGGGAGACTATTATGTGGATGAGACTCATACTTGAGGAGAAGATTGTTGGAGTACAAGTATGAGGTGAAGTCTCACATCACATAGGAATAAAAAGATTGAACGTCATATAAGTGAAGGAAAGACACATAAATCCGAGTCTTAAGATTTTAGGTTAAAAGATGGTGTTAAGTTCACTTATGTGATTGTTCATTACTCATTGGTATAAATCTTTCCGGTTTATCCCCCTCAATTGTGCAACAACTAGATATATAATCAACTATATATTTATCATGAACCATAACAATTAATAATTAAAAATGTTATATTTTAATTGTAAATAATTACAAATATAATTTAAAAAATATTAACATATTTAAAATAAAAAATACTAATATCCACCCTAATTGATATGCATTAACATTCAACACAAAAAAAATTAAATTAAAAAATCATTAAATCTTTTATTTTTTAAAATTTAATTTAAGAATATTATATTTGAATTATACAATAATATCTTTGAATTAGATTTTTTTAAAAAAAATTATATTAAATGCTAATACACTCCAACTAAAGTGAACATTATTAGTATTCTCATTTAAAATATTCATAAATAATGATTCTCTATGCAGGAGGCGGATCCCCCACTCTCAAAATTTTGACATAGTAAAAAATAGTAAAAAATATCGTGTGTAGGTAATCTTCATTAAATGTGTTTAACTTTTTGAAAAATCATGACTAATAAATTTTTATAATATTCGTTAAGTAAGATCAGATAGTTAAAAGTAATGAAAATTATTTTTAAAAAAAGTAGTAATTCATGGAATAATAGAATCAATACAAGATCACTTAATTACTATTTTTTATGACTTGTCGCTTAATTTATTACTTCTTTTGCTCTCATTTCTATTATTTTTTTGTTATCAAACATGGGTAGGGTTTTTTTTTTTTTGGGTGAATTCAAACATGGGTAGTTAGTACGTACTTAGTAACTTGTATTCGGTCACCAAAGGTGTAACCTTGAACTGCAAAATTACCATGTTCTTTTATATGGGAAATGTAGTATCCTAATTTTAATATTCACCGATCACATTGTTTTACGTACTGTACCTGCCTCGGCAAATTAAAGCACATAGCTTTTCTTCTCGTTGATTACATGGTGGTAGACAAACGCAAAACACACATAGCTTCCATTCCACGTTATCACGAGTAACACTATCTTTTCTTGTCAACCTAGCTTTTGTGAACTCTTCTCCTATCCCAAGAATGGTGGCACTACGTGGTGTTTTTTAGCCTCTCTTAAACTCTCATGGCACTGTTCCATACATTCTTTGGACCACAAATTCACATTGAAAACTTCAAAGCTTCTTTTTAATTTTTTTATTCTGATATTTATAATTAAATATCTTTTTAATTTGTATGAATATGTTGTTTTTTTTTCTTTTGGCCACGCAATTTTTTTGCATTATTTTTCATTTTAAAAATAACTTTTCCATTGCTACTTAGTAATAACGTGTCATGCAATTAATCATATTACATAAAAAATAATTTAAATTAATATATATATATATATATATATATATATATGAGATATTTTAGTTAGATGAAATAATGAAAAAAAATATTTTTATAAATTTTAACATAATGTAACATAATTAACACATAATTTTTTCCCTTAAACATGTATTTAGAGATTCATGCATATAAAAAATTTTGTGTTAAAAGAAGTTAGTCATTAAATAAATCCATTGCCTAATTAGTTTTTGATTTTTGACCGAAAGATATCCCAAGTTTATCCAAAAATAAAATTTTAGAATGAGAATCAAAATCAATGAAAAAGTGTTTTGGGAAGACCAACAAAAGGACATATTTATAAAAACTAAAAACATATACATTTTACCAACATTAGAATTGGGGATTCATTAAAGTTGCAATTATCGGGATTGGGAAATATTTTTATTTCACAAGCATTTGAAATACTATATATTACTGTGTTTGAACATTCGAAAAGGTCTAGCTGTTGGAACGATAGCTTCTATAAACGTGTAAAGCTACGTACCCTTGGATTTTATAGGTATGAATACTTTAAATTTGATCACATGGGCTTAATTCATTGGAATGAATACGCGTAGGTTAATTTTGACTTGGGTTTTTCTCATTAGAGCACTTGCTATAAATGAAATGTTACCCTTTTGAAGTGATTTCTCTTTTACGCAATTTGATTTTTAGGGCAAACATT
The DNA here is from genome assembly GCF_004193775.1 of Glycine soja. Lineage (NCBI taxonomy): Eukaryota > Viridiplantae > Streptophyta > Magnoliopsida > Fabales > Fabaceae > Glycine > Glycine soja. The sequence continues at coordinate 12,202,345 of NC_041003.1, read as the reverse complement.
ACCTTCAGAAAGGAAGAGTAATTGTACAAGTTTAACTGAGACTGTCATGGTGCTAATCAAGAAAAGTGCTTGTGTTGTGCTTGTATTTCTTTGTGCTGCCTGTCTATCCACTGCTCGCTTGAACCCTAAAGGTATTTTCTTTAATTTGATTTTGGTGTAGTATATGTGTTTCTGTGTATTGTATATTACTTCCTTTCTAGACGTCATCAAATTAACAGTATAAGCCAAAAAAATATTGACCACAAAAAGTTGAAAAATGCAGGTGCTTCAGTTAATGATATTCCAGATATAAAGGTAATTCAATATGCATTTTAAATATCTTGTTATATATTGAGGGAATGTTTGATGGTGTTTGAAAAAATTATTTAGTTATGAAAGTACATTGTGCCTTGTTCTTTTATTTTATGGGAATGAATCATCTCTGCTTGCTTTTTTTTCCTTCATTTCTTTCATTTCATAAGCTTTCCGGGAAATAAATAAAATGGAGACGATACATACTTTACCGGGAGTGACATTAATATTTTAAATATGGAGGGGATTTTTTTTTTCACAAGTTTTTAAACTTGTTCTAGTATGATTCAGAGCTGATTTTATGAATAAATTCTCATTTGAAAAAAAAAGAATTTATGCACTGAAAAAATATTTAATGAAAGAAAAAAATGAGTTTAATTTTTATACTTTCAGTCAAATGTTGTCAACAAGGTTCATATACTTTCATGTAGATGAATTTGTTCTTCAAACTTAAAAAAAAAAACATGGATTTAGTTCCTCATAACTTTAGAAAACATGAGTTCTAAGAAAGGGTGAATTAAATACACACGTTTTTCGAAGCTTGATCATTACCAAATTCATCAAATATATAGGAACCAAGTTTTTCCCTCTTAAAATTATTTATCTAAACACGCCCTAAATAACTTTCCATTTAAAACAATTGACAAAAGTTTTATCTTGTACTATATTGGAAATTTCTTGAACAGGCAAGTATTGCAACTAGTGTTACAAAGAGTACTATGGCTGCAATCGATGAAGACAACTTGAACAGACCAAGTGAGAAGCGACTTATGAGCAAATCTGGGAAGGTTATCTCTGCTCCCAATGTAGAAGCCAAAAGGAATAATGCAAGAAGCTGTTTGTCTGATGAGGTCAATGAGGATCCGTTGGCTTTCACTGCTGATTATCGTCGACCAGTGCACCATCCACCTAAGAATAATAAATGAACTCTTAAAATTAAGTTCATCTCCTCTTAATTATATGGAAGATATATGGGTGTGTTTTGTTTTGTTTATCTTATCCTTTATATATGTTGCTTAAATTAATTACTATATATATGTTTTGTGTCACTGAAATTATAATGAGTGCCTTGTATCCGGGAAGTTAATATATACGTTATATAAGTGTTTCTTGTCATCAATATTCTACTGTAAGCTTAACATGTCGAATTAAAGAAGTGTTTAGCAATTAATAAATGAGGTGTCTCAATCACGTTTAATTTCCTGCTGTTACAGATAGTTTGGCTCTACAATTGTGGTGCTTAGTTATATTTTTATCCGTGAAAATATGATATCTTTTATTTTAGTTTTTATAGATTTTTTTTTAGAAAAATATGAAAATACATGTGTTTTTAGCTTTTACGAGGGTCTAAGTATATATTTAACAAAAATGAGCTAAAATGATAACGGGAAGCTGAAAAAATTAGAAGACTTCTTATTGAATCATAAGTATTTTTTTATAAAATTGTTTGTTAAAGTAATTGGACAATGTAAAATTATATAAAGAATAAAAATAATAAAATTTTACATTAAATAAAAAAGATTAAAAAAATATAATAAATATTTAAGGATAAAAAGAGAATATATATATATAAAATTAGAAGGTAAAAACAAACACTTTAAGAAACAAAACTTCAAGTAACTTTCAACAAATATTAAAAGTTACTAAAAAAAACTAATTTACTAAACAATCAAATAAATTTTTCAATTAATAAAAGAATTAGAAACAAATACACAACACAAAATGCAGTAACAACTAATAACCTTTTTTCCCCCCACAAATACATATCCCATATTTTTATTACAACACTATCTAAAAATAACAAACAATTACTTTATAATAGAGTTGACGGAATGATACAAGACTACTTTCGGTTCCTATGTTTCATATGTAGAGAATAATCTATTTAATTAGAAAACTTATGTCAATTTTATTATGTATAAAAATATTTCTTTGAACTAGTAACAATCAGAGACACTGTGTGAGATTAGTTTTTACATTATAAATAATATTAATAATATCCCAATTTGATCACATATCATATGCTAAAATCTATCCGTCAAAAACAAATTTAATAGAAGATGGTTGGAAAGGAAATGATAAAACTCTTATCGAGACTTACTATTTTAAATTTAAAAGTGCTTAAGAAAGATTATGTTAATGCATTTGAATTTAATCAAATATAAGGAATTATCAATTTTAAACTCAAATCAGAGATCGATATATACTAGTAATTAAAAGTATACTAATAATTAAATGTTATTTTTTATTCTTAATTAAATTAAATATTCATGTATATAAGATTATGATAAGACATGTAACCCAATAACAAATGAGAATGAGAACAACTCTTATAAAAATGCTTTCATTCAATAATATAAAAATAATTATTTAAGAATAATTTCTAAAAATATTCTCATTTAAAGATGAAGACTTAGATTTATAATATATGGGTAGGATACAAATTTTAATTATATAAAAATAAATATTTACTTGTATAATATATGAACTAACATATTAAATGAAAAATAAAAATTGTTAAGAGATGTCATGTATCTCACGATTTTAAGTAGCTTGGAGAATACCCAAATTCAATATAAAAAAAAAATCTAAAATGCTAATTTATAAAATAGACCAGGTATAAAAGTATATTTAACTTGCTATAGCTGTTTGAATTTTTTTTTTTAAAGAAAAAATTGTTTAAAAGAGTTGATAAACCATCTTATTGGGAATTACGTACTGTTTTTAAATTAAAAAAATTCTTAAAATGAATATGAGGTGAAATCTTACTATTAGAATGTTAAATACTAGTAAATATAAGATTCATAAACTTTAGCTTTAAAGTTTTGAATTAAATTATGATATCAAATTTTTTTTTATATAACAAAATTTGCTTAACAAAAGATAAGGATAATATATTTGAATTTAATCAAATATAAGGAATTATCTATATTTTACGCTCAAATCAGAGATCTATACTACTGGTGATAATTTCATTTGATTTTGTCTATCTTATCCTTAATAATTGACTAAAAGAAAAATAACTACTCATTATACATATGAAATTGATCTTCTACATTTCTCACATAGTTATCCTTTAATCACCTATAACTTCTCATATTTTCCCCCACCACCAGTTTGGACTTTGGATGCAGTATTTATAAAAGAGAGAGGAGCCAGGGAGGGTGAGAATAGGTATAAAAGAAAGGTGAGTTTTTGAGAGAAGAAAAGGAGTTTTCGAAGAGGATCGTGCATAGGGAAATATATATTTCATGATGGATAAAAATAAAAGTGTTGACAATTGCAACAACAAAGGTACGTTTTGATTATAATATCGATTGTTATGCAATAATCTCTGTCTATAATGCATGCTATATACTTTCTCAATATGTGAAATGCATGTTCTCTCTAGAAATCAAAGTCAATAATGTGAACTCACACTCCAGCACACTGAACTACTTCTAATCTGAATCCTGAACCCACAGATTCATATAAATCATCCATTGAAAATTCAAACAACCCACAAATCAAGTTATTTAATTTTTTTCCTTAAAATAATAAATAGAATAAAATAGTTAACGTGTTAAGCGATATAATTAAAGATAGAGCCAGTTATGTTCCTTGCACATGACTTGCACATGACCTAGGAACGAGCTCAGCAACGTCGTTTAACGACCGTTAATTCCTGCCGTATCTGCTTTTGATCACCGTTTGCATCATCATCACACCGCTTTCTCTTGTGTCCGTCAGTGATAGAGATTTTATGTATATATATTTTTATTTTTTGTTTTATTTTATTTTTATCTTGGGTCCCTGTGGGATGAAAATTAGGAATTATGGGCTATTGCTATTTTGTGTACAGGGTACTAACATATTTGGACCAGTTTTCTTTTGGGCTATTGCTATTTCCACCATTTTTATTTACTAATGCACTCCCTTTTTACTTTTGTTTTCCAAAATTACCCTGTGCTATACACTCCCCTTTATCAATCTGTGTTTAGTCTCCCTACCATAGCAACACAATTATGATCACCAACCCCAACAACATTTGCACCGACGCGGATTCGAAATTTCGAAACATCAATTTCCTTTTTGAGATAAATGGTTTGTTTCAAAAGTGCAGTTGGGGTAAGATGAAAAATCATGGATCCCCCTTTTTTACTCTCCAAAAGCTATTTCCAAACTAGGCAAACGAAGATAAGCAAGAGATTTACAAAGTGACTTCAATCAATCTAAACCAAAAAAAAAAATTAAGGTAATCTATAATGCTTGATTTTCATGTGAATGTTATGCGTAAGTAAGAACGACACGGATTCATCACAGTAACTGGTTCACTGCCCCCAAAACATTGAGAACCCAACACTTGTTAGAGCATATAGATGGTGAGACAGAGTCCATTAGCAATCTAGTGGTCATCATAAACCTTGAGATCAAGGGAGATAAAGAGTATCTGTATCTTTGAAGATCAAGAGGATCACTCCAGGCTCAATCAATGAGGGACTGAGGTAGAGTGTACCAAGGGGAGTGCATTTTTATGGGTAATTTAGGAAGAAAGGTAAAAAAAAAAAGGAGTATATTAGTAAATAGGGCGAAGTGTATGTAGCTCTTGCTTCTCTTGTTTTTATTCTTGCCAGGAGTTAGTCTAATAGTCTTGTTTAGATTATTTTAAGATAATGAAAATAAACATTTAAAAAAATGTAAGAGGAAATAGGATAGGATTTTTTTTATTTATTTTTGAGAAATTATATTTTGGATAAAAGTAAAAAGAAAAAAATAAAAACAACCAAACAATAAATTAATGAAAATATTAAAGTTGAACATTTTAAAAATAATTATAAAAGTTTGTTTATTTTTTTTAAGGTTGGCTATTTTTTTAAAAAGTATGTTGGTTTTAATTTTAATTATAAAAGCTGCACATTTATTGGAAATTTTTTTAATTTTGATTTTTTTTACTTCTTAATTAAACATTTTCAAGTCAATTTAGTTACTCTTTACAACAATTTCCCCTGTTGTCTCTCCACATATTTCTATCATTAAATATTCCATTTAATTAATCTTTATCACATACGGTTATTTTCTTCTCTCTCACTTATTTCACTCTTAATTACATCTCTTCAAACCAGATAAAGAATTTTTAAATGTTCTTATTTGGATCCTCCATGGCAGCACTGACATAAGAGTATTGATGCAGGGAAGGGTCACATTGGAAGGATCAAAGAACTAAAAGCCTTGAATAGGGTTTGGGTTAGTCCATTATGTTGGTGTTTCGTGTTCTCAACTTCGTTTTATATTTCGGGATTTTCCAATGAAATAAATCATGTTCGTTCCAATGAAGTTGAGTTTTAACTATAACTTGAACCTTTTTTTGTATTTATGCAGGTCAGAAATATCTAGCTATGAAGGTGATGTTCAAGAAAACCTACCCATGAATCTCAAAGGTTAGACCCATGTATTCTCTCATTGTTATATTTTTCATTAAAATCACAAAAATGCTACATTACATTTTGTTTTTGTTCTCAATTTTTTCCTTAAAGTTTTGTTCCAGACTTTTGTTGCTCTTTTTTTAGATAAACATTCTTTTCTCTCAATCAAATGAAAATCACAAAAACATTTCGTTAAACTTTTATTCACCTTAATGCAATTATTGTTTAGCTAATGTAATTGTTAATGAGTGAGCTTGTTTAAAATTTTTAAAAAATAACAACTTTAAAATAAGTATTTTTTATATAAGTTTCTTTTTAAAAAAAAAGCATATAACACTTAGTATATTATAAGTCTTTTGAAGAGCTTTTTATATTATATTTTTGAGGGAATGAAAATGAAACTATCACGTAGTATCATCCTACAGAATAAAAAATTTATATATAATAATATAATGATATAATATATATAAAATATAATATAACATAATATGTATATATGTATGTGTATATAGTAAATAGTAGATAAATTGATTAATGTATTATATAAAATTAAAATTCATATGACTTAAGAATTCAATTTGTTAAGCACTAATAATTTACAATAATCTTAGTTATTACAATTATATTTTTTGAATTACATGATAAAATAAAGAATTCCAACAACATTTTCGGGGGAAAATTAATCTAGTGTTGTTATAAAAAATTGATGATATATAATGTAACAAAAATTTATTTTAAAATAATTTAATTAAAAAATTAATATAATTAATGTAATGGATTTGTTGAATTGACTTTCTTTAATTATTAATTAATTTGAATCAATTAATATATATATATATATATATATATATATATATATATATATATATATCAATTAATTTAAGATTTACTAGAATTATTAAATCAATAAAATAAAATAAAATTGAATAGATATAAAATCTATATTAATTAATGTATTTAAAGAGAATAAATATATGATTATCACGTGATATCATCACATATAATCTTTAGATTTTATTTGTTTTTGTTTTACTAATTCTTATTTAGATTAAGTTTACTTTTTGCATTATTTATTTATTAAAAGAGTTTAATTCTGTTAGTTAAAATATGACTTATTATAAATATGTAAAAAAAAATTAATACTTCAATTCTTCTTATTGATAAAAAAAATTACTTTATCCAATCATGTCCGTAAATCGTCTTGTTGTCCCGCAATTTCCCCTGACAATAGAATGCAATAATGCATAAAATTCACGAGCCGAGGTGCAAGCCAGGTATTGAAAAATCAGTGTAAAACTAAAACTTTTTATGAAGTTGTCACATGAAACTTTTTTTTTTTTTTAGAATTTGTAACTTTAGAAAATATTTTAATTCATTACTACATATTTCATTTTTTTTACTGTTTTTTCGATTAGATCAAACATATGTTTCTTTTAGATGATTTTTTATATTGATTTTTTTGTGTGTGTAAATGAGGTAATATCGAAATAATTAAAAGATTAAAGAAATTAATAAAAAAAATACCACGTGAATTTTATAAAAATCATTAGCACAACTCAAATTTTAAGTTCATAAACAAATTTAATCATTGACTTACCTTGATAACTGACTATGTAGATAGAAATATACAAGTTTATTAGCAAATAGCAAAAATCAAACACAAGCCTTTGTGCTACCTTACCCAACTTTTGTAATCGTAAGCTTTTCTTTTTTCTATTACTTTATAAAAGTTAATTAATTTTTATGTTGAATAGTGTGCTTCCATTCAACATTAATTAATTTATTATGATATCAGTGGGCAAGGAATGTTGAAATACTTAAACAACTAAAAAAAAATATCAAGTTGATATACATTTTTTAGGTGAAAGACTTGGGAAAGAGAATGCGAAAATTCAATTAAATTGAAAGCTGAACTTTTGAGGTCCGGTCAAATTGAAGTTGTTTATGATTGAATAGACTTTCGTTTCACATGATCTTTAAAGCTTTTGGTTACAAAGCACACATTCAAATGAGATATAGTCCAATTTTTTGGCCTAAGATGAACAAAACACACATTCGAATGCTTCAGGCTAGGTCCTCAATGTTGCCTCAATGTTAATGAAACAATAGCACTCAATGAGAATGTCGGAGGTGTACTCTCAACACAAAAAATGGTATATAATTCAGTTTTTTTTACCTAAGATGAACAGAACACACATATTAAAACAATTATAAAAGAAATTAATAAAATAAATAAAAAAATCAGTTTTCATGTACAATTTTCTTCTGCTAGTGTATGATATTAAGATTAAGATTAGCAAAATGGCTTATTACGAATTATGATTCTTGTGCAAGTATAAATATAAGTCCCGTGAATATAATCATGTAGCATAAGTCAAATTATGGGTGAAAACAGACCCACTTTTCCCCGTGACTGATGTACCTTTAGTGCTTAATTGACTAGCACAGCACTTGCGTCTGCATCAGCTTTTCTTGTAGGAATCACTACTGTATATATGCAACGTGCTATTAACCATTATAACAATAATATTTATATACGGTATAAGAAAAACGTTTACATTAATTTTGGGTGGATACATTGGTACAGAGAAAATAGTTTTAAAAAGAAAATAAAAAATGTGATAACTAATATAAATCATTTTCTTAGTTTTTCATGTATTTGTTTCACTTTTGTTTTAAAAATAATTAGAATTTGAAACGAATATAAAATCTCATTAAAACTAGAAGCTATTGTTGAATAGTTTATCATAAAATTAGGCTTTTTTTTCTTTAAAAAATTAATTTTTATAGTCACTAAATTATTTTATATCAGAATCTTTTCTTAATGTGTAACAAACTAACCCATAATATCCCTTCAAAAAATACTAACCCATAATAAGAAAGAAAGAGATAAGAAAAGTAAGATACAAAAAGACAAAAGAGAAAATAAATATATAAATATACTTATCCTATTTATATACTTGCTGAATACGTTACCTTTATTTTCCCATTTTTTTATCTCTTTTATCAAGTTACACCAATATAATATCTCGTATCTTGCACAATTATTAAATTTATATTTACAATCTATAGTTTTTTATTTTTTTATTATGACTTATTTTTTATATGAAAATATTTTAAAATAGATAAAATATTTCTAATATAAATATAAGTAGCATAATAACCGGTATCATACAGTTTTTAAGGAGATAATTAATAAAATTTATATATTATCATATATTTATAAATTATACACTTTTAATTTTATAAAACTATATATTAGTAGATGCGTACATATACATATATATATATATATATATATATATATATATATATATATATATATATATATATATATATATATATATATATATATATATTAAAAATAATTCTGTATTAATAATAATTTTTTTATTTAATAGTGAATATTTTGTATATCCTGATATTATATTTATAATAAAATTGTTTAATTTTAACATATATACGAAACTATACCTTAATTTAAGTTTTGTACTTTTTACATAATATTACCATTAGTATTTCGCATCTAAAAGTAAGTTGACTTGATGATGTCTCACATATTTTGGGTATTAATCGAGTTAGGTTTAGGTTTTCAAAAATGACCCAATCAAAGAGTAAAACTGGAAAAATAATCACATTGGAAATACGGTTATGCAAATATATATTGCAAACAGAAGAAAAAATGTAAAATGGAAGACATAGAACAAATGAAAAAAATGTCCAATAGTAAAGGAGGGAATGAAGTGTACAATGGGGTGGAAAAATAATACATCTGAAACTTAAAATAGAAATTAAATTTAAATAATAAATAATAAATTAAAAAAACTGAAAAAAGATAACCAGATTTAGAAATAAATAATTGTTACGTGTATTAATTTCAGGAATTAAACTATTTCTGAAAATTATAAAAAAAATGAATGTTTTAATTTACATGGTTGTTGTGTGTGTATATAATTAAAAAAATTAAAAAAAATATAAATTTGAATGTTTCAATTTATACAATTTTTATATAATTTAAAAGTTAACTGATTTAGCTACACTGAACAATCTGAATAACTCGAATAAATAATATGATATATAGTAATTTTAAAGTTGTATGTTTTATAATATAACAATATGTACTTTATTTGATTTAATTTATTTAAGATTTTATTGGGAATATAATAAATATAAAATATGTATTAGTTAATTGATCAATTAACTAATACATATTTTATATTTATTATATTCCCAATAAAATCTTAAATAAATTAAATCAATTAAAGTACATATTGTTCTATTATAAAAACACACAATGTGAATTATTTGAAGGGAATCAACATGAGATGACCATGTGACTGCATCCCATAGAATCAAACCTTATTTGGAAAGAGAAATTTTTGGATTTTATAAAAATTATATTGACAATTTTAATAACTTTTATATTATTGGAAAAAAAATATAAAATTAATTCAAATATCTTCGATATATAACTTATTTATTAATAAAAAGAAAAAGTAGATAATTGAATGAGATTATTTTAATATAATTATAAATTTAAATTTAAAGTCAAAGAAGTTTTATAACTGTATAAAAAAGACTAAAAAGATAAGAATTGTGAAATTATAGAAAATAAATGAGTAATTTAACCAAAATATAAAATTTGAATGTTTCAATTTACACAATTTTTATATACTATAATTGATTTTAAAATTAATTAATTTAGTCACACCTAACAATCTGAATAACTGAAAATATAGAATAAATTGATTTAAGATTCTATAATTGATTTATTTTATTTAAGATTTTATTGAAAATAAAATAAATATAAAATTTGTATTAATTAATTAAATTATTTAAAAGAAATAAATATTGGATTCTCATGTGATATTCCCTTATAAAATGAAATTTTTTATATTTTTATTTATTTATACAGTAGATAACCCCAGATTACCAAATGAGGGGATAATAATTAACATATTTTCTTCTCTCATTCATTCCTATCCTTTACTAGGTGCATATACCAAATGAGTGTATAATGATGATTTTTATAACCTTTACACTTGAAACAATGTACCACACCCACGATCATTTATAGTAATGATTTTGCGTTGCTCCAAAGCTTGAAATTGCCCCACTCCTACATAAAAATAAAAATAAAAGGATTGCCTCCACTCCACCACCATCCCTTCAAGCAGTCACCAATTTAGTTCTTTGTTCACACTGCAAAGATTCCAACATTTGTTTCGTTTCTCAAAATTTAAATTGGTGTCTCTATCTATAGTCCTGTGCCATAGCCACAATATATACACTACTATTTATTATGAGAGAGTAGCTCTTGTATCTCCTGAATTTGATCTCATCTATATTAAATTCTTTATATCCTTTACAAACAGAATTTTCACATCAACCAAATATTAGTTTCCTTTTATCTGTTTTGGGTTAGTCATATTTACAATAAAATCTCTTAAGAGCTCCATGCTGCATTTATATCCACTCTATCTTTAACACCATTACTTTCAACTATTTATTTATTTTTTAATTTCGAATCACGTATATATGGTGTTGAATGCTTGATGGTGATTTTTCATTTGATTAGTAAGGTGATTCATTCACGGACACTGAATTTAGATACTTAGTGGTATACTACACACAGAAGACAAAAAGGTCTGTATTTGATTAAACAAATGATTGTATTAATTGTCAAAATAATAAAAGAATTTAAAATTATGCTAAACAGACGGAGGTTTTTCTGGTCCTAGCCATTGCTTATATAATTTCAAGTGGTATTTTTTTAATGTAATTTCTACCTTTTGATTACATTCTGAATATCTTATTATTTTTATTTGATGAACTGAATAGATTATTCTAATTTTCATTAACTATGTATAATTATTTTTTAAAATCCCCTTATTATTTTTTTAAGATATATATATCCCTTAAATTAAATATGGTTTCGCTCAAACAAATTTAATTAATTTATGTCATAGCACGTCTCTTTTTATTTTCATAAATATGCCCTTTCAGAAATACTATCATATACATCAAATATAATACCTATCTCAATTAGAATATTCAAACTATAGTCGGTCATGTGATAAGAAACTAATACCTTTCGTTAGATGCAACCCAATTAACATATACGCATACGAATTGATAAAATAAAATATTTACCACGAAGCATTAGCAATAAACTCGGGGTCAATGTTACCACTTACCAACACCTTAATCAAAAAAATTCATGTGACAATGTAGTTTAGACTTCAGACCTTAATTAATCACTTTACAAGTCTTTCTCTCTCCTTTTCCCACTCTCCTTAACGGTTGGTATTCCGTAATATTCTTTTGTTTTCTGGTGTGTGTGAAAATAGGAGTAATAATTTCACCTTACAACTACTATGATGTTTACTTTCCTTATATAATGATAGAATCATTACGTGGATAGGAAAGACACAACAAGAAATGCTATAAATAGCTTTGTCTAGTAGTAAATGGTTTCGATCTTCTCACTGTAATGCTAATGTGTTCTTCTTCACTTCTCCAAAACTTGTAGCTAAGGATATTATTACTCAGCAAAAAATCATGGAAACTCCAATCAAGTATCCGGGCAATCTCACCCTTAGGGTGGTTCTCACTTGCATCATGGCAGCCAGTGGGGGGTTGATTTTTGGTTATGACCATGGAGTTTCAGGTAAATCCACTCTTCAACATTTTGTTTAAAAATTCTTGCTTTAAAACTAAAATCCTTTTCTAATTTCCCATTTTGACCCTGTTTGAATCTGAAAATGAGGTTTGATATGGGTTTTCAATGCATTATTATTTTCTTTAGATTTGTGTGTTAAGGGTGGGGGTGTTGGGTTTTAGAGAAAGTACTTAGTACTTATACCTTAGTTTGATGTTATTTGTTACAAACGAGGATTAACTTTTATGTTCTGTTTTAATCTTGAAATGAATACATGTTCTGATTGATGAAATATCCAATGTTTCATAGGTGGAGTGACCTCTATGGATTCCTTCCTGAAGCAATTCTTTCCGTCTGTGTATGAAAAGGAGTCTAACATGAAGCCTTCTTCAAACAAGTACTGCAAATTCAACAGTCAGATACTGACACTGTTTACATCTTCCCTCTATCTAAGTGCTCTAGTTGCGGGTCTTGGGGCATCCAGCATAACAAGAATGTTGGGTAGGCGTGCAACTATGATTATAGGTGGAATATGTTTTGTTGGAGGTGCATTACTCAATGGATTTGCCGTAAGCATCTGGATGCTTATTGTTGGCAGGTTGTTGCTTGGTTTTGGCATTGGTTGTGCCAATCAGGTATATTTTTCTTTAGATTTTAATTTCTATACACTCATAGAGTAAAGTGTTTTTGAGGGCAAGCCCTGACATAGTGGTAAAGTTGTGACTTGTTGACCGATTTGGTTATGGATTCAAATCCAGAAACATCCTCTTTGCATATGCAAGTGTGAGGTTGCTTGCAATGACCCTTCCTCAGACCTTTGCATAGCAAGGAGCCTTCAGGCACTAGGGTATGTTAGTTTAGTTTTATAGAGTAAAGTGTTTTTACTCTATCAACCAATCAAAAATGGTACTATACTTTTATGTTGTTCTTACTCTATCGATCAATCAGAAATTGTATTAGGTTTTTACTCTGTCAATCAATCAGATGCCGCACTACTGACAACTTTTAAAATAGTTGTTGTAAAAACCCTTTATACTATTTCATATTCTTTTCTTAGGTCTCAATTGGATCCTGTTTTGATTATAGTCCTTCGCTAACCATTAATCACTTGCTTTTTCAGTCAGTTCCAATCTATGTGTCTGAAATGGCCCCTTATAAATACCGTGGAGCTCTAAACATGTGCTTCCAATTGTCAATCACAATAGGCATCTTTGTGGCCAATTTGTTCAACTACTACTTTTCCAAGATACTGAATGGTCAGGGATGGCGCTTAAGCTTGGGGCTAGGTGCAGTCCCTGCTTTCTTTTTTGTCATAGGCTCATTTTGCCTTCCTGACTCACCAAGCTCCCTTGTTGAACGTGGCCATCATGAAGAAGCCAAAAGGGAGCTTGTGAAAATTCGCGGTACAACTGAAGTTGATGCAGAATTCAGGGACATACTTGCTGCTAGTGAAGCTTCACAGAATGTGAAACACCCTTGGAGAACCTTGATGGACAGAAAGTATAGGCCACAGCTTGTTTTTGCCATATGCATTCCCTTCTTCCAGCAGTTCACTGGCTTGAATGTGATTACTTTCTATGCTCCTATTTTGTTCAGAACAATTGGTTTTGGAAGCAGGGCTTCTCTCATGTCTGCAGTGATCATTGGCAGCTTTAAACCTGTTTCAACCCTGGTTTCAATTCTTGTTGTGGATAAATTTGGAAGACGCACCCTTTTCTTGGAGGGTGGTGCTCAAATGTTGATTTGCCAGGTACTTCCACCCCTCTCCTCACCACATCAAGTCCATGCTGTGTGGATTTTATAATACTCACATATTTGATCCTTGGGTTAAGAAATTGATTTTAAGTTGAAACAACTTTAAGTAACTTTTGCATCTGATAAAAAACTATATACTGAATCTTAAAATATCCAAACATAAAATCATTTCACATCAAAATCAATTTTGTATACCCCTCTCAAGCACAAACATTTTCCATTTCACTGATTTGGTTGGTTTTGGCAACAGATCATCATGACAGTTGCTATTGCAGTTACATTTGGTACCAATGGAAACCCAGGTACACTGCCTAAGTGGTATGCAATTGTTGTTGTGGGGGTCATCTGTGTATATGTTTCAGGTTTTGCTTGGTCTTGGGGTCCTTTAGCCTGGTTGGTACCTAGTGAAATCTTTCCCCTTGAGATTAGACCTGCTGCTCAGAGCATCACAGTTGGTGTCAACATGATCAGCACTTTCTTCATAGCTCAATTCTTCACATCAATGCTCTGTCACATGAAGTTTGGTTTGTTCATCTTCTTTGGGTGCTTTGTGGTGATCATGACCACATTCATCTACAAGTTATTGCCTGAGACAAAGGGTATCCCACTTGAGGAAATGAGTATGGTTTGGCAGAAACACCCCATCTGGGGCAAATTTTTGGAGTCAGACATCACAACCCAAAATGACAAAATCAACGGAAAATGTTGATCATTAGTTATGTGTTGGTTTAAGTCTTTGATTTACGCATGTCTGATTTAACAACTTGAATTTCTTGGTCTGTCTTTTTTATGATGCTTTAATGTACATAACATTTAAGATGAAATCTTCAAGTTGTATACTGCAAAGACCTTTAGCAATTGGTTATCAACTTGATTAGATGTAGAGTTATAATAAAGTTACATGCCATGGTCAAAGAATAAAGTTCTATTGGAGTGTGACAATTACAGTGAGTTCTATTTTAATGTAGAAGTAGGCTTGCGGGTTTGGGTTCTATCTATATATGATAGTTGGATGCTAACAGAGTGTAACTCATTACTCATAACATGAACCCCACCACTCCATTATTCAACGCAATTTCGTATTAAATAACGACATTAGAGTTGCCAAAGAAAAAGCTACTTAAGGAATTTTTTTGGGGGGGATGGGGGTGTACAAGAAATCAGTTTTACTTTCTAATGAATTTGAAGTTGGGAATGTTAGTTTTTGTTTGGTACATTATTTATAAAAAAGAAATATTATTACAAAGAAAAGTTTAATGATGTAAAAAGATTATGAATTTATGACACCCTTATTAGCTCAATACAATAATATAAGGATTTAAATGTAATTTTTTTTAAAAAAATTAAGATATAATTAAAGAATTAAATATGTTTTTTATGCCTTAAATTTTGGTCACTATTGTTTTTCCTTCAATTTGGGCCAGTTTTATTTTTCTCTTAATCTTTTGTTCTCCAATCAAGAAATTGTTTATTTAAGTTCATCACATTTTCCCTTCAGTTTGTATTTACGTTGATTCACCTGAAACGCCATGTAAAAGTTTAAGAGAAAGTATAGTTGTCCCAATTCTTTCTAATAGAGCTATTAAATGTTTGAAAATGTCAACAAAAGCTTTCACCTCACCTCACATCTAATTTAACCCTATAGTTAAATTAATTAGTACATTTTATATCAATCTTAATTATATTTCAAACAGGTTATATAATAATAATAATAATAATAATAATAATAATAATAATAATAATAATAATAATAATGGATGAAGATACACCAAGAGAAGTTGGTGTCTGTGATGATAATGGAGGTTGGCGGTTAAATAGATTTTCTCAATACCTGCCTGATGATATTAATTTGAAGGTAATGCGAATGACCTCTCCGGACTCCAATTCCGAGGGGGAGCAAACCAGTGATGGTTTATTCTCTGTGAAAACGGCCTATGAGGTGGTGGTTAATCCATTACCGTCCCATAATCATAGGCTGTTTAGTTGCCTACAGCAATGGAGAGGCACAGAGAGAATAAGGATGTTCCTATGGAAAATCTGCCATGAATCAATCTTAACTAATGTGAGGAGGATGAGGATGTATGGGTATTAGTAACAACAATTTGTGTAGTGTTTGTCCCGACTATGAAGAGTCTTTGTTTCATACATACCTTCTGTTTGGATTAGGAATGTTAAGATTTCAAGAAAATTTAAAATATTTAGAATTTAAATTATTTTGATTTTAATTTTTTTTATTTTTCAAATGTTTTGTTTAAATAAATAAATTTAAATTTTTTAATTTTAAGTTCTTTGTTTGGATAGAGAAATTTAATTTCCTTCATATGTAAAATTTCAATTTTATATTTTAAGTAGATGAAATTTTAATATTAAACCTTATAATAATCTAATTTGAAATATTAATAAAAAATATTTTCATTTTTTAATAATTTAAAAATACAAAATATTAATAATTTTAACTAAGGTTATTTTGCGTATCCACAACCAGTAATGTTTTTAAACTAACATCAATCAAAACTATTTTTTGGTCGACATCAAATAAGTTATTTTTTTGTCAAAGTATGTCGGAATTATTTGTCAGCTGAGGTCAGTCTGGGTTATTTTTTGACTAACATTGGTTGAGTCTATTTTTTAGCCGATGTTGACTAGGTTTTTTTACCAACGTCAACTAGGGTTTGTTTGGCTGACATTGGTTAGGGTCTTTTCAAACGACATTGACAAAGGTTATTTTAGCCAACGTCAGACTAAAAAATCCTAGCAGACATTGACAAAAATATCTACCCAACATCGGCTAAAAAATAGTTTGGTCAATGTCGACACATAGAACCTACCTGATGTCGGTCGAAAAACATCATTGGTCAACGATGACCGAAAAATCCCTAGTCGAAGTTGGCTAAAAAATAGCCCTAATCAACGTCGGACAAAAAACCCTACCCAATATCGACTATAAAATAGCCTTGACTGATGTTGGCTAAAAAACAGCTCTGATCGTAGTCGACCAAAAAAACTCTAGTGGATGTCGACTGTAAGAACCTAGTCGATATCGACTAAAACTAATCATTCCCGATGTCGCTAAAAAATACCTAGCTAGTGTTAGTAGAAAAAATCTCAGCCAACATCAACCAAAAGAACCTAGCTAATATGGTTAAGAAATAACTCTTAATGATGTCAGGCAGAAAACCCTAGTCGATGTTAGCAAAAAAATCCAATGTCAACTAAGAAAATCTAGTTGGCATCAGTCAAAACACCCTAACCAACATCATCTAAAAAAAATCTTAGAAGATATCAGAAAAAAATAGTTTTGGTTGACATCATACAAAAAAATTCATACCGAAAAAACCTCGGTCAATGTCAGTGAAAAGCAACTTACGTTGATGTCGGTCGTAGAAACTTTGGTCACCTGTAATTGCGAGTGTTGAGTGAGAAAGAGTTACAAGTAAAAATGTAAGTTAGAGTGAGCATCTCTGAAAAAAGAATTTCAAATTCTTTATTTTTTGAGAGAATTTAAAATTCCACTATTTTAATCGATCAAAATAATTCTATGCTTTATCATGCTCATAAAAAAATAACTCTATTTCCTTCTTTCTTTTTCTATGTCTCGGAGTTGCCTAAAATTTAAAATTTGCATTGCTTTGCCTTTCTATTAGGAAAAGGAAATAAGGCAAGAGCTCACAAGGATTCTACAATCAAGAATATCCACCCATACCATAATTTATCCTTACGTTTGCTTTATTAGGTTGTACGTAATGAATACAAATTAAATGACTATAGTTTTCCTGTTGATATATGGAACTTGGGATGCAGAAGTCTTGAAATGGCAATATCAAAGCTTCCTTGGAGTAAACATCAAAGCTTATAAATTTGGTATTAATTATGTAGTATTTTTATAGATTTTTATTATGACTTTGTAGTATTACTACGAAGTTTTATGTCACGTTTTCATTTTTATTTGTTGCTTGACTCATGATTATATGAATAATATTATATTATGTATTGAATGATTTTGCTATGAAAAATAAAATACTTTGTATTATGAATTAATTTTATGTATATATTCGGGTATCATTTTGAAATTATTTGTGTTTAAAATTAATTAATATATCTAGGTACAGGTGATTTTGTAAATATTTTTTTATTATAAAAAATAGATAATTACAATGGGTTATAAGCCATATTACAATTAATTTCTCATAATAAGTTGTTAAGATATGTGAAATATTCTATTAGCTAATATTAGACAATTAAATAATATGATAATTATAGCTTAAGTTTTATTATAGTTATGAGATAATTTGTACAGTTATTATTCCTTTAATAGATAAAAAATTATATATATATATATATATATATATATATATATATATATATATATATATATATATATATATATATATATATATATATATATATATACTTTAAATAAAATACATAGACTTATTCTTTATTCTTTAAACCTTTTTATATAAGTTTTATCCAACTGTAGTACAGATGATTTAGTTCACTAAAATTGTTTATATACCTTTTACTCAAGTTACCAATAATTTTCTTTCAGTATTATCGAGAGTCAAGTTAGTACCGAAAAACCTATTGTATTATTCTTGAGTTACAGTGCGCTAGGCTCAGCATTACTGAGAGCTTTTTCGATGTCATCGATATAAAATTTAACGAGATGGTGGAGTATTTATTGATGAATATTAAGTCATCAATATACAATGAGTTTTTGCTATTACAACTCAGTAAATCTTTTGTGCAATTAATTATTTTGCTTTCAATTGATCCCTTGTGTACGTTACATTGATGCTAATGGATGAAATTAGCCAACAGAACTCTTAATATGAAAAATGAGAGTATCTGGTCTGAAATTATACATTTTTTTTACCATCACAATTGAACATAAAAGAAGGACTATCACAATTGATAAGGATATTAGCAATTAAGGAAATAGATTCCTTATATTAGCTTCCACCTCAAAACTGAATTTTGTTGTAATTAAGGAAAAAATGCTAACATCCATAATTATGAGTATCTCATAACGTGACAAAAAAAGTTAAATATCTGTATTTTGCATAAATATTTTTTAAGCTTTATTTTATTTTATCTGAGGGTCATATGGCACTATAAAAACCGAAGCAATTGTTCAACACAATCACTATAAAGCAGAGAGAAAACCAAGGCTACTGAGTCTAGTTTATTGCAGTTACTACACCACCTTAGAATCTCATACAGTCTCAAAAATGAAAAGCCAGTATCTCATCACCCTTTGTTTTGTGTTAACTTTGCCTTTTCCCCTATCATCAACAACGAACTCATATGAGTCATCATGTCACAAAAAAAAGTTTCCAGCTTTGTATGTTTTTGGTGATTCCCTAATTGATTGTGGGAATAACAATCATCTTCCGAGCGGTGGAGCAGATTATCTTCCTTATGGTATAGATTTTATGGGTGGCAACACACCAACCGGTCGAGCCACTAATGGAAAAACCGTGGCTGATTTTCTTGGTAATTAACATTAGTTATTACTTTGCCAATGGCTTTCAATTAACTATCTTTTTGGTTCCATAAATTGATGTTCATCATTAATTTCCATACATTTTATTTATACAATTATTGAATTTCTTTCAATGCAGCTATGCATCTAGGACTACCCTTTGTCCATCCTTACTTGGATCTTACAAATCATCAAAGGAACAAAATCAGAACAGGCATTAATTATGCCTCTGGTGGGTCTGGCATTCTTCCCGACACTAACAACGTAAGTAAATGTCACACTCACACCTATGTTTGGAACTACTTCATCAGCTCAGGTATTTTTTTTTTATTTTTAAGTTTTGTCTTTGACATCATATATTTATATATATGCATGTATTATTTTTGAAGGTGACGTCTTTGACGCTTGATAAGCAAATTAAGTTCTTCCATAGGACTGTTAAGCATAATTTGCATAAGATGTTCAATGAGAAAGAAAAAATGGAGAAGCATTTATCTGAATCCTTGTTTTTTGTCTCTACGGGGGTGAATGATTACTTCCATAATGGGACCTTCCGCGGCAACAAAAACCTTTCTTTATTCCTGCTTAATGAATTCACCCTACGCATCCAGGTATATCATATATATGTGACATATAGTTGAGTTTTAATTTTCATTCAATAATCACTCAATTTCGGCCATGTGCAAGGGCAATTGCGCTTGCACTCTACCAAGAGGTGGGTATTAAAATTATTTTATGGGCAATGACATCTATATTCGATGCTTTTTTATCAGCAAAAATCCATGATAAGATAAAATAATTAACCTTGATTTGTTTTGGTGTTGAAAAATAATACTTATAATTTTCAATAAGTAATACGCTTACTAGTTAAAGATTAATTCAAACATATCGAATGATAAAAGCCAAAGTAAGCGGTGGGCGGCCATGGCAGCAACTTAGTGTACGGTCGAATTATAATTTATTGTCTGATTAGGTCATATTATTCCACTTTGCCATGACTCCTTATGGATTTGCATGTTTCTTTTCACATGATTCTAGTTTTGATTTTGGAATATCTAGAACTGCCAATTTTCAGAAATAGGTGACGTCTTAACACGTATATAATGGCAAAAAAAAATGCCCAACCTTCTTTTGCAGAAAAATGACAAACAGAACAGAATTAAATATAGAAAAGAAAAAACGTAGACTCTAAAATGCGGTAGATTTAGAGTGGAAAAAAAAAAAAGAAGAGCTAGAAAACAAAATGATAGATGTGATGTGATGCAAACAAGTATGAACAAGTAGATATATAAGGTTCCAGTGATTAAAAAAAGATAAAGAAAAAAAAGAAAAATCATAATTTTAAATTCTCCAACTAATATTTTTAATAAAATTTATAATTACCGATAAAAAAAGAAATAACACGACAAGTTAAAAAAACAAAATATGGTGAAAATGACACGGTAGGAAAAGTACATGTATATCTATAATCAGTAATTACTATTTACTAGTTCTTTAAGCAACCCACCTTACAAAGTGAAAACCCTCTATATATTTTCTTTAATATTCAAAACTCTCTTTATTGTTAAATGAACCTCACAAGTGACATATAATTAATTATATGTTATCACACTAGTTATAACAAGAATGGGACCTATGTATGCCGTGCTTCATCATGAATTCTCTTTCAATGATTCACACTCGCTAGCATTCATGTTTGCACTTGTCAACCAAGAAGATTCATCAGCAATAACATCACTAACGGGATTTATTTGATTTGTTGTTTTCTGGCAGAGAATATATGATCTAGGAGCAAGAAAATTTTTCGTGAACAACATTCCCCCAGCAGGTTGCTTTCCATCAAAAGCTATCCGAGAAAGACCAAGAGGAAATTGTGATGAGAAAATAAACAAAGCTATCAGCTTTTACAATAGAAGGTTACCTGAAGTGCTCCATGAGTTGCAATCACTGCTTCCTGGCTTCAGCTTTGTACATGCAGATCTTTTCGGATTCTTTAAGGAGCTAAGGGAAACCGGAAAGAGTTATGGTAAGAAGAAAAGCCAAATGGCTAATCAAAGAGCTTTTGAGAGTTTCTGAGAACTTCTCTGCCGAAAATGTTTTATATTTATGGTAAAGAAACTCAGAATTATGCTCCCTTGGCTTGTATCCAAACAAAACCCTAACTAATTAACTTCTTTCTTTTGCAGGGATAGTGGAAACATGGAAACCTTGCTGCCCTAACACCATTTATGGTGATCTCCAATGCCATCCCAACACTGTTCCTTGTCCAAACAGAGACACTCATCTTTTCTGGGATGAACACCCCACACAAATCGTAAACCAAATATATGCAAGGCTTTGCTTCATTGAGGGGACCATTTGCAAGTCCTCGGACCTCAAACTAATCTAGCAAGCCTATAGTTCTATATGTCTTAGTGTGATTGCTTTATTGTAATAAATTGCGATCAAAATCCAAGCTAGAGTAATTGCTGATTGAAATTGTAAGGAGTTACTATACATGAAAAACCATCTTCAAATTAATAAAAAGCTTTCATGTCAAATCATAAGAGTAAACGTATTCCGATTCATGTTAAACCTCAACTCAATTATTAAGTTAAAGAAACTCGTGGTACTTGGTGTTCCAATCTTTATATGCATAATTCTTCTCTCTTGTCTCTAATATATAGCTGCAATGAAATCAACACAAAATTACCAAAAAAAACCTAATTCATTAAATATTCCACTTTAGTGACAAAAGTGGAGCCTTACACGGTTAGGTCCACATTTCATCCTCATCAACAAGTGCAGATTTGTTATCCTTAGCCCTTTGCATTTCACCAACCTAAAAATATAAAATACAATACATTATAAATAAAACTCCACTTATGATAAGAAATTGAAATCCAAATGCAATAAATAAATGAAATCCTACAAGATCCTTACTAAAAAAAGAAATTAGCAATCATCGTTAATCGAACGCTACATTATATTTGGGGAAATGAAAAATAAAAACTTGATAGAGAACATACACTCTACGGTCTGCCGTAGGTGATAGTCAGTTGGGGCGAGGAGGAGTGCGTGAAAAGGGAAATGCAAAATCATTTGTTGAAGATGTCAATTACAAAAGGTGGAGTACAAGTTTTAGGATATTTAATTTGGAAAAAAAGAATTAGATATGAGAGTGTATTAGCAATAAGAGGGAGCGCATACAAAGTTAAATGTTAGAAACTAAGGCTAAAATCCAATCTTTATTGAGTAATAGTAAAATAAACATAAGAAAACACATTTAAGTTTTTTGTTGCATAAAAAACCATTGATATGCTATTATTTGTGAAAACAAAAGAAAATAAATCAATATCAAAGATTATAATTTTTTCTTGTAAAAAAAAAAGATATGTTAATATTTGGGAAAACAAAAGACAACAAATCAACATCAGAATAAAAATTTTCACCGGCTAACTTCTCTAAATAAATGATAGAAATACAACACAATCATCATTCGATTCCAGTGATCTCATTTCTTGTAACAAAAATTATCATAAGGGTTTTTGAGAATTTAGAAAAAGGAAGTGAATAAGAGCAAGTGAAGAAGAGTGAGTGTGTGGTTTTATTGTGAGTGGGTGAAGAACAGAATGAGAGTGAGTGTGTGGTTTTATTGTGAGTGGGTGATGAGTGATGAAACCATTTATGGGGATGTGGTCAAAGTCTTCTGAGATTTTTCCTTATTTGATCGGTGTAGAAGAATCTACTATAGCCTTGATGCATGTGTAGGATAGTGACCAATTGATAAAATCGTAGAGACACTTATAATATATCTAAGACATCTAAATATTTAAACATGTTATTTAATTTGAAAATAAATTACATTTAATAGATATAATTTTTAATACTATTGGACAGTCAAATTTACTCAATATACTAATTATAGTATTTATTCAATTTTTTTTCAATGTATTCAATTAACTTAAATGATAATATTAAATATAAGTAATAAATACAATTATTTAATAAGTATAATAAATATAATATTTGTTTATTTAAAATGTGATTTTTCATGTAAATTATATAAAATAAACATACCACATATATTTAATTAAATAGTATTTAAATTTAAAATTAATTCATTTTACATATGCGATTTACTAACATATTCACACTTTTTTCCCATTGGAGTGTGTACGCATTTACGCAAGCTACACAAAAAAAAAAAAAAAAAAATTGGACCTAAAACCCAATAACTTCTTTTGATGTAGTTACTTTATTTTAGGGACGTAACATTAATTTAACTACTTTTTTTATAAAAAAAAAAAGCAATTTTCTCTCCTCATGTCTCTCGGGTCTCCTCTTTCTTCCTTTCAAACCCACGTCGTATAAACTATATCTTCCCATCAAGCTCACTGACACCCTCATCATCACAGAAGTACAATACCTTACACTTGACAATACTTGCCCACTGAAATATTATATATATATGTGTGTGTGTGTATTATTGATCAAGATAGTGGAAGAAGTTGGAACAAGTAGTTAACTAGTTAGGATTTTGGTCATGAATGATTTTATCATTTCTTTTTTGCCACATAATTCGGTTCAATTCTTTAAACGAGAATATTATATTATGACGTCATCTACAATGACTGAGCGGATATATCTTCTAGCGTCTTCACCATAATGAATCAAATACGTGAAGGGCGTCACGATTAGCGCATTGAGGAAAAGCGAAGCTGAGATTCTCAAGTTGCCATGCATTGTGGTCAACGGAAAAAAAATGAGAAAAGAACAAATAAGAGAGAGAACTCTGAGAAGAGATAGGAGAGAGAAATGACTTATTTTTTAGAATTGCAAGATAAGAAAGATAAAAAAGCTACTTTATCTTATCAAAGTGTTAAGTTGGTGAAAGATAATAAATGTTACGCTAAATGCCCAACATACACTTTATCCTTTGAAGAAGACGAAAGATGATAAAAGCTTATGTCTCTAAACGACTATCTTCAAGAGAAGGCTATAAATATCAGAGTGCTTGGAAAATTGAGAAGAATGTTTGAGCGTCTTTTTTTTTTCTGAGCTTACTAAAAGCTTTCTTCTATTTCTAAGAGTAAAAATCTCTATGTAGAAAACAAATTGTGCTAAACCTTGTACCGTATGTAAGACAAAGTAGTTCAGTGAGCATTATTGTATCACTAATCAAAATAAAGCATTTAAAGACAGTTACAGAGACCTTTTAAAAATAATTTTGAATCTCCTTTAAACTAAATATCATGAAAAGTCAATATTTTTTATGATAATTTTGTGACTGTCTTAGTAGGATCATATGTTTACGATGGTTTTCCAACAAACCATCTTAAAATATGTATTTTTTTTATTCTTCGTGAAAAAATTAAAGTCTTGGGACTTTGAATGTTAAGAATACATAATGTAGTTGTTATGAGAAGCAAACCAAATTAAGAATACTCAATAGCAAAGCTTGAAGCAGAGGTATAATATATTGCTGAAAAATATGATTATTTAATATTATTTCTTGTTTATTTTATATAATATCAGTTGAATTAAACTATGATGAATAACCAAAGTAGCCTATTTTTAATTTCCAACATTTGTAATTATACAATTTTTTAAAAATTATTTATTCATTGAGCATATACTTTAATTTATTATTTTATACATGAAAACATCCATGATCAAAAAATAAAAAAGAAATGCTTGATCATGCCATTTTTACAATACTATTTACATGAAAACATCCATGGTCAAAATACTATTTACAATTAATTTTTTAATAAATTATAAATCAATAATAATGTGTTTTAATATTTTTTATATATTCAAATTATATTTTTACATTTAAATAAACTCATGCAACACACTGATATCACATTAGTATATGCTTAACTGAAAAAAATTTCCATATAATTTTTTTAAGAAAAATTAGATAAATTGACTCATTATCGTCGTATTTGTTCATTACTTATAGGGAAAGACTATTTTCACTTCTTAAATCAATTAAGAGTATAAGGGATTTACATGGTATCAAGATGTGTAGAAGTACTCCAGTCTTCTTACACTTTTTATTGACGACTATTTTTTTTTGTGCAAGGCAAATGACACAAAAATGACTATTCTAAAGGATATTCTTAATTCTTATG
Organism: Glycine soja; assembly: GCF_004193775.1. Lineage (NCBI taxonomy): Eukaryota > Viridiplantae > Streptophyta > Magnoliopsida > Fabales > Fabaceae > Glycine > Glycine soja. The sequence continues at coordinate 12,176,632 of NC_041003.1, read as the reverse complement.
GAAGAGCTTCAGGCCCGCTTATCAAATTCAATTAAGAACAAAATTTCTATTTTTCTTGGAGTCATTAATTAGATTGGCAGAGGAAGATATATAGGCTTACTATCCCTCATTGGGAGAAGCAAGAAAACAATCTTTGGTTATCTGAAGGACAAAATTTGGAGTAGAATAAATCACTCGTCAGGATGGCAAGGATATCCTAGTTAAATCATGTGCTAAGGCAATCCCATCATATTACAAGAGAGTTTATTTTATCTTTTGCCAACTTCCTTGGAGGATCAGATGCAAAAGATGATGAATAGTTTTAGGTGGGGTTCTAAACGTAGATCATCCAGACGAATCATTTGGCTAAGTTGAGACAAGATGACTATGAGGAAAGAGCATCAAGACGAATCATATGGGATTTAGGAATCTTCATGGCTTCAACCTTGTCATGCTAGGGAAGCAAGGATTGAAATTATCCACAAATGAAGATGCTATGGTTACTAAAATTTTCAAAGTTAAATATTTCCCCAAAGTTGGGTTCTTGTATGCCAATTTAGGACACAATCCAAGCTACATCTGGCGTAACATCCACACTTCACAGGTTCCGGTCAAGGAAGGAATGCACTGGAGATTAAGAAGTGGACATAAAATCAATATTTGGTCCCAACCGTGGTTGTCTACCCTATATGTACCACGACAACACCTCCTCATGGCTTAGAGCACCTTACGTTCAGTACACTTATCAAACATTTTGTTGTAGCTTGGAGGACGAACATCATTTCACAAATTCTTAACAAAGCTGACTCCCAAGCTATTCAAGCTACTCCGCTTTTGAACACCACCTCGGATGATGTTTTGAGATGGAAATTCAGCAGCATTGAAATATACACAGTAAGATCTTCTTACCACCATTTGATGGAGAACATGATCAATAATGATGATTATAAGGTTCCTGCTGATTGGATTCTCTTATGGCAACTCAAAGTTCCACCGAAAATTAAGTACTTCCGAGGAGGGCACTGCAGCATTTTATGTGAGTACTGTCATCTGGAAAATTCATGGCATGTCATTTTTGGATGTGAGCATGTTATTTTTTTTTTTATATATATATAAATGCCAGATTCCAGGTTTGTCATTTCTGGTTAGCGTCTGGAATCTGGCATCATATATCAGATGAAATCAACCATGGGAAATCCATGAATAATACTATTTTTAAGTTGCTTTGCTTTAGAGTCTTTCCCAGGAACTCCCAGTGAAATTTGTTATGTTGCTTTGGTGCATTTGGCGTTGCATGAAGGACAAGATTTGGAACAATATCGACTTGCAGCACCATGTTTCAATAAGTCTCATGATGCAATCTTACGTTGAGTGGTGTCATGCACGAATAGGAAATAGAGACCACAACCGAAACCATCATCAACCAGCTTCTCTAACCTGGCATAAACCAAACGAAGGCTACATCAAATGTAATATTGATGCAACACTCTTCAAAGAAAACAACACTTTTGGAGTGGGTATTTGTCTACGTGGGCATCAAGGAGATTACATTTGCCCAAGAACTTTTCACTCCAAAGGGGTTCCGAATCCACGAACAGCAGAAGCTTGAGGATTGTTGCAAGCAATGAAGTGGATTTCAGACCTACAACTGTGAAAGGTTATCTTTGAAGTGGATTGTAAAGTTGTAATAGATGGTATTTCTCAAGGATGTAGAGGCCTTTTATATTTTCGTTATATTATTTCTAAATATAAGGCTTATCTATCTCAGTTCCCAAACACTTTGGTGAGTTTTGCTAAGCGGCAAGCAAAGCATGTTGCTCATTCCTTTGCTAGATCATCACAATTTTATGCTTCTTGCCACAATGTGCCAAGTTGTATTTCTTGCATTATTCTTAATGAAATGAGTTAAGTCTTCCTCTAAAAAAAATAAACTAGGCTAGAAAACTTGCTAATTCCATCATAAATGTTGTCGGAGATAATTTTTATTTTCACATGTACACCATGTTTGAGCATAGTCTTGTAGACAAATTTGCTAATATAAGTTGGCTAATAAACTATATAAAAAGAATATAATATACATCAATGCATATGAATTGTAAGTTTTAAAAGAATTTAGACCATATCAATTAATTATCATATACACACATTTGGTATTATACCTTTTCCTTCTCAAGCTTCCTTTAGTAATACATGATACATCTATTATTACCTGTATTAGTAAACATAAATCATTATAATAATTCAATGCCAAAATTACAATTAATTCACACAACTGTTTTAATAAGTTTGTTAAATTTGTCTGGGTACTTGGACAATGTTATATTCAGTTATGAATGACATCTTTATTTGAAAACCTTTATCAATCATCTGCAAAAGTAGACCGAGTCTCTAATATAATGTCAAGTGGTCATGGGAACTCTATGATAAGTCTCAAACACTTAATTTATTAATAAAAGACAGGGAGCTATTTTCTTTATAGGAAGGCAAAGTGTAACATCCTTTCATCCCAAACACATACAATATAATATTTTTTAAATATTTTTGTTGCAGAATTTAGTTAAAAAGGATGAATGGAATTTTCAAAAACTATGTGCGATAAAAGAGCATTACATGACTATCTTCATAAATTTAAGAAAATAGTTCAATAAATAACATAATTTATAATTAAACTAATCTTGAGACTTCAAAAGCCATACAAATCATACTAAATAAAATATAAAAAAAATACTCATGAATTGAAAACTAATAAATTTCTAAAATTCATGTTCAAATGTTACATTCTCTCAAAGCACTCATAACCATAAAATTAAAAGATAATAAAGAAAATGTCTAAGCCTTTCCTCAATTACCATCATTGTAACCTTGTAGAGAGTCAAATGTAAGAGTGACATTTAACCCGAACACAAACAAGACAAATAAACGGAGGATGAGATACATCTTACAATACATTTAAAACTTTAAGAAAGTCATAAAAAAATAAGATATATTTACAAACAAATAAGTTCCACAAATAGGTTTCATCCAAATCAAACGTTTCATACACAAAGACACATGAAATGCGATGCACATTAGACCTATAAACTTATATGCATGTGGTACTATTTTGGAAAACACTACGAATGTAGTTTGAGAGTCCATGTAGTCGATGAATTATTACACAATGGACAACCCGACATTATCTCTCTCATCAAGCTGACACTGTCGCTGGGACGTTAGGATGCTTCGACCTTGCAATGATAATCCAACACATGTGATCAGCATGAGCTTAAAGGAGATTCCAAACCATTGCACCTTCAAATTTAGATTCATACATCAACTCATTCATGACCTCTCTAGTTAGGTTCATAAATGTCCTTCACTTTAAAACACATCTACACAACATGATGCATGATTCACAAACAATATTCACATGATTTATTTTTGAAATTCCTTGGAGATTCTATCCTACGGGAATTAGGTTCTTCTAAGATTTTTTCACAACACATACGCATACCATGTCATATTGCTTTCACATATACTCATGGGCATCATACATTCAGTCACAATATAAAATCATATTCACTCATTCACAAAACAATCTCATGATATCACTTCATCCATAAATCATAAGTATAAATGTCATACATCATACTACGATTCTTACAATATCAATATTACACAATTACTTTTCCTCTTACATTACTGTGACTTTTATATAATATAATATTCATATCTAGAGTTGTACTAATCTTATTGAGTTGGTTCTTATCTTGTTAGAAAGCTAAGCTAATTATCTACAACTTCTATGTTGACCAAAAGTTAGCTCAACTGTTTACTAAGCCTAAAATTAGGAAACAGATAAATAGATCTCATAATCCTAACAACTTGACCTTTACTCGCTAAAATGACATTATCTGGAGTTCTAGACATCTTTGTTGAGTGAAATCAAGGCCATTAATTAGATAACATTCAAGGTTACAATTCTTATGAAGATCACAAAGTCTAATTCCATCGTTTGCCTAATCGTTTTTTGTTCGAAGTTAACATTTTCTATCAAGTAAATTGACATGTGCGTCCAACATCAATTACCAAATTCAATATCAAGAATATCAAAAGGACAAAACATCAGAAACATCCAACAATCAAATTCATCCAAATCATTACAAAACTAAATACTTGGGGTATTCACGACCATTCAAGAAAATAAACTTGCTAAAATCATAAACCTAAGATTGTACAGCCTACCCGTGACTCATTGTCACTCATACGATAGAAGTGAAGGAGAGAACTTACTTCCCCTAACCTCAAAAGAAGTAATTCCTCAGCAATGAAAAGGAAGACGACCTCGCGACCACCTCCAAGAACACATTGATCCAATGGTGTTGTCTACCACGATTTCCACGAAACCTCTTACTATGGCAAAAACTTGAGTGTGATTTAAAACACAAACTCAAGCCGTCTACATGAGGGGCTCCACAACTAATGCTAAGCCCACTTATTCTTTGGTGTTGTTAAGGTGTGATGGTCTCATCTCTCTCTCTCTCTCTTTATATATATATATATATATATATATATATATATATATATATATATATATAAAAGAAGAAAGGGGTTCATAAGGTTATTTTATCCAATATGGGACTTAAACATGCTTTTCTTGATCATATGACCTACTTTAGGGTCAAATTTTAGTAAGATAGAGGTCAAATTGGTTTCTAAGGTGTAGGGATGAATTATAGCTTTTACAACAAGCTTTCCAATGACACAAATGACAACTTAAACAGACACACACAACTAAAAATATGACATAGTCTTTCTAAGGTTTTCATCATAAAATTCCACTAAACTCAGACATTTTTCAAGTGTATCTAACACTCATCTGGCATCAAATACAATATTATACAACTATAATGATAATGACACCATCAACAAGAAATATAATACAATAGCAAATAATAATATCATTATCACCAAATACAATGCACAATAAGCACACATGTATAGGAACATACACACAAACACAAGACAACCGGTAAAATAGAATAATGAAAATAACAATAATAAAAATTAAATTACAAACAATATAGCAAGGTCCTAATAAGGATTATCCTTAAGGTATGTACCTGGTACTCAAAACTTGAGATGTTATGCAAAGAAATATATTATAGATGAAAAAATAGAAACTAGTACAAGTGTAAGAACCAAATCACAAGCTGTGGGAAAGGGCTAACATAGATAACAAAACAAGCCCACATGCAAAGACCAGTTCCATTCATGCAACCCGACTATAAACATCCCTAAAACAAAACTTTGCTTATCCAATGTATATCAGAGGTGATGTCCCCACAGATATGAGACTCCACCCATAAAGTAAATTGATGTTCAATAACCTATATAGTGCATGTTTGATTTTTAGGTGAAAAATTACTTGAGGCAAAAGTAATTTTACCAAAGGATCACGATCCTTGTTGTTTCTTTCATTTTACTCTTATTCTTTAGATTTGCATTGGAGCACGCACACAACATTTCTAACCTGAAGATTTGGCCTTGACCCAGGTCCATGTACGACTTGAAAACAGTATAATCCAACACCTCTTAAACACATGGTTGTGCCCCATTAAAGATGATGTTGTTCTGGTGGAGCCACAACCAAGGTACGTGAAGATATCATGTTCTCTTGAACTGCAATTCCCACTAGGTGATACTATAGAGATAGGATTAGTGACTATATAAGCCAAGAAATGCACATTTTGTAACTGATTTGCTCATTTGAATATTATTTCAATATTAACCATTTTTTCCTTTTCTCCATTTTTCTTTCTTCCACTTTTTCCTTTTCTCTATGTTCTTTCTTCCATTATCTGCTTCCCATGAATTTTAACATGGTATCAGAACAATGAATTCATCCTAATTTTTCTTTTCTCCACTGCACTTCACCACCATTTTCTTTTCTTTAATCTTCTCTTTTCCATTTACCTTTCTTCTTTCTTTTTCCGAGAAAATTTACACATTTTCCTCTAATTACTCTTTCCCTCTTCGTTCAATCTTGTTCCTTTTATCAGCCAACTTCGATCGTGAACCAAGAAACCACCACCATCAATGGTCTCTTCTTCATGTCTGCAACAAAACCTCTCTGATTTTAGTCCTGCCATCATGAGCCGATTTTCGGCCACTGCGCGTCACCGTCATCTACCGTGGAAACTAATTTTCTGCCGCCATTGACTGAAACAGAAAGTTAACCAACAAAAATTTTTTACTTGCCTTCCACATATCATAACCTACCAATTAAGCTCTTTGTTCACTGTCGTCACCATCTTTCGTCGTGTGCCATCGCCCTTCGCCATGAGCGACGATTTCTAGTCACTGTTACCAAGCTTCAATCTCCATGTTTTTCTTCTGCTTGGTGAGATAAGGTTTTCTTGCACGCAACCTATTTGTAAAAACTTCGGCAAATTCAATTTTTCACTGTACAACTTATTGTTTCATTGATATTTGGCCTGTTTTGGCTTATTGTTTGGAGCTTTTTAGGCTTGTTTTGATTATTGTAGCTTCTACCATGTGTGGTGGTTAAGCATTGTTCATTTGTTTGCTTCTGTCCATGGTGGTTAAGTATTGTTTTAGCTTCTGCCAAGGATGGTTAAGCCTTGGTTGCTTCTGTCTTGAGTGGTTAAGCATTATTTAGCTTCTACTCTTGATGGTTAAACTTTGATGATTTGAGCTTCTGTCAAGTGGCCTTGTTGTTGCCTTTGCTTGATGGTTAAGCTTTGATTTGCTTATTTTGGCCTTTGATGCTTGCTTTGGACCCTTGATTTGTTGGGGCAAATGCTGTGGAGATGTTGGAAGAAGATTGAGGAAGTCGATGTTGGTCGAAGATTTCTAGGAGTTATACACCATGGCTGCACCTACATTTTGATTTGTTTCTATATTTCTGTTTTGACTGATGCATTTTCGACATGTTTAGCTAAATTCCAGTTTTATATTTTATTTCATTTTTCTTTGATGTATGTATTATCTTTTCCAAGCTGAAAGTGTTTTCAACACCTTCCTGCTTGCAGGGGTATTAGAGATATATGATTAGTAGTTATATAAGTCAAGAGATGCACATTTTGCAATTGATTTGCTCATTTAAGTATTATTCCAATATTAACCACTTTTTCTTTTTCTCTATTTTCCTCTCGTCCACTTTTTTCTTTTTTCCATTTTCTTTCTTCCACTATCTACTATCCATGAATTATAACTCTGGCGGAAATTCACCCTCAGCAACCACCTCAAAACATCTCAGTGTGCATTTGAGGGTCAAAACATCCAACAACGTCGGTTCCATGAATATTAGAGTGTCATCCACGAACTGCTGAATGGATATGTGAACACTCCCATCACCTAACTTTAAACCTGATAGCAGATTTTTAGCCACTGCTTGCCTAATTTTGATGCCCCCCAAACCCCCAGCAACCAGAAGAAAAAGGAAGAGCGCCAATTAGCATATATGTGCATGTAAAGATTGCTACCACCAAAAGAAGTTTTCAAAATTAAAAATAAATAAATTTTATCCAAGATAAACAATGTCATTAGATAAATTGAATAAATTATCCACTGAGAAGTAAATATTAGAACAATTATATGATTATAAAGCATTGAAAAATGATTTTCTAAATTAAAATGCTAGAAGATTAATATAAAACCTGATAATTGATATTGTATTAAGTTTCTTTAAAACAATTCCTTTGGTCCTAAACTCTTAGGCGCGACCCAAGAACAAGGTTATATTGTTGTGGTTCTTTCAAATAAAAAAATTATGAAACTAGCTCTTCAAAGTGAGCACATTCATACCTGGATCTCTAACGATTGTCGATAGAAATATATACCTAATTAATCTAATATATACCGCCACATGGTGCTTACTGCCCACTCAACCACCCAATATGCCTCATAGTTCTTAAAAGCACCCAAGCATTTGTCTAATTCCCACGCTTTCTCTTGTAATGTCAGCCACCCAACACATACACATACCTTGGTTGTATCTATATGCCCAAGATGTTGTTGCAATCTTTAAGAGGTAGGTAGATTTCTAGCCTCCATTATTTTAGGATAAAGGCAAAATCTTGTTGGAATCACGCTCGAGTTAAACTTAATTAACTAATCATCGATCCCCAATCAAATGATGAAATTGAAGTGGTGAGTTGGTGTCTTAAGACTTGAAATAAACCAAAGTAGTGGAATCAATTGGGGGAGTTGGGTTAATTTTTTTATAAAAAACAAAATTCATTATGACATTAGTATGAAGTATACATTAAGTTTGTTAATGACTAATTTTCATTAGAAAATCTGGTTGACCACTTATAATAATGTCTTGAGTTAGCTTTTATTAGTGGCAATTAAGTTGAGGGGCTTTTAAAGGAAAAAAGAGGAAAAAAAGAAGAATAATTGAAAAGGGTATGGCAGAGGAGTGAGGTCAAGCTTTTCTAATGGTAGAATAGAGGGAGAGATAGACTTGTACTCCCTAGGATCCAAATTCATCCTAGAACAGAAGTGAAGTTTTATGCAGTGCCTATTAGATTTTTGTAGTTAAATAGATGCTATATATATTCACAAAATTGTGAGTGCCAAAACTAAGAATTTGGATTTTTCTTGTTAAACAAATGAGTTTAGTAAAGTATTTAATACAAAGAATTAATTCAGATATTACTCAACTCACGTAAGTCTCTTATTGTAAACTACTTGAGAAAGTCCGGATAAAATGTCAATAAAAGTTTCTAAATGAATCCCAATACAACATTCAATGGTCAAGAATCCAGAGTTACAAAAACAATAGAACTATTCAAGTGAACCACATGTCAAGCCTAGTCTCTTCATCTCATGCACCAAGCTGTTTAAAGAACCCTATAATTTGTTTTAAGTAAAATGAGAAAAGGATGACATATCTCTGTCTATGTAGGCAACATGTATGTATCAGACTTAAAAGGCATATTATGAGTAAGAGTTAAGAATGAATTGCAGTGAGACAAACTCCACAACTACTGTGAGTGGTTTGTCTCTTGATTAGGAGTGTCATTACCTCTCCCCTGTAACGTTTTGAGTAAACAAGAAAAACCCTTTTGAAATAAAATAATTCCTTGAGAAACGAAATGAATTAAAAGTGACGAAGTTCTTCTACGGAATATATTGTGTCATTATGATGATTTCGTTATAACTCGGCCATTTTTTTCTAATGCTATCATGGTCCATATTATTCTAATTAATAAGTTTAGCTTTGGTTGTGATACTCCTAGATTCATGGTTATCAATTTTTATAATAGTCTTTTTTTCTTAAAAAATTCTTGGGAACTTTAATTTCACAACTGGAAATATATGCAATAAATTAATCGCATGCATATATGTGTATTTGTATAATGTGTCATATACGAAGTTATGCTACATGGATTGTTTGACTATACAACCTTGATAACTTTACCCTGTCTTAATCTACTTATAATTTAGAGTAATGTTGATAATAGAATTCAGCAAGTAGAACAATTCAAAACATTAGGTGAGTGAATTTGTTTCTCTAATTTTGTTTTGTTTTGCATTAGAAATTATGTATGATGTTAATAGATTGATTATAGATGTTGCCAAACATAGAAAAGTATCTTCTAATTTTTTGAAAATGTGTTTCCCTATCTCATAGGCTTAAACATATTTCTTAAAATGTAAGAAGCCTAAACATTTCATAAACTTGAAACTCACATTTCACCAACCAACTTAAGAATTGTTCCTACTTGCCATCCATCTCTCTTTGAATCTCCCACTATTATGAACACCAACCAATTTAACATCATTCCCATTTATAACAATAGACTTTTGCTAGTCTTTCCCAGTATGCCTATGTAAGAAGGCATGCTATGCTATTGCTATGGAGAAGAAAACAAGTGTCCAAGAGTCACGTAAATTCAACCAATTATTTTTCCCCAAGCAACACAACAAAGTGTACCCAATTAGGCTACAGAGAAGCTCTTCAACTTCATCCTTGTCTTCATTATCATCATCATTGTCACAAAAGTCAGATGACTCTTCTCTAACAGATTCCTTGAATCTAGCAGATGAGAGTTTTCAATTTGCACTGAATTTGATTTCGCCGCGTTGTCAAAGAAGAGAACCAGAAATTATTAATGATGCACACCAACAACAAATTCCACAGACTGCTGAGGCTGGTGAATTGAAAAGGTGCAACTGGATCACTAAGAACTGTGGTATGATCAATTTCCTTACAAGTATCATCACTTTTTGTTTTTTTCTTTTACATTGCAAACTTAGAATACTGCATAAAAACAATCACTAGGAAATCAAATAAAAGTTTCAATTAGTCAAGTATCACTTCATATACTATGTTAGCCCTTAAAATCATATATTTCAGAGAATGGTGCTATTGCCACATGCTAAGTGTTCAGCATTGCCATTATTTTGGGGATAGATATCTTTATGTTTACGAGTTGAATTTTGATAAACTGACCGTATAATTTTTTTTTAATGCACTGGCAACTAATGAGAAATAATATTAGATATGACTTTTAAAGTAATGGGAAAAATTTGATTTTACTTTTAGTCTTTGTTGTATTCAAATCTTATCAAGGTCCCTGTAATTTTATATTAATAAATTTGGTCCTTAAATTTTAAAAAATACATGAATTTAATTTTTATGAATATTTTTTATGTTCATAAATAATCAAGTAGAGCATAAATCTATAATTTTTTAAAGTTTGACGATCAAATTCATTTATATGAGAATACAAATATATCGATCATGTTTGACAAAAAGTATAAGGATTAAAAACACATTTTTTTAAGTAATTATTAAAAATTCAATATTTTCAATTATATAACCGTTCATGAGATTTTCTACTTAAATTCTATGTTTATCAAGGAAAATGAAAGAACAATAATTTGCTCTCTGAAAATAAGTCTTTCCACCAACAACTTCTATTTATGTAAGATTCAATAGCTTGAACAGAGCAGGTTTCTCTCACTTCAGTATCAGTAGTATGTAGCTTGAACGTAAAATCAAGTGGCATACTCTGGTTGTTGTGTATTGTTTGACCAAATTGCTATTAGAATTAATAAGATTTTATTTTAGAGGGATGATTGAGTTACTAATGACAACATAGCCCATGTGTTAAAATCTTGACTATCATGAAATGTTATGTTTTACCATGACAATAAAAGTAATCACAACATTGTACCAATTTTTATTCAGATATTCATCTCAAAATTTAAATTTCACACTTTACATGCGTCTTATGCTGATAAAGTCAATATATCTTAGCACTACTACTTCTACCTATGTATCATTTGACGTTTAATAATATTTTCACTAAGAAAAAATAGAATCAGAATTGATATAGAAAACTTGTGCAGATGAGGCTTACATTCAATTTCACGATGAGTGCTGGGGAGTCCCAGCTTACGATGACAAGTAAGTAATGTTTTGTATGTTACAACTTTTTTTCTTACCTTGAAAAAGAAACACTATTATTTAATGTTAGATATACATGCTCATAAGAACGATCCATTTCTCTGGCTTGATTCATGAAACAGAAAATTGTTTGAGCTGCTTACACTATCAGGATTGCTGATAGATTACAACTGGACCGAAATTCTAAAAAGAAAGGAAATTCTTAGGTAAGGAAAAATTCCAATTCTACATGTTGCTTAGTGTGTGATTACATTAATAAATCTTATAATGTTATGCATGATACAGAAAAGTTTTTGCTGGATTTGATCCTAATACTGTGGCCAAAATGGAGGAGAAAGAAATCATGGAAATAGCATCAAACAAAGAAGTTTTGTTAGCCGATTGCAGAGTTAGGTGCATAGTAGACAATGCCAAATGCATAATGAAGGCAAGTACAGAATCAATAATGTGATGTGTATCCAAAATGAGAAATGATAGCTACATATTCTCAGTCACATTCTTTTTCTAACACTATTTATGTAATGGTTGAAATTTGTTGAAAATCACCAATTTCAATGGGTCTCACTTCTAAATCAATACAGAGAATCATTAAATAAGATTTAGGATCCACCAAAATTGGTAATTTTTAAAAAATAGTGAACTTTCCTCATCCAAAATTTTAGTAATTTGGGTTTTCTATGACTTGACCAATATGGCTAAATTAGTTGTTGATTGACCATTTTGCCCACAGATTGTGAGGGAATGTGGATCATTCAGCTGCTATATATGGGGCTATGTGAATCACAAACCAGTGATTAACAGATACAGATACCCAAGAGATGTCCCTCTAAGGACTACAAAAGCAGATACCATCAGCAAGGACTTGATAAAGCGTGGCTTTCAATTTTTGGGTCCAGTGATAGTTTATTCTTTTATGCAAGCTGCAGGATTGGCAATTGATCATCTTGTGGATTGTTATAGGCACAATGAATGTGTAAGGCTCGCAGAAAGGCCTTGGAGACATTTGTAACATAATCGAGGATTGCTAACAACACACGTTTTAACATATTTCTTGCAATACACTTTCTATTGTTGATAAAATTTTATTGGAAACTACAAAATTACTAGTGAGTCATTGAATAAGAAATGAGACTCACAATTTTGTGATTTTCAAAAAAAAAAACTAATCAATAATAAATGATGTATTCAAAAGAGTTGTTATAAACTGTGTTGTTAGCCTTTCTCTCTGTAACATTCATCAGTTTACTTGCATAATTTTCGATTGTTTTTTGTATCAACAGCTATTCAGTTTTCCATACATGCCTATTCTAGCAAGAGAGGGAGGTAAAACAATGCTTTGTAGTCCCTCTATTTTTTTATTTTTTGGTTTTTGGGGTCATTTTTCCTTCTCTTCCTTCCATCCCATGTCATAATCATCAAGTCAAGCTTTGCCGTTGTCAATAAATTGAAGAGGGTTGCTTGCTTGCCTTTGAATTTGAGTGATGAACAGAGTCAGCCTTGAGGCCTTGGTTGTGGAACACTACATGTTTGGTATGGTAAGTGCATCAAAGACCAATTGTACACTACTGAATGAAAATGTTCTTGTTTGCATTGTTTATAGTCTGCGTTTTATTATCTCTAATTCTCTATATCTTTTTGTATGATTTTAATAATAACAAAAACAACTACTAGTTTCAGCTATATAGTCATCCTCAAAAACTGGTGTGAAAATGGCTGGTTGTTAAGGTACTTTTTGAATAATGAGGATCCTGATGCTGAGGATTTTCTTCTATTTGTTCATTGAAATGTTGACATTCTTTAAACGAGAAATTATGACGTCGAACACATTCTTTACCATAACTATCTTACAAGTCATCTGAACCTTATTTTTTATTGGTTGACATATAAAATTATTTTCACTGACAATTTATAGAGATTAAATTGTTTTTTAAACAGGTTTCATTTCTCTATAAAATGGGGACAAATTGATATAATTAGAAAAATCTTATACCCGCTATATAGATTATTAAGGTTTAAATATATTTCTATTTCTTATAATATACCTTTTGTCGTGTGAAATAATTAGCTGAATAGATCAACTAATGGCTCCAACAGGATTTTAAAATAATGTCAAATGATTGGTACTAAAAGATAAAATCTACCTCTAATATTTATTGCTTGTTTAGATGTATGAAGATGATAAGATTATGGTTATCAAACTTTCGAGTTAATTCGCTAATTTTTATGAGTTTATGAGTTCATTTACGTTCTGTGAGTTGACTCTTGAGTAAATTCTTTTTTAGTAGACTATGAGTAAATTCTATAAACTCTAAGTAATCTCGGTAGACTCTCAAGTTTACTATCAAGTCAACGAACAACAAGTTAAAAAAATTAAACTAAAATGTAATTCATTTTTTATTTTTTTTTATGTCAGTTTAGTGTTAAACATACATTCATTTAATATGTTATTTTTAAATACAAAAATTTTCATCTTTAATAACATCAAACTCTTATTCTGTAATAACATGAAATCCTTGATGGGAATAATTTACCACTACTATAACATTTGTAAGTTATTATCTAGTAATAGTGCATTACTAGACTTGGTTATTTAAGTATTGTAAAATTTATGATTTATTATTTTATTTTATTATATTGTTGAAATTTTTAATTGGTATGTTATTTATAGATATTTTGTTATTATTTTTATATGAAGTGAACTTTTACGAATTTACGAGTTGAGTCCACGAGTCGAATCTATAAAATTTTCACGAGTGTACTTAAACTCCTAAGTTTGATTACCTTGAATAAGATTGTAAGAAAGTAAAAGGTAAAACATTGTAAAGGAAGGACTCAAAATGAAAGTAATAAAGGAAAGTGGTAAAGTGCTAAAAAAAATAAAGATAAGATGATGAGTAAAATACATGTGATTTGGACTTATTGTTGTACTCTTGAAATTAAGTGGGCTTAATTATATAATTGATCTCTTGATTATAATTAAATAAAAGTTTAATTGAATTTCTCAATTATTAAAAAATTTAATTAGGTTTTCAATTATTAAAAAATTAATAAAATCCTCTAATTATTCCATTTCTGTAACAAAAATAAATATTTTAATATCAATTTTTAATACAATTGAAATAAATAAAGAAATTTTGACATCAACGTAAATTAAATGACATCCTTATTAAGATATGTGATCGTTGTAAATAAATATTTTTACATTAATTTTTAATATAACTGATGTAAAAAGATAATTTTACATAAGTTGTCAATACAATCAATATAAAAATATCTATTATATATTTATATAATTTTTGTTTGTCAAACTATCAGGGTTGTTGATATTGTAGTATTTTTAAACAATTTGAAATTTTGATTGAATCTTTTTAATGATTAAGGGACTCAAATTAAACTTTTAATTATAATTAAGAAATTATTTGTATAATTAATACCAAAATTAAACCAATTACGTAGCAGGTTTTTATGGTAAGTTTCCCCATAGACGACGCCAATTTCGGTAGGAACGGTGGAAGCAGGATTCGGGTGTGGTGATGCAAGCCTTGTTTGGGTTGCAGTGATTAAAGAGAGAGAGAGAGAGAGAGAATCTTAGGATCTCCGATGAGTTCAGATATAGTTTAGATCAGAATATGAGGTAAAACTTATTTGAGCCCTCTAAATAGAGGACTTTATAGAAGTGATATGGTGGGAAGGTTCATTGAGGACACGTGGTCATGTAGGCTCAGTAGTCCAAAATGAGATTCTATCCTGATTCCAAAAGGGATCATAGAATTGTAAACTGTGAAATCGTAACTCTAAATGTAGATTCTATAAGATTTATAAAATTAAAATTTATGCATACAAATTCTTATATATGCATTTAAACATTATGTAAATTTATACAAGTTTGCAAATCAAGTCTACAAGTAAAATCTCCAAAAGCTGCGTGAATTTACATAGATTGTTGGACAAGACTTCTGGTCACAATTAATATTCAGCTAAAGACTTTGGTCATGTTACTTGATTCTGATATATAATCAAGCAACTCGCTTATTAAGTCTATCTGCAACATACTTTCCTTGGTTCTATATATATATATGACAGAAATGTGTATGTGGTGAATTAAAAGGTGTAGGTGGTCATGACCGTCAGTATCTTCAACAAACTAATTTGAGAGAACATATACAAACATGGTGAATTACATAAACCTTATGAATTTTAAACTACAACATCAAATAACCATTCAAATTTTGCATTAACAATAGAATATCATTAAGAGGCTTTTTACCACATCGGGGTAATTTTTGTCAGAAAATACCAATTGGTGCCACTTTTTGAAAATTTTGCATTAACAATAGAATATCATTAAGAGGCTTTTTACCACATCGGGGTAATTTTTGTCAGAAAATACCAATTGGTGCCACTTTTTGAAAATTTTGCATTAACAATAGAATATCATTAAGAGGCTTTTTGAAAATTTTATTGGATAAGGATTAAGTCATAATTGTGATACTCAATTCTCTAGTTAAAGTTGAACATCCTTCTATAACTTCTGAGTTTTTTTTGTATGACAATAAAGTTGTATATGTTTGTATGACTCTCATCCATTTTTAAGAAGTCACTTCAAGAGTTACGACTTTAGTATTTTTTTAAAAATAAATAAATAAATAAAGTCATATAAATGTAGCGGATTGAGATGCCGCAAATGTTGAAGCCGATGATGATTATGTTGCAGACACATCTGATGCTCATAGAGCTTAGGATCCAAGACCCACACAGGATTGGGTCCATTTTTACCAAGATTTTTCTTCTCTTTTCTTTTCTTTTTCAGAAATTGAATTGGTACTGTAACAATTTATCACACTTTACATTTGAGTGTGTGTTGTTGGTGATGTTCTTAAAACACAATTTTTCACCCAAAATCAAAAAATCTCTCTCAAATTAAGGGTAAATTTGTCTTGACCCGTGCTAAGCATGGAGTACACGCTGAACGAGTTATCCAATTCTTTCAACTTTTTTTTCCTATTTTTTCTTTCAGTTTTTGCATCAATTTTTCTTCTAAAGCACTTGAAATCTTCTTCTTTTGAATTCTGCTAATAAAAAATTGCAAAGATGTTAATTTCTTTATTATTTTCTTAAAAACAATAATAAAGTAAAGAAATTACACCCATTTATTAGACAAAATTGACTATCAAATTAGCTCATATTTCACAATTATCAATAAACCCTAACGACTTCAATCTTTTATATTTGAAAATGAAAGTTGTGAACTGATCCAAGACTTTAAAAGGGAATTGTTTTTTTTTGTTTTAAATATTATTAAAAAAATGTTATAATGGTATTTTTAATTTATTTAAATATTATTTATAATGAGAATTTTTATTTTAAATATGTTTTATTTCTAATACTTTAAAAGCGAAAAATATTAATTTCAGGTTCAAATTTTATACATAATCCTTTAAAGCGACTCCACTAATCATATACATAATGAGATGGATGAATTAATTTTAAATAAGCCTAAGAAATGTTTATTATGTAAAATTGAAGAATATAATTGTGATAATTGTCCATTTAAATAACTTAATATCTAATGTTGTGTAAAAATTTTAATTTCATGTTGTGGTTAATTTATGCATTGTGTTGTTTTTATTTTAACATGTTATTTTATTTAATAATTTTTTTAATATTCAAATAATATTATTAAATAAAATTATCAAAGCAATTAAAAAATTTAAAGACATGAAATCGTGAACAACTTACGACTTCTTCATTAGTCAAATTTTAAATTAAAACAATTCTCATAGAAGTCGTCACTCATTTCACAAGGGTTATATGACTTTACTTTTATTTTAAAAAAACAACTAAAGTCGTGAAAATGATTACGACTTCTTTTTTTAAAAAAAAATAAATAAATAAAAGTCACGGATGTTCAACTTCAACCAGAGAGTCGTGCATGACAATTAGACTTAACTCTGATCGGAAAATTTTAAAAAAAATTACCCACAATTGATAATTTCTAAAAATATTACCCCATGTGATAAAAAAGCCCCATTAAGAAGTTCATCTTTATCTTCATGTGTCATGCAAATTATATTCACGGTAACTTTTAACGACTAACCTTTATAAATAAATAAAAAATTGATGGTAGTTAACAATTATCACTTCCACTTTCATACCCACAAGAAAATTCAAGAAAAAATTTATGCTGTGAAAGATAAACAATAGGTAATATGATGGTGGGGCTAAAGAGTTCCTGGGGGAAAAAAATTAAAAGAAAAGGCTTCAGAAATCAAGTGGTTTGGGGCAATAATCACTTGGGGTGCTTTATGTAGTCTTTGGTTTTATAAGCCTTTATTTTGCTGTACTTTTGGTTCAAGGAAAGAATTATATCTAATATAAGAATATCAACCATATAACTGTATTTGAGTTTACTATTTACCATAATCCTATATTACGGCCACTTTAACCAACTATCCGGGCTAAAAGCCTATATGATGTTTTTTATTCAAAAAAAGGGGTTTAACTCACGGATTCTTTAACCAACTACTGGAGCTAGGCCCTCTCAATAAAGCCTAGTTATATGATGTTAAATATTTATGTTCTGAACAATAATGGTGGGAACAACTTAGGTAAAAATAATGTCACTTGATTTAGTTAAAAATCAAAGCTTCAATAATATTATTTATCAAAAAATCTTTATTGAATGTTTTTTCTGGTCTCCTTTTTTTCTTTTTACAAAATCAAAAATTATGCAATTTACTCTTCTTATTAGTATTTTTTATGACTTTTTTTCATGCACTCAAACCAAACTTTAATCAAATTTTTTGTCATTTTTTTTCAATTAGTACTACTTTTTCCATATTTCCCCTTTAAAGTCCAAAATTTGTAATCATATAATATAATCTGACTCGGTATGATAAAACTTGCCTTTTACCCATTTTTAGTCATGAAACAGAGATAAAAAAAAAGTTATTATAATTTGAAAGAAATTGTGTTCCCCTATTGCAAAGAAAAGCATATATAGGAAGTGTGCTAGTATGCCAAATGTTGATATCTCATAATGATAAGCAATAATGCTTTACAAGTTTTATTACAGCGCATCATGAAGAGATATTCGTTGTGTGATAATTTTTATATAAATTAAATCAGGAATAAAGAAGAATTCCATTCCAGGAAATTTCAACTAAATTTTTGCAGTGAAACTTGATCCACAAGAATTCACTTCAAAGATTAGTCAAACACAAGCATTTGGCTCTGCTTGACCCACCTGTTCCTTGTTCCTACACCTATAACATTATTCTTTTCTGTGATTCACAGCAAAAAGTGCTTCTATACTCACTTCCTCACTCTAACTCATATAAATCGACACCTGTATGCTTCTAGCTTTCCTTGTTCTCAATTAATCAGACACAAGTCACTCTTTGTTACAAGTGTGGATAGATGCCTTGCTTTCATTGATGATCAATTTTAAATATAAAGTCTAAGGTATTAAGTGGTGTGACGGTTAAAAAGATTTTTCATATAAATATTGTGAAATTTTTTCACATATTAAAAGCTCATAAATGTAAAGTGTTACACATCAACTAACGATTAATTGCTCAAGTCATAGGCTTTTACCATAAAAAATTACCACTACCCCACTACTTCTACCAATATTAATAATAAGAAGAAAAAATCAAATCGAGCCAAACTATAAAACAAATTATTTTGGAGAAATAACCAAACCGAACCACTATAAAACAAAAATGTTTTAAAAAAAAAGATTTAGTTTAATTCAATTCAGTTCCTTAGAAAAATCGATTCATATATTGATATAAAATGGATAATCAAATTAAACCAAATTATTTTGAAAAAATCTTAGTCGATCTACTTTATAAAAACAGTCCAGTTAACGGTTAACCGAACCATTTTCTTTAAAATTAAGTGCTTCAGAAATGGATCGGTTTGGATTTTTAACAAATCCAATTTTTTTACAGGAGTAATGATTTTGAATCTGGGCTTCTAATCTCAATTACCATCCAGTTTGATCAAATTGAAAAAAGCTATATATAGCAAAACCTTTACAATCACATATTGCTTTGAGATG
The DNA here is from genome assembly GCF_004193775.1 of Glycine soja. Classification (NCBI taxonomy): domain Eukaryota; kingdom Viridiplantae; phylum Streptophyta; class Magnoliopsida; order Fabales; family Fabaceae; genus Glycine; species Glycine soja. The sequence goes on along the minus strand of NC_041003.1, from coordinate 12,157,163 downwards.
CTAATCAAGGGGACAATGAGACAAGTCCCAGTTCCACTCTTCCTCTTGTCTTTTCCCCCTCTCAGGTGTATCATTCTAACTTGCAATGCAAACCATTAAATGCTTCTCATTGGGAGACCCTCACACTGGTCAAGCCTCAGAACAAGTGGCAATAAAAAAAAAACTAAAAAAGAAAAATATAGCTACAGATTAGAATGCCACTTCACCAAAGTCACTTTCCAGTTTGGACAATCTTCAGGCCAATCTCTTACCACTAGGCTAATATTTCCTGCAGAAATTCAAGGCTAAGTTATGTCTCTTAATGGCAACTATTATTAATCTACTAGGAAGATTATATAAGATGCAAAATCCTATCAGACCCACAGGAAAAGTTGTTGGAACTTAGATTATCATTCATCAAAATTCTCACCAAATCTCTCTATGTTTATCTAGCTGTCTCAAAGACAAAATTGTTGACAATGACATGCTAAGTTACCCCAGTAGATAGTATATACTATATACAGAATAACCCCGTTTTACGCAGCCCTTTTAAACACTTTTCTTAAGAAACTAGTCTAAATTGATATAATTTGTTGGTAGAATCATTTGTCTCTTCATACAGTTACTGCATATTCCATTGAATCATTGACCTTCAATAATTATTAATTGTTTTGCATTTAAATCAAACTTTAGCCATTTTATTTATTTTTATGATAATTATTTTAAGAATCATATATCAGATCATTTCTAATTTACTGGCAATATAAAAATCTTTAAATTAACAGTGTATCAAAATTAAGTTTATAGGACTTATTTGAATAAACTTTTCTATATATGAGAAAATAAAACGATAATTGAAATAAGTTCCTCCAGTTAAAATGAGCTTTTTGAATAAGCTAAAATCATTTAGTTTTTAGAAGAAAAAACAAACTTAATTTAATTTATGCATATATAAATTTTAACTTATAGAAGAAATTTTTTTTTATAAATGCTTAAAAAATTAATCCAAATTGAGTCTTGGTGTTTTTTTTTTTTTTGCAACCACCCTCATTAGAGTCTTTTAAGTCCCACTGTAAGGTATCTCCCACAAGCTTCAACCCTTGAGTTGATAATGAAATTAATTCATTATCCAAAATTTAATCACACTTAAAAGTTCATCATTTTTTCAATAGCTTTATTAGTAAAGTCTTAGTGTAATTATGATGCAAGGGAAAGAAGAGAAAAGAGCAGCTTTGTTATTCTCTCCTTTTCTTGTAGACAGGAGAGAATTGAAGAGATGATAAGATGCATTAATAACTAATTGAAATTGATTAGGAGGATTCAGCCTCTCGACATAATGAAGAGCCAAAACATTCTGGTCCAATGGTTATAGTGGGACCATTTCATGTGATGTTTGTTGGGTTTGGTTGCTAATATTTGTGTATCTTCTGCATCAGCATCGGCAACCTTTGTTTTGTAGCACTTCAACCTTTGTTGGATAGTTGATTAATATTAACAACCCGCACATAAAATAATGCTTGTGTCCATTTCAACCAATGCCCTAAATAAGTCACATTTTTAGAAATTATCGAAATGGAGATTTGCTTCTTTTCTATATTTTGTTGTCAGGGAAATTTGCTTTCTTAATATTTTGTTGCCTTCTTAGCACCATATAAAAAATAAATAAAACGTTCAAATCGATGCGACGGCAGAGAAATTATACTGAAGATTGATGGCAGCCACTTGTGAAAAAAACGAAGCCAACTTGAATACACTACTCGTTGTTAATTATGATTTCTCATCCGCTACGTAGATTGACTAAATAATTACTAGGATAAAATATCAAAATTTATCTTAATCTTTATGTATTAAAAACGGTAAATTTTGGAATAAAAGTGACCCAAAAAAAAACGACAAATTTTGGTCTTCATAGTTTTGTGATTAATGAATTTATTTGTCTCTCTTTATGAAACTTAGGATAACAGTGTAAAGGATAAAAATTCACCAATTATAAAAAAATATTATTAATCATCATTTTTAAAATATAAAAAAAAATATATACTACACATATTTATCATAAAATTAATTTGATGATTAGGAACGAAGTTTCAAGAGTTGAAGGAAGAAGGAAACAAAAAAGAAAAAAAATCGTAGGTTTGAATCATCTTCCACTAACAACATTCTAGTAGAACTAACAAGTAATTATATCATTTTATTTTTTTCGTAAAATAAATTAAAAAATATTTTATTTAAAAATAAATAGAGTTTTAGAAAAATAATGAGATTTTTGTAATTAAATAAATAATAAAAAATATTTTTATTAATTAAAATAATGGATTTAAGGTAAATAAAATAAATATATGTTTTTAGAAAATAAAAAATATATTTTATTTATTCATTTGATAGGGAATAAAATAAAATTTATTTTTATAAAATAAAAAACAATAGAATAAATAATAGACTGAAAGTACCCTAACTATAAAGAGAGACAGACATATTAGGTCAATTTTTATCTTTTACGATATGTTTTTATACTCTTTTCTCTCAAATTCACTTTCCTTTCCCCTCTCCCAAAATTCTCTTTTTTTCTCTCAAACACTCAAATATGTTCTAGTAAAACTATGATCTCAAAATCGTTAACATTGGATCGTCGTGAAATCTAAACACCAAGTTCATAACTCATTTTCATACATTCCTACCGTTGGAATTTTTGAAATAATATATGTGGTGAGAGAAATGTCCCTTGCACGTAGCTCTCTTTTTCCCGCTACATTTAAACCTGTCTCATTAAAATTACGATCTCGAACTTGTTAACCGTTGGATCTTTGTGAAATTTGAACATCAGGTTTGGAACTCATTTTCACACATCCCCACCGTTGGGATTTGCGAACTAATTTTTATGGTGAGAAAAATGTCCTTCGCACGGAAACATTGAAATGGAGACTTCATTCTCTTCTCCTTCTTTTTAACGCTTGGAAATCCTAGCAGAGCAACCAGAGAAAAAAAAAACTTGGAAAATCTTAGGAAACCACTAGAGACACCGCTATCACTACTAGACTACACACGTGAGCCCACTTAGAGGTAAGGGATGAGTTTATCGTAATTAGGATTAAAATAAACATGTGTAGGGATCCTTAGAGAATCAAATTGGAATTTATTTTGAAATATTTATTGTATTATAATTATGCCTTTATGATTATAATTATGAGATTATTATTTTTGACGGGCCAATTGATGCCCTGATGCAAATTAGTTGATAAAATTGAGTGTTCTTGGTGTTTTTGTGTTTTTGATCTATGATTTTGATTCATTTGATTTTGATATGATTATGTGAAATTGTTTAAGGGGTTTAATCGTATGAACATAACATATTAATATTATTACTATGTGACATGTATATGATGCATGAGGCGTGATAATGTGTTATTTTGGGATTATGGGAGTGTGATAAATTGTGTAAGTGACAAGTTAAGTATGTGTTGAATTGTGAGATCACACATGTATTGAGATGTTATGTGCATTGAATTGTGAGCTATGAATCATACAATCACATGACTCTAAGACCCTTTAAGGGCGACAAGTTAATGCGCAACGAGAATTGTGATGAGATCCACTCTGGGAACCCGATGAGTTTAATCACTTTGAGGCGCAACGAGTTAAAATTATTTTGAGAACAATTTAGGATTCGTGTGTTTTGACAGTAAATAGATAGAGTATGTGTGTTAAAATATTTTTTGGGTTAGACCTGAATCAAGAGAGAGAGGCCCTAACGGACTCTTCGAAGTCTAGGCTTTGGGGGTAAATACACCTGATTTAAGTACTCCTTTGAGTCTGTATCGATCTCACATGGTTGGAGTATTCTTGCAAAACAATCTGACCCTGACTGGTCTCATTATGATTTTACCTAGTGAGAGTTACTTGACTTACTAGTGTGTGGTCTGTCTTGTCATGTACTCATGGACGCTCGACGAGATTTTTCACTGACATGGTACCAGATTACATATAAGATTGAGTCTTAGTATATTTGTTACATAACGCTTGTGTATTGATCGATATTGATTGGCTAAGTGATATTGTGTTTTGATCTTTGAGTACGTAAATATTGTGAAAATATGTGAGACGTGTAGTGTTGAGATGTGATGTTACATGATAAATGATGGAATGACATGAACTGTGTTAAAGTAATTTGTATTTCATTTATATGATATGTATATCCATATTATCACTTTTTTCTCTATTAGTTAGGAATATATACCTTACTCCTTGTGTGTTATTTGTGTTTGGATCATGTAATGGTCTTGAACTTTGTTCGTGACAACAGATGATTACATGGATGGATATGAAGAACCTCATGCTAGAGAATGATGCAACACAATGCTTTGATAAGATATAATATTAGGACATAGGTTTTGTATTAATTGCATGAAGTTCTGGACATGTAGTTTTTATCATTTTATTTCACATGTTAAGTTTTTAATTCATTCTTTAGAGTTATGAACGGTCTTGTTTTGAGGCGAAGATGTTTTTAATAAGTTTTATTTGATAACGGTAAAATAAATGTGACCATTTTATCCACGTAAATTTATTTAAGTGATTTGAATAAATTTGATTTAATTAAATTCTAAATTTTTATATATTTTTCTTAAATATATGTATGTTGGAATAGAAAATACCAAAGTAAACCATTAACATTAGTTCATATAAAAAATACATCTTATCTTATTATGAATTTAACAACTTTCACCTTAAGCTAATTATTAAAATTGCGTTAGGACAGTCCGTTCTTAATTTTTATATGATACCTGAATTTACTTAAATTATATAACTTTATGAGTTACCTACATACGTAGGTTTAATATGTAATAAATAAACTTTCCATCAAAAAATATATAACAAATAAACTTACAAGTTACAACCGGTTCTCACGTGTCTCAATGACAAGTAGACCGGTTTAGCAGGACTTGGAAGTAGCATAATGGCAAATTGACCAAACTAGGCCCCTTTTAGAAACTTATTCCCAAAAGGGGGTTGTTTTGAAACTTTTTCCTAGGGAGGTCTGTTTCTGGAGGGGACTCGCCAATGGAGATAGCGAGTTGGACACGTGGCGACACCTGGTGGACTCGCCAATGAAGTTGGCGAGTTGCTGTCCACGTGGCGGGTCCCGCCATTCGTACTAGTGAAATGCTTTTTTACGGAAAAAATTTTTTTAACTTCAAACGGGTATAACTTTTGATATAAAGTTTGAGGCCCATAATATGTCAAAATGCTCGAAATTGAATAAAAAATCCCTTAACAAATATCCAAAGGGGATTTGGTCAACTCATTTTTCCAAAAAACACCTCTAAGTAGCTCAAAAATAGGATTTAAGATTAAAAAAATGGATGGTTGAATCTTAAATCCATTTTTTGGAAACATGAATTGACCAAATCCCTTTCGGGAATTTGCCAAGAGATTCTTCATTCAATTTCAAGCATTTTGACATATTATGGGTCTCAAACGGACATTCCTATCAAAAGTTATACCCGTTTGAAGTTAAAAAAAAAATTCCGTAAAAAAACATTTCGCCAGTACGAATGGCGGGACCCGCCACGTGGACAGCAACTCGCCAACTCCACTGGCGAGTCCACCAGGTGCCGCCACGTATCCAACTCGCCATCTCCATTGGCGAGTCCCCTTCAAAAACAGACTCCCCCAGGAAAAAGTTTCAAAACAGCCCCTTTTTGGGAATAAGTTTCTAAAAGGGACCTAGTTTAATCAATTTGCCGCAATATGGCACGAGGCAACATAAAGATCCATGGTTTTGATTAGTGTTGATTCCTCTACGCCTACCACTCTAGATGTCTTTATAAAAGAAAACAAGTGTCATCAACATGATCTAAGATAAGGAAGTGACCAAATGCATCAAACTTCTTGAATTTTTAGACACAAGTTATCTAGATATGATGATGATTTCTTAACCTGTATCAAATAGTTCATCATAAAGTTAGAAACATGCTACTTTGAATCAATTATTGGGTATTGAACCAGCGTACAATGAATGTAGAATAAGCATAAATAAATAAATAATAAAATTATCCCATACAGGATTAATAAAATTAATAACCTGTAGTATAGTATGCTTTACCAGTTACCAGAATTGGCTGCAAATAAAATTATTGCTTTCACAGTAAATCAACTAATTTAGGTCACTTATAACCCGAGTTTATAACAACTCACGGTAGAATGAAGAAAATTACTTTTATAGTGAATTAAATTAATTTTTAAAAAAATAGCTTTCAAGATAATAAAAAAAACACTTTATTTTACCATCCAAAAGAAATCAATTCTTTTAGACTCACTTCTACAATATCATTCTTAAATATTAAGTATTTTTTGTTAATCTCAATCCTTGTCAAGTTATTCTTTCAAGGTCAATACTTCTAAATAATTTTATCAGAGAATCAAACCAATATCGAACCAAACAAACTAGCAGGAAGCTGGGTTGATTTTGGAAAACAAAACCATATAGATGTCTTTCTAACCTCAAAATATAACAGTTATTAAACAATCCTTCAAAGTAATTCAGAGTGCAGATAGTACTACAATAACATGAAATGCCATTGCAGCAAGAGTGCTATGGGGTTTTCAGAAAACAACATATATGCAGGAACCAAGGCTTTAAAAAATAATCTACTGACTGCAATTTCAGTCACAACATCAAGGTTTTTAAGTACTGGTGTCGCAATTGTAGCTGCATCAATCACATATTTATCCGCAATTTCTCACAATATCAAGAAACAAAACGAGACGAACTCCCGATTGCAATTTAAAACATTGGCAGACACCAAATTAAGTGGAGAAAAGACAAGGCACATGCCATTTGACTATATACACAAATTTCATTTCACAATTTTATCCTACAAAGAAGAAGAAGGGGAAAAGAAGAAATGAAATCATGAAATCAAAATACAAACAACTAATCGGCTCACCACTTAGCTGATGCCAAGTATATTTACAGCAGGTTTTCCTACGACGTTTCCAACCAAAGCACTCATCCAAATCTCATAAACCAGAACACTATCTTAGCAACCCTTCATTCATTCCCTGAAACCTACAAAGCCTTATTCTTCTTCATTCTATAGTCCTCTCCTATCATACCAGCATATCGCTCAACTTCAAAACTGGCAGGAAGTACCAAGCCTCTGTCTCTGCCTCTGACCTAAGGTTATGGATTTCCTCTTGGCAAATGCCGGATACAGCAGCTCTTGAAACTTCTCCAGAAACAATGGCCATTCATCCTCGGTCATTTCTGTCACATCCACAAAGCTTATGCTTGGAGGAAGCTGCTCATTGGCACTCTTGTGACCAGATGATGTATTTGCAAAATGACCATTCTCCACCTTTCCTCCTGAATATTTCTGCTGATTCTGGTTTTTCCCATCTAACATGGTATTTTTCAGTGACACAGAAAGTTCTGAAACACTTGGGATTTTTTCTTCAGCAGCAGAAGTAACAAACCCCTGAGGAGATTCTCCCTCAGCTTCCTCCTCTTCCTCCTCAATGCATTCATCCAATTTGGAAAGCGGGTTACGAGACTGCCCATTCCCAAGTGCAGGCAGAAAAGTTGCTCTGGTTAAAGGGTCATCTATTGCCATCTTTGGCGTAAAATCTGATCCAAATTCATCATAATAATCTATATCAAACAGAAACTCATCATCTCTCATCTCAGACCTGGGAGACAGTTCCTCCCTGTCTCTTTCCACCACTATCTTCCTTGCCTCCAAACAAACAACCTCAAGTTCACTGGGCTCCTCCTCACCCCTGCGGAACTCCCTAGTCATCATCTCTCCAATTTCAGCAAGGCAAAGGCCATAAGCCGCAGCCTCCTTGAGGAAAATAGTGCACAGCACCAAGACTCTGAGACATGCCTCTCGGATCATCGGCAGTTCCCTTCTCAGCATCTCACAATCATGATAAGGGTCAAGATCTTCAATATAGGCAAGCTCATCCTCCGAGAATGGAATGGAAGCCTGTGGCCAATGAATCCACTCAAAATATGGATCCTCCAAAGTTTCAGGCAGGCAGAGCCCGTGATCAATGGGAATCAACTCCACCTGACCAAAACTCCCGATGCCATCAAGTTTCCTAACCAACAAGTTCCCAGCATGCCTATCCGTGTTAAGAATCCTAATGTCCAAAATCCCTATACGATGCACAGAAGCAACAGGGAAGCTCGATGTCCCATGATCACTGGCATCAAAATCATGAGGGATAAACTGCTGGAAAGACGCAATCTTGCTAAACAGCCTTTTCCTCCATAAATTGTTCCCATTGACACCATCATTCACATTGAACACCGAGTGGGTAATCTTCACCAACGCAGTAGGAGGCACATTAGCAAAATGATCATAATCAAGAAGATAAGCAGCAACCTCTCTAAATCCGGTCTCCCCGACCCGAACAGATCGCTTCAGCCCAGGCTGCCCAAGCGCCTTGCCAACAAAACCTTTCGGGTTATTCGGGGCAAAAGGCTCCTCATCGGTTGGCTTCACAATTGCAACACTATCCCCCTTACTGTTTCTGAAATAGTAAGCACCTCCAAGCCCACTATGCACCGGAATCGGTTCAATCCCCATCTTAATCGCCTTCATAATGTCCTTGATCATGTGCTTGATCCCATCAAGCCGATTCGACTGTCCCAATATCTCAATAGGCCCACTTTTATCAATGTCCCTCCCCTTTGGCGATAGACATGGGGTGGAGGAACTCCTAGGCATATGAGTATTCTTCCCCCTAGTGAGCAAAAGGGGGGTATCGTTCCGAACAGCACTAAGGTCATTCTTGAAGACCATATCCCCAAAAGTGAGATAACTCTCATCAACCGGAACATTGAGGGCAAGCTGCAGCCTCCTCTTAACAGTGTGCACATTGTCACCACGATCCAAATCCATACCCAACACACACCCTTTCTCCGTCTGCACGAACACGCGCCTCCGACCCGCGGGTTGCTTCCCGTGGTACTCTCTCCCAAGTGGACTGCTCCTTATCACTGCCACAGCCATCTGAGTCTGCACAGGGCTGTCGAGTTTCCGAGACATCAACAGTACAACAACCACGGCACACGACAACGGCGGAAGAAAGATTCCTCTTCTTCCCTCCTAGGTAGTTGTCAACTACACTGAAAGCTCTGTACCAATGTCCCACACCCTCAACGATCATTAATTTCTCACAACAACCACACCATCATCACTTCAAGTGTTTCGACATAAGATAAATCTGCATATATATATAATATATATATTAAGTCTAAAATTACAATTCATAAACATGAAATATACGAAAAAACACGACTAGATTCAATCTTTATTGAAACTTAATAATAACTATAATTAATAATTATAAAAAAAAAAATTAAAACTGTTAAGGGAACAATGAATTAGGATTTTGAGAGAAAAGATAGAACATACCCCTAATTTAAGGGAATGAAATTAAACCGCGTGGTTTCAGCTGAAGCCAATGCGAGATCTGAACTAGAAACGAAGCGAGAGACAGAGAGAGAGAGAGAGCAAAACCCTGCGAACGGTGATTCGGAAGGGGAAGAAGAGGAAAGAGTCCGAGGAAGGAACCGTACGATGAGGCAACTCGTCCGAGTTGACTCGGAGGGATTTTTCTTCTTCGCAAGAACACAAAGAAGAGAGGCTTGTTGAACTTGAACCCTCTCTCTTTCGCTTTCTATAATCTCTCTTCTTTCTTTTTTATAAATTTTAATTTTTTTTATCTTGTGCTTTGTATTTCTCGCTCACGCTCACGCTCGAAGCGTTCCTTCTTGCTTTAACCCGGTGCGGGGAGTGCGGTTAGGGAACTAACCATGGTTAGAACCTGACCACTCTCGGGGAGAAGAAGGGTCTAGAAACGGGGTTCGGGGCCGTTGGATAGTGGCCGTGCGATTGACGACACGTGGTGGGGGAGGGTGACGTGGAGGATGAGTCACCGTCCAGGAAGGAGAGTTAGCGAAATGGGGGGAGTGGGTTCGCCAATGTTGTGCGGTGTTTTTGAGTCGTCCGTTCTGCCCACGCCCACGCCCACGCGTTTTTCACACGTGTGATTGGTCAATGCCGAAACTAACCTTCACCAAAAATACTACTAGTTGTAGATGAGTGATGGTACATGGATAAGCATATATTTTGGGAGTGTTTGAATTTGTTGTTTTTTTTTTTGTTTTTTTTTTACTTGAAAATAAAAAATGGTGATGAAAATGTATTTGGTTGGATTTCTGTTTTTATTTTCTATGAAAATATTTTTTCAAACGAACCAAAAATAAAAATAATAAAATATTATTTTTAGTATTTTCAGTTAAAACCAGAAATCTCATTTTGAGTAAAATGAAAATATGATGACAAAAAAATATAATTTAAGCAAATTTAAAAATATATTTTCTTTCAAAAAGACACTTTTATTCTTGCAAGTAGAAAATAAAAAGTCAAACCAAACGTATTTTCAAAATTCTAATCTTTTAAAAATAAAAATATTTTTCAAAAAATAAAAATGCAAACCAAACTCACCCTTAATTTTTTCGCTCTATAACTTGTTTTCACATCATTTACACTTACCATATTTATAACAAATAAATGTTTAATTCATTAAAATTAATAAAGGGATTACATTAATTAACCTCTAAAAAAAATAATTTTAATTGATATCATTAATTTTAATTTTATTCTAAAACTATCTATAGCATTAAAAGGTTTAAGTGATAGTTATAATAAAAGATCATTTTTGCAACTAATGAGTGTATGTCATTAACAAATCTTATAATTAATATAAAAAAATCTATTTATTTCATCAAAAAAAATTAATTTAACAACTAATACACTTAAAAAGTAATTTTATGTTTCTTATAATTAAGACAAAAAGTATTATTTTTTATTTCTTTTTTCTTGGATACTAAGAATACTATTTTTTATTTCTTAATACAAAGGGCTTGATGTAGTATTATAAATGTCAATCAAGATTAAACTTAATAAAATGGACTAGTTAATGCTCATGGGTAAGTGAATAAGGTCATTCATATCTTTGTAAGGGTGTCTTGATTCTCTGTTAGTCCACAATTATTTGATTATCTCTCTCATTGTATTGATATCTGACTAATTAATGATATGATATAAGCGTTTTGCAGTACCAGAAATAAAAGGGGTTAGTTATTTATAAAAAGTTAATATTTATACATTGTAAAATAATTTTGTATGTTATTCAATTATATATTATTATTTCAAAAGTCAACAATAGACGATTGTATAAATTTTTTTATAATGTAAATACATAATTTTTTCTACGTTTATAATGTGGTAAATCAAGGTCTTAATTGCTGCTAAAAAAATATGTTCATTTAGCATTTAATTGTGTTTCATCTAAAATTGTCTCCAAAAATATATATTTGTTGAGTTTATGATTTATAACAATTAATTTAAACTCTGATATAAAATTATTTTAAACTTAATATAAATATAAATAAATGATAAATTAAAATAAATATAAAATTAAGTTATAATATTTGAATTTTAAAACTTATATATCATTGAGTAGTATAGAGATTTTTTTTTTTGTAAAAATATATCATTGACAATTAAAAATATTACAAACTATCCGTGAGGAGTATAAAATTAATTTTTAATATATTTTTTTAAAATAATTTTTAATATAAAATTAATATTTTGAAATTGAATAGCATTTAATTATTAAATTAATGAATTTTGAATAGACGATAGTATAATTAAGTTAACTTGTAAATATTTTAGAGAAAAAGGTTATATAATAAGTTTTATAAATCATCTAATTATAATCTATTATATATGATAAGTATGATGATTTTTAAAATAATTATTTTAAAATAATTTAAATATAATTTATAGTTAGATAAACATATAAAATTCTTTTAAAATAACTGGTTTGCATAGACATTAAACTTAATATTTTAAGATAAAAGTTTAAGGATTTAAAGAAAATGATAATTGATGAGGACTAAATTTATTGAATTTTGAAATTGGAAAAAAAAATTAAATCAAACAGTTGAAAAAATAAAATCACACAACCCAAACAAAAAGAAAAACTATAAATACCGTTGAGTCAAACGAAAATACTTTGACCAAAAAGTAAAATTAAATAGCCCTTTTGCTTTGGGTCCTACTGTAAGATCATGGGTTTCTATATTTGTACCGTTCGAATTGAATGTAAGAAACTATGAATTGTCATCTAGATCCTGTACTTTTTATTTTGAGAAAGGTTAAGAACTTTTTTTCTATTTTCTGATTTTATCATTTAATCAATGTTATAATTTACAAAGCTTAAGAACATATTATTTGACATGTTTGAATATATTTTTTATTGATTAAAATTTATTTAAAATAATAAAATTGTATAGATTTCAGATCTTTTTTTATTTTTTTATTTTTTTATTTTATATAAATTTTAATTAATTAAATTTTTTTCAAAAAGATAAATATTAATAATACATTCTTCTTGAAATTTATTAAAAATTATAAATTTTGGTGAGTTTCATCTCTTATTTACTAACTTTTTTTTATAATTTGATAATTTTTAATAAATTTTAATTCTATAAGAGAAAATATATCTAAAGAAATGAATTTAAAAATGTATTACTAACCCTCTTCTTAAAAAATTATTAAAAAAATGTTAAAGAATATATTTTTAAACATTTTCTCTCTTATTTTCTTAAATGTACTATCACATTTTTTTTAAGTACACTATCTTTTATTGAACATGTTGAAAACAATAAAATTTTGTGAGTATTATTTTATATTTATTAATTCTCTCTTCCAATATTTTGTTTTTACCAATACCTATCACATTACAAATTGTCAGGGTATTTGGTAATACTATTAATTTTGGTAAAGAGAATTTGATCGTACGAACCAAATGGACGAACACAGCCACGAGATCGGACGGTTGATCTAGACGACATCGCTTTCAATCTAACTGCTAATGCGATCTGCAGCAGATGAGAATTGCTTCTCAGCATTGACTCACCCCTGAATTGGCATGCACAAACTTTATCTTAAATGGAAGAAACATGATGTGATGATAAAATCAAACCCAATAAATCTTGTTAAAGACGTTATTTAAAAAATATTTACTATAAAAATTGAGAAATATAAAAAATTATAAATAATATAATTTTATGTATTTTAACAAAATAATAATAATTTTTTAACCAATATTTTAAAGATACTGATTAACATTTTTAATCAACAATTGTCTTGAAATATGAATTAATTTAATTTTATTTATTTAATAATGTCCAAAAGAGAATAAATACATACAATAAATAAATCTAACTTTGGCCCCACTTGGGTTGCTTTATTTAATTTTGGGTAAGCGGTTATGTTCCCCCATTGATGAGAATTTGCCTCCATCTTTATTAATTCCATGAAGTGTGTTAAAATACATTCTTGTAAGACATTTTTAACATATTTTTATTAGTTAAAATTATAAAAAAATATTAAATTTTATTAAAAATGAGACTTATAATTTTTTAGTTTTGATATATTTCTATTAATAACAAAGAATATATACAAGAGAGAGTGTTAAAAAAATTAATTGTTAACATTTCTCTTACAAACAAAGCTATACCATCCAAAAAGATAATAAAACAATGCTATAATGTAAAAAAAACATAAAAAAGTAGTGCTCTGATCTAAGTAATTTAATATTAACTCATTTTTTTATTTATAAAATTTAATTACTTAATTTATTAACTTTAAGAAAAATAATTAATTTAATTAATAATAATAAATTTATCTTAAATTTATATTTTTTTAAATATACTATGATCATTAATATTTTTCTCTTTTCGAAATATTTATTAATATAATATCTCTTTTATTTAATTATGAGTATATGCCGCATTTTGAAGTGGTGCGGGAATCAATATTATGAACTGTGGGCTGATTCAAGCCATGTGTGCTGAGACAAGGTATAAGTAGAAGACAAGAGTGGGCACTGGATTTCTGCCAAAGTTTTGCATATTGTGCATTTTCTTTTATTCATATAAATTAAATACAATATTAAAAAAATTATAATCACTCATCCTATTCAATCAATTTAGCTACTTGCATATTAAAATACCATTATAAGCCTAGCTATTAGGTATTTTTATATGAGAGAATGAATTAACTACTTTTATGTACTCCACTTTGGATTGTGCTCTATTTGCACATGGGTTTTGGTACCCCTTTATCACATATCTATATCTATATATCTATATATATAAATATATATTTTTGCATATTAAAAAAAGTATGAGAAAATGAAAGTAAGAGGGGAAGTAATAAGGAAAAGGAAGCAACATTAAATTAGAGGTTGATTTTTATTATAAAAAAATTGCAAACTAGGTTTTAAATATCAAATCTGGACATATTTGTTTATGTAACCATACATGGATAAATAATAGAAATTTTCCTTTTATGAATATGTTTTATCCGTCTCAATGTCGATGGCGTTATAATAAGTATAAGAAAATTTTTATTTTCAATATGAAAAATACAGTTTAAAATATACTATAATGTAAATAATTGTTAAACTATATGATAAGTTTGCTAGTTTTTATAACAATTATTTAAAAAGTCATATATGAGATGATTAATTTTTTGTTAATTGACAGTAAATTCAACTCTTAAAAATATAAAATAACACATTCATTAAAAAAATGGACCAGTTCATTAATTAAAGAATTAACAACTTAAGTTATACAAATAAAATATATAAACCCGTGTAATATGGAATCTAAAATTACATTTCATTAAATACTATAATGTTATGTATTTCAATAAAATATATGACTTACTGGAGAAAAGTGTAAATTCTAAGTTTAAAAGTTATACAGCCTTTGTGACCTTGGATGCACACAATGCGTATGATTTTACAATAACTATTTTCTCTTTTTTCTTGGAAATAAAAAATTAGAGTATTCTTTTTACTTATAAATTGGAAGGTGAAAGGGGAAAAACATAAAAATTAGTTAAAACAAAATGCTGCTTTGCGCTTTTATGGATCCTTGAAGTGTCTTTATCCTTTTCAACTCATGCAACTTGTCATCAAGGGTCCCATCATAAGTTACATTTCTTAAAGTTAAAAAAAAGGGGGAAAAGAAGTCTCATAAGCCGATTTGTTAGAAGTAGCATTGAAAATCATTCTAGATTAAATTAAAAGGAATAATTTGTATCTCGGATTAATTCAGGGTTTATTTTATTATTTTTTATTATTAGATGGAAATTTTTACACAAAATGTTTTCAAACTTTTTTAAAGTAGAGACTATATTAATCATTAATTATTTTATCACCACATATACATTACATATTATAATATCTCTTATTATTAATTTCTTGATGATTCATATATTATCACACTTTACAGAGTGATCTTTCATTTAATATTTTTTTTATCAGAATCCCCACTGCATATTAATTAATTATTTATGTCGTGTATAGAATTAATCTTTAAAATTTTGGTATAGTTTAATTATTGTTGGTAGAAACAAATTCAAAGAGTGGACAAGGAAGGAGTTGAAAATAAACAAATTTTCCAATATATAATTATATTATATAATAAATCTATATATATGTATATATTTAATATAAGAAATAGTGTTTATACATTATTTTGAGTAAACGTGGGGCCATGGTCTACTCTTATTATCTTAGGATTCATCTTTTTTTTTCTTACTTGACACTATTTTTAGTGTGATTATTTTAAAATACAATAAAATTATCAAATATAGTTATTTATAATTAGATGATAATGTAAGAAATATGTATATTGTCAATGCATTCTAATTAAATTGTTAGTTAAATAACTGAAAATTTAATTAAAATAAAAGATAGTTTACCCCTAAAAATTCTTAGCTTGTTAAAGTGTTTGATAAAATTTATTATTCCAAAATTGATAAATATAAAACAATATAAAAAATACTGACATGATTTTTAATTTTTTAAATATTTTTTTATCTTCTAGATTAAAAATTATTTTTACGATTATATTTTAAAGTTTTTTGGTTACTTTTTTATTTTAACATATTTTTTTATTGAAAAATAAAAATATAATAGCTAAGATAAACAGTATAATATTTAAATAAAATATATAGAATTTTATTAAAGTGTTAAAGATAAAAAAAAATAATAAATTACAAGCTCAAGCATTACATAAGTAACTTTTGAAAAAATATTCTAAGTTAATGAAAAAAATGTTTACCAAATATCTTAATTTTAGTTAAACAAATTTATGAGTTAGTCAAATAAATTATAATTTAAGTAAAAGCATAAGTTTTACCAAAAAACTGAAAGCATAAGTTATTTTGAAAATAATAATATGTACTGTGCAATATTTATATTCATATATATATATATATATATATATATATATATACATATATATTTAAAATTTGTTAGATTCACTTCTATTTTGTTTCTTTTAAATATATAATTTTTGAGTGACTATCTATAATAAAAATCTCTGAATCAATATGATATAGAGGGTGTTTTTAATTTAGTCGGGTTTTTTTATTTGTGGCGTGTGTGTTATTATATGAGAAAATTAAAATCAAAACTGTATGGAATACTATATCTTTTATATGTGAGCAATAATTCATATATATATATATATATATGAATATATTTAAAATTTGTTAGATTCACTTCTATTTTGTTTCTTTTAAATATATAATTTTTGTGTGACTATCTATAATAAAAATCTCTAAATCAATATGATATAGATGGTGCTTTTAATTTAGTCGTTTTTTTTTTATTTGTGGCATGTGTGTTATTATATGAGAAAATTAAAATCAAAACTGTGTGGAATATTATATCTTTTATATGTGAGCAATAATTCATATATATCGTGTTTACGAAGACGTCATGTATGTACGTACGTTTGTAACTGTTTGTACGCATGCAAATATACACATTTTCATAATATTCAGTAGTCACTGTTTCATATTACATGTAAGAATCATTGAATGAATGAAAATATCAAAACAATCATAGACCAAACCAATTTCATGAAAACCACATCTTAACTGGATGAGGTAATTAATCTACATCCAAACCAACAATATAATAACTTTTTTTATCACTGTTTTGTGCAAACCCTATTATGAAGGAAGAATGTGTAGCTATGGATAGCACTGTTTGGGGATTCATTGATTCAAGTATTGCATCACCAACAAGCATGCATGGTTGCATATGAAAAAGCACAACACATGGAGGGACCGAAATGGTTATTAAATATTGATGAAAATGGGCATGACCATGATTTTGTTGTTAATGATCACCCTTGTTAGGTACGTGCATTTGTCAGTACTTTTGATACACAACAGAAGCGAGTGAATGTATATCCATTGCCACATATTTTGGGCATGCCGATTTGGCTTAGTTAGTGCCATATCACTGTCTATGAGTAATTCTTATCCATTAAAATTACATAAAAGTGTTGCCTAGAATTATTAGTTTCACAGTTTTCTTATACGCACACAACAAGTTGTGGTACAAGCAGTACAAAGCGTGCTCTATATGTAGGCAAAAAGTTTATGCCATAGTAAAGTTTTAATCGATCAGCACACGTTTTAATAAAGATTACGTATGAATACCATAAATGAAATTAACCCACCCAATAAACAAACAACATAGTACAATACCTAGACAAGTTACAAAACCATCATGCCGAATTATTGATTTTTCTATTTATTTTTATATTATAAATTTGTATCTTTATTTTTAAAAATAGGACAACTTTTATAGATATTATTTTCTTATATATATATATATATAATTGCATGTCTTTATCACTTTATGACACATAACTTTTATATCAAATTAAGTTTTTTTAATTAATTATATAATTTAAATAAATTTAATATTTTTAATTATTGTTAGTTTCTTATTAAATAAATTATACTATAATGAAATATTTATAAATCACTTCTAAAATAAAATTTTATTAATTAAATGAGTTTTTAGATTTTTAGATAATAATAGTGTTATAAGTATTCTATCCCCAGTGATTATAATATTAGATTTTTCATTATACCAACTCTACAATCAACAAAAATAAATACTAATAACAATACTTTGTTTTAATAACTGATAACAATATTAATACTTATAAAATTGATAATAAAATGCATTAATTAAAGAACTGTTACAGTGTCTGATACTTTTGACAATTATCTTATGTATGTTGAATAACATGTTTTAGAAAATTATATTTTCATTTTCTAAATAATATAAAAATAATTAATCTCGAAAAAGAAATTGATATACAATAACAGTAACGAGGTTTAAACTGAAAGTTTTGAGCATCCTTTATTAAAAAAAAAAAAAACTAAAATTTGTCGGACAACTCTAATAAATTTGTTTGACCTATATTTGGAATGAGGGAAAGAGAGCGAAGAGAAAAGAAAAAATTTAAATTGGAAAGAAAGAAAAAAATATTATTTCTATAAATTAATTTTTCTTGTCTTTTTTCTTTTCACTCCCACTTAATTAAAAAAGTATCATTTATCATATTTTATTAATTTTCCTACCAAACATACCATTAATCTTAACCAAACATCCTTTACGACTAAAAACAATACAAAAAGTATATCAGCCAGCCTCTGATGAACTTGTCAATAATTAAGATCAACGGTTCATTTAACATGGACGTGATTAAAACTGAACGATTAACTTCTCAATAGTATCACACTTCACTTTGTCAAACTTCAAATCCACGGTCAAAAATCAAAAGAAAAAGAGCAAAGAGTCCACGTGATTTTTGACACGTGGAGGATTTATCCACTTTGTTCTTTTCTTTTAAGTTGTTAATTAGAATTTATCGGCAATTATTAAATTCCAGTGCTAAGGTTGACAGAAAAAAAAATATACTAAAATCACGTCGTATCAAAGATAAAGTTAAGGAAGAAATTTTCAAGCACTAGTGCGTTAAAAAAGTTTCATAAAACTGGGAATACAGGATACTGGCACAATACAATATTAGTAATATAACGTCGGTTCCTGGGATAAATCAAAAAGGGAAAATCTAATAAATTTTTTTTTTCTTGAACTGGAAAATATTAAATATTATTAGAATAATTATTATATTTGAAAGAAGAATAGCATGGGCATGGTAGCATTAGTGCGATGCATGAATGAATGGATACATAAATACATAATACAGTGTATCGGTGAGAAATGGCCAACCAAGGAACCGGAATCTACTGCTATCACATTCTGTACTGTTCGTGCTCAGCACTGCACAAAGCTACTTGTTTGTGACTCATTGGCTGGGCCTTTATGTCCTCACCTACTCCTTTCGCTGCGCAGATCCCAAAATACGTGCGCAACCTAATAAAAAATTTAATGTGGGTTAATACTTAATGTAGTACAACTTATTTATTGTTTTTATTCCTAAAGTTTTGTCAACACTAAAATAAAAAGACAACTTGGGAATATATTGTTCTTCATGTTTGGTATAATTTGAAATTTTTAACGTTGTTGATCATTAAGAAAATAACATTTATATGATGAGGGGTGAATATATTGCTTTCTCGCTAGGTTATTTTATTTTCCATTCTCAAATATAAACAATCCTAATGTTATTTGATGGAGAAAAAACAAGTTTTTATATAAATTATTAAGTATGAACAATCTTAATGTTATTTTTCATGTCCGGTTAAAATTAACAACTATGACTTAAGTCTTGAAAGTTTGTGGATCATTATGAACTTGGGTTAAGTACTTTGTTAGTGACTTGACCCAATAGTCTCACTTGATCAAGTCTCCACACCTATGATTCTAGACTTGGAGGATTGTGAATGTTCTTGAACTTGAACTTGGGTGAAGTATTTTGTTAATAGCTTGATCTAATTAGTATTTTTCAAGATAACAATTAGTCTGTGAGGACAAAAGCCCCATCCTCACTAGTTAAGCCACCTAATTAGCATGTTAATCAAATTATTAGTGCTAGTCTTGATTCTACTCCTTTAATCTCAGCGTAGATTCTAGGGGATTAAATTTTCTCCTCATTTTGGCTAGGTCAATCCACCTAAGAGATAAAAACTTACATCAATCTCTAAATAATGATAACAATTGCTTTGGCTAAGACTATATGTCTCGAAACCCATCTCTCAAACTTTTTCCACATTTTATGAAAAAAATTAGTTGGATTAAATCTCAAAGACTCGTCAAAGTCATAATTGATCTCAAAGTTAAAGTAATTCTAACAAAACTTATAAATCATACAATAATTAATAAGATTCAAACTATTCATATAAGATATAAACTCGATAGTTGTCAACTAAACCATTTTTTTAGTGAAAAGTAAATACCATAACACAATATATATGGTGTCACGTACCAAAAAATAATGCATATAGCGTAAGTTTTATATCAAACAATTATATAATATATATCCAACCCTTTCACAAAAGATCAACTAAAAACTCTACACTGACGTAGTTCAGCAGACTGTTTGTGTCATGAGTACTAGTTAGCAAAATATTCAAAGTTTTCCTTATATAGTTGGTTTCAAATAATTAATTAAATTATTTTGGGGGTGAGAGTTCTTCAGTTAATTAAAAATGCATTTTGATGATTCCATATCGGTGGGCGGGGATTGCGGTCTTTTATGATGGTCGCACACTGTATGTCTGTATCGTCCTGTAGGTCCCATGCGCAACCTGGGTTTACTATGATGAGCCTCAGCTCCATGAAGCTTCATGTACCTTCGGTCGCAGTATAATAAAGGCAGACCTATTTGTTCTCAAGGGGGCCCCCTCATTTTTTTTTAAAATTTTCTGATTAATATTTTGATTATAATTTTTTTTTATTAATTTTTAATTTATTAGATAATATTTTACTCTATTTTAAATAATTTTTTAAATAGTATATATGTGCTGTGGAATTTTTTTTATTGTGGCTTCAGTCCATGATTGTTAAATAAATATCCTTAAAAAATATACCATAAACTTAGAAAAGTCAGTCGGTTTTATTTTTTAAAATTTTTTTTATCGGTAGAGTATATATCTTAATAATTTTTTTTATTAATAGAACATATATTCAATTAGGTAGTAATTAATATAGAGTCACATAAATATATTATAAGAGTTTAATAGTTATATATTAATATTATAAAATAATTTTACAGTATAATTTAATCATAAATTATTATTTATGTGATTTTTAAATTAATTATTATAAAAGTTAATAAATTTATTATAAATAATGATGTGTGATTAAATGATTATGTATTTTACATGTGTATATTCTTTTTTCTCATATTATAGTATTAACAATCATGCTTTGATGATTTTATTTGTTTCTTATCTCATAAAATAAACTTTTTTTATTTATTTTTATGTGTTAATTTGTATTGTATGTGTAAAAATTGTATTTAAATATTTGTATCCATAATTTAATTATTTTAATTTATATTTTTTTATTGAAAATTATTTTAATTTAATTTCTGTTCTGAATGGTTGTTAGTTATAAATAAAAACTAAATTTTAGAAAATTTATCATTATTGATCCCCTATTTTTCAATCATGGGTCCATCCCTGGCAGTATTGTGGGATTTTTTTTTCAACGCTCGTTATCACTTTTCCCGTTTAAAACAAAAAGTAAATTATTCTTTTTTTTTTTATAAATAGTTAATTTTATCTTCCAAAGTGAGTGGTTATAAATTAATTCATGGAAGATACAATCATTATATGTGAAAGTGCACAAATTAGTGTTATATTTATATTTATGAGAAAATTTTATCATTAAGTTATATTAATTAAAGATCAATTTGATAATAAGTTATATTTTTTAAAAATTAATTTGATATTAAGTTGTAAAGTTTAGAAATAAATTTGTGATTAAATTATCTATAAAATTAATTTATTATATTTTTTATAAATTTAAGAATCAATTTATCAATATTTCACAATTTTAAGAACAAATTTGATTATTTACAATTTTCTAAAGATGTAAATATTAAATATATTTATCTTTTTTCTTACTTTTAAAAATATATTCTTCTCCTATGATAAATTTGAACATACAACACTTTATTTTTATTTTTAAAAATCTTCATTTTTTTAACTTTTTGTTAAAATTACTATTATTAAAATATTTTTTACATAGCCTTTCTCTCAAAGATGTAAATATATATTACAGCACATTCCCTCCTTATGTTTTTTTTTAAACCTACTTATGTTAAAATATATAGAATATAATAATGAATAGAAAGCGCACTTGTACCCCCTCTTTGCTGCAGAAAAAGAGAAAAGGAAATTAAAAAAATAGAAAAATATAGAATATAATAATGAATAGAAATCAAATAGAGAAAAAGATATAATATAAAAAATAAGATAAAAATAAAGTCTTTTTTTCAAGTTCCACTTTTCGCTCTTCCCTCACTTAAAGAAAACATATAAATATGTTAAATGTGTATATTTTATCTTCCTAATTTTATATATTTAAACTATAGTCTTAATTCTTTTTACTTTTGTGATGATCATAATTATTAATTTTATTTTTTAAATAGATTATTCCCCTAACTTGGGATTATATATATATATATATATATATATATATATATATATATATATATATATAAAATATTTACTTTTTTGTTCTTTTATTTTACTAGTGAGTTTTAATCCAAATATAACCTACTTGCAATGAATAAGGTTGCGATTTTTTTTCCCCATACTTTCACTTAGTTACTGTTCCGTAGAGAAGAAAGAAAAAAAATGAGATCAAAATATTAAATTAAAATATGTAAAATGTAAAAGTGTGAGATTTATATCAAAATTTAAAACTTTTCACCTATTTTATTTTATCATTGTATCTTTATATATAACAATTTATCTCTTAAGGGTGAGTGAATTATGATAATTTTTTTGATATTTATCTTTCATTTTTATAGATAAAAAATAATTTCTCTTTATATATATATATATATATATATAAATCTCTTGCATGCGGCCAATAGTAATGGATGACTAGAAATATTAAAGTCAAATCTCTTGCTCTGAAAGTTAGTTGACCCATCCAATAAGAAAGTATTTTTTTAATTAAAAATGAGTTTATAATTATGTATCTAAACTATCAATCAATAGAAAATTATTGTTAATAAGTCAATCATATATAATAATATAATAATTTCTAATAGAAGATGACATAATTTTTTCACACTGCATATATATATATATATATATATATATATATATATATATATTAAGTAAAAAAAAATTATAATCTAAGACGACATAATTTTTTTTTATACTATAGATACATATATTAATTAAAAAAGAATATAATATGTTTGGGAGATTCTTAAAAAGTAATTATTTGAAAATGACACATTTAGAAAGTTAAAATTCTTGAAAAAGACAAAGTTAACAATTAGTTTCGAAATAAAATAAATTAAATACGCAATGAGAATTTGAAATTAAATCATTCCTTCACTAGTAGTCCTCCAAATATAAAGGTTTCCCAAACAACCTACTCTCGAAGACAGTGAAAAAGAAATATAAAAAAAACACACAAAAAAGAACAAAATACTGAAGCTTGCATGAAAACCAAAATTTTTAATTACAGTAGTTAATTATAAATAAAAACTTTGTGTATATATATATATATATATATATATATATATATATATATATATATAATTGAATGCTCATAAAAATGATTGTGCATTGCTAGAGAATATGCTTCATGACTGAAATCACACACCAATTACTCTTTTGATACATCAAACCCAATTTGAACATGATGGATCAAGCATGTATATCCTAAGGGTGTTGACCAATTTACTTAATTAATTAGGGATTCATATACAAGACCTTGCTTCAAGATATCCTTTTTAATCAAGCATTTGCTACGAAGCTAATAAAACGTTAAAGATACTATTATAGTTTCATTTTGCTAAAATCTATAAATCAGATAAACATGAACCATTAACGGGTTATGATATATTATCAAGTCTATTAAATCATAATAGTACAATATAGATGAAACGTGTGTGTGTGTCAGCATCCTGCCCATAAATACTTTGATTTCAAATTACTAGAAGATTCTATCAGAGTTCCACGTGCATGCAACCCATATTTATATTTTCTATTGTCTCTGGCATGTCCAATTTATCAGTAAAAGGGTTGTTAAGCTGTCGTACTATTGATCAGGAATGGGGGGATTGCTGATGAATTTGGATTCGTAGCATGTGTTAGGTTTGATGTTTATTTCTCTGTCTTCAAACTTTTGGGTGCTAACTTTGATTATTTGCTTCTTTGATTATTATTGTTTATCTCAGAAACCACATGGTCGCATAATCGAGAGAACAAAGATTGCGCAGATGTTGAAATATTATTGGTTGTGGAAAGAATCGTTAAATATACTCCAATATCTTAGTATTTAAGTTATTGATTATTGTGGATATAACAAATTAACAATTACTCCTCTATCAAGTTGAATCATTGACTGAACTGCTTCCCATGTGCCTCTAAATATATAGTAAGTTGCAACCATAATTAATACATTGATATATAAAGCAATCGTCCGTATATAAAAAACAAACAAATTAAATCAATATTGCAGAAGTAAGAAAATATTACAAAAAGTTCAATTATTTATCAAGAAATTTCAGCAATTTGAAAATTTAGCAAACCTTGCCATGTTGATCAGAAGTAATACAGTATGTGCGTTTTTTTTTTTAGTGTGATAAGAGATAATGTCTCTCTTGACTGATTATACATCCTCCTTTGACAAAATTTAAGCTCACTTTTAGACATCATGTCTATCATCTTTCATGTCACACCTAATATTAAAATTATTAAACAAATTTCTTTAAAATGTAAATTATAACAATAACCTTTGATATATTTGTCACAATAATTGATATAACCTTAGTTCCATGAAACAAAAAAGAAAAGGCAATGGAGAAATTTCCTAATTTCATTTTACAACTAATTGATCTCCATGTCTCCTACCTAAGCTATAGATAGATAAATAGATTTTTATAATAATAATGAGTTACAACAAACTAATTAAAGGATGTTTCTTGAAACAGAAATTAAAAAAAAGGATGTTTCTTGAATGGTGACCATTCTTTTGGACAGCTGATTAATTATCTCCAGAATTTTACGTATATATCTCTTGATACTTTTGAACAACCACAATCAGTCATAACATAATTAGGTTAAACCAATTTGTCATTGAACTCCTTTTTTTTAATGTGAGTGTAAAAACCAGCTTACTTAATTGAATAATTTTTTTAACGTGTGGCACTCATAATAACAGGTGTTAAATGATTGTACTTAGTTTGCAATGATAATTGAAGATGATCGTTGTAGCTTAGGGATCAATGCCAAACTTGAGTAAGAATTTTGAGAAGGTATTTGATGAGCTAACATGCACATGTTGACTTGTCAGCTATTGTTGAATTTCATCACGATGCTCTCACCAATGATGGGATTTGGAGACAATAGATGTATGCAGTTTTACCTACATAAGCAAGAGATTGTTCTGAGATCATGAGTGACAGAAATTGAAATTTTGCAAGAAATGTCATTATAATATATTGAGTTTTATACATAGTATGATAGGATGTAGTTGGAGGGAAATGAAGTTTAGACTGCAATTAACAAATAATGTATGCTCTTTGGTCAGGACAAGGTGGGTATGCTTAGAAAGAATTTCTATGGTCAAGTTACCTGTAGAATTATACAAGAGAAGTAAAAGAATGAACGTATACATGAGAAGTATATTATGAAAAGTTTATCAAAACAAAACTTTATACCACAATTGTTACTAAACATGTTAGCTTGACCCATTACTAAGTAGGCCTTGAGTTGTATCAAATCTGTCTATACGATACAGAAAAGAAGAGTATCAAAATGTTTTCCTTCTCATTTTTCCTCTTAATTACTCTAACATTGGAGATTTAGTGAAAAGAAAAAACTTAAGTTTTTAGATTATACTGACTCAAATATCCCTTGTTTGAATAGTTGAGTTTAATCATTTTCTGTTTTTATTGTAATGGTATAATAAATTATTTCATTTTTTTTCTTTTTTCTTTGTAAACCATTTTTTCCTCATCCATTAAAATCCATTTCTCTTCTCACTTGTCCATTTTGAACCAAATACACCGTTAATCTTAGTATGAATAACCTATTGCAAACTATGAATACAAAATAAAGCAGATTAATTAATGCACGTGCAAACACTAATCTGGACACCATTGACTACAATAAAAATGAAGTTCTACCATCACAACTCATAATGAAAAAGGATCCAATCAAATAGCAAATAAAATATTAATATTATTATTTAGGTACCAACAATTCATTCGTCCAATTAGTATTGAACTCGATTCTTTTAAATAAGATTTTGAATTCAAATTTTATAGATGAAAAAATATGATTAGAAAAAAAATTACACTATAAAAGTAGTTAATCGGATTTTTTAAAGAAAATTAATTATTAATAAAGTCAATAGATACTCTGCACTAATAACATAATAATAATAAAATTATTATTTGAAGATGGAGGTGGAAAGTAATTTCAACCATTTGAATGAGTATAAGTTCAATGTTCTTATCCTAGGGAAGCTAATCTTGCGGGGGAAACCACAAAATCCTCAAAATTTTGGGGTGAAGTTTAGTTCCGACGTATGTTCTAAATGGGCCGAACATGTAGAATACCTTGTGTTATTAATGGAATTTGCTATTTTCACTCCCCTTATTACTAGTACACTCCCCTTTCGATTTTTTTCTCTCCAAAAATACCCCAAAAAAGCACACCCCCTTTGCACACACCCATAAGTTTAGCATTTCAGAAACTTCTCCCAATCCCCATCTCAGAACTGTCTTCAATTGCATTCTAAAATTTGCTTTACATATTATAACAAAATCTTTCTTCCTCAAATCAAGTATCTAGCCCAACTTGTCCCAAATCAAGAAAAACCCATTAAACCCACACACCCACATGAGTTTGCTTCCAGAAAAACTTCAGCAGCAGTGCAAAAATTGGTCCCATTTTGCTTTTCATGAGTGGCAAAAGGAGAAAAGGAAAAGTGAAATGTCAAGAGCAATTCAAAATCTTCTACCTGACTCTTCCTCCTTAGTCCACGTGAGAAAATGGAGAAGAATGCTCTAATAATTTTGAATCAACCACAAGACTTAAGAAGAGAGTATGAATCTCATAACCTAAGTTAAGAAAATAATAAAAAAGAGTATTCTTTGCAAAATTTTCATCCCCAATCAATCTTCCAAGACTAGTCTCCACCGCTTACGTACCCAAGCCTCACTGTCCCACTTTGCTACTGTGTGTTGCATCCGTTGTGGATAAGCCTTTTTTTTTTCATGAGACTTATGGAGAAAATTTATTAGAAATAGATTTTGCCAAAAATAAGAACTTGGGGTACAATAAGCAATTGTTGATGACCGTGAATTTAGGCTGCAACAACAAGTGACAATGTTGAGGTGATGGGAGATAGAACAAAAGGAAGGAGATTGAAGTCAGAGAGAGAGAGAAAGAGATGATGTACGGTTTCGACATATGGATTCTAGAAGAAGAAAACTTGACGGGAGTGTATTTAGTAGGGTATTTTTGGAAAAGAAAATCAAAAGGGTAATGTATTAGCAATAAAGGGGAGTAAAAATAGAAAATGCCTTATTAATGTTGTAGTACTACTTTGACAAGACAAGCCCCATGATATTGACACTTCCCTTTTATCTTCCCACCCCATTTTTTAGTGTTTTCGGTAAAATAAAAATTTGAGAAAATTAATTTTGATTGTGTATCTTGATAAAATATTGTCAAGATATTCTAGAGAAACTAGTCTGGTCAAAATACTTAACCTCCCTCAACACAATTTTGTAAGATACATAGAAGAAATTATATTTTCATTATGTATCTTCACAAAATAAAAATGAATTTTAGTCATATCATTGTCACTCGAAAATAGTAATTACTTTTTGTGTGTATTCTAACATAATAAAAAAATTAAATTACACTAACTTCCTGAAGTTACATGAAATTATATATAAACATTTTCTACTTTTATCTATTTCTATGTTAACCTTCATTAGTCATTTAAAATTATATACTGTCGACTCTACTAAAGGAAGGTTAGTGTAAATGTAAAAAAAAACTAAAAAAATTTATGTAATTTTACAAAATCTTAGAAGAAGTTTGTGCAATTTACTAACAAAGACTAGTTCTAATCATATCATGACAAAAAAAGAAAAAAAACAAAATGCTATTGGTGAATAAGAAATCGCACAAAAAAAGACAACAAAGGATAATGGAGAGCAAAACTTATAGATCGAAGAGAAAATGTGTTTTTGGTTCCACAACCAAGGTCCACGTTTAGAGCAAAATTACCTCAAAAGTGATACAAAAGCAACTATTAATTTTGTTGCGGATTCAGCTTTAATTAGCCTTTTTAACATATTTTGAAGCTCACTAAAAGTTAGATGTTTGAAGATGAGGAGGTAGGGTGAAGGGTGCCTGAGATTGCTAGATTATGTTAGGGACATCAAAACTTATTAGAATTGGAAAACTTTGAGGTCTGATTAATCTATAATTATTATAAAGAAAATAATCTTATTTAATATCATTTTTTAAATAGTTTTATCTTTAATTATTATAAACAAATTTTTTAATCAATTGGTTCAAGATTTAAAAGTTAAATTGGAGTTGAATCAGTAGTAATTAAATAATAATTTTAAATGTTTAATATAATATATTAAGTAATATATAATTTTAAGTTATTAAAAATATATACACATAAAATACCCAACCATCAAAATACTTAGTAAGGAATATACACACAAAAATTAATATTTAAATAAAATAATAATATACAAAAATTAAAAGTAAACTTACAAAACTCTAAACATGAACCGCAGGTCATTACAAATTGTAATAAAGAGTTTTTAATTATATAAATTGTAATAAAGAGTTAATAGATGTCAAGTGTCAACACATAAACCAAAAATCAAAAGCTACTTTTACCTTCCAAGTTCCAAAGCTACGTGAAAGAAAAGAAACTAATGGCAGTGAAAAGTAAAATTTCATGATTTGTGACTTGCTATTCCAGTCGTTGATTGACATTGAGAAAATAAAAAGCAATGAAATAGTGGTGCCATGGCGGCTCCATGTTGCAGGCAAAGGTAGAAGATGGTGACGAAGAGGGAGACTGGTGTTTTCTACGATAGATCTTTGCTGGTAAGGAAAGAAAATTTTTTTATTAAAAAAAAAAAAAAGAAGCTAAATCAAACGGATTCTATTGACCTGTTTTGAACCGGAAAGCCGCCGGTTTTTGACTGATTTAAACGATTTTGGACCGATTTATTAATGCTCCGGTTTTGTAGCCATATCTTACCGGATACCTGATCGGTTACCGGTCTGGTCCGGTTATGATAATGTTAATTATAAATCACTATAATATTTTATTTTAATTTCTAACAATAATTACACTCAGTTATATATATATATATATATAAACAACTTTCAAGTCCAGTTCAAATTCAAAGTTTTACACTAGTAGCAATGAAAGCAATGATTTCATTTATTTAATAAACAAGTTCATTGATTTTTATCCAACATAATTTTCACAATAGTTTTCACTATTTAAGAGAAATATAATTAGAAGAAAAAAATGTTGGATAGGAAAAAAGATGTTACAAAAAATGTTGCAGAAGGTTGATAAGTGTATTATTCTCCATTTAAGAAGATTATTGATAATATATATTAGATATCTATGTGCATATATCTTTCTAAAGGTAAAAAAAACTTCTTAAAGTTTTAATTATTAATAATTAAAACAATATTCACCTTCTTTGACTTTAAATTTTATAAAAAATTTAAGAAAATAACTTTTTTTTTAATTATTCTTGGACTGGTTTTGGCACTTAGACAAAAATCACAATTTTTTGTGCTAATTGATTTTATTCGTTATTGTTAAACTTAAACCGGTGGTTGCTAGTAGATTTTATTTGTTACTTTTGAATTGAAAATAAAATAAAAGGATTTAATTCAGTTGATTGAGTGAGGTGAATGGGTTTTATGAATTCGGTATTCTGTTCAATTTTTACATATAAAAAAATTTAAAACATTAGGTTAAATTACAATTTTAATTTTTCTATAATTTTAAATCCACAATTTTGATATATTACATATACTTTCATATATAATATATTTTTGTTATATGTTATGACTTACCACATTTTGAAATATGAAGTTTAATTTTAAATATTATAAATTTATGTATATCATGTTAATTTTTGTTTAATATTGCTTAGTATATTATACAATTTTTTTTAAAAAAATAATATTTTATTAAAACTAATTCAACCCTAATATAATCCCTAATGAATAATTGAATCTTGAATTAATGTCTCTATCGGTTCTGAAAACATTGGTTAAGACTTAACCT
The DNA here is from genome assembly GCF_004193775.1 of Glycine soja. Taxonomy (NCBI): domain Eukaryota; kingdom Viridiplantae; phylum Streptophyta; class Magnoliopsida; order Fabales; family Fabaceae; genus Glycine; species Glycine soja. The sequence continues at coordinate 12,126,749 of NC_041003.1, read as the reverse complement.
CATATGCTATTAAGTTAAAATAGTGCCTACCTCCAATTGATTTATGTACTCATTCGTATAGTTTCATTATCTGAACTATAGCTAGGCATTCATTTTCCCCATATTTTCTTCTAAATATGTGGATGTTAAGGATAAAAAATTTCCACTAAAAAAAGGGGGTTTAAGTATGTTTAGCTTACAGATTACAAGGGTTTTTGAGCTGGACCTTAAAAAATTATTTATATTCATGATGATCTAATTAAAGCACATACTAGTAAAGGTAGATTCCAAGAGATAGATGGAATGGTAATTCAAGTCCCGCGTGCAGAAACAATAGAATTGAAAATAGTCAACATCATAAAGTTACATTTTGAATCAATAACTTGTTGGCCAAGTTTAACTCCATCAACAAGAAACTTGATCTTATATAATTAAACGTCAATTAATGAGTTTCAAATGCATCAATTAGCAAATTAACTCATCTAAATCCAATAAGCTAGATTGAGGACGAATTCTAAGATTTTGTAGTGGTAGCATTGATTCTGCAGCTTGGGCATTGTAGACGTTCGTTTGAACATTCAATAGTAAAATGGGTGATAAGGGTGCCAAGAAAAGGTGGTTTTCATCCATATTAAGATCCTTTAAGATGTTATTCTGTGGTAAAGATGTGAAGACAAGTACCAAAGCTAGTGGACCTGAGGCAGCCATGGTTGCAGCATCAAAGCATTTCTCTTCAGCTCACAAAATAAAGTTCAATTAGTTTAGTGTTTCTCAATTTCTGGGTGTGTAAATTTCAAATTTTGTTTACTTTTCTCTTTATTTTTAAGAGAAGGTCTTAGATGCTGCTGAAATAAAAGATCCTCTTGCTATGAAACATTTGATGTGATATATTTATATTATTAAAAATATATTTTGCGATCCATATAACTGAACTAAGGTAACATATATTTATTAATTTGATGATACAAAACGAGATTTTGCTGCAGGGAACATTTAAGAAACTGATCTTATTTAAAATGTAAATTTAAATGTTTCACTTTGTTATACTCTCCAATTCATTATATAACTTAAGCTTTTGCAAAGTTTCTTATAAAAAAAAAATCTTGTGCAAAGTTGATTGTGTATAGTATGCTGATTGAATTCATTTCATTTGGCATCAATTCGATACTTATATTTGGCAAAGGTTATGTTTGTAATTTTTAATAAATATTTAAATTTTGTGTTTATTTTTTAATAATTTTTTTTTTACTTTTTGATAAAATAAAAATTTTGTTTTTGATCATTGACTTTTTTTTAATAATTTTGTATTTGTTTTTTATAAAAAAAATTCATTTATTATTAGTTTATTTGAAAAAGATTAATAACAAATAAAAAAATTATCAGAAAACAAACATAAAATTAATTAATTTATTAAAGATTAAAAAAAATATTAAAAAAACTATTATTTTATTAGGGACTCAATATAAAAATTATCATATAAGAATTAGAGAATATATATTAAGGATAAAAATATATTTTATTCTTTTTTAAAATGATTGAGTTGTCTATCTCGTCACCAAGATGGGGTGTTTTAACCCCGTTTGTACGTGAGAGTAAGTTAGAAAATTTAAGGGACCTATAGTTTGAAAGCAATTTCTATTTTTATTATTCTTAGTTACAAAAACGTTATGTTGTTTTTATTTTATTTTTTTTTAAAAAAATTATACAGAAAACAGGAAAAAGAAACTTTAGATTATTTTCTATTCTTACATTACGTTGCATTATTTTTTTTAAGCAATAAATCTCATATATTCATAATAGCACAAGATGTGCGCATGAAATTACAAAAACAATATCCATCACAGTGTATAAACACCTTAGAATGAACCCTCAGACCAAGAGATTGAATCTTAACCTATACAAACAAATGATGCATATGAGAAGATACATCTCTGCAGTACAAAAAACACAAACAGCACCTCCAGATATAGCATTTCTTTGCTGCCAGATATTCCAAACGATAGCACTCCATATAAGGTGCGACACTTTAGGTTGTACTATAAGGTGCTCAAACCTCCCTGCTAGGTCTTGTTTCATTAGCTTAAAACACTACATTTACTGCAGCTGAGTTTTTATGCTAATTAAGTCATTATGGAGATTTTTAATCTACCTTTCTTCAAAGCACAATGGTTTATGGATTAATGATTGAAATGTAGAGTCAGTAGAGAGATTGAAAACATGAGGCCTTTTAGAGCTCATAAGAAAACTAATAAAAATGAATTGTAGTAGTTTTTTTTTTTTAAATTCTAAATGATTCAATAAAGTAAGACAAATATTTGTATTAGTATAGTCATGAACTTGTGTAAAAAAAAATAAAAAAATTCACATAACTTTTTAAGTGATTCGTGACATTAAATTTTGACCATTCATGTTTAATTATATAATTTAAATTTAATCTTCTTATTCTCTTATAAAATAATTTCCTTTTGGGATTGTCCACCCTCTCTATACATATATATGACAAAATCACAGGTTGAGATTACTCTTCAAGGAAAAAACATGAACATTATAAAGCATTAAGTCAGCTACAATGCATCAAAGCAGATAGAGTTTAGGTCTTCTCATTTAGACTAAATGATGTGCCAGAAAACGGGTAAAAATAACTCATTTTTCCGGTAACTCCTTGAAATCTTCTTCATACCTAATTCACCAAGTATAAAAATGTAAAAGAATTACTTTGTATTCTTAATCATAAAAGGCTAAGATAAGGATGAAGTTAGAAAGCCAACCAAAAACTCAATAACTAATTAAATAATTTTTGTCTTTTGTTCAAATAGAAGCCTAAGATAAGGATGAAGCTAGAAAAGCCAACCAACAATTAACAAGTGAGGAGTGCAAATTGATGTATTAGGTTGTAACGTCATTTGTTTGATTCTGTATTTTGGTACATAATTTCCATGATCTTGCTTGCAAAAGTAGCACATGTTACAAACAAAAAAATAAAATAAAATAAAAATCCGCCGACACCCGTCTACGAGTAGAGACTAGTCAAAGTCTAGACAAATATTCTTTTATTTTTGGTGCAAAGTCAAGGGCATATATTCTATTAGTTCAATTTGAATGAATGAACAAACTTGGTCGCCAAGTTTAGCAACATCATTAAGAAATTAATTACTTCGGATACTTTAATTATAAAAGACAAATAAACTCAATTCAAAGAAATCAATTAGCAACAATTATCATACATTTAGCACATCCTATTCTCGATCAATAAGAAGTTTTAGTGTTTTCAGCTGTTTCAACATTGAAAAATCATTTACCATCAAATTATCTGACACAAATTTTATAGTAAACACTTCAGCTCCGCTTGATCTCGAGGACAGTTTGAATTGCAGAAGCAAGATGGTCAATAAGGGCGAGAATAATAGCTCGTTATGCTCTACAGTTAAATCTTTATTTGTGTCCATTTTTGGTGGAAACGTGAAGACGGGTAAAAGTGCAGCACCTGGTGGACCTGTGGCCACCATGGTTGCTGCGTCAAAGCATTTCTCCTCACCTCACAAGGTGCGGTTTGGTTGATTTAGATATACTTTGTTGGTATACACTTGAGCTTAGTTGATAATATACTTTGAGTTACGTTTGATTAATTGTTGTAGTATACATCTTTGGGAAAGTTATGAAAAAAATAATTAGTGTTGAAGTTTCGGACCAAAGATTTGTAACTGATATAAAGAAAGGATCTCTGATGTAAAGAACTTAAGTTTGTAGAGATTGCTAGAGTTTAATTTATTGAAGACTAAACACATGGATTGCGTTAAGTACTTGAAGGAAAATTTTTTTTCAGACCATATGAAGTGGAATGGTCTACTAAAAAAAGACTAATTAATAAATGTGACAATTTTTTTTTATCTTGCATTTATTTTAATTCATCCTTTCAAATTATAATATGTTACTAAATAGGTGTAGAAAGTGTTTTAACTTTTTTGATTTGTTTCTCGTTGAATAAAAGTTTGTATTAAGATATAAATTAGAATAACTATCTTTAATTGGAACATTTTTAGCTGTCATTTATTAATGAGAATAATTTTAAGAGCAATTCTTTGATAAGAGCATTCTTTTTTATCTCTTTTAATTTATTATTTTTAATATTTTTAGTTCTAGTTTGAATTTGAATATATTTCACAGTTATGTTTTCAGACAAAACCATGCAAGATGCAAGGCAAATTAGGTATCAGCCTTAGGTCAAAAAAAGAAAAATCTTTTAGGCTCTTAAAATTTTTTTATTATTAACTATTAACAAATTTTAACGGATCAAAATAAAATAATTTAGAATATCTCTCTTCCTTAAAAATTAGTCAATCAATATCATCTTTTTAAAAATTAACCAATATCACAATTAATGTCATTTAAAGTATTTTATTTATCCCAAAAAAAGTAAATCTCTATTAACTTTCCTTTAATCCATCCCAATTCCCTAACTAACGTATCTCACACTTCAGACTCCATTCTTCACGTTTTTTCATCTCCTCATCTTCTTGTTCATAAAAAAATCTATTCTTCTCCTTCCCTTGAATGAAACTTATTGTCTATTGATCAAACTTTGTTTCCGCGGCTCAACCTCTCTGGATTTGACATTGTCTGGATTCTGAACGCCTATAAACCGCATACATCCCGGCATCCCGCGTACGGAGCCTTTCATCTCCATCTCGGTGATTGGTGGAACGATTCATTTCATGGGCATGACTCTGGGTATGCAACAATACAACACATATCACGTAGCACACTTGCGTCTGACACTCTATACAACAAAATATCTATTTGTTTCCAATTCCAGATTCTATCGTTCTGTTCATCGATCATAATTTTCTATATTTATTTTAGAGTTTAGTTTATTTAGATTTCTTTAATATTTAGTTAATTTTTTTATTTTTGATTATTTACAAAAGAAAATGTCAAATAGAAAATATGAATCTGGTTATGAAAAATTGAAGAAAAAACGAAAAGTTGAAAAGCTAATTGAATCTCAACATGGTGCCCTTGATAAATTTGTTATTATTCATAAAAATGATGCAGAAGCAAGTTCAATAGGTGAAAATGTGATAGAACAACCACTGATAGATCATACTGAGAACGAGAAAAATGTTATATAACAACCACATATAGATAATACTGACAACGGTGTAGAACAACCACCTAGAGATGATACTGACAATGGTGAAAACGTGATAGAACAACCACCTATAAAAACTATTGACAACACAAATAGTCATAATTTCAATCAAGAACTAGAAGACAATATTTTAGAAATAGGAGTAGAAGGGAATGTTGAGCATAATAACACTTCTAGTGAAATACCTACAACTATTTATGACTCAGGATTATGGAAAAATATTGATGGAAAATTTAGAGATTTAATGATAGAAAAAGGTCCTATCAGATATCACAATTTTCAATATCCAAAAGATGAAAATAATAGATATTTCTATTCATCATGTTATCAACGAACACTGTCAAATGGAAAAAAATATGATAGAAGATGGCTAGTTTATTTTAAAGATTTAGACAAAGTGTATTGTTTTTGTTGTAAGTTATTTGGTTCAACAAATGTTAGTCAACTAGCAAATGAAGGGACTAAAGATGGGAAGAATCTTGGTTCCAAACTTAAGAGTCATGAAACAAATCGTGAACATATAATTAATATGACCAAGTGGATTGAACTAGAAAAGAGATTAACAACAAAACAAACAATTGATAAGCATATACAAAAACAAATTAACAAAGAAAAGGAACATTGGGAAAAGGTTCTACTTAGGATTATAGCTATAGTCAAATATCTTTATAAAAATAATCATGCTTTTCTTGAAACAAATGAAAAGATATATGAAAAAGGTAATGGTAATTTTTTATAAGATAGATTGAATGGGTTAGTTATTTTACTTGAAAGTGAAGTGTTAAAATTGTTTGATTATAAAATTCTGATAAATGATTTTGCAGTTAAAAAAGCTAGAAGATTAATATAAAAATTGATATTTTATATAATATACTAAGTCTCTTTAAAATTCTTGTAAAAAAAATCTCCTTTAATATTTTCGTCTTAGGTCCCAAAATGTCTATACATGACCCTGTTTTCAGAAAGTGAAGTTCAAAATGCATTAAAATTTTAACATTTCTAAAAATAGCTTTCGAGATGCGTTAAATACAATCCGAAAACTCATTTTCAGAATACTTATTGGTTAATAAAAATACATTCTAGAAATCTATCTCGCTATCTCATTTATCTATTAAATGCAATCAAATGAATTTTTATTTATTTTATTATTTTCTATTAAATGCAATCAATTTCATTTTTATTTATTTTATTCATAATAACAAATTAAGGTGTGTCTAATTAAGATGCGTGTAATAAGTATATATCAATTCCATTTTCTTATAACTAGTATAATAATCCGTGCATTTGCAAGAGATATATTAATATTATTAATATATAATAAATTTACTATATAAAAATGTTAATAATGTTCATATTTTAAAATTTAGGTTGAAATATATTTTTTTTCTATTTTTTTAAATTTATGATTTTGTTCTTTTATTTTTTAATTTGGAAATTTTGTCTCTCACCTATAAAAAATTTATAATTTTAATTTTTATATTATTTTAATTGAAACATTTCCTCTCTCACTTTTAAAAAAATAATAATTTTAATCTTTATGAGCAATTCCAAATATTGATTATCCACCTTTTTAATTTTTATTTATATAAATTAAGCTTATCAACAATTAAATAATTAAAAAACATATACAAAATCACAAATTTAAGAAAAATAAATGAATGAAAATATCATATTTTATTTAATATTATTTATTTAATTTCAAATTACATTGACAAATATGTAAAGTTAATGACTTTTGAAAAAAAAAGATAAAATTAATGACCGACCATTGTCACTCATCTAAGTGATTACAAACATATTCAATATGTGTTTAACATCAATTTGTACCTTTAAAAAAAACCATCAATTTGTAGTTTTGACTCTTTTGAAATAAATTGGCATCAATTAGTAAATAAATTGCATAACATATATAAAACAAATATCAAAATGAAATTGATTGAAAAACTCTGAAACTTATTAATTGTTATATATACAACCACTGTCCCTCAAGACACATTTAATTAAATGATTTACAAACTGGTATCACCTGCATCATGAAATTCATAGGATTGATGCAATAATGTAAAATCTTATTATATTTACATTTGGATTAAAAATTATTTAGTAAGAAAATTTGTGTTTGATTTTCTCTATATGCAAAATTCTCTTGATTCAGTGAGTTATGCACGGCAAGCAAAAATTTGGGCTGGAGATAAAGGTGGAAGTAGGTCGGGGTGTCAGGGAGCCTTTGACTGGTCTATTTAAGACCTACCCTGACCTAACTCATTCAGTAAAAATGTTAAATTCAAATTTTTTAAAAAGCTTATTTAGATAATAGAGTTGAGATTACATTTTTTGTGTGCATAAGAGGATTTTGCTACAGCCAAATTACACTTATAGATTAAATACTTATGTACTTATTTTTCATGCTTTTGAGCCTTGTCCTCTTGGGCAAACGGATGACTCGCTATTGCGAGTTTCTCTTAACTCCAACATCTTCAATTTTATAGATTTGTTGTAACAAAGTGCATGAGACAAATTCCTGTCCGCTTCAACTCATCAAGAGTCTTATTTTGCTATGATGAAAGCATATTTAGCTATGACGATATCATGTCAGTCACTCTTCATTCTTTGATAATTAAAATTTGCTCTTTTAGCATTTAAATTTATATAAAAACATTAAAAATTATCTTTTTAGGTTTCTAAAATCAATTTATATAATTTATTGACAAAAAGAATAATTATGCATAAAAAATTCTAAAGAAAAAATAAAATAATTACTCACAAAATAAGATAGGAAAAACAATTATCCTTAGGAGAGAGAAGATCCCCCACCAGGTACCGCGTAGAAATAGCGAGTGTTGAAATCCCCATCCCTTAACCAGAAACACTCCTCTTGAAGAAGAAGTGTCCCTAACTTTTCTTGGCAGTGTTTAAACTGTTCAACTGAGGCTGCATCCCTAGAATTCCTGAGAAGCCTCATTTGCGTCCTACATTCGTCAATAGCTTTAGATATCTCAACTTATAAAATTAAGTTAATAAGGGGTCACACATCTCTCTCCTGTTTGTATAAAATAAATTGATAAATTAATTATAAAAAATTATTGGATACTAAAGTTTGAGATTATTATGCGATTACAAACAAGTCAAGTGTTCCAATGTATAAAACATTAAAACATAAGATTAACAAGACCTCACATCTAAATCAACTATTTTTATATAAACTCGTAAATGCATAAATAAATAATATAATAAAATAAATTTAAGATTGACAATTAATTATTTATTTATAAAAGAATCATTAAATGAGGTAATGATGTGACATGATATAATATTATAATATTTTGATGTTGTTAGATTATCACTTAACTAAAAAAAAAATTAACTTATCAAAAATAAAAGTATGAAACTATCACCTAACAAAATAAATAAAAAAATTAGATAACAATCTTCAAAACAGATATACTCCATGGAAAATATATTTAATTCTTTTTTTAGTAAGATATTGTGGGAGTTTAACTGTGCATATGGAAAGGTTGAAATTAAATTTCACTCCACTTGTAATATATTTATTAAAAAATAGTTACCTTTAGTTAAATGTGTAAAATATTAATGAATTTTCAATATTTATTCAATCCTAAATAAAATAAGAAACTAAATAAAACAAACATAAATATTTTTTAATTTTGTTTTACATGACAATAAGTAGGTTTTTTTCCAGTAAATACACCTTCTTTTTTCTACTTTTTTCAATCTACAATACTTTGCAATTTAATTCTCAATATACACTATTTGAGATTTTCTCTCTCTTTTTTATTTTCTTTCTTAATTTAAAATATTATAAAATATAAATATTATATTATATAATTTTTTTAATTGGTTTTAAAATTACTTATTTATTAAATTAAATTTTATAATTTTGTTTTTTTAATTTTTTTAAAGAAAATGATATTATTAAATATAATTATTTTTGTTTTATTATTTAATTTACTTAACATATTTTTTAGGTGAATATTTTTATTTAAAATCTAAATTTTGTAATATAATTATTTTTAATATAATTATATTACAAAATATAATTAGTTTGTTTATGTCATTAGATTTAATTAAAAATGAGAAGACTTTTTGTTTAACAACTTATTTACATAAGAACATTATATTGCATTATCAATAAAATACTTAAACAACTATACTTGGTTAAGGAAAAAAACTTAAGATAGAGATATGTTAGTCCATCTTAGTAAGGATGCGAGTTGAGACAAGACGACTCTTTCAATATAATTGTTAATTAAATATCTTTAAATATATTTTCATTATAAAAAATAGCTCATATATTTAGCAGTTATCAGTATCTTTTAGATATTTTAATCTTTTTTTTTATATTTATAAGTCATAAATAATAAAAATATCAATTCTTATCACTTGAGCAAAAAATAACTGCTAAATAAATATTTTTAAACATATTTTCAATATATTTTTATTTAAAGATATTTTTAAATATATTTTCAATAAATATTTTTAAAGATATTTTCAATATAATAGTTACTACTCTTTGAAATTTATATCTATTGTATAAAATAGATGTATCAATTATTTTTTTATTGTGTTTTTTAGTTTATTTTAGTACTACTAACTAATTTTCTTATTTTTTTTAATTAATGAACATAACAAAATAAATATCAACCGCACATAAATTTAACTACAAAAGTATATACAAAGTAACTAAAAAATTATACTCTAATTTTATCCAATTTTTTATTTTTTTATCGGTATATTTTTTCTTTAAAAAATAAAAAAATAAAATTTAATTTAATAAATAAGTAATTTTAAAACCAATTAAAAAAATTTATAATATAATATATATTTTTTATAATATTTTAAATTAAAAAAAATAAAAAAAGTGAGAAAGTCTCAAATAATATGTATTGGGAATTAAATTAGAAAGTAATCTAAATTGAAAAAAAAGTAAGAAAGAAGATATATTTAGGGGGAAAAAAATCTCATAAATACAGTGGAGAAATTAGGGTTGTGTATTTCTTCATAAATTAATTGTGAATTAAATTGATTAAAAGGTACATGGACTTCTGGTGAAAAAAAGGTACATGGACTTAAGATCATTAAACTGCCACAATTTAAATGTCTGAAATTAAAACATGTGATTAATAATGCATTACACAGGAAGCGTTGAATCACTTTCATTTGCGTAAAACTCACTACTAATAAATAAATAATAAATGAAAATGGATAAATAAATAAAATATTTTGAATCACCAATTTGTCCCAACTTAGATATCTCAACTTAAAAAAAATGAAGTTAATAAAGTAAATTGATAAATTAATTATAAAAATGATTAGATAAAAAAGTTTGAGATTATTATGCGATTAGAAGTCAAGTGTTCCAATGTATAAAACATAAGATAAGATTACCGGACGTTACATCTAAATCAATTCTTTTAATATAAAATCCTAAATGCTTAAATAAATATTATGATAAAGTAAATTCAAGATCGGCAATTAATTATTTATTTCTAAAAGAATAATCGAATGAGGCAGTGAAAAATTTATTAAACAAAGCATTAGTTCAAGCCATGCACATGAACAATTAAATGCATTATTATTAATTTTCATTGTATTATTTTTATATTTTTGTATTTTAATTTTTGTTATTGTTGTCTTATTATCTCAAAATTAGGCCCGCATTTATACCTTGTCAATTAACCCAGTCCAACCGCAAATTAGTTGATATTCATATTGGAATCTCAATTATACTAACCCAAAAAAGTATTTTTTTTTTAAATCTAGATATTAAATCAAGGCTGTTGATTCCTGTTACCTTCAAGTTACTTCCTGTATCCTTTTGAAATGGTTTTTTTTTTACCTTCTGAATTGGTCATTTCCAAAGTTAAAAATGGGGTGTATTCCGAAATGTAATTTGGAGGTGCAGGAAGCAATAGCCTTGCCTCGAATAAGTGTAACAGATTAAACCCAAACTTTTTGGCCCAACTCTGAAATGGTGGAGACAGCCTTCGGACTCCATTTTATCTTGTGGTCAGTTCAGTTTTCTTATTCTTTTTTGAATTTTTTCCCAAGTCTTGGACACTAGTCTTTACAGAAACTTTTCCCTTTGACTTTCACATAATTTATTTGTTTTTTTGTCTTGAACTTTTTTGGATTCTTTTTGTCATTGCCTTTGTTTTTATCAAAACTCTCTTGCACTTGAAACTTTAGTGGCAAAATGTCATGTTCAATAAAGCGAATTGTGTGTTGGAAAGATGGTCACGAGTTTGTTGTTAGTGAGAAAAAAAAATCTGACAAAAGACACGTGAACTTTGAAAAGATGCAAAGACTCAAGAATAACACAACAAATCAAATCAAGGTAAAAAACGTAGCTCAAGATCTTTTATTCCTTCGCTCCTAGATCACAATTTTTGCAACACTTATCTCACACTCACAAATTGAATCAATGTTCGAATACGCTGATATAACTAGTCCCAATTGCTTGGCTACTAATCCTTTAATTACCAAAGAAGAACCTCAAGACTTGTTGATCGTCAAGGTATGCAAACATGATAAGAAAAAAATGATAAGAGGAAAATAAACTTCAATGTAATTCAATATTTGGTACATCAAATAATATTATTATGTTATCCTATTTTGTATTTGCACATATAAGATTATGACATGATAAGATATAATTTGTGTTCAAATCACAAAGTTACTCTTTAAATATAATTTTGTAAATAGTAATTTTTAATTTAATTTTTACAAATTATAAGAAATTAGGAAAAGAGTTAAATGAGATTTTAGTTTTAACACTTTTTTACTTTTAATCTTTGTAAGTTTTTTTTTAGTTTTAGTTTGTAACATTTTTAAAAGGTTTTAATTTAAATCTTTGTCATCATTTATTGTAAAAAAAAAATAATATCATCATTTATCACGTCAACAAAAGATGACATCACATGTCATGTAAATATCAAAAACTAAAAAAGAATTTAAGATAATTAATTTTATGGGAACAAAAATTGAAAAAAAAACTTACAAAAAAGAACAAAAATACATAAAATATGAAGTTTCAATTGACACAAATTAAAATTCATTATGAACACAATCACACCCTTCTACGTACAATTCTATTTAATCCTATGACATTATGTACCCTTGAGCATAATGAAGCTCCTTTAAAGAGAACTATATAATCAAACGTACCTTTGGGTGTCCGTTTGGAACACCTTAAACATGAGTTAGCAAAAATAATCCCTTTTCTAATTAACTTTGAGACTCAACGTACGTTTAGAGGATGACAAAATTGTTTTTAAAAAATGTTTCCAAACATAGGCCAAGTCTTTAAGAAAAGGACTTTCGTGATTTTCTTATAAGCAACATTTGCAAAGATTGATGGGGTGAAAGTTCTTCTAATGAGTGGTAGCTCAAACATGGAAATAAGAACAAAGGGGGGTCTCCATGAGTTTGACATCAAAACAAGCTATTAATCTTCCAAAGAATGCATCATGAACGAGTTAAAAAATTGTTAGAGTAATTAAGAAAAAAAGAAAAGAAAAATCATGAATTTAATCTCTTTTTCTAATAAAAATTAATAAATTAATAATTAATATTTATTAATAAAAAAACATCTTTCAAAGAATGCATCATAACCGAGGGCAAACGCACCAGTTTGGTGTCTTTTTAAAAACTATTTATCAAAAGGAGGCTATTTTGAAACTATTTATCGAGGGGGGGGGGGTCTGTTTTTATTTGTATTGCCTCAAAGGCAGGGGCGCAACTCAACTGGGGACTGACAAGTGGCATAAATTTGTTGTGCTAAAAACTTTGTGCAATGAGTTGCTACACATGCAGTGACGCAACCACTTTTAGACAGGCTTGACTACTTTGGGCAGCGCGTGACCAGCTAAAAAGGTGTTGTGGCATGTCAGTTGGAGCGACCCTTTGCTTAAATTAGCTAAGTACAACGTATTGCGTCATTACTACCGGTGCAATACATGCCTATATAAACGATACACACTTTCTGCTACATTTGTGCATCTCTCCAATTTTCTTTCTTTGGTACAATTCCACATCTCTCCCATTTTCTTTCTCTCTATATTACAACTTTGTTGATCTTTCTTTTGTAGGGTGAAAATCGGTAATATATTTATTAATTTGTATTATTTTTTTTATGTTATTATAGTTAATGAAAATTATTGATGACATTATTGATTTATTTTGTAGGTTTTATTATAAAAATGAGTTCTTCGATTATTGTTTTGATTTATTTGAATGGAAGAATATTTTAAAGTGACGATGGCATCAGATTTGAAGGCCCTAAGAAGGCTATTCAAATTAAACGTGGTGTAACTTTTGATGGGTTAAAAAAAAGAATTCGTGATAAGGTAAAATTAGATAAAAATGAAAGTATATCTACTATGATTTGTCGATTTTTAGTTGCAGGTAAATATATTGCATTGCAAATTTATGACGATGAAGATGTTGAAACACTGATTGAAAGTTTTCAACAACAACAAGAAATGTGTGCCATTGAATTGTGCGTTGAAGTAGATGTTGCCGGTGCTTCTACGTTGAATGTGGCAAATTCACTATTATCATGTGGGAATAATATAGCTGGCAATGAATCAAAAGTTCAAAGATTTACAATAAATTTAGATGATGATTCTGACGATGATGATTACATGATATCTAATTCATATGTTAAGGACTCGTTGGATGAGAAGGAAGATATCGATGATATATCTGACACAAATGAAGAAGGTATATTTAATTAAATAATATTGTAATCTTATAATATTTTAATCTTATATTTAATTCATAAATACTTTTGAGAAAAAACCGTATATTAAGATTTATTTGCAGGTGGAAGTGGAACTGCATTTTGGGAATCTGCTTCTTATTATAGTAACATTAATTGGAGTCATCCGGATGAAGAAGACATTCGTGGTTTCGATATGGGATCAACCTTCAATATTGGCCAAGAATTATTTGTTGGCATGAAATTTGAAAGCAAAAATGCAGTAAAAAATGCACTCCAACAGTATGTTATGAAGGTGCACCAAACTTTTAAAGTTGTTGAATCAAAATCACAAAAATATGTTGTTTGCTGCACAAATCGAAATTATGACATCCCATGCCCTTTTTATATGAGGGCAATTGTACCAAATAATTTTAAAAATAAATAGCAACTAATTAACTATTTGGACCATTTGATGTTGTATAAATCTTGAAACGGATAATTTATTGACATAAAACTCTTACCTACATACAAATGTTATTTCTTTAGGTTTGTTACTTTAGAAGCTAAGGTTGAAATAATACAAAACTTTTTTCATCAAATCCCGAGACTAGAACTCTTTTCTTACCTCAGTGACTTGTTCATGAAATCTACAAATTTCACGTGGTTCACATACCATATTGAACACTGTCCACTACTCTCTTTTTATCACTTTTTTTCTTCGCATTTTCTATTTATCTTTCTCTTTTATTGTATTTTATTTTATAAAAACTATAGAGACACAAATGTAATTTTCCCTAGCCTCTCTAGAAATGAAATAAAATTAAAAAAAAAAACTAAAAACGTGTTATGGGGAATCATGCATGTCACAAGGTAAAATTATATTTAACTTTTAATTTTATAACGTTAGTATTATATCTAACAATAAAAAAATTGAAAATAATATCACCTATTTTAATATATGTAATTGTGATTAGTAATAATAAAAAATATGAACTAAAATTATTATGAAAGACATATCAAACTACAAGAGAGAGAGCAAGTTTGGGATGAAAGGGAGTAAAAATTACTTACCGGAAAGAAGGAAGAAGGAAGCTGCTGAAGAGTGTCTGTCGTAAGTGAAGAAGTGAGCAAATGACATGCATTTCCACTTTATAAATGAGGAATGAGTATTGCTACATGAGGTTTGGCGCAACACACCTCACATGCAACTAGCTTCCTGTGCATCCTGTGCAGCACCTGCGTCCCTACCCTGCACCTATGCTGATTAAAAGTGATTGCGCCACTGCATGTGTAGCAACTCATTGCGCAAAGTTTTTGGCACAACAAATTCATGCCACGTGTCAGCTTCCGGTTGAGTTGCACCCCTATTTGGCGCAATACAAATAAAAATAGACCCCCTCGATAAATAGTTTCAAAACAACCCCTTTTAGTAAATAGTTTTTAAAATGACACCGAACTATGCTTTTGCCCATAACCGAGTCTCGAAAAATCATTTTCAATCACATCCCAATACTACTTGAAAAGGAGTGATTAGTTAGAACCCATCAGGTCCCAAGGCCTTGAATGATGGCCTGCCTAACACCCTTTTTAAGTACAACTACAGTTAAAGTATTTCAACCAACTTTACCAAGTTCAAGCAAAGAGTCCTGTTTCCTGCACATCCATTGAATTCTGAAAAGCCAAATTCAAAATATAAAATTTTATCCTCAAGCAAACAATGGATGTTTATATATCTTGACTCTAGTAGAATCCTAATAGCATGAGAGTAAGGGTCCATATATAATTGTAACAGAAAATGGTTTACGGTGCGAATTTAGCATGCATCTAGAGATGTCACTTGAGTGTTCTTGCGCTTAATTGATTTGGTTCTTATAGGAAAAAGGAAAAATTGAAAGGTCATGAGTTCAAGTTTTTTTCACTAATAATTAATATTTGTCAATAAAAGAAAAGTAAATAATACAACAAATTCCATAATCGCTTATCCGGGGATAACATGTTCGAAATATTGGTCTAAGCTCTTAGCATATCGGCAACCTTTTTTTTTTTTCATAGCATGCACCTCAATGAAACATTCTAGCAAATTATAGTGAAATCTCTCTAGTATAAAAAATAACTCATATTGCTTTGTTGCTTGAGTTTACTTGAGTTTCTGTTCTAAACTCAACTCCGTGGTTTCCTTTGCTAGCCATGCAAATTCCTTGTACAACAAAACCAACATTACCCTCCGGATTCATTTTTGTCGCTTTTCATCTTTGGCCACAAGCTGAAATTAAAGTGGATTTTTGAAATGTACTTCAGTTCATTATTTTGTGGTCTCTAAAACCTAGCACCTAATGAACGTCTTTTATGATTGGCAGTTGTTTGTTTGAGTGCTTCACGAGGGAAACCTTCAAATCTCTCGTAGCCTTTTTTGGGCCCCCATCATTGATCTTCTGTATACTCACGTGAGACTTATTAGGTTAGCCAACTATTATAATTTTTTTTTCTAGAATACATATATATTTTATTAAAGGTAATCATATTTGAGTGAAGTAAAATTGTTTTGAAAATAAAATTATTCTTTTGAATATATAATATAATTATATATCTATAACTTAAACCTGAGATATTTAATTAATTTAAAATAATCTGCATTTACTTTATTAATTTTCTTATTAGGTGATGTCTGCATTTACTTTTTATGTCATCTGCTTAGCTAGATTTTCAGGGGTCCTGTAGCAATGGTCCACATGAATCATATGATTCAAAGGAGTTGTCATGTCACTCTTCGGTTTTCACCCATTGCATGTCCTTCAGAATTCAATTCTAATGCCAAATTTATTTGAATTTTGAGCTCCCTTTAATCCTGAACTTAAGCCACATTATATTATAGTCCATCCATCACTATTTGTTTCCTTATGCAGTGTGCTATTATCTTAGGATAGGTTTGCATCTCTCTCTCTGAGTGATTCTCTGACATCTCTCCCTCGCTCTTTTCTTGAGCATAATTGACCTCATTCATGTTGTTTTCCTATTGGCATTGCTACTTTTGTTTGTCATCTAATCTTAAGAAAATATTGTATAGTCCAGAACCTAATCTTAAGTCTGTTTATTATGTTAAATAAAATTAATTAAAAATTTAGTTGAAAGGTGAAAGTTGGTAATCAGAAATTAAAAAATTAGTTTATTAAATTTAAGTATTTAGTAAAATTAACTGAAAAATGTAAAATGATAAAAAAATAATAAAATTATAATTTATTTAAAAAAAGATAATATGAAAATTGGATAAATGTATTGAAAATAAAAATAAAAAATATAAAAAAATTAGCAATTAGAAGTTAAAAGTGTTTTAAAAAGTGTAACTTGAAGTAGCTTTTTAAAAAATATTAGAAGTTACTAAAAAAATTATTTACCTAATAATTAATCAAAATTTTCAATTAGTAAAAAATTAAAAACTAACTGAAAAAAATATTAGAAGTTACTAAAAAAAACTTATTTACCTAATAATTAATCATGGTCAAAATTTCACATAAAGATATAGTTAAGTTTTTCAATTTATAAAAAATAGTAAAAAAATCCAATTGGTTTCGTGTAACGAAAAAATTAACCAAGATTATAAACATATAAAGTTCTGCGTTATACAATAATTTCTCCTAATTTTGATTCAGCGTCTTAGTAGAATTCATGTAGCATCTCTATGAGGCACAAACAATGTGGACACCATCATATATACTGCAAGCAACAGGTTGTGTGAGATCAGTTTGGTTTTAAAAACTATGAAAGTGAAACCATGGGATTTATGTATATACAAACCAAAAATTTATGAGGGAAGGAAGGATCATATTAAAGCTAACCTATATCGGGCACCACTCAACCAAGGAAGGACCACCACCATTTGCTAGCTCATCAAAATCAGTCTCAATCCTTCCTTCCTTAGATATCACGAGCACAACAAAATGCATTATGTTACATAATCTTTCGATTTTCTATTTTTTTTTATAAAGGGTGTATAAAAAAATATTGGATTTATAAAACAAAATTTATGTATTTTCTTAAAAAAAATATTTAGAAATATACTTTTGATAGTTTAAAGTTTTTGGTATAATTTACAAATGAAATTTTCATAAACTAAAAGACGGCTAGTAATAAGAAATATTAGAATAATTATATATATATATATATATATATATATATATATATATATCCATAAATTATAATAACTATCTCTTTTATGTTAGAATAATAATATCCAATGGTTGTTCTAATTATTCTCAACTTTATTAACATTTTTAAATTGGTTAATATAAAGTATATTTTATCGAAAATAATAATTGAAAGTACTAATTTTATGAATATGTAGTTAAATTTAAAATAAACAATGATATTTATTTTAATTAATAACTAAGGATGCATATATATATATATATATATATATATATATATATATATATATTAAGAAACAAATTATTATGTTTATAAAAAGTATAATTTATATTTTAATTATTAAAATATTTTATGGATAATATGAATTAATATATAGATATTTATTTAATTTTATAGCAATATTTTAAAATAAAATAATAGATAAATTTTCATACTAATTATTCATTATGTATTATAGATATAAAAATCTATAGAGTATGCAGTAATAATATAATTACTATTTTTAATAATATTGTATTCTTTAATTTAATAAAAATAGGAACATATGAGAAACAACATGAAATAATATTAAAAAAGGGTAACGCATATCAATAATTTTTGTAGATAAATTATATTTATATCAATTAAATTATAAAATATAAAATTTTGATCATATAAGAATCTTTTATAAATAAATTTTATTGATAAAGCAATTATAGATTAATAACTTTAAAATATAACAAGTAAATAAAAATTAAATTATAATAATAGTAATTATAAGCAAATCTCATAATATTGATAAATAATATTTAATTTAAGTCACAATAAGACTAACTAATTCAAAACTTCAACAATATCACATAATTAAAACTAATATTTTCAAAATTATTCAAATATTATTTAAAAATAAAATTTTAAGTTTTGCATTACAAACATTTAAAAAATATTAATCATCAAAACAAAAAATTCCTATTCATCAAAGTTGCAATTAAGCCTATATAATAATATAGATGAGAGCAATTCAAAATTGACAAAAGGGATATGGACTATTGGTGTAAAAAAAATAAATTATCCAATTATCCAATCAGAACATGTATGATAAATTTGTTAAATTTTAAAATAATTATCTTAATAATATTTTGTGATTGAATGATGGAGTAAGACTAATCGATAGACATTAAATTCTTTAAAATTTAACATAAATTATTATTTATATTAATTTGTGATTGAATAATAATATAATTTTTTTCTTTCAAAAAACATATAATAATAATAATAATAATAATAATAATAATTTATATATCAATATATGAAGGAGATATAACTTTCTACAAAGGAGATATAACTTTTTGTGATTTTTTTTGTCTCCACAATTTTTAAACCATTTTATTCTTATTCTTAACAATATTAGAGTAATAATAATAATTAATCCTATTTCTTAAATTTTAAAATTTTCTTTTAACTTCGATTAACTTCTCACTACTTTTATATTATTAATTTTTTATTCTATCACTTTTTTTATTGATTGTATTTAATTTTTATTTTTTTATTATTTAAAAAATTTAGAGAAATATGGACTCCCCTAATAATAATAATGGTGGTGACAGTGATGCCTTCTCAATGCCTAACATTAACATGGACCAAAATGATTAACATTCAGGTAAAGACTCGAAAATGATTAAGAAAGAAGTGAGAATACGAAAGAAGGGGTTTTATTGCCAAATGAAGAAGGCTCACGAGACACGCATGGGGTCAGCCACATGCTATCCCTCCT
The DNA here is from genome assembly GCF_004193775.1 of Glycine soja. Lineage (NCBI taxonomy): Eukaryota > Viridiplantae > Streptophyta > Magnoliopsida > Fabales > Fabaceae > Glycine > Glycine soja. Next base: position 12,107,003 of record NC_041003.1, on the reverse strand, counting down.
CCTCCTCCTTCTCTCTCCGGTGGTGGTGACTCGCCGGAAAACACCCACTGCCACCTCTAACGCCGCCGCCGGCGAACACCCTTCTCAAAATCTCACCCGACCCAATTCACCTTTCTCCTCTCTCTTCTCAATTCCCCATCTGGGTATCCCTGTTTCCCTCAAAGTTCTCTTCTTTTTCGTGATTCAGAAGTGCTCAGTGATACCCTTTTCTTAGAACAATGAGAGCGGGGAAAGGGAGTCAGGAAGAGGATGAGTACGAGGAAGAAGAGTTTGGTTCTTCCAAGAAACAGGGCACTTCCTCTGCCCCTAACACCAATAAAGGTACCTTCTTAATTTTCATTGAAAAAAAAACCATGTTTGTGTGATTATATTTCATTCCTACGTTATTGTTAGATCCAATTATAGGGTGTTGCTTTGTATTGTTCGAGGTTGTCTGAGTGCTTCCTGGTTTTTTTTTTTTTTTTAATGTTATAAATTGTTTTTTAAATCTACTGATGTGTGCGTTCTTTTTTATATATAAAAAAAACCACTTTTTTTTTTAGATATCTTGAATTTGGTGAATTTGATTATGGGGGGAAGGCTTTTGTTAAGCGTTGAAATGTGGGGTTGGATTCATTAGCGATCTAAAGTTGATGTTTGAATGAATTTAGAGTTCTTGTTGTTATAGCAGATGGAAAAGCCATCGATAAGGCTAGTGCGATAAGATCGAAACATTCTGTGACTGAGCAGCGGAGAAGGAGCAAGATAAATGAGAGGTATGGCATATGAGCAACTCTTATTGATAAGACTAGTGCTGTAGTGCATTGAGTGTACTAGTGTAAGTTTCTTGAAAGTAAACTGAGAAATTAAGTCTAGCTTATTATTGGTTCTGGATGGTTTGAAATTGAAATAATTTGGTGGTTCTCTTTAGTACAATTATTTAATGGATGGTGAGTGTAAAGGTGGATAGATTCGTCGGCAGTTTTACCTTGCTGTGGATCTTTTCACTTCATTGCTTCAATTTTATCTTTGTTTTAACTCCTGCTGCAGAATTGGTTGTAAGCAATATTCATGTTAATGATTACTTAAAATTTGTTGTAAAGAATGTTAAAATCTTGAAAGTCAATTTCTTGTAAGGCTCTTCTATTATCTTTTATCCTTTTTAGATAAAAAAAAACCTTTTGATATTGAAGTCTGAAGTATTAAATGCCACATGATAAGTTTATAATGGATTTATGAGGTCCTATATATTTTTTAATTAATTTAGAGAGCTTGAAATTTTAGTGCATTCAGTTGGAGTTTTGATGATTGGTAACCCTTTCTCCAGATTCCAGATATTGAGGGATCTCATACCTCATAGTGATCAAAAGAGGGACACGGCATCATTTTTATTAGAGGTACATTTTGTAAAGTGAGAAATAATTATATTTTTCTTGTTTAAATTGATTGAGAATATATCTAACAACCTGTCAATCTGTCATGTTTCTTTGCAGGTGATAGAGTATGTTCAGTACTTACAGGAGAAGGTACAAAAGTATGAAGGTTCATATCAAGGTTGGGGTCAAGAACCCTCGAAGTTGATGCCATGGGTAAATTAGAAAAACCATAATGTTTTTAGGATCTTTTGCTTTAACTGTATGCAAATCCCTTATTCTATAATACTGGTTTTCCAAAAACAATATCAAAATGCTTTGTTTAGCATACAAAAATTCTGACATGAAGTTAGGCAAAGCCATTATTGCAAAATGTAAATACGTTGACATGTGAGCACCTGGATGAAATGAAAATTATCAGAGATAGGCATTTGTGATTGGATAGGCCCAAACCCAAAATTCTAAGAATAGTGTTTTATCATAGAGGAGTGCTACAACACACTCTCTAACACAGATTTTATATTAGTTAAAAACTACAAAATAAAGAGAGGGACTCATTACAAGAAGTGAGACATTAAAAAAATTGTGATTTCCAACAAATTTCAACCAATGGTAGAGTGTGTTCACAAGAATGGATTAGAAAGTGTGTTGCTAGATTTTTTCTTTATCCCAAAAAGGTTCCTATGTTGTCAGCCAATTTGTTTAACTCTGTTGCTTTTGGTTGAACTTATCAACATTAGTACTTAACTGATAATATAGAGTAATATGTATTGTATGATGATCAACATATTTCATTGGTTAAATTTTTTATCATATTAGCTTGCTTACTCACTGTAATAATACAGAGAAATAGTCATTGGCGTGTCCAGAGCTTTGCCGGTCAACCCACGGCTGTAAAGAATGGTTTGGGTCCAGTATCACCTTTTCCTGGAAAGTTTGATGAAAGCAATGTTAGTATCTCTCCAACTATGCTTAATGGCTCCCAGAATACAATAGATCCTGATCAGAGCAGGGATATTGTCAACAAAACGGCTGAGAGGCAACCTGATTTAGTAAGCAAGGGAATACCTCTTCCCCTTGCTATGCATGCAAACATGTCTGTTCCTGTCAGAAGTGATGGCGTACTTGCACATCCTCTTCAGGGAACTGTTTCTAATGCACAATCAACTGAATGCCCAACAACTAGTGAACCACAGAATCAACAGGATGAACTCTCGGTTGAAGGAGGGACAATTAGCATCTCAAGTGCATACTCCCAAGGGTGGGTAATTGCTTAAAGTTTATTGTTGTTGTTATTTTTTATTTCTGAAAGATTGTATGGCTTTGTTTGATATGGATGTTTGATAATTGATACACTCTTTTTATTTATTTATTTAGTTTTTTAAAGAACTTTCTTCTTGTTATGGTTTTATAAATCTAATGATGCCTGTTTTTTCTTTTAAATTTGTCCGTTTTAAAAAATCTAATATTAGATTTTCACAAAGATTTCAATAATGTTGTGATGTTTGACAATTGTAAGGCAACATGTATGTTGATTTATGTTCCCTGTTTGTTACATAACTTACATTTCCTTCATTCTCTTGTATACGTTCATATGGAGAAGAGAACTCAAGTTGGTGCTTTCTTCCTTGTTGTTGAGGGGAGTGAGAGATTACCAAATTGATGGGTATTTACTTTTTTTTTTGAAAAAAAAATAGAAAAGGGAAAAAGGTAACATTTCAAGACCACTATTAGCTCCTTAGGAATTAGCTAAATAGCATTTGTTCCCCCAATTCTTATGCTACCTGATGGGTGTTGAATTAGGTTCTTGGTCAGTGTATTGTGTAGATTATGGATCACTAATTCATGGCATGCATCAACAAAATGTTGGACAGCTGGGGATCACATTACTCCTTTATTTACTGTCTTAAAAGTGTGAAATATGGTTGACATTCTGAAACAATCTGTTATTCAATTTATAAGAATTCAAATAAGTTGGCATTTGCCTAAATTGATGGTCATTGTTGCCGTGATGTTGCTTGTTTTGTTTTAAAGGTTTCTAATGGTCTTGAGTAAATGAGTGTAAGCTGGTTTCAGAATGTTATTACTCCTATTGACACCCAGCAGTACCATTTGGGACCCTCTAGACGCTTCTTCAAATGGTTTTGGATGGATATCTCTATGCTAAATATCAATTAGAATATTGTTCTAGCTTTTTTCTTTTTCTTTTTTTGAAGTCTTCATCTTTAATAACAAGTATTAAACCATTTGATGAACAGGTTGTTGAATAATCTAACTCAAGCGCTACAAAGTGCTGGTTTAGATCTGTCTCAGGCTAGTATATCAGTTCAGATTAATCTTGGGAAACGGGCAAACAAAGGACTGAATTGTGGGACCTCTTCTCTCAAGGTATATATAGTGACTTTTTATTGCAATATGTCTAAGTGCTTGTTTGCATTCCCGTTCTATCCAATGTAATGCCAATCCATCATCCTCCCTCCTACTTTTTTGCATTGGAATGTGAGATTTTTCCGTTCAACACTGCTGGAACAGGTTTCCAAACACACCCTAAGAAGATTTTGATACGCTACCTATATAGAAATGTTATAAACAGAATATCATACTTCGTCCCAGACATTTTAGATGAATTTATGGGATTGATTTGACAAATATTATTGATGTCTGATTTTTATTACCTAGATTTTCAACCATTAGTGTAATTGAATTATGATTTTGATATCATTAATTTGTAATTAGAATTAATTTTAAGACCTTATAAGTTTGACGATCACGTATTGGAAAAAGAATTTGTTATACTATTTCTTTAGACAAAAGTAATCTGAATCTTATTTGTGGCTCAAGGTAGTGGTCAAACTTGCTTCTATATTTGATCTTCCATGGTCATTGTCATGTTTAATCTTAGACTACCATTATAATCCTATGTACTATAGTTATAACTCAAATATAAACTCAGCTATGAAGAGAGTCATTATTCTATCAAGATTGCTGATAGGAGACCTTTAGTTAAAAAGGTCTATGTGAGGAGAATTGGGGGGAAATTATAGAGTGAAATGTAACTAACAAATGAGATGACATTTGTAACTAACTGTACCGCTGTAATAAGTTGGTGGGTGAGAGAATAGAGAGGTATCATTGTTGTAAGTCAGTTTTGGGAGAGTGTTTGGGGACTATTGAACTACCCCATTGTATTGTTCATACTTCTGAATCGCATTGATCCAGAAGGAAGGTCTCAATAAACAGTGTCTTTTCATTCGATTCTTGTTTTCTAATTTCTGGTTGAACCCTATCAATTACCTTCCCATTTTGCTGTGCTCAGGATGTAACAGAGGAGCATTAATGTTAGAGTTTTAATATTTGAAATTAAAAATAGGTGGGTTCTTTGATGATATGCTTCTGAATGATTTATTTGATGAAAGTTTAAGTGAATATGCCAAATTTCAAGTACTTAGTGTGTATGCTGATCCTCTTTTATTTGTGTTATGCAGCATCATGACAACCCTTCTTCAAACAATCAAACAATTGCACATTTTAGAGATGCAGGCAGTGGAGAAGACTCTGATCAAGCACAAAAAAGAATGAAAACATATAAGTGATATATATGTGGCATTTTCATGAGAATCCACTTGCATCCAGATTTCTCACTTATTCTTGGTGCAGCATATAACTTGTGGTTACTGTACATCCTTCCCCATTTGTTTGACTTTTAATGGTTATTTTAAAACTATTTAAACCTTGAACACGATAATTTGTGGAGATATTGAGGCTTCTACTGTAGGGAGCATGTCATCTATTTCGCTTGTATAATACATATTATAATTATAATTATTCAGTATTATTGAGCTTTTGGATGGCAATTTTATGATATATGTATACTTAGTTATTTTGAGGTGTGTTTGGGAAAAATACGTTTTTGTGATATGTTTTTAGAAGCAGGTTTTGGAATTTAATCTTTCTAGCTTATGCAAAAACAAACTATTTTTCTTTGGGGTGTTTTGCTTTTCTTCCCTTGAATTTATGGGATTGATTTGCCATTCGAACTAGTAAATGTGACATCATCGAAATCTTCTAACATAGTGGATGAACTGAGTTGAAGTCATTCCATAGAACAATAGATCCTTCCATGAGTATCCTGCACTAGATAGCTGGGTCTAGTAAGGTATGGAAGATGTCCTACATATTTACCTCGAGTGTTCCAATGAAGAGTATTAAATTGTAGAAAATATTGTTCCTGTGGGTCTAAGTTCTTTTGATAAGGTGTAATAGGCAGAGGCTGTATAAAACAGTTGGAGATTTCGAAAGTAATATTTTTTTTGGTTACATAATTTTTTCTCTCAGATTTCGAAAGTAATATGATAAATGATCTTATTTATGTGATTAAGTGGAGCTAGGATGTTGTCTGTAGAATTTACTAACTTGTGCAACTTAGAATTTACCAAAAAAATCTATAGTTTTTTAAGGCAACAAGTCAAAATCACCCTGTGATTTGAACAAGGAGCTTGTATTAACTCATCAAAGACGTTGTTTGGTATTTGTATACAGTAACATCGTTTGGTATTAGAATACCAAAAAAATGTTACCCACTTCTATTAGCGTAAGCGTAATCTATACTAGCCCTGTAGCACCTGATGCCAACAAGGACCAAATGATAAACTGGTTAAAAAATGTCCTTGACCCAATGAATGAACAATCTTCTGCTGAGGAAGTATATCTTCACATCAAACCAGTAAGATAAAATTGTATCCCTAAAAGCCGAATAGGTCAAGATAATTCTTCATCACCTAGCCACGTAAGTGTTGGCAAAACTTTGACAAGAAATGACCTGAAGTTCTCATCAGCTACTGCATTCCCTGTGATGTTTAACTCTGTCAATGCCAAGTTTCCAAATATCAAGAAAGCTTCCCAAAATTTGGGTGTTGCTAGGTTCACCAGCATTATTGCTGGTGCACCCAGCACTTAAGCGGAAAAGACGCAAATACTCTTGTAATTTAAATTAAAACTTGTACACCCAACATCACTAGCGTTTCTTCTTCCGCGCGTTCCTTCCACTGTGACCTTCTTTCTTCCTTCTTCCTTATTCCTTCTTCCTTCTTCGCGAGTTTGGTTCCGCGCCTCCTCCCTTCCACCGTTCGTCTTCTTGTGAGCGTACTTCTTCGACATTGTCGACGGCATGGTTGTTCTTGTGCGTTTGTCTTCCTTCCGCGATTGCCGTTCGTCCTACGCGTTCGTCTTCTTCTCTTTTGTTGTTGCTCCATTGAGGTAAGCGTTTGCTTTAATTCTTCCATTGTTGGTTTAGTGTAATTACTAGTTTGTAGGCATTTCGTTGATCCGCATAGGGGATTTAGGTCATCCACAGTTGATTTTTGCACAATAGGAATACATGATCTGCAATAGGAAGACATGATCCGTAGTCAGTTTTGCATCCCACTATTCTTGTGGATCAAGTTGATTCGCATGAATGTATTTTAATTTCAAAAAATGAAAATTAGGTTATTATTTATGAAAATGCTATTAAATTGGGATTTAGGGCTAATTTTGAGGCTGCCAGAAGTATGATATTATATAATGTTTGGAGGCTTTTTATTGTATAATGTATGAAAGTATAATCCTTGTTTAAGATATTTTGGTTGGTGTCCTTTTATATTTTGAAGGTTTTAGCGGTTTATAGATTTATTTATATCTTGTATGGTAGAGTGAAAGTATAATGCTTGTTATTAAGTTTTGCTCATAGTTTCTCCAACTTATCCTGTATGATGTTATTAAGTTTAGTGGCTCATATATGGTGCTTGTCATGTGCCTAAAAAAGATTAGAACCACAAGAATAATTAGGTCCTTGAAATAATCAATTACTGCAGCTAACCAAGAAAAATTGGAAAAGTTAAGAATCAGTGACCCTTATATAACACTCCTCCTAAGAGTTAGAATCATAAATGCCATACAACAAAGCTAACAACCAATCCTCCCTTAGTGGAAAATAACAGTTTGATGAATGGATATAGAGAATCAGAATAACATGCGACTAAATGACATGTCTTGGGATAATTTGAAATTGATTTGCATTCCATCAATAGATCTTTAGATTAAGTCACATAGTAGAACATATGACCAGAACATTACAACTTCAGTAAGTGGAGACAAAGATTAATAAAACTAGACATATACAACACTAACAACAATCAAAGCATTTCCCTGTAGGTGGGTTGGTTACATGGATCAAACCACATCAGTGTGCTCTGTAAAAAATTGATTCTTCAAAGGCCATTTAGATATGTAAAAAACGAATCCTTTTAATAGTCTTCAAAGGCACTTAAGAGTTTTCCTCTACATTAATTATTGAGCTATCCCTCATTCGACCAACTCTTCTAACTAGGGCTTTTATTGGTCTGCTCACAAGTCATGACAAAAAAGAGGTATAAAAAAAAAAGACACCTGTTTATATGTCATAGTTGAAGGAGGATCATGATACGGATCTACTAATGCTATTTTATCACCATACTTCTCAGCAAAAGATTTACAAATATCAGGAACATCTTTCCACTCGTTTAAGGCCACACCACCATTACCAGAGAGTAGTGAACTTCGTAGAAAGAGGGAACACCTTCTCGTTTGAGGCCACACCCCCAAAATATTTGCCTTGACACTAAAATTAAAAGAATAAACAAGTAAAGAGCAAGAGCAAAGAGCGAATTAATGATGTTAGCAGTAATTACCTTGAATTACCTAACAAATACTTGGCTATGATTACCCAACAAAGGATGAGCTTGAAGTTGATCCTTCAAAGAGTTTATATCATCCCAACATCAATAATATTGTTTTCAAATACAAAGAGATAACCTCAACTAACAACATAAGACACCCGTTAAAATATGAAATGTGTTCTTAGGAAAGTCAATAGTCAAGATACTGTAATGAACTTCATTACCCATATCCACAAGATATATGTTTATAAAAAAAGAACAAGATTTGCCTGAACATACAGAGAAGTATACATTTAGTGATGGAATTTGTGATAGACATTTGCAGATCATGGTTAAGACTAGAGGATTAGGCTGTGTCTTAGGTAGGATTGTTGTCAGAGGTCTGAGGAGAGGGGATGGTGATGATTCTGATGGTGCTCCCTAGGGGCGAAGGCCGACCGCATCGGCACACAGGCAACAGATATCTGTCACTGTTGCCGACGATATGTCTGCGGTACCTACGGACTCGCCTGCGGACTCTCCTGCGGTACCTGCGGCTGAGCCTCTTATAGCTGGTGATGAGGCGATGATTGATGCTAACGCACAGGACACCAGTGCAGAGGCTGACGCACACGATACCGGTGCAAACAGTGCTGTAGATGAGGCTGAGGGGTTTCTTGGTGGACCCAGGAACCCATCAGTGCTTACGGGCTATGCTGATCATGTTGCAACGAGCGTATGGTCAGGAGAGGTATTTATAGTATTCAATTTAAGTTAGTTAAGTATTTTTTTTTATTGAGTTTTTTTGGTTGCTTTAAACAAATTGTCTATTCCTGTATACTTCATTTCAGGAACGTCCTGAGTTAAAGTTATCGTCCCATGGGAGGAAGGTGCATAAATTAGGCAGGCCTGTTCCTGCAATTGAGGAGCTCGTTGCTGGGACAGGATTAAGTCCCTTGATCGCGTGTTCAGTAGACACCGACAATCGAGGACTTATATCCTCGTTTGTCGAGAGGTGGCACCGGGAGACTTCTAGTTTCCATCTTCCTGTGGGGGAGGTTTCGATCACACTGGACAACGTCGCCTCTCTCCTTCATCTTCCGATCGCTGGCGACCTCCATGCCTTCCAGCCTCAGCACATCGACGAGGTGGTGTTGATGTTGGTTGAGTTACTGATGGTCTCACCAGAGGTAGCCATCGCTGAGACAGGACAGTGTCGTGGATCATACGTACGCCTGTCTTGGCTACGAGATCGGAGCAGATGTCAGACACAGCACTGGACAACTACAGCTCGTGCTTATCTTCTTCACCTTCTGGGTTGCACTCTTTTTGCTAATAAGAGTGCAACCCATGTTCATGTGGTCTTCTTAGACGGCCTACGTGACTTCACTCAGACTAGGAGGTATGCATGGGGAGCTGCTGGCCTCGTCCATATGTACGATCATTTTAATGATGCCAGTATCAGCACCAGTTGGCAGGTTGCTGGTTACATCAAGTTGTTACAGATAATTAACATGTTTTTCATAAGTTAATTACAATAATGTTTTAATGAGGGTATTTTATTTTAGACGTTCATTTGAAATTTGTATGATTTTCATGTAAACTTTGTAGTGTTGGATATACGAGCACTTTCCGTCAGTTGTGGAGTGCAACGCTGATCTTGACTACGACAAGGTGTCACCACGTGCGTGTCGATGGATTACCACAAAGAAGACCGTCAAGAAGATATCTACAGCGATGTACAGGCAGCGTCTGGATCGTCTGAGGATTCCAGATGTTTGTTGGATGCCATATGTGGAGTATCGACCAATCCAGGAGTTTCAGGTGATTTCATGCTATTCTGGTTAGCTCCGCTGGGGGCATGTTGCTGTCAGATACCGACCAGAGGGGGTCATGCGGCAGTTTGGATATGTGAAGGCCATTCCCGCTCCGCTTGTCGATTCATGGGTGTCATTTGATGACATAGATGACAGGTGGATGCATTACTCTGACCATCTTGCGCCAGCAGGTGAGATGTGTGTCGTGCCAGGTCAGTGTGCGCTAGACTACATTGACTAGTTCTTTTGCATTTCTCATGCATTCATGACTGCGACGCAACCATCAGATCCTTCGGCAGATGCACTTGCTGCGCAGCCCAGACATGTCCCTCAAGTCCCGGATGATCCAACCAGGTCTGATGTCGACGAGCCCAAACATGTAGTGGTAAGTGTTACTATATGGTTAGACGTATGAAATGTCATTTACGTCAATTTTTTAATACTAATTTGTTTGTTTTCTATTTAATAGGAGGCTTGCGATGCGATCGCTGAGAGGTTGGAGCGTCACCTCAACCTAGGGATAGTCACGCCAGGCACATCGACACATGAGGTCATCGAAGAATGCCTCAGGATTGCCAGAAGTGTCACCGAAGACCGCATTGCGTACGTGAGGTCTCGATGTAGGCGCCGCATGGATTAGCCATAGTTTCTTTACACATTTCATATTGATATTCGATGTATATACATTTCTTGTACTTGACAACATTTTTGTTTTGTACTGAACATTTTATATATTTAAAGTTATTTTTGTTTATAATATTAGTGTTAACATTTAAGTGTTATTTTTAGATTACTTGATTCCAAATTCATTTGAATTTCGTTGAAATACTATGAATGTTACATTTAACTAAACATTCATTAGACTTAATTTTATAATGGTAACACATAACAAAAAAGACAACCATTAGGATAATATTTTATTTACATAAACAAAAGAGACATAAAATAAAATTAATTATTTTTTCAAATGGATTTTAGTTTGTAAATATTTTTTTGATTGGTCATGACTCAAATAAATAATGCTTCAAATTGTAAAAAAATAGCCTTCAATTTTTAAAAAATTGTCTTCTGCACACTTACGGATCAACTTGATCCGCAAGTGTGCGAGGAACTAGGGGCATTTTTGGCATATTTTAGGAATGCTGGGTGCACCAGCAATACTGCTGGGTGCACCTAGCAACTCCCCAAAATTTTGTGGCACTAAAGCTGCCAGTTAGAATTTCAAAACGGTCCTTGGCAAATTCTTCGGTATGAGCTACAGGAGAAGAAGATAAGTATCTCGTTGTGTCAATTGAGTGAGAGCCTAACTCGTTGTACGAGTTATTCAACACTTTAAGTGACTTGAGCAATCTGAGAGGCCCCAAAGCAGTAAAACTACCAAAATTTATTATGACTCAGATTTAAGCAAGATAGAAGTTGCATGGCATCCAACCCTGTCAAAAGATTCATTGTGAGACATTTTATTTCCATTTTTAGAAACATCAAAAGCTAAACTTGATTGGCCAAGGATTGAACCTAAGCTAGAAATAACTTTTCAGGATTCAATTTCTATGCATAGTAACTTGAATCATGCTTGTTATAGTTGGGTAAATAGATATTGCAAGAAAAAAAAACATTTAAATCAGTAAGGTGAACTTATTAAATTTCATTACACCATTAACATCAGTAGTCTTGCTGAAGCTATTTAGATTCAAAAGGTGGATAACTTATGCATTATTAGCTTAGGAAAGACTTGGGGTTTAGCAAAACATTAATAGAAACAGGAGAGAAGAAGACTAGTGGTTTGCTAAGATAGGCAAAACAACCAGTTGAGAAAATTAAAAAGAAAATAGAAGAGCATAATTTCATTTCATGCAGTCTAATTGAAGTATAAAAAATAAAGGGACATGAATCATGAATCTATGGTATAGGATTAAGCACAATGGCATACTAGAATCCCTGTTGCTGACCTCACTAAAAGGGAATAAAGATAGTTTCTTGTTGTATTTGAAGGGAGAAAAAAGCTAAGTTACAGCTAAGTTATAAGATATGCAAGTTCTACCTTCAATGGGTCGAAGTTCATTGTGGCTAAGGTCTAGCATTTGCACCCACAATAAATTCTGAATGGATCCTATCCGTGACAATGATAGATTTTGTAATCGTAGACAGACATTACCAGAAACTGTTTCTGTTGCATCTTTATAGTAGTGGCAGTATGGTATTAAAGAGTCCCTAGTTGAAGTTATCTGCAGAATCATCAAAACATAATAAGAGAAAAAATATTTTTTTTGGGAAGAAACAGAAAATTTACACTAGTGTAAACTGTAAAGTTACTTGTAAAAATAAACACACACCAGTGTGCCCTAGTAAAAGCTTCCAAAATGTAGTGCAATTTTATAGGAAAACCAGTTGAGTGGGAAAAAAATTATTAAGAAAATTACAAGAAGATTCTTGTATTTTCTAAATGCCTTTTCTTCAGTCAACTGTTTTTAATATAAAATTATAAAGTGAAAGTTGGGTTCTGAAGATATTTCCAGTTTCCACTTTTTACCCCACATCACAAATGGGAATCTTAGAAAATCTTTTTCATTCAAACACAAATAAATAAATACATTCCTGGTCATGTTTCCTGTTGTCAAATAGAAAGCAGAACACAGTCATGTGAGAACGGATACAAGAATGAATGGTGCATTTATTCTAGCTGGTTATCATATTCATATGTAATGTATGCTGATTAATATTCACATGAGTAAATTACCCGCTTTAGTGATATCAAACTACACTCATCCTTATAGTATATAGAATGTGTCGGATCCAACTTCATCATATCGGTATAAAGTTGGAGAACTTCTTCAGTATTAGATTTTCTTCCATCATGTTGAGATGATAACATATCAAGAGCAGTCAGAAGTCTTGCAAGTGTAAGCCTTCCAATTTTACTACAAAAAGAAAAAGGCACAATATTATCTAGAAATAAAACAAGGGGAACAAAAAAGGGGAATAAAATTTCCAAGGTGTCATTTCAAACTGTTAAGTTATACATTTAACAAATCAACCTTACCAGTCATACTCTGACAATAAGTCCTGAAATTTAGTAATTTCTTGAACAATTTCCTCAGTGCACCAGTTGGAAGTTGGAATATGGTGATTTTGATCTGCAGTAACAATGGAATCTGATTCCTGAAAATGATCAATTTTTTGCAAATTTGTATCCATCCATGTAGTCCTTTTTCCACCCTGTCCTTCAGTCAGTTCAGTATATGAAGTCTGTACAAACACTTTAAAGGAAATTTGGGAAGGATCACCATAGTGATTTCCGTTTGAAGATACTATGCCCTTAGAATGTCCAATGTTGATCTCCACAGAGTAAGTTTTCAACAGTTGAAGTTCCAGATTTGCAAGGTTTAGATATACTACCCAAACCTGAGCAGTATTTGAATTGTTCATTGAAAGTGGTTTCCATACAAGTTCCTCCTTTAGAAGTTCAGATTTAATAGTCACTGTGGATGAGCTTATTCCTTTCACAGCCTGATTGAAATAAAGAATGATTGGAAGTGTTCTGGTGTCTGATAGTGTACCACTCAGCAGAGACAAACCAAAACCATGAAGGCCATTGTCCCCAATTAGAGTTATCTTAGATCCATGATAAGGCCAAGATGAAACAAGTAGAGGAGGATCAGTTCTCACTGTTTGATCAGTAAGTGCAGAAAAAAGAGTCTGACCCTGACAAAAAAAAAAAAAACAGAAATGCCGAACGAAAACCAAAAAGAAAAGAGTTTCCTACTATTCTAACAAGGGATAGTATCTAGTGCATACAGATCCACAAACTCCCCTATAATGTCAAAATCTCTCATACTCAAATGGTAAGAGACTAAGAATCATTGCATCATGTATGATGATCATTTAAGACATGGGAAATGGGCAGGTTTATATTTTGATAGAACATGGCATGTCACCGTATCAAGCACCAAATGGTGCCATTTTTAAAGTACATGCAACATATACTTTCAGTTTGTTTATCTATGTGAGAACCTTGTAGAATGCTTCAAAGTAGCAGTCAATTGATTATTATTGACAATACCAAAACAACATTTGTCAAACATCCAGATGGGTGTAGGCACAAAATCAAACCACCATTTTCGGCAACAACTGATCAAGCATAGATACCAGAAGAGTCTCACATGGAAAACATTTAAATATGTACGGTTGATTGATGGCAATGTTTGTTTCAAGAAAAAAAAATTAAGAATAAAACAAACAAGCAGACAAATCAATCTTGTATACCAATATATGAGCAAGATCGCAATACAACATTATTCATAATATTGAAATTCAATGCTTTTTCAGAGACATGCAAACACAAGTAAAACAACTTAGGGTCAATACACAGGTTCTGAAAACACATACTTATGCAACTAAATGAGTGAAACCATACAGAAAAGGCACACAAACAACAAGCACTGAAATGCCCCTTTGAACGAGTAAATTTGAAGATCTATACCTACCTGCGGTTGTGCCATGCAGAGTAATTACTGAAATTAGCCCCTATCACTTCCTCTGTGTATTTCAACTCAATCCTCATCCGATTGTTTTATCAGTTCAACAACAAACCTGGAAGTTAAATCAATGCAAAACAAGGACACCAACTTTTAGCGAGTGTAGTTTGACATTGTTAACAGAGTTAAACAAAATTATTTTTTAACTGCATTGAAAAATAATTTGAAAAACTGCATTGAAAACGTGTCATTTTTTAACTGTAAAAAACAAACAGGGTCAACAAAAAAAATCTATCAAATTGCATATTTTTTTTCTTCTAAGGTTGAAAAGAGTACATCAAAAGGAAGCAGTATTTAACCATCGGCAATTCCAGGCGTGAAAATTCCGAGGATCTGCCTTCTGAAAACCATTCAGAAGGCGCATTTCGTTGTCCATGGACGAATGCCCCTTGCTAAGTACCCATTTTCTATGATGCCACGCGCCGTAAGACTTGAAATTTTTCCTCAGCGCAATCTCCACCTTGAAAAATAACTAACCAATTGAAAATTATAATAACGATGAGAATGAGAACGCACAAGTTTGAGCTCATCTTGGAAGATAGAGTGGGAATCGGAATCGGAATTATTAGAGAGAAGATGTTGAACGGCGAGCTTTCGGTAATTCCAAGCTGTGTAGCGCTCACATCTAGCGTTTCCTTGCTGTATCTGCAATGCGCAATTCGAATTAACCGAAGGTGAAAAAAAGAGAGAGAGAAAGAAAAAAGTTGAAGGAAGAAAAAGAGGCAACATGTTGTTGTGGTGATTGGCGAGGAACTGAGCTTGGAGTGAACGGAGTTTTTCTGCTTTGGCTGATAAAGCAGCTTCGTCTTCTTGCTTCAATGCTTTGCGAGGCTGACCGTGCATTTTTCGAACGTAAATTCACACTACCTCTGCCAAGTTCACGAGTCAAGAATAATTCGTTGAATCGCTGCCATACAAGTGGCCATAAATAACCTCCTCAAACACACGAATCCAAAACTCTAGCGAGCGAGGAACTGATTGCGACGCTGCTTCTTCAGGCAACTTCATCGATTCCTGCGACGGCGCCGCCGGTTGACAGAGGGTGATTTGAGTTCGACGGCGCGGCGCGGCGCGGCGCTTTGAGAGTATGAGTCTTGCGATTGAGAGTGGGAGAGACCTTTGTGCCTTTGGAAAACGGCATCGTTTTAACCTTTTTAAAAAAAATAAAATAAAAGAGTTAATTTCACTCAAATAAGCTATCAATTATTTTTAGGCTTAATTAAAAAAAATTCTTATTTTTTCCAACTCACCAAATCAGTTTTGCTATTTTTTAATTTATTAGTAGAATATTTTTTTTCCTTCCAAATTTACTATCTGAATCCCAGAGACAAGATATTTTCTAGGTGTTGTTCTATCTCGGCACAGAGATCACACTCGCAGAACCTCTGATCGAATATTCTTCTTCAGAGAACTGAAGTATTTTTGGTGCCATGTCTTTGTCAGATTTCTCCAACGACACCTCCATTTGAACCGCGAAAGCTTCTAAAAGCTAAAAACCAAAAAAATTAAAGCACCAAGTTAAGGAAGTGAACTTAAAACTACCATTGTAAAAATAATCAATGTTTTCCTTTAGTAATTAACGTCCAATTTTTGTTTTGAGAACTCAAATAGTCAATTTAAAAAAAAAAACTCAAATACTGAATTAAAAAATAAAAAGATCAATTTAATAAGTCAGAAAAAATAAAAAGACTATTTTTATCCGTATATTTCACACTCTACGAGAAGACACCTCTAAATACAAAGAGCTGCTGCTCAACTAATATTTTAATAACATGCAAAAGAATTATTTTTTTTAATAGAAGTTCCAAAAGAATTAATCTTCAATTAAACGTGTGATATTACCACTGTTCATCAACTTTTTATTTATTGATCATACTGTTTTTATGAAATTTAATCTTCATATTCATTTTTATTAATGTCAACTATAATTTTGTTTGAGTTCAAAGTAAATAAATAATAATTTTCAATATAGATTTTCAAAATGAATGCAAAAACTTCTCAAATAATGTATAACAATATGTACGTATATACATATTTTTAAATTATATAATTTTATTAATAAATCAAGTACAAATAATACAATAAATCTTATTACCAATTAATTCAAGTAAACAAATAAAATTTTAAGAATATAAACAAAATTAAGAGCTTAAATTGAAGCCTAAGGTGGCTGTCTCATTGGCACCACTCTATATTTAACAATTTTATATTTCTTAATAGATTTTAATCTATAATAACGAGTAGTGTGTTCAAAAATATTTTCCTAGTTCTCTTCTAAACCAAGTATCACTGTCACACTTAAAAAGTATTTTTGTAAGTGTTGTTTCACTTATGGATAGATTGAACTCTTGCTCATATACGACTGAGTATGGTATAGGAATAAAGTGTGGAGTAGTGAGAAGCATATATCTCACTTTCTTACAACATACTAAAATATTATTTCTTACAAAACACTAAATACGTAAAGATATAACAAACAGTTATATAATGATGTTACGTAACTATCGTACCATAGTGTTTGAATTTAATTACACATCTAAGATTACATAGCATGCAATCAATTTAACGAAAATCCAAATGACAAACGTAGTCAGTGTGATTGATCCTTATGTTAATGAATCTTCTTCTGGTTAAATTCCATCAAAAAATAGAGCATAAAGTCTTTAGGTTGTGATGTGAAGTTAAGGTCCATCAACTGGTGACAAGCACTCTTGTGGGTTTGAGTAGAAATAATCCTCTTCCTTGGGTTTTCCAGGCACCACTGATCTTGTACTTGGGTTCCCTACACGGTCTGAATGAGCTACCTTCACTGAAGTGGAGAACTGGTTCCAATTTATGGTCCCATTTTTGTACTGGTCTATGAGTTTCACCAGAATTTTTCTGTTTAAAAGAATTGTCTTCTTGAATCCCAAGTACCTGAAAGCATCTTAAAATTAATTATCTTTAGATGGTCAAGAACATGCTAACCTATTTCATGCCTTTATATGTGATATGCGAGGATGAGCCTGACATATTATTAGAATGAGAACGGTCTCTTTGCATATGCAAGGATAAGGCTACGTGCAATGATCCTCTCCCATGTCTTTGCTTAGGGTGGATTCTCCAGATTCTGAGGTATGTTAGTTTTTTTTTAGTTTTTTTTTTATGTGATATGGATCTAAGTATTCCAATTTACAAGAATGAATTAATAATACTCAATTATATGTCATATGAAGATTAATTGGGACTATACGCCTAATATTTTTTTCCTTCATATGGTTAATGCAACAAAATATGATTTATGCACCTTCTGTGGCCCTCAACCAGTTTTGCCATGTTCCCTTTGTATGAGGGAACAAAGATATCACTTTCTATTGACACGTAATAATCCAATGCTGCCATTTGGTTTGAATGATTCCGGAAAGGATCAAGCTCTGAGGGTTCCAATAATGTCTCCTTCTTAACCTATTGAGATAATTAATAGATAATAAATCAATGTTCCTTTTGTATAAATTGCCAAATATTGTTAATTGGAGTTCTGAAAATGTTGTGTTTACCAACCAGATTTGGGAAGGCTTCTCTGAGACTTGCCATTCTTTTCTCTGGTTTGTATATGTCCCCAGCAGCAATATAAACTTGAATATTACGATCAATGTCCAATGCACGTAGTGTTAGAGCAGTTTCCTCAGGAGTCAGAGGGCAACTACCATCTTTTCTTTTCTTCTCAGAATCTATCTCTTTCTCTTTCCACCATGGATAAGCATATCTAAACAAATTTCAAGAGCAAACAATGATTTTAGTGTACTATATTATGAGAAATGTACTTTTCACAATACTTGTCATATGTGAAAAACCCATGATAATTTCACACTCCTTTTTACCATACTTGCTTTACATCCTTACTTAATGGTTTAGACACGTGCAAAGAAAGTCACTTGAAGTATCTGTAAAGATAGTTGATTGTATGGTTTTTAAATTTTAACGGAGTGAAACCAAGAAAAACATTAAGGAAATTATTAAGAAGATATTTGTTTTGCTGTTGAAAATGCTACAGCGTGTTCCAATATATATCCAATGGATGAACGGAAAAATAAGGGTGAAGATCCTTTTACAAACTTAAATTTAAGCTCTCCCAACGTTTACTGAAACATGAACTAAGTGGGATGTTATGGCAAAAAAAATGATGAGATTTTGGTCTTTTACCAAATTTAATGGTGTTGTGTGATCTATATAATCTATCTTACCTAGTGAGACAAGGCTTCTTTTGTACTTGTGTCAAATGTTTCATATATATGTATATATATATATATATAAAACATACAAGTTGACCCAACAATTCTTATCACATGTGAGAGGGGATGTTAGGCAGTGTCAAAGTGTGCAACGCCAAATGATACTTTTTCTATGTAGAAATACTAGTCACAGAGAAAATGCTCAAGTTCAATTAAAATTTTGTTGGATTAGTGTGCTTTAAATGGTTGATTGTGTGCAAGTGTACAAGTGTGCAAATATCAAACACCAGAATTAGAACTAGAACTGGTTTTCCCGTGTTGAAGAAAATAATGTTGCTTACCTCATTTTTGTTAACTGATCAATCTCTTCCTTGTTGCATCCTTCATTGCAACCAGTGAAAGCTATCATGTCCATTTCATATCTCAGATGAAGTGACAAGAAAGGCCCTCTCTCCTTAAGAATCTTAACAATCTTCTTGGCCAATTGTTCAATTGGAGGAACAAATCTCAAAGCATGGTAGTTCACTCGGCATCTAAGTCTCTGAACTTCCTCAGGAATTCCATTATTTGCAAGTCTTGCATCCGATTTAGTGAAGTGTACTATCCCATATGATTTTATCCGGGGAAGAATCTTTTTTTTTTTAATATTCGAAAATTGAAGTTAGTTTCTATATGATTTGACAAGATATGCACATTAATTATTGTAATTTGTAACTTTATGCTAGAAGGTTACCTACCACATCATAGTAATATGTCATATTTGACCAACTAATGGGTGGCATGGAATAGATGGACTCTGTTTCCACCTTCTTTTGTTGGGGAGGAAACTCTTTCAGGATCCGAACCTCATCTCTCATTGAATTGATGAAATAATCCACATCGAATATATCTTTGAATTGGCTGCCATAATCAGCACACAATTTTTAATGTATCATTTCCTTTTTGCTTCATAACCAAATAGCTAGCTAGCTTGTTCAATGGGTCCTTCCTAATGTATCCATGCCTAAAAAATTTAGTAAAAATAATTAAATTACACTAGCTTTTCTTGAAATTTTGTTAAATTTCTCTCGATTCTCTTTTTTTCTCTCTCCCTATAATAACCCTATTAGTTGGTCGCAAAACATTCTACTAACACAACCTATACACATTGTATCAACCCTATTAATTATTTGAAAAATATTAAGGTATATTCCTTTAAGGAAATTGCTGTAAACCTTAAAAAACAAAGGGTTTTGTACAATTTTTGAAAAACTCCAAAAGATTGTAATTTACTCTAGAGAAAAATAGTGAAAGGGAACAAACTGGCTCCACTCACCTGTGATCATTCCAAAAGGAGGTATTATCCAGCTCAGGAACTATTAGTGTAACATTTAAATATCTTGCAATGGTAACCATGTCACATATCTGCACAAATTGAGAAAATAATAATAATTAGGAATGCTATTAACCATGGAAAGCGAGCAATTGCACGCATAAAAAAATGCAAGTATTGTATCAATGACAAAAGCTTACTCCAGCTCGCATTTGATTCAATCCTCCATTGGAAGAAACTATTAGATACCCATTATTATTCTCGTAAATCCCTGCATGGAAAACATAGGGGATAAGATATTACTTGTTGCTATTCCATTTTGGTTAGTCTTTGGGAGTTATAATCCGTGGAACTTAGCCTGATTTGGAAACCTTGATGTGTGCAAATTCATGCGATGCGTATGGTGGACAAAATGCACAATGATTAAGTGCTAGTTTAGTGCTTGCGTGCAACTACAAGCAAGATTTTAACGTGTGATTCATTTTCAGTTATTCCAAAAAAAAATTTAAGAAAAAAGGTAAATTGTGATTTTATTCCTGGACCAGGGTAGACAGATAAAGGCAAAACCTTATTTGGTGGTTTATGCCTTTTGGGTTATATAGGTAACTGAAAGTAAAATTAATATATCTTTCATTCATATTATCTTTTACTATTTATGAAATTCTTATCAATTAAAAAAAAAAGAAAGAATATAAGTTACCTTCGTATGGTGTAATGGTATAATATTATCTGTTATGAGTTAATTTATAGCAAAGTTTAGAATCACCAGTGCATCACCTAATGGGGCCCGCAACCAAATTAGGCAGCGATTGTGAATCTTATTGGCTACATGGGGTTGCATTATTAGACTAAAATGCAAAAACAACTTTAACCGCAATGTAAAACCTTATTTCTTAGAGTTTAATTGTTACAGTATATACTAGTTTTAAAACTAGTATATACTGTAACAATTAAACTCTAATATATTGTACACTGTTAATTACTTTTGTGTATGATATGTGTTAGTTAAGATAAGATTCAAATTTTTTAAAATATAAGCGCATACAAATTAAATCCTACTTCTCAATAGATAGTGAGACAAAATTAACTTTCATTTCTACAGAAAGTGAAACTCTTCATCAATCGTATCTTGTTGAAAACTTTCATAAAAAAATGTGGACAAAACTTGCTAGCAAACTTCAAAATAAATATGGTATAAAAACTGAAATAATATATTGTATAGTTAGACTAAAATAAATTTTTATTATAAAATATTCATATTTTTGGGTTCAGATTTGGTACCTACTAACTTTTATTAATTAGACCTGTTTTTAATTTCTGTCAGTCAAGACAAATTATTATAGGGTATTATTTTTTAAAAATTAAAAGTTTTAAATGCATGTCACGTAAAAATTTACTAGGATCATAGATATGTGGTAGTTCTCAACTACTTGATAATATTAAAACAAACAAATTTTAAAAGGATCAAAACGAAAATAATATAGAGAAAAAATATATTTAAGCCTATATAATTATTAAAAGATGGCATCTTTAGTAGCAACCCTATTATAGTATTTTTAATTCCTCCCACCAGTACTTCTAAATATGTAAATCGCCAGAAAGATCATCATACTAAAAGAATAAGTTGCCAGAAAGATTAAGATACGTACTTTGAGGTGGTAGAGAGGAGGCAGAAGAACGAGTCTTGAACATGGATGGTGTTACCATGTCACCAAGGCCTTTGAATTGCACTACAATGGTCCAAAGCAGCATAACAAATGCAACTCGAAGTGTCCAAAGCTTCAAAAATGATGATCTCCTACGAGCAAGCATAAGAAATCTGAGTTTGTGATCACCCTTTATGCCATCATTTATCAACCCTTTGAATTTCTCATCCTTGACCCCTCCAATGACCAAATTGATTAGTGTTTCATATCTCATCTTACTATATATGGTTTTTCCTTTTTTTACTTTCCTCTAGCTCTGAATCCTCAATAATAACCTTGTTGTAGATCATTAATTATACAGATGCATGTAATTAACTAGCTATGTACTTTTGTATGCAATATGTAATGTTATAATAACAATAATAAATATAAAAGAGAAAAGTTCTCTTTTTAATGATTTATACTACAATGTAAGTGGCAAAAGGATAACAAGGTTTGGAAATGGGTGTGAAGGAGAAATAAAATAAAGAGAAACTTTTCTTAGGAAAAGAAAGAAAGAAAGAAATTAAAACAGAAGAGTTATGTTGGTGTTGAAGGAGAGGAATCACCAAGATATGGTGAATTTAAGGGGATGGATTTCTTAGAACGAAAAGTTGGAAAAGGCAAGGTTATTTAAACCTGAGATTTAGGGCACACATGGTAAGTACTAAGTATGTTGGTAACTTCATTTTACTTTCATTGACAAATCTAAATGAATTAACGCCTTTATACTTTATTGTCTTTATATTATTCTGTGAAATGCTTATATGGGAAAAAAGATTCAACCCTCTCAAGTACAATCACTCTAGATTTGAATCATATATATTAGTTACCTAACAAATGTAACGAATTTCAAATTAAGGATGTACTCTCACTTTTCTGTAACTTACTCTTTTTTTTACACTAGATAAGTTAAAAAAAAGTGTACATCATATATTAATTGATAATCTGGTTAAGAAAATTTTCTATATTAAATAAGGCTAATCTTTCAATATTATTTTGGCCATGTCATTTATTTTATCAGAAATACAAAAGTTATTATAAAGTATTGTATATGATGAGTGAATATTTTATACAATAACGAGGAAATTGAAATTACAAAATAATCTTTGTCTTACGAATTTACACTATAAGAAAAGTGTTGATTTTTTATGGATTTTGATTGGTTAAATGGACTTTCAACGGGATTTTTAAATACTAAATTACTAAGTGATGAAGGTTTTACTAGGATCATCCTAATAACTATCTATGATTTTAGAATTGACATTACGGATAATTTTTTGTCAGTAATATTTTTCATCAATAAAAAATAAAATCCATCGATAACTATATGAAGAAGAAAAAAGACTTATTAAATGTTGTTAAATACATAAGTAGATTTGAATGATTAATGTTGTTAAGTATAATTTATATATATTAATTTTTTTTATTATCGATTAAAAAGGTTTTTAAGATATATTTAAAAATGAAAATTTAAATATATATTAATATAATATATACAAATTCAGATTTGATACACCTATTTGGTTTTTTGAATATAATAAATATCTTTACTCGAATATTAAAGATTTTTTCTCTTATAAGTTACTTTTTTGAAAAATATTCCAATTTATTGAAGCCTAAGTGTAACACTAATGTATGATTATGACCTAATAAAACTCAAGTGTAACACTTATGTTTTTCATGACCCAATAAGTCCAAATGTAATATTAATGATTGACCAAGACTTAAGAAAATCTAGGTGCAGTATTAATGATTGACCAAAACCCAAAAAGACCTATCCGGAATACTAATAATTGATCAATTCTAAAAAAGGTCCAAGTGTAATATGGGTCAAGGATAACACTAATGATGAACCAAGACCTAGTAAAATTTAAGAGTGTATGATTGAACAAGACTTAATAAGACCTATGTATAATATTGATGATTGACCAAGGTCTAATAAGGCCTATGTGTAGTAATAATGATTAACTTAGGCCCAATAAAACTTAGGTGTAATACAAAAATTAAGCAAGATCCAATCAGAGTCAAATGTAACACTAATGATTATCTAAAGCTCAAATGCAATATTGATGATTGACCAAGACTCCATACATAGTATTAATGATTGACCAAAGTCCAATAAAGCCTATGTGTAGTATTAATGATTGATCAAGGATTCAAGGTTCCAAAAGACTTAAGTGTAATGATGATAATTGGGTAATGAGTCAATGATAACACAAATGATTGATTAAGGCCAAATAAAACCTATTGGCTTGTGGACTTGTGGGCGCAATTGTTTCCAAATAGACTTTATTTTACATATATATATATATATATATATATATATATATATATATAATAAAAAAATTACTCTTATAAATTATATATGTGTAATAAAAAATATTCTTATAAAAAATAGATATTTTTCATTTAGACCAAAAAACCAGGAAATGTGCCACCTGTCAACATTTTACCGCTGGAAACAAAGAAATGGAACATTATTAGTAAGGAAGCAAACATGCATAATAACAAAGTAGGCAAAAATGCTTTAACTTGTAACAACAAAGCCAACAAAATAACGAAGAAAAGAACATTAAATAAAGAAACAATACCATATTAGACATGCATGATCAATGTTACTATCGGAAACAACTGCTTTAACTTGGAACAACAAAACCAACAAAATAACGAAGAAAAAAACATTGAATAGGGAAAGAATGCCTTATTAGGCAGGAAAGATCAATGTTACTACCAAAAACAAAGAAGTATTAGTTAGGAAGAAAACATGCATAACATCAAACAAAATTAAAACCTTGCTTGTTGGATGCTTCTTCCTGGGTGACCTTGCAAATAGAGACAAACATGCATAACAGTAAAGGAAAAAAAAAGCTTGCCTGTTGGATGCTTCTTCTCAATGAGATCGCACAACTACCAAGCTAAAGACAACTGAAGAAGGAAGAGCTAAACGATGATACAAATGAAGAAACGGGGTTTCTCGACGGGACATCTCGATGGAGACCAGAGAAAGCAAGCGTGCTGCAGAGTGCAACCGCCATTACGTCCACACCAACATGACCGAAGACAACTGGAGAGCAATACACGTGGCCTTGGCCACAAAAGAAAACGGGGCAAAAAATTGAAGGTGCAACACGTAGGCTTGGCCATTGAAGAAAACGGGGGAAAAAATTGGAGGGGCAAAATGATAAAAAACCAGGAAAAGTGTCACATGTCAACATTTTAGGTACGGACATAATAGACTTTTCATTGTTACCAAACTCATGTTCATAGAACTCTAGTATTAACAATGAAACTTTTAAACCGAAAGGACAATTAAAAATTAAGTCCTCCATAATATATAAGATGTCATTTCACTTGTGACACCAGAAGCCGGGTTTCTGGCTTCTGCACCAGTCCATGACTTCAAGTGGTCACTGCTAATTACTGGGTAACTCTTGCCGGCAGTACTTGCACTTTCAGACTTCACTCTTAAGAGCTTCAATCTCTGGCGTCAAAATGAACCAGCTTCCACACAGAATTAGTGAACTACAAAGAAGATTCTGCAGAATGTATAACAAATAGGAAGCTTCTGCATAACAAACTTTAAATCATATTTTAACTTCCCAGTTGTTAATTCCTAATTCAACAGAGCTTGCCAACTTGGCACACATTGAATTGCCTTTCTTAGGTATATTGTGCAGCAAATCCAAGTATTTATCAAGGAGAAGCCATGGAAAATATAACAAGAATCAATAAACAATAAACAGTGATGCAATTTAAAACATTCGGAAAATAATTTACTTTGAAAGATCGATACTGGAGTGGAGACTGGAGAGCTCAGCGATATTGCTACATAGATAATAGATGCTCAAACTTTTCTGCGTCTCTGGAGCCTAGGTATTGACAGTGCACTAGGAGGACAGAATTTTTTCCTTGACCCAAATGAAACTCTTCCACAGATATAAAATAACCTTCCAACTGCTGACTTAATAAACTTATTCATTTAAAATTCCAAAAGCTTTCATGAGGAAAGCATACTCATAAGCTGTTTCGTCACATTGAGCATAGTGTCCACCTTCCCCAAAATGCCCTCCTATCATACTTGTTTTCATGATTACAGTCTGAGAACAATGAGGGCAGGTACTATCTCGTACTTTAGCAACCCACTTAGCACCTTCCCAAACTCCAACCCTGAGAATGAATGTCAAATGCTAATAACATCAACATTATTTAAGTGATTAGAAGTTACTAAATTCATAATTAGGATGTAAAGAGTAAGATTGCCTTGAATCATTAACTGCTGCCGTGACCAAAACTGAAGGAAAGCAACTGCTGTGAGGAATGTTGTCATACGGAGAATAACTAAAAATAGAATCAAAATTTGACTGTATTTGAGGATTTCCAAATTCTTCATAATCCAAAATTGTGAGGGGCAGACTGGGATCCAGCAATGTGTTGCATACATCAAGAAATGGTACCTTCAGATGGGACAATTGAAAAAAAAAATTAATAAAATGTGAAAGATTGGTAAAACCCACTCTCAACTATAAATCAATATGAGTGAAATTATTTAATTAAGTAAATATCACACTTTCTCCTTTTAAATTGATGTAAGAAAAGCAAAGCAAAGCAAAGATCATTAGCACACATATACATGGTAGATGAGCACAACAGCAAAAGGCAAAGAAATTGTACTTTATGGACATCTAAATACAAGTTTCACACAAAGAGGGAGAGAGAGAGAAAGAAAAGGTAAACAGATTCAAACAGCTATATAATATATATCCAGGCTCACTAGGCAAATATGTTTTCAGGGTATCAAAAGCTAATTTTGGCCCTCCAAAGATCATTTTACAGGGTAGGTTATTCATTAAAGAAAGATTTGAAAGTAATTCTCCAAACCCCAAAGTTCTGCCTTTCCGGTTTCAACTAACATTGTACAGTATAAGAATATAATATACTACATCTTTATTAAAGGTTTGAAACAGAATCATTTAGTCTTCAAAATTCTGACAAAAAAATTGCAATACATGAATTTCAGCCAAATAGTAGAGACATGGAAATAATTAAAGAGCTTAAATTTTAAATAGCCAAAATCTTTTCACTGCTCACCATCTCGGAAAAGCTCAAAAGCTATCCTTGACATTAATGTAACAATCACAATTATATAATACTTACTTTTAATATGACAGCACGAAAGAGCTGCGGATGCATATTCATAGCTGCACCAACAAGAAGGCAGCCTGCACTCCATCCAATAGCACTAAGCAGATCACTCTGAACATAACCCTCATTAACCAGGTAGTTGCCACAGGATACAAAATCAAATATTGAATTGAGTTTGTTTAATCCACTCCCAGATTTATGCCATGAAGGACCTCCACCACCACCACCTCTGGTGTAACACAGGTTGCCACATACTTTAATTTTAAAATATACATGGAAATTTAAAAAATCATATAATAAAATCATATCCCATTTGTCATGGTCAACAGGGAAATAACATGTAAAACATTCAATTTCATTAATCAAATTGCACGCATATCATAAGAAACAAGCCAGTGTCATATATGAAAGAACAAAAAGCAAACCAACAGAAATATAGAGATAAATGTCAGGAACCCAACCTAACATCAGCGAATGCCACTACCCAACCACGGTCCAGTAAACTAAGGTGATCTGAACACCAGCTCTTATCCAGATCTTCTCCATATGCCCCGTAGCTTACCAAGAGTCCTGGGGATTGACCCTTCTTCCAGGATTCTCTAGAGTACACAATGGTTAGTGGAACCCTTACACCGTCATCGGAAATAACTTCCTCCCTCTGACAACAGTATACATGAGAAAAGTCT
This sequence comes from Glycine soja, assembly GCF_004193775.1. NCBI lineage: Eukaryota > Viridiplantae > Streptophyta > Magnoliopsida > Fabales > Fabaceae > Glycine > Glycine soja. The sequence continues at coordinate 12,079,586 of NC_041003.1, read as the reverse complement.
TTCCATCTTTGTGAATTAAAGTTAGTGGCACACTCTTTGTTATCACCGTGTGCCTCTTGAATTTTACTCTTGTTTTTATTTAGCACAAAAGTTGGGATGCATGACTGACCAACAGAATCACAGTTCACTTCCTCTTGATGCACAATTGAATATGTATGTCTTGACATGTCATAGTCAACAATTACATCCGGCATCTGTGCACTCACCCAAACCCGACAAAAGTAAAGAAGTTTAATATATAAGTTTCAAAGTTAAAACAGCAAGATATAATACTTCAATGATCATAAACATTAAATGATAAATAGACATTTATGAATTTAAAGTACTGTTAATAATTATGTATGCTCACTGAGTAGTTTTGAGATATGCCAATATGCAACAATTGATTCAATAACTGATGACCTAAAATTACAAAATCTGAAGCTAAACTATAGTCACAACTCACAAGTCACAGTATTATTGAATGCATCAAAGGCTCATCTCTCACAATTATAAATAAATAGCCTTTATAGTGTCTCCAAAATATAGATTATAAAGGGTAACGGAAAAACAGGATGTATAGATGTGGAGTTGATCAGTGAAAATTACAACCAAATCTTTCTTTTCAAGTCTTCTAGTTTTGTACATAATTTAATGAAGCAATACAAACAGGATGAATTACATTGAAAAAGGAACTTTGTATATAAATCAAAATCAAAATTTCAGATCATACCTCTAAATGGGCATAGTGAATTATGCAAAGCAACATAATAAACAGACATTCAAATACATATATTGATAAATCAAAAATGTGAATTCTGACAAGTATTCAATGCCACCCTCAAAACACCCACAAAGTTCAATATTAGTAGACTATTAATTATAAAATCTTTACAAAAACATTCATATTTAATGATCAGATGAATTAAGAAAATCATCACTGAATCTACAAATGTGAGTTGCATTCCTAATTATTAGTAGTCATACCACAGGTGATGAAAGCACCACACGGTAAACCATGTTGAGAAAGTCGTGATTTGAACCAGGACTGACACTGCATGTATTTGATGGCAGAGGAAAGTACCATGGTTTCAGGTCTTGAATATATACTTGATGCTACAAAGAAATTCAAGGTCAAACATATGCTAATGCACAGGTTTTAAATTTGAAATTTGGAATAAAATAGTTTAGTTATGAATGAAGCTTTATATCAAAAACAACCACTGATACATTCTAGGGGTCAATTGCAAACTACCAGCTGCAGGAAATGTCTAAAAGGTTCACAATCTCTGTAAAAAGATCCCATCCAACAAAGTTCATCTACCACTTTGGAGTTGAACATTCATATTCACATAATGTTACGGGCTCTTCAGGAAATGGGAAAATAAGAGGCACTGAAATCCACTATTGAGTATTGACATGTTCATGGTACAGTAGTGTATGTCATTGCAACAAAATACTTTAATATCTAATGACTCGACTTGTAAAACAAGTATAGACACAGCAAAACAGCAATATAGATTCTGTTTTTATGGCCATTTCAATTATACTCTTCTAAGCATATCTATATCTTCATCAAATTACTAAATGAGAATAGTATTGGATGAACATCATACGCCCTGGAAGGAATGTGTCCACAAAGGAATAACGAAAGGAAATGCAGTGACAAACTCTTTTGTGTTATCGTATTGGAGTATCCTTTGTCTTTTCTGTAGTTCACAGGGCATATTCATCAGGATCAAATGGCTTACATGCTGCAGAGGCAAACTAGAAGAATATATGGTGATGTAAACCTTTCAATTCAGTGGTAAACAACAAATGTTGGTAAAATTGCAATTCATATACCTTGAAATCAATTTGCATAGGTAAGTTCAATGAGCATAGCAGAGGAAGACCTTTCTTAGTGAAGAAAAGAACCAGATATCCATTAAAAATGTCCATATCACATAGGCTTGTATCTTTATCAGGAAGGATGATACTCTGAAGTTGAAACATAAGCATAACAGAGAAGTTAGAGACACAATAGTATTTTCACACGCACACACAGATAATAGAGAACTCAAAATCAAGATGTATGAAACTGATCACAAAACCTGAAATTTAGCTGACTCTACATCCTCAATTCGGGATCTAACCAGGTAATAACCTTGACCAGACCATTCAGCATCAGGAATAGGAGCATTGGTAAGAATATAAAATAAACCAGAGTGATGTTCCACAAAGTACTGTACACCAGAAGTACGATTACATATTTTCTGTAAACCATTTGATGGATTGACCGAATCTATAACATAAACCTGTGATAAGCATCAAGATCAACATATCACTAGAAAATAATAATTTCATTATGTATTCATATAATAAGACCAATAAATTCCTTCCTCGGATGAAGTTCTTGAGTTTGAATTCACGGTTATGAATTTGCCGTCTTTTGTGCTTGTTATGTCCACACAAAAACTGGAATTGTTTTCAGTAAATACTGCGAGATCATCCTCATGATCATATCCAAGTCTTCTGCAGAGAACCCTGACATAATATCATACGACAGTTAGGATGGCATCTTAAGCTAAAACCCATTCCTTTTCCCAACCCCGAAAAGTGACAAAAAGAAAATCCAATCGTGAGATTTTGCCTGTAAGGTCGCTGATTTTCATCTGATAGAGTATAAAACAGATAACTTGCGTCTTGAGCCCATGCCAAGCTAACAGCACCATAAACTTCCAATTTTGGGTCTATTAATCCACTTCTAAGGTCTTTTATCTGGAGAGTGAATCGTTCACCACCGGAAATATCAAGTGTGTATGCAAGGTAGTTGTGGTCAGGTGATACTCTGCATGTTCCAACATTGACATACCCTGCAAAGTTGACTACATTGTCAGCAATCGCCAATAGGAGAGAAAAAAAATGAATTTAAAGAAGAATTTAACATTTAAACAATATGGGTGCAAACTATCCCATGAAGGCTGGTCAAATGTCCAAATTGCGAACCTTTAAAACCAAAGAGAAACAAGATTAATAGCTAAACATGTCATGCTTGCATTCTGTTTCAATTAATTACAACACATTTTATCAACAATGCTAGATGCAGTAAACTGGTACTTAACTAATTTCATTAAAAATTGACAGAGTAAAGATGTCATGTTTCTGTCAGATATGAATGATTCTATTGATATCAGCTCCCATTAACAATTGAAAAATCAGAAGTCTAGACTCCAGAACTTCCACTATTATCAATTTTGAAAGTGAATGGAAATACAAAACAAAAATGGTGAAGGTAGAATAAATCAATCAACATACCATATTTCTCTGCGAGTTCATTCCAGTCAAGTAAAATCTCCTCCCTTTTTGATCTTGTCATTCCATAGTGAAGAAAAACATTCTTCATCCAACCGGTTCTCTTTGTTTCCAGCCTCCTACACAGTACAGGATATTCCTTTCCCTCTGGAATATACTGGTAATACAGCCTGATCAAGAGAAGGTGAAAAATGTAATTGATTATACTCAAAATGAACCTAAGTGTAGAGAAATGGTACATTGCTATAGTTAGTTTCTCACTTTCTCACTCACAACAGTTCTATAGTATAGTTGCATTTATATTAGTTCTACATTATCTATTCAGCAATTGCCATAATACACAAAAATATCAGCACGTGACACCCAATTCTTTGCACCTCAAGCAATATATGTGCGTGCATAATCAGGTGAAATAAACTTGACAATGAAAGCAAGCATCAATATGCAATAGTCAAGATTAGAATCAAGTAGAAACAATTGTCTAACACGTCATCACTAATCTGCTTAATTTTTTATTTTCGGATAATTCATTAATTTGGTCTGTAAAATTATGAACAGAAGTACCATTTTTAGTCTCTAAAATTATATAAAAAAAATATAGACTTTAATTTCTATGCACTGTCAGTGTAAAAGCTTTTGAGGAGTGTTAACCACACTCTGTAACTCACTCTTATTAACACCCCTGATATTAGTTAAAAGTTATTGAAATCTACAAAATCATGAGAGGTCAGGCATTTCAGAAATCATGATAGATATGAGTATTAAGCTAAGCTAATTAGTGTAAGAGTCAACCAACTTACTACACAATATCACAATGTGTGATTAGATGACATTTTAATCAGTGTAAAATGACATCATTATAATTTCACAGACTAAACTAACCTATCTTGGTAATTTCAGGCATTAACATGGTGGTGCATTACTCTCTATTTTTTCATATGGTACGGAGAATTAATAAAAACCAAAAAGAAAAAAGGAGAACCAACCAGGGTCCCCAACGCTCAGGGGGAGTTAACACAGTGGGTGGCAATCGCGCTTTCATCTCAGACGACAGAACGGAACGGAGTTCGACGGTGTCAGCCATAAAAGCATCGGCGTAGCTGTTTTCGCGGTTGAGATGGTCCAACAGATTCGGGTCGTCGGTGTTGGACATCCAGTGATAGGGGTCCTGCCACTTCTTCCCGTGAACCGACACCGTGAACGGCACCTTCTTCGGTGACGGCGGAGCTTGCGGCGGTGCCGGAGAGGGATTCCGCCGCCGGCACGCGGAAGAGAAGGAGGAAGAGGGTGTGAATGTGATGATGGTGCGGCATGACCTGGTGAGGGTGAGTGTGGTGTTTTTGGAGTGAGCAAGTGCGCGGAATAATGCCATCGCAAAAAAAGTTTCTCTAATTCGAATGAAGTTATTTGTATGTATTTACCATCATAAATATTTGATCTTCGAATTTGTTGGTCACCGCAAAGATTATTTGTTTGAAAGATAGAAAATTAAACTTTTGTCTCATAATTTATAAAAAAAAAATATGATAAATTTGTCCTTTAGTTTTCTCCTTAACTCAACCGGAAGTATCTATTTTCATCAGAGTGTTTACGTGTGATGTTGGCTCAATGAAACTATATTATCATTGAGTAAGTTTTGTTTTGTTTTTTTAATTATTTTTGTATTTTCTCTTTTTCTCTAGTGTCTCCCTTCCTCCTCCATCAAGGTGAATCCGTGGAACATTGATGAAGTCTTTGAGGCCATGAATTCGACTATCACAATGTCGGAGGCAGAGAAGCATTGTTGTTTTAAGAATATCGGAATCTGGTGGCCATATCAATTCAGTTTACTAAAAGATTAAAAATGTTGAAAAATTGATGTGATCTGAATTGATTCGGGAGAGTCTTTGGTTGATCCAGAATGTTGAACCAAGTGAGTCTTTGGTTGAATTAAGTGTTGTTTCCTTACAAAAAAAGACTGAATTTTTCTTATCTCATAATGCTTGTTTGTGTTTGTAACTTATTTATGGTGTTGACACAAATATTGATTATTATTTGAGATATTAGATATTTTATAATGATAATCATTTTAAATTTAGGATATTGGATAATTAAATTATATTAGTTATTTAGTTGTATTATTTTTATTTTTTTATTTTTTTAATGTACAACGGATCAAATTGATGACTCATCAACCTAGTGTTTTAGTTGAATAAGAATTGTTTGAACAAATATTTTTCTTCCTATGAGAAATTAGGTCTCTCTAAGTTTACTTCATAGGGTATTTTCTTTGTTCTTATATATAAGATTTAATTACTTAATTCATTAAGATTTATCTTAAAATAATTAGTTAGCTTATAGCAATAAATTTATCTTAAATTTATAATATTTTTCAAAATTATCCATGTCATTAAGACTCATTTCTTTTGTAATTGTTTGTCAATAAATTTTCTCTCTTGAAGGAATTTTTAGTAAAGTAATTAATGTAAAAAATATTATAAATTAAATTTTATAAAAAGGAATAAATATTAATTTAAACTTAAGTATTATAAATAGGAATGAAATTGAGAAAAAACTAAAGTCTTATCTTAATTAGAGATAATATTAATATAATATATATGTGAAGGATATTTCTTATTCTATAAGTTAACTTTTAGGATTAAGTTAGGATCAAACTTATACTTATATTTTAAGAAAGAGATATTGGATTTTCATGTTATTGAAAATTGGTAAATGTTGGGTTTTGGTAATTTTTGCTAATAATATTTTTTTATGTTCTTTGCTTGTTGGCAGGTGGAGCAAGTATTACAGAAAAACAATCTAGTACAGAATGATACTTTCATAGGTTGATTTTAAAAGGTCAATACCTAGAAATATACAGATTGGTTGATTCATGTTCTTTGCATAACTTGCAGTAAAAAAAATAAAAAAAATTGTATGACATGGATTATGACTTTCTGCTCCGTTCAATGAAAACATGCCTAACAACCATCATTCCACAATAAAATAATAGGCGGAGGAAGAGGAGAACATGGAGTTGATTTGTTCAATGTGTCGAGATTTCAACGTGTAAATAGAAGGCGTAGAAGTGACACTCAATCACCAAGATTTTTGAGCTGAAAAACGACGTGAAAGAAGAGAACTGCCACTGGAGATCGAAATGGTGCTGAAACTTGAATTCTAGGGAGGAAGAGGGGTGCACCACAGAAAGACAATAAAAATAAAACAAAAAATAAAACTTATTTAAGGATAATTTAGTCTGATCGAGTCAACGTCACACTTAAGCACCATTTTTTATGATAAATAAGTTGAAAGGTGTGATGTAGGCATTTTTCTTTGAATTAATTGAGTAAATTAACATTAAGATAAATTTAGTGTACTTTTTATAAATATAATGATAAAATTTTTATTTTTTATTTTTCAAGAACATAATAATAATAAACTCAATGACTAAATTAAATATTTATCTTATTTATTATGTAATAATCATCTATTCTTTTTTAAGAATTGAATATAGGTACAGTTTATAATAATTCATACAATTTGATCATCTTTATCAATAATTATAAAAGTAGAACATGTTTAAGATAAGGTACAACTAGAACATATTAATTCTTTTGTCTAGTTAAACTAATATATTTTTTTATGAATTAATTTAAATTATAAATAATTTTATTATTGATATATAATTTACTTGTTAATAATTTTATTTAGGATAAATACAAAATTTTGTTTTTGAAAATGTGATGTAATGATAAATTGGTCACTCCAAACAAAGCTTGCTAAAATCTTGCAAATCATACTTAAACTCCCTCCAAACACTAAACCTTGCTAACTCGGAACACATCGAATAACCTTCTTCTATAAACAACAAATCCAACTATATATCAATAACAATCCATGGAAGATATAACAAGAATCAGTAAACAGGGATGAAATTTGAAACATTGTGAAAATATTTACTTTGCAAGAACTATACTGAAAAATTTATCTTAATCTATCTCGTTATTTGAAAAGAAAAAAAAAAAGCTAAAATTACATAAGAATAAAGTATATATAATTTATCTTAATTTTCTTTTAAGGCTTCCCACATTTTACGCAACTTATGATTGAAATTGAAAACTACATACATGCTTTGAGAGGATCACACTTTAAAAAACAAAAACATGCTATGTGGATCACGTGTTATATATATATATATATATATATATATATATATATATATATATATATATATATATATATATATATATATATCTTCGAAAGAAATAAACCAAACTCAAACAAAGCCAATTCTTTTTCTCCTTTGTTCAATGAAACACCCTTCCTTGTCATATCAATGGCTACTTTTGATTTCTCTGACACACTCAACCCTTCTCACCGCAAAACACTCATTGACAATTCCAAGGATGAGTCCAATTCCTGAATGGGAAACATCACTACACGACCACCCAGTTGCAACTGATGCCGAAGAAGTGAAAACATTTTACTTCAAACAGGTTCTGGATCACTTCAACTACAGGCCAGAAAGCTACACAACGTTTCAACAAAGATATCTCGTCAATTTCAAGTACTGGGGTGGTGCCAATTCTAGTGCCCCCATATTTGCATACTTTGGTGCTGAATCACCAATTGATAACTCACCTAACGGCATTGGATTTTTAACTGATAACGCTGCTTCTTTCAATGCCCTTTTGGTATACATAGAGGTACTGTGTTTGTATAGATTTTTTTAATCCGTAAAAATTGAACACAAGTACGGGGTTTATAATAACTCAATTTGTTTAATTAACTGAACTAGTATTGTATTTGTATAGATAATAACTCTGTTTTTTCTTTTGGTTTTTGTTGGCTCTAATGAATGATAATCTACAACATGCAATTGGATTATTGTGACTCTTAATTAACTTCTTTTACCATTAGCACCGGTATTATGGGAAATCAGTGCCATTTGGATCCAGGGAAGAAGCATTGAAGAATGCAAGCACTATTGGGTATTTCAACTCAGCTCAAGCCTTGGCAGATTATGCAGCAATACTCGAACATATAAAGAAGACATTACATGCCCAAAATTCCCCGGTGATTGTAATTGGAGGATCATATGGTGGAAGTTAGTCCCTCAAATTAGTCTTTATTCATATTTTCCATTTTTTACCTTGGTTATGACCAATGAGTTTAATTTTTATGCATTGCATTCACTATTTATACTTAATTTATTATTTTTGAAAAATCTTTGTATTATTGCAGTGCTTGCTTCATGGTTTAGGCTCAAATATCCCCACCTGACCGTTGGTGCCTTGGCCTCAGCAGCTCCAATCCTATACTTTGATAAAATTACACCACAAAATGGTTACTACTCTGTTGTCACAAGGGATTATCGAGTAATTTACCATAATTTTGTGTTTTCATCTTTTATTTATTTACTCTTCATGAAATTATAAAGTGATTAATTTAATGATGAAGTGGTTTGCAGGATGCCAGTGAGACATGCTATGAAACTATACTTAAGTCTTGGTCTGAAATCCACAGAGTAGCTTCACAACCAAATGGTCTAGTCACTCTCAGCCACAGATTCAACACTTGCCAGTACAAACACTAATTTTATCTCTTCCTTTTGTTTGTAAAGAAATGCTCTAGCAAGTCAATCTTCACATTCTGTATTATAGGATGAAATCTATTTAAAACTTATTAATGATGTGGGTTGCACTTGCACCACTCTTCTGCTTCACTAAATGATGTAGATTGTGGGTTGCAGTCACATTCTTACAACTCTCACCCCATGTGAATTTCACCTTATAATAAGACTAATATTTCACTAAAAAAAATTATATTTCTTCGCTTAGTCACACTTTTAGCTTCTTTATTATTATCGAAATTTCATCTTTTTTTTTTTTACATAAATTTGATTCTCTTCTTACTGTTTTAATTGTGTAATTTTGATTTATCTATTAACTTGATGTTTACTATGTATAAAAATATTAATCTGGCTGTGCAAATGCCACGGTAACATTTTCATTTAAATATTAGATGTTAAGTTAATGAATAGAAAAAAAAAATTACAAAATTAAAATAACATAGACAAAATATGTAAAAAAAATAAAAAACTAAAATCAAATTTTGATGATAATAAAAAATCAAAAGTGTAATTAAATTACAATACTTTTTCATAACTCAATTTTGTTCTTTATCTTTTTTCATCAAGTCCTCGTGCATCTCATCCCACCATTTTCTATTTTACTTTTTCTTATTTCTCTCGTTGTAAAAAATATTCTTAGAATGTGTTATTAAAATAACATTACCTTTACAGTTTTCTCAAAAAAAAATATTACCTTTACAAAAAATAGTATATTAAAAAGGGGTACAAAAGAATGTTGCTAGTTTTGCTTTGTTTTTTTTGTGTTAAGCTTTATATTTCATTTACTCATAGTGTCACATTTTTGCAGCACAGTAAACCAATCTTATGAATTAATCGACTACCTAAGGTCGACGTATGTTTATGCGGCTCAATATAATCAACCACCAAGATACCCAGTTAGTGAGATTTGTGGTGGCATTGATGGAGCATCTCTTGGAAGTGATATCCTAAGTAAGATATATGCTGGTGTTGTGGCTCTATGGGGAAACAACACATGCAAAGTTAATGGCCCAACTAATGTATCTGAGACAAGTGTGGGATGGAGATGGCAGGCACGTAATTGCATTTACAAAGTGCAATGTGTTTTATCATTTTCCTTTGCTTTTACTTGGGTGATATAATTTGGTAATAGCAATAATTCTTTCAATTAAGTTCGATATCATATTATGATGGACATGACATTCCAACAAAAATACATTAAATGGTAGTATGAATGTGTTTCTTAAGAGAGAAAAAAATAAAATATGGTTGCATTTCGTTGGTTATTCGTCTACTAACTACCTTCTTTTTTTCCTATCATTGTTTGATTGTGTCTAATGAGACATTCTAATAGTTTTCATATAAAAATGATTCTTTACAAAAATTTCTAGATTGTCAACATCATATAAAGAGTTGTTCCTATGAAGGGCTGCAATTGATTAACTATTGTTTTAAGGGTAATTTGGGAAATATCATTTTAAAGGTGTAGGGTAGATAATTAATGAATTAGGTTTGCATTGATAATTTTATGCAAGACTAGTCACTGAGTCGATAATAAAGGGTACCCCATGCTCTATAATTGTTTTAGAAAGCGAAAACTTTGGAGAATTAAGTTATTAAGACACAATGATATGGAAGAATTTGAATCGACTTTCACTCGTTAGTGATTAAAATCAGTTTCACTTTCATAAAGTGGCCAGAATTTGTAGGGTGAAATTACCTATACCTTTGATAATAGGAAAGATGTTGAATAAAAAAATTTTAAAAATATATATGCAAATCATGCGAAAAATTAAGAGCAGTTCTTAAGGCATACTACTCCAAAACCACACGTTGACTTGGTTCAAGTCCTTCTCACTAAAATGGTATGAATGAATTTTACTTTTTCTTTTGTGGATGCCATTAAATTGAAGAGCCTAGCACTATATCATCATTAACTCTAGAGCTACCACGCCACCCACTTACTCTATGATTAATTATGAGTTTTTATATTTAGAAAGTTGCTTAATTATTGCTATATATATATATATATATATATATATATATATATATATATATATATATATATATATATATATATATATATATATATATATATATATATATACAGCGTGCTTTACATGAGTTTCTATATTTCCCTTATAATAATTATAATTTAATTTGATTTTGATATTAATATTATGAGTTTTATGTATTGCCAGCATTTTTTTTACATTCTCTAATATGTTGTGAAATAAATTCTTATTGAATGCTTGTACAACAATACATATCAATTAAACTAATATAATTACTATAAAGAAGTTACAGTTTTTCAATTTGTATTCAAATCCAAATAATTAATACAATTATAATTAATATTGATAATTACTTTTATATTTATCAAAAACATTTATTAAGTTATCTTTCAATGTAAAAATATTAAATTAATTTGTAATTTTGTTCGCAAATTTTCACAGCAACTGTATCAAACTATAATTACAATTAAGTGCGTTTTTTGCAACCACCTACAACATAAAAGCTTTATTTTTTTTACTCACAGCAACCGTGATCACAATTTAAAACCATGAATTAATTTGATTTCATTTTGCATTATTTGATTATTTATTTTACTTATAATAATAATCCGGTGTTTACATTAATTCAGACATGCAGTGAAATGGCTATACCCATCAGCATAGGAAACAATACAATGTTTGAACAACCTATCCCTTTTAACCTAACAAGGTATGCCGAAGGGTGCAAGAAACAATATGGTGTCTCACCTCGCCCTCATTGGGTCACTACTTACTATGGAGGCCATGTAAGTGCTTTTTTTTCTTCTCTTCATTGTAACATTCATATGGATTATTATGCATTATTCTCCAAATGGCATTCTCTATGTTGTAACTTTTACAAGAAATTTGTCTTCAATTGTATTGATCACATTTGGAAACTTCAATTTAATGTGGCTAATGCAGAATATTAAATTAGTCCTTCGAAGATTTGGAAGCAACATTATTTTCTCCAATGGGCTAAGGGACCCATATAGTATTGGCGGGTAAGCGACGTAAAATACAAAAGCTAATTAATATCTTAATGGTTTAGAATTTTTTTTGAGTAATTGTTTAAGGATAAGATTTTAAATAAGCTTTGTATGAATTGTCTATATTTCAGGGTTCTGGATTACACATCAGACAGCATTGTTGCCGTTAATACAGTTAATGGTATGCCTCCTAGGAAGTTTCTATATATATATATATATATACACTGTGATATGGCTATGCACAGTTTCAAACATATATAATTTAATAAAAAAACAAAATAAATAAATAATACAAAACATTGGAAGACAAAGTTTATTTTATGAACAATCGTGTTAGCACAATCACAATTCCCAAATGTATAAGAGTAATCCATTAATTCCTTTTCCTAAAAGTTCTTGAATGTCAATCGCATCATTAGCTAATAATTACCAAGAATGTTTCATTTAAAACTAAACCAATCGTACTTATCAATTGTAACCTGGTAATTTCAATATATGTAAAAAAAAACTAGCAACTTTAATTTGATAATTAATTTAAAACCATGTCTTAATTTGAAAAGAAACTTTTAATGCGAACAAATACTTTGAAGTTTGGAAAAATGATTTGATTTTACTGTTAAACATTTTCATTCAGTAACAATTATGAAAATAAAATAATTAAGGTCATAATAAAATAATGTTAGTAAAAATTGAAGTATATATATATATATATACACACTAATTGTCCCAATAGTAGAATAAACAAACTTTTTTTTTTACATAGAATCAAACTGTTTTAGTATTTCTTATGTCATAGGTGAACCTAATAATTTTTATTTGTACCATTTTCTATTAAAACAATCAAACGCTAGCATGGCTGATGAACATTAATTTTTTTAGGATCTCATTGCCTGGATCTTCTGCGGGCAAGATGGTTGGTGGAACAACAAAGAAAGAGATTAGGATAATCAAAAGTTGGATCACTCAGTACTATGCTGCTGATCTTGATGCACTCAAAGACAAGCCAAAAATTCCAGAGCAAATGATAGGGGAAAAAGCAAGTTGACAAACATTAAGAAGGTTGTGCTTTGAAACTTGGTGCACCCACCAATAACTTACAACACTCCCACCCTTTTTTTATTTTTTTTATTGTTAATTTAACAGTGTGTAAAGAATTTTTACACTCATTTAATAATCACAAACATATATATATTTATCATAATTTTTTAATTGATTAATAGTATAAAATATTATACACATTGACTATGAATACAAATTAAACTGTCATTATTTTGCACACATTAAAAAATTAAATATCCAACAACATTTAATTGTCAATCAAACATTTACAATGCCTAGGGCATTTTGAATACCAAAATTAATTTTTTAGTTTTTAATAGAACATTAAAGTGTAAACACTAGCAATTATAGGTATTATTTATGGTTTAAAATTATCAAAAACTATTAGAAAAATCTTTTTTAAAAATAAAATCAATTATCTATAAAAAAAATCCTATTTTTCTCTCTCTTATTTCTTTTAAACCTAACACCTCTATTTTTACTTTATTTTTTTAACCTCTGTTCATTAACTTTATTTCTCTCTTCCTAATTTCCAATCACCTTGTTTCTCACCCTTTTTTTTCTTTCTACGAAACACACCCAAAGTGTAAGCATCTCCCAGAAAGAATTCAAACGATTGTTCACCACTACATTGTGTGATATTAGTACTTTTTGATAAAAATTTATGTTATTGTTTTTTAATATAAAAAAAAATTCAATTAATAATATTATTTTCATGCTAACTTAAAAATAATTTAAATACTGAATATGTTTTTTTTGCAAAAAAGCGAGTATTGTTTAAATAAATTAAAAAATAAAATATATTTCAATTGAATAATTAATTAAGAAAAAAATAATAGTGATTTGAATTAAAATAATATTAATATTATAACTCGGTCTGTATACAAATTTTCACAAAAGATTTTCCTTCAATTTTTATTTATTATTAGTCAAAATTCTAAAATAATTTATCATTTGATATGCGTATATATGTCAATGTAGCCACAAAATCTCAATGTTGTAAAATTAATATATTTTTTTAAAATACTTTAAAAAAACTAATGTTTTTTTGGTACAGACTTTAAAAACTAATTTTAAATTTTTTAACTAATTTTTTTACATTAAAAATAATTTAACATAATCTAAATTTAACTACTATGTTCAATTTAAATTTGACATAGCAATTAATATATTAATTTTAATATACTACTTAGTAGATAACATAATTATCATCTTATTTTAAATTTAATACACTAATGAAATTTACATTACGTTCAATTAATTTTTAACATAAAAATTTGTTTTAAAAATTAAATTATTTGCTAACATTATTTGATTTTTATCCAAATTTTAAAATAAATTTTATCATTTTTTAAAAATGACTAATCTATTTTGAAACGAAGGAAATATAATTTGTTTCTGGTTTTTATAATGGGGGTAATTTTTGGTAATGATACATATATAAAGTCACAATCAGTTTTGAAGGCAAGAAAAAAGAGTGAATTCATTCGTGTCGTTATCAATTACCAGGAAGAATAATATTATTGTAGAAAAGCTTCGATTTATAGTAACGTGCCATTTAAACTTAGTTTTGATGAAAAAAAAATGCTGATAAAAGACAGCTTTGCTATTAACAAATATGAGATAACTTTCCTATTAACAAATACTATAATATAACGTGTGAACTCAACAAAAAAATATAATATAACGTGTGTGTCAAGCTTATACGCATTTGACGTGTATAGACTGATAATCAAAGTGAGAATAAAATATAAATTCAGAGTCCCTATCTTAATTAAAATTCTAAGCAACTACACGAAACCTAAAAGAGAGGGAAAGGGAATGATCATAAAATTTCTCAATCCAACACCTAAATAAATGTCACAACAAAAATTGAATAGGATGACACGAAACCTAAAAGAAGGAAATAATCATAAAATTTCTCAATCTATCATGCAAAATATATGTCACAGCCAAAATTGATCGACATGATGAACAAAAACATGAAAGGAGTGTTTGCTTAATATAGAAAAAAAAAATTAAAAAATATTTTAAAAACAGGTATTTTGAAAAAGATTAATAATGTAATTGATTTCTATTTTCAAAAATAAATTAATTACAATTGCATGAAACTTTAGATAGAATTGATTTTTGTACGTTCTTGTGATTCTTATAACATGAAGAGTGAGAGAGAAACTACAAATCAATATTATAAATTATTGCATGCATTTTAGAGCATAATCTTTTATATTTTTTGAAAAAAATATTTAATAAAAAATATCAAATTTCAATACCACAAAGTTAAATGAACAAAACATGTACAAATGAGTGTTCACATGACAAATATAAATACAATAATATTTACTAATTTTTATATATGGTTTGGTAGTGGATAAATTCTCAACTTCTTAACAATGCGAAGAATCTTTATTTCTCATGTTTGGTATCAATTTTAAAAAATAACATTGTTGTGAAATAAATTTTTTTGGAATGTTTTTTAGCTAGTTTCTCGGGAAAATATTTTTATAAAAGAGGCAAAAATCTTACTTTTTAAATTTAAAATCTTCCTTTATTATTGTAAAAATATCATACTACTCTTATTAAATTAATTATTATGATAAAGTACCTAAAAATATATATCTTATAGCTCTTTTATTTCCAAAAAACTTATCTAAATACTCCAAAAAATATTTATGAGCAACCAAACAAACTTTATTTAATTGGGTGTCCTTATTCCTAAGGTAATTATCCTATGATAATGGTTATAAGGGGCTGGGTTCAAGCTCGGTATTTGTTTCTGGGAGCATTTAGATAAGTTTGCTGAAAATTAAAGAATTATGTGATATTTTTACCTAGCTTTAATTATTTACCATAATAATTAATCTAATAAAAGTAACATGATATTTTTACAGTACTAAAAGAAAATTTTAACTAAAAAGACTTAAATATGTTGGAGATCCATAAAATATATTCGAATTTCACAACTGATCCCTAAAAAATCTTTACTTCTCGTTGGGTCCATAAAACTTCAAAAGTTTTGTAGAAGATCTTCGGCGTTAGTCTCCATCCAAAACATGATGACGTGTCTGTTAATTAGACACATTAGTGATACACTTGTGGAGCCACGTCAGAGATATCAATTGAACTTTTTATCACCACCAGAAAACTCTTAGAGTATGTTTGGATAAAGCAATTTAAAATTCTGAGAATTTCAAATGCTTCAATTTAAATTCCTTTATTTTTAAAATTTTGTGTTTGGATTCTTATATTAAAAGTAAAAGTAAACTTCTCCATCACGCTCTACTTCTACCATCACATGCTCAACAAGTTTGTGATCTTACTCTACCGACAAGGACGAGGATGAAGACCCCAGCGAGTTCCACGACTTTTTCATCAATCCAAAAAACAGTGACGGAGATTCCAGAATAGTTCAGGTGAAACTGATGTCGGAGTGCGCTGTCATCTCAGCTTCACGAGCACACGAGACCTACGTTTTGGTCTTAAAAGTGAAGGCTCCACTGCCACCACCTCCTTCGCGGAGTAGTGCGGCACCGTCCCAGCGCGCGCCAATAGATCTGGTGACGGTGCTAGACGTAGGTGGAAACATGATCGGCAGGAAGTTTCACATGCTGAAGCGCGTGATGCGTTTGGTTATCTCATCGCTTGGCATCGCGGACAGGCTCTCCATCGTGACTTTCTCAGCCACCTCCAAACGGCTCTTACCTTTGTGAAGAATGACAAGCCAAGGTCAGCGCGTGGCTCATCGCATTGTTGACCGGCTAGTGATAGGTCAAGGCTCTAGCGAAGGGGATGCATTGAGGAAAGCCACCAGAGTGTTTGAAGATCGAAAAGAAAGAAACCCGGTGGCCAGCGTCATGCTCTTATCAAATGGTCAAGAAGAAAAGGTTCAAACTAGAGGATTTGAAATTCTCTCTCTTGAAGATAGAATTTGAAATTTTATTCTTTCAACTAACTAAAATCCCCTTTAAAATTCTAAAATTTCGAATCCCTTTTACTAAAATATCCAAACAGTTACTTTTAATAAAAAAGAATTTAATTCCCCATAAAAAATACATTACCTAGTTAAATTACCCTATCCAAACACACTCTTAGAGATTCTCCTACCACCCAATCTCGTCGAGAATGACACCGAAGAAATTGTTCTTGGAAAAAAGCAACAACGACAAATTCCTTACCCTACCAATGGTCTTGGCAATTGGACCACTAAACGAGTTATTCCCCGATTCAAGCAAATACACATGCGGAATACCCTACATACCTGTCAAAACCTCACCGAACAATCAATTGGTACCTAATCTCACACGCGACAAGCTTCGGTAGCCACCCAAACTTGTGAGAATCTTCTCGGAGCACTTGCTCTCTAGCATCCGCAACTCTTCCAATTTGCCATGCTCACAGAGACTCCTTGGAATTCGACCGAAGAACCAGTTGTTGAAAACGTCAAGCCACTTCAACAGAGCATTCTTCCCCAAATTCTCTAGCAATTTCCCGATGAGCTTGTTCCCGAACAACCTTAGCCATAAAGGTTGGGCAAGTTTGCAACACTCGACAGCAACTCGCTAGTGAAGTGATCCTCATAGAGGTTAAGACTCTCGAGAGGCAAACGACACAACTAATCAAGAATGGTCCCACTCAAATGGTTCATGGAAACATCAATAAGCCTCAGCGAAGTGAGGTTGGACATTTCCTTGGGTAACTGATCGAAGAACGAGTTGTTGTAGAACTCAATCTGCGTGAGAGCAGTGAGGCGAGTGAGCGAACTCGGGATGGGACCGTAGAGGTTGTTGATGGAGAAGTCCAAGACGAGGTTCCTGAGGGAGTCCAGGATGGGGCCCACAAGGTTGCAGCCGCTGAGCCATAGAGTTTCTAGGTTAACGAGGTTGCTGAGGGAGTGAGGGATGAGGGAAGGGAGAAAAGGGTTGAAGGAGAGGTTAAGCGTTTTGAGAGTAGTGATGTTGAAGAGGGAAGGAAGAACGACGTCGTCGAGGAGGTTGAAGACGAGGGAGAGTTTTCTAAGGTTAGGGAAGGTGGAGAAAAAGGGAGGAATGGGGCCAAAGAAGTTGTTGCTGGTTAGGTCGAGGTGAATGAGGCTAGGGAGAAGGGGGAGGGGGCCGATAAGGAGGTTTTGGGAGAGGTTGAGGTGGAGAAAAAGGGTGTAAAGAGAGATTTAGAGAGAGAGAGGGTTTGGTTGATGGAGTTGTTGAAGAGGATGATGGAAGTCAGGCTGGGGAGGTGGTAGAAAAGGGAGGGGGAGAATGGGCCCACCACGTTGAAGTTTGAGAGGTCCAATATGGCAGTATCCTCACGGTGTTGTTGCTTTGGCCGCAAGTGATGACGACCCAGTTGCATTGGGTGGGGTCACAACTATTCCACGTGTATCACTGACGTGTCCAACTAACAAACACGTCATCACATTTTGGACGAAGACTAACAGTAGGAATCTCTCACAAAACTTTTGCAGTTTCAAGGACCTAACGAGAAGTAAAGATTTTTTAGGGATCAACTGTGAAATTCAGATATATTTCAAGGATTTTCAACATATTTAAATCAACTAAAAAAAGTAAAGTGATGCTTGATTTGAGTGTTTTCTGTTTTCATTTTTAAAGAAAACAAAAAATAAGAGTGAAAATATTTTTATTTAAAATTTAGAAAACATTTTCTCTTAATGTATTTTAAAAAATAAACCCAAAGCTGAAAATAATAAATTAACGTTTTCAGTCTTTTATAAAGAAGTGATAACATAGTGATACCTTAGAGTATTTTCTTCTCGATACATGTTTTTTAAATCTTAAAAATTTAAAAATAAAAACAGAAAATAAACACTCAAATCAACTAAGCGCTACTCACCTCACCCATGAGAAAGTTTTTAGGGAAAACCGATTTTTTTGAAAATGTTATTTTTCAAATTGATATCAAACATGAAAAACAAAAATTCACAATCTAACATTCTCATAAAACTGAAAATTTCTCTCCTACTAAAAACACCCTAACGTTTTCATTTTTATGTTACATAAAAAAGTAAATCTATTATGAATACCAATCAATGTCCCTGTTATTGCCCATTAACGAATATAGTCCCTGTACATGCTGCCACACCACTGTTAGCATACCCAATTTATGATACATCTAGCATACCCAACTGTGTTGCTATTGTAGATTTAAACCGTAAGCTAAGCACAATGAATTGATAAAAAGAAATTAGGAATGAGATGCACGCTTTCCAAGCAACTTCCTTTCTTTTCTGAACACAATTAAGATTGAAACAAAAATCAGAAGATTGCTACAAGCGACTTGCGAGGGGAATAAGGTGCTATTTTTACATTATCAAATACCTTATATTTATATAATCATGCCGACATTAAACAAAAATATGATTATACATTTTCACTGAATGAAGAAGAAGCGACAATATGTTCGAAGAGTTCTAAAGCAGTTTACAAATTGAAAGAAACATCAACGACCAAGGTCAACTGTACAAGGCAACAGGGCTCAGCACCACTATTTTATCCAAAATTAATCTGCCACTATATAGGGTATTAAGGTAAACAAATAAACAATGACGAATTACTTCAGTTTTCTGACCAATTCACCAAATCTACATAGTACTACAGTCAACATTCTTTAATTCCAGGCTGCTACAACCGTTTGTCTTTACTGATATCTCAGGGATAGTTGCAAGCAGCAAAGTTCATTTTTACTTCAGTCTCTCAACCAATAAGTAATTGGGAGAGTCCTAAACTGTTGCAGCAGTTTTCTTCACATGCTTCTCATCTTCAACATCCTGAAAGTTCCAATAACAAGATATATCAAAATCATCTTATCAAGAAAAGCTGAGGAAGGCGTCAATTATGCAAATAAACTGTCTCATATATGCAAAACACCTCAATCACCACTACATGCGTTCCTCCTAATCTTCCTTCTATTTCTCCAGTTAGTCTTCTCCATGTGTGCACACACTTGCTCCACAGTTTCTCTCGTTTTTTTTTAGCTCAATTACTTTTCTATTTACTAACATACAAAATCAGTTTTACACAAAATACATAATTAGATTATTTTATTTATATTTATTTTGCAATTTATTTTAACAAACACACAGGGAATGTTTGCTTGTGCACAAACAATATTAAAGTGGGTATAGTATTTTAAAAGAAAGAAAAACAGAAAACCAAAGTGGATCCAGGTAAAAAGTACTTACTGAATTGCCAATCTTGTCAAAATCATCATCAAAACTGCCCTCACCATCATCTGAAAGATAGAAATGATAATCATTATGAAATAACTAGATTGTAGATGATAATGACAGATAAGTTAACCGTCAAAGGCAATGTCATCCCAAACATTTCAAAATCAAGTCAGTTCTCAATAATCTTAAGGATGTTAATTGACAGTGGAATGGCTCATGCTTAAGCACATAATGTGCAAAATTTAAGTCACTGATTCGAGATACAAAACTCAAAAAGTAATACTTGACTGTATATTTCTTTAAAAAAATCTAAACAGATTTTGAGTAATATACCTGGAGCTTCATCACTGTCTTCAAGATCTCCAAGAAGAAATGTGTCCAAGTCTTGTTCAGTAGAGGATGAATTAGAAGGTCTACCCTTCAAATTGTTCCCTGTTGCTTCTGCCTTTCCAGTTCCTCCAGTAACAGCAGGTTGCTCTACCTTAGTATCCACATTCTGCTCTGCCGCCGCTCTAAGCTGAACCTCCTCCATATATTCTTTCTCATACCTGATTGTAACATAATAATTATAGAATGATGCTTACTTAAAAATGTTACAGCACTTCCATCATAACAAAAAAGGCAACAAGTACAAATAGAATAAAAAGACTCATTCCAATTCACAATCCTCTCTGTCTCTCTCTCTCTCTCTCCCATTTCTTGCTCTTTGTAGTCCCCCCATATTTCTCTCATAGTTTAAACTCAATTTCCATTTCTAAATGATAGATAGGTAGAAAGAAAGAAGCAGAGTGAATTCGAAATAGTATGGGCAAAATAATCATCTTGCATTTTTTTGTTCTGTTTTTCTATCAACTCCATTTAAAAGAATAATGTTTTTACATAGTAAGGGCATTCCAAGAATCATCTCACATTCCAAGGAATATGCATTAAGAACCAACCAAACTTTTCAAGTTTTAAGATATTCTTAAGAATTCCATAATTAATTTCCAAAGAATTTTAAATACTAATTGTTCACATAAGACCAGAGTAGTTGCATATGATAATGCCCACCATAGCAGTATCGCATTGCACCCCGTGGTGCACCCGTGGTACTAATCACAGAGCATTTCATTATGTTCAAAGCAATAATGTCCAAGATAGCCACGTCGTAAAACACAATTTTGAGCCATGAACAGCATTATTTTGAGCTCTTTTAGGGAGCCCCTGTTCCCTTCTGAATTTTCTTCTTCCCCTTTTCTCTCCATTTTGCACACCTCGTACGAGATCAGACCTTAACCTTCTTCTCAAGTGAGGATCCATATTTCTACAGTAACTTTGTGTTTTTCGTCCAATTCCCAGAGAATTAAAGTGTCCTGTACAGCATCCTGCAGCAGTAACTTTGGCACACCGTTCTGTGGTCTCTACTATGTTCACATCCTTTGGGCTCTGTTCTGTTCACGTCACAGAGGGGTCTATGTTCTAGCATGTATGTTATGCTTTCTATTTCATTGTTGGGTTTCGGATAGCTAAACCTTATGTTGCCCTTTCTTGCTATAATTTCTATGTTTCCTTTTATATTACCTGACTCTTGTTATTAAATTGTGTTTGACTTCAAATTATGAATTTTAATTATTAATTAAGAATGTCTTTAATTTTGTGTAACTTTTTAAATTTTTTAGCATATAATGTAATATAAATTACTTAATTTATATCTATAAATTTCATAATAGTGGTTATTCCACTATCTACTATCCTACTATACCAGTTTTGGGGTCAAATGCTCTGCATCACTATTCATTGACCATATTAGCCCAGAAAGGGAGCTTGGACTAGCCTAGCCTGAGTCTAAAGGGTGAAGGTTCCATCTCATGTGGTTAAACTGGTGGTATATTAATGGAAAATTTAATGGGAGCTTAAATTGTGACCAGTCCTGATATCAATTGGTGGGAGGTATTGGTTTGATTGAGTTTGAGATATTGTTGAAAATCAACCTATTGTTCATATGGAATTAGAGGTCAATTTGCTTTGTTAATAGGGCAGAAACATTTATCAGGCTGGAGGGGTAGAGAAGTGAATGTGCAACGGGATGGGTTGAGGTTGAGTATATCTTGGATTCTATATCCAGATGATGCAAAGCCCCAAGCTGTTCACTCAAGAGAGGCAATGGAGCCTGATAGGGGGGCACATCAGGTTTGACTGAGTTATATCCGAGTGCCATGGTACACAGTCCTTGAAGCTCTGAACTCAGAAGCAGCAATGGAGCTTGATAAGGGGCCACATCATGCTTAGTCAAGACATATCTGGACGGTACACTAATCAAATGGTTTTTTTTTCCTAAAATACCAGAGAATGGAGTTCTTGCTCATAGTAATGCTACCACGAATAAGAATCCAAGGAATGTAATTAGAAACCTTGAAACAAACACCCCCTTAGATCTTGGGAAAAAACTCTAACAAATGAATGAAATTAGAAACCAAGGAATGTCTATTTTTCCTTGATTACTAATATCAGCCTCTATTAAATAAAATTTGATTGCATCATACAAAGAACCCTTAGCTAGTTAGATCGTAGTGTGAAACCATCTAACCTTTTTTATGTAATAGTATACACCTAGAATCCTGACATCAAAGAACAAATATATATGCTAATAGGCATTTGCATATAGAATAAGATAAACAAACGACTAATCAGTTTGTACATCATCTTAAATCATTATAACAACAAGTTGTTCCACCAAATTAACTCTCTTTCCTTTTCTTTATATTATATTAAAATTGTTCTAGAACAATTTGATTTAAAACATAAAATACATAGTACAAGCCAGCAGAAAAGATTTCCCTTTGATCACTAGCATATTTTCTATTTTTCCTTCTTGTACGTCTTTTATTTATGTTATGTCAATATTTCTTCTTTGAAGAATAAAGAAACAATCCGAGTGGAGTTAAACAAAAATACTTTACAAAATAGAAATACTTGTTTCCACCTTCATTGACAAATATAACAAAGTACATGGAATATTAACATTAGTACTTACGGAGCAACATGAGTGTTGACAAGTGTGAAATATATCTTCCAAAAGTGTCTTTCTTTCATAGCACGTGGACATAGTTCATATCTCAATCTTGAAATTTCCTGCAACGGAGTAATTAAAATACATGAACAGTTATATAATAGCAAGCTTGTGACAACTTGTATTTTCAAATACATTTGTCATTCTCAGTCCTTGTGCTATATTAGCATTGTTGGTGGTAAATGATAACACATTATTGCAATATAAAGAGAGGCAGGTGATACTTTTAATGAATTAGGTTGATAAAAAACAACTGTCACAAAGAAAAAACAATTCAATTAATCACCAGCGGGCAACAAGGGCAATGGATACAACAGACGCATTTCTCTATACTAGTAGGGAGAAAATCAAGTGCCAATGCTTGACAGCAATACAACGCTGCCACTGGCAACGAATAAATACACAAATAAATAAAGAATGAAAAAACATGATGCATAAGTAAGCACCTTAGCACCCAAATGACCAGGGAAATACATTCATTAATAATTTCTCTCTCGTTGTTCAAAAGGAATAACAATCACAGTAACCAAAACACCTAATAATTTCTCTAAAAAAAACCTAACAATAATAACAAAAATAATAGATAAACAAATATGAATAAATAATAAATGTGGTAAACTGTCATTCTAATCACAAACTTTCATGTATAGAAAGTTTGTTGACTTGTATAATTGTCAATTTTAAGAGTCATATCAAAGATGATTTCTCTCATGGTGTAACACATACACTAACAATGCATGTCTATTATTTTAAACTCAAAAAACATACACTAAAACTACAACACAATGCAATTTCCCCACACAAGGGATCCAATTTTTTAAAAAAAAAATTAAAAAGGTGAATTCAATTTACCTTAACAGTAGTTAAAACGAGAGTGGCATGCTTTTCCTGAAACTCGTTTAGATCCTTCCGAACATTGGATCCCACAGTAGTCACATCAGAAACCTCCGATTCATCTACATTTCCAACCGAACTCACTCAAACCATTTAAAAAAAAAAAAACAGAATTTCTCAAATTCGTTTCTAAAAATTACCGGAACTGAGAGGAAAGTTCTGGAAGGTGGTGGAAGTGAGGCCCTTGACGAAAGATCTGAGGTCGTCGGTGACGCCGAACTTCTCGAGCTCCTGCGGCGTCGCAGAGGGCGGGGCGGTGGCGGTGGCGGCAGTGGCAGCGGTGGTGGCGGCGGAGGCAATGGCGGCGAATTGGGGAGGAATGGCGATGGTGTCGGAGAAGGACTTGATCTGGTCGGCCTGGCGGAGCGCGGCGGATTTGAGGATGTCGGCCTTCTTGGAGGCTTCGGCGGCGAGCTCCTTCGATTTCTTGGCGGTTTCGGAGACGAGATCGGCGATCCGGGAGGAGGAAGGGGTGAGGGATTGGGATTTCTTCGCGGCCTCTTCGGCGAAGGTCTTCGCGCGCTTCCACAGGTCCTCCATTGCCACCGGAGGAGAGAGGAAATAGAGAGAGAAAAGGTTTGAAGATGATGGGGAAGGAGAGGAGGAAGAAGAGCGGAGACTATGGGGGAAAGATTTGGATTTGGAGGGATACGACAGCGTATGGTAAGATGAGTGAACTGCATGCAACTTTTCTTCGTTTACTTTTTCAACACAATACTTTTTATTCATTAAAACATTTAAAATATACGAGTTTAATAATTAATATACTGAACCATTTGAAGTAATTTTATTGTGTGATCCAATTTGTTATGAAGTTTAAAGTAATTCAAAATTTATTATATGTGATTCAGTTAATTTGTTTAAGTTTAACTTTTAAAATAAGTATTTTTACAATAAAATAAATAATTTTATAATTTTTATGTGTTTGTTTAAATTATTTTTACTTAAAAATAAATAAAAATAAGTAATTTAAATTTTTTTTAACAATAAAACTATATTTTTTTATCAAAAAATATTTTGTATAAAAAGTATTTATTTTTAAGTTTAAACACATTGGTTCAATATATAATATAATGAGTGTACAAATATATCTTTTTTCTTTCATATGTATCGTCAAATATTTTTATGTAAAAATATAATAAAATCATTCAATAATTTTAGTAGAATAAACTTTTTCTATAAGTGTTTTCTTGGAGTAGTGATTAATTTTTATCAAAGATCTTGAACAAATATAAGAAATATTTTTTTTTCTAACATAATTTATTTTACAATGATCATCTCAAATTTGAATCTTATATTATTTGGTCAAGATACACCTGATTATCACTTCGCTCACTTTTAATCATTTGTTGGTGTTTTTGTTGCTAAATTTGTAAAATGGAATATGAAACATAATGAAAGAAAATGAGTCATTGCTTATTCTATTTTACTTTTTCTCTTTTCTTTCAATTTAAGATTTAAGATATACATAATGCGGCTAAAATATCTAAATTACAAAATAACTATTTTATGTTGGAGTGCAACCAAAACTTACTAGTGGGTAATTTAATATTAAAAGTACAACTAAATTTAATAAATTGGTTGAAACCTATAAACTAAAGGTATACATACATTTGCGGTGTAGTGAGGTGCCGAATTCTTTAAAAAATACAGTAATTACTACGTTACATTTTTTTCTATAAATATAATTGTGAGAGATAAAGAACTTCTTTGAAAGCAAAAGTAAATTAGGCCTTACTTGAATAAGAGGGTATCTTATTGGGAAACATTATATTTGTAACCCGATTATGAAAGAGAATAAAAAGAATGGTTAATTATATTTTAGTTCTTCAATTTTTTCAGATTTTACTTTTAGTTTCTAAATAAAATTTTGATGTAATCTCTTAACTTTTATTCATAAAATGTTTTTAATTTCTATAGTTAAATTATGACGGTTAAGTGAAGATTGACATTAAATTTTTTATTATTTTAATATATTTAATGGAAGTCAGTTTTCTGTCAGTTAATAACGGCCAAAAATTACAACACTAAAATACTAAACATGAATTAAATAATTTTTGACAATTAAAAAATCAAACTGTTTTTTTCCTTTTATTTATATATATAAACTAATCAAAGAAGAACTAATAAAAGAAACGATGATTTCCTTTCTTCTCATTGCATTGGTTTCAAGTATTTATCTCCAATATTTGAAGTACCCAGCCCCAAATTAAATTAATAACCAGTGAGAGCAGCGGTTACAGTTTCTCTGTCGTTCCGAGAGTGAACCAAAAAACGAGAGCTGGCGACACCCATCGAATAAAATATGGCTTAAGTTTGTTAAACATCCGAATACCATATTAAATTTTATAGTGCAGCAAAGATATCCGAAAGATTCACTTAAAAATTGATTTACAAAGGAATGATCATTTACCCAGCTATATAAGCACTTATCATATTTATAAATCATTCGATTGGAGACTCTTAACAGAATTAACAGTCCAACTCTTCTTCCTCACCCTATTTGGGTATATGCTTCTTTGTTCTTTGTTGTTGATTGGAGTGGTGGAGATGGCTATAGAGAGAACGCAAAGGATTGTTTTTTTTTTTATATAAAAAAAAAACATAATAACAGTTGAGGGTTTTTTTGTTTCAGATAATAATAATTGAGGTGATTATTGATTTGCTATTTCATGATTCATGATGCGTTCGATAATAGTTGGTGTTTACCAAAGGGGAAAAAATCGAATAAGACAAAAGCAACTTCTGGAGATTTCCAATTTAATTCATGTTTAGTATTTTAGCATTGTAATTTCTGGCGGTTATAGTTGTCAGAAAATTAGCTTCCAATTATTAAAAGTATTAAAATAATAATAAATTTAATGTTAGAGATCACTTAACGATCATATTTAACGCATGGACTAATAAAAGCTTTAATCGAACCAAAATTAGGAATTAGAACCTGTCAAAAAATTTATTTAGAGACTAAAAGTGAAAATTTGAAAAAATTTAAGAATTAAAAATATAATTAACAATAGAAAGAATATTATAATCAATGGCCATTGGGTTTAGTGGAACAATTTAATCTTTTATAATGTGATGAATCAAAATATTTGATTATATCTCAAACATGATTGTTTATGAAAGAGAAGACACATGAAAAAAAGAATATTATAATATTATTGAATATAATAAAATATTTATTTCGAATCTCATTTACTAGTTTTTGGTATAACAGAATTTCATATAATTTGTTGTTCATGAAATGCTTTATCTTTATCCTAATAATTCTTTTCTTTTCTAGATTTCATAATTTATACCAAAATTCCCAATATCCTTAGCCCACAAATATACAAGAAATGACTTTATCATCAAATTTTTGTCTTTGTTCCTTACTTATGTGAGCAATAACTTCGCATCCAAATAACTTTATATTAGAGTAATTGATATCATAATCACACCATACTCTTTCAATGATGTCAAACGCAAAGGAACATATGAAGAATTGCTAATCAAGCAACATGCGGTTTGAACATCTTCACCACAAAATGACTTACGTAACTTAGTCATTCTTAGCATACATTTAACTTACTCGATAATGATTTTGTTGATTCTTTTAATTGCACCATTATGTTGTGGAATACTATCTTCTCATGCCTGATGCCACACTCAAAATAATAATTCTTAAATTCATGAAAAATGTATTCACCCTCGTTACTTGTACAAAGACAGTTCAAAGGCTTACTATTTCTCTCTCCACCATGACATGAAACCTTTTGAAGTACTGAAAAATTTAGTCTTTTTTTATCTTATATACAAAGTTGTCAAACTCCACAATTTATATAAACTAGTGTAATCTCTATAAATTCGACTCATAAGTTAACTCGTAAGCTGCGTAAACTTATAAGAATTTATTTAATATTAAAAATAAATAAATAAAAATATTTCATACAAAGATTGTATCATAACTTTTTTATATCATAAATATGCACAATACATCATATCATTTTATGATTAATTTATATTACAATTAATATCAGACAACACCCAGAGAAAAATGTTATTAGCTTTCGGTTATTAAATTAAAATTAAAATTTTAAAATATATTAATTAAAAATATTTTATATTAGTTTCCAAAATATCTAGATTAAAAGATCTTCATTTAAATTTGCTTTGAAAATAAAACATGATTATATTCTTTTATACTTAAAAAGGATGAGTCAAATCCTCATATTTTCTGTTAAATTCGTTTTTTTTCTGCCCCTACAATGTTGGAGGTCAATATTATTGTAGATTTTTTACTGTCAGTGGTTGATCAGAATATTGTGTTTCCTTCATTCAAAAAGCTTTAGTTAGCAGTTATTAGAGGGTGTTGCATGTAAAAGTAGTGGTTTAAATATTGGGTAGTGCAATTAGGGTGAGTTGCTCTGCTGCTGAAGGTTCCTGTTAGGCAAACTTTTTCTTCTCCCCCCATCCCACACTGATTGTTTGAATTGAAATTTGTGGATTTTGCTGATATTAAAAGTAAGAGAGTTGCATAAGTTTTAAAAATTGTGGTGGTTGCTTCAATGATGGGAAAAGGGTTAGCTTGAGCAACTGGTATTGCCAAATTGGACATATAAGCAGGGGATAAACCTAGGCCCATTTTGATTTCAATTTCCAAAACATATCTAGGTAACAATGCATGGATGTCTCAAAGGGATCCTACATGGAGTTTAAAGCCAGGATAGCAAGATCATTTCATCATGAACAAAGTGATATTATAGAAATTCTATTTCTGTTGCTAATGAATCATCTGCTATTTTGACATAATCGAGTACAAGCACTGTCGCGTTCTTTGAAGTTTCTGGTATTGCACCTTCACAATAGCACGGATAATCACCAAATTCCCGCTCAACGCACCAGACTCATAGTTAAATACAATAGTTGTTGCTGTTCTGAGTTTTACTCTAATATCAAATAGTTGTGTTTTATACTTGGACCGCATATTTCATGTTTTCTGCTAATTTACAATTCAGATCTTGCTGTTACAACCATTTATAAATATTAATTGAAGCTTTTTGCCCTTAAAAAAAATTCTAAACCACATAGTGAGCAAAAGTGAATTACCCGATCCATTTGGACAAAAATCCCAAATTAATTTCATGGATGGAGGAAGTAAGACAAAGAGGGAAATTGGACTTGGACTTGGGAGACACCAAGGAAGAGGATTTATATTTTATAGTCTATACTGATGTTTTGATTAGGGATGATAAAATAGGTCGGGTCAGGCGGACCAACCTCTTAGCCTATTATCAATTTGACAAGTGGGGTGGAGATCTTGACTCATTGTGGCTCGCCCCGCCTAACCCACCAACCTGATGAACCAGAGGTGGGATGGGACAGGTTGGCCTGCCAACCCACAATATTCATTTATTTATAAGTAATAATTATATTAATACATGAGACTACTAGAAATTAAAAAAAATGGTAGAAAGAGTCTTTTAGTTTGGTTTATGTTTAATTAATTTGTATTGTTTAAGATTTTAAGATTAGTTTGAGTTTATGATTTTGTGTTGTAATTTAGCTACTTGGTAGACTTATTATTATTAATTATTATTGAAGACTATTGTTATTTTGTGTGGTTTAAATATTATGTATGATTTAAGATTTTAAGATAGTTTGCTATTTTAAATACTTTGTATTGTTAATTATTTTTTAAGAATTTTTGTTTTTTTAAAGGATGGGCCAACCCACTAGCTTTTTAGTCTATGACAAGATGGGTCAACTCACTTCATTCCATTTTTGGCGGGTCAAAACAGGTTGGATTAACCCTTTTTATCATCCTTAATTTTGAGGATAGAGGTGCTTGTGTAATTTTGCTTTCATGGATGGAGGAAGCAAGAGATAAGAAATTGCAATAGAGAGAAGAAATAAAAAATTTGAAATTAAAAGGCAAGAACAAGAAAACAAATAAGATTAAATGCAATTGATAACTTTAAAATTTAAATATGTTGGGGCCTAACATGCCTAATTATCCTTGATGTAATGTTAAGGTGTTTCTCTATTTAATGTTATTCCAATTTTCACCCACATCTACTAAGACACTCAACCCTGACCCCTCACGATGAAAAGTCTAATTTATCTATTCTATCTTCCAAATCCCTTTGCAGAGATAAAACAATAAGTTGCATGAAGTAGGGAGATATATGCATAGACAAAACAAGATCACTCTATCCCTAGCAATGAGTTGTTTAGATGTCATTTTCCAGTTCTTTAGAAATTACTATTTTCCATTGTATAATCCCCAGACAAATGCATGAATGATCACACCATACAATACACTAAAGAGCAGAAAAGAAACAATAGAAACAAAAATTGCATTTAATAGATAGTAACAAAAGTTACATTACAAGGGTGTTGGCTGCTAGGCTCCTAGTCTCTCATAATCATGATAGGCTTTACATTTTAGGGGCTAATGTTGATGGAAGAAGAAGAGGGATGGATAATGGAAGAGAAGAGGGGAATGACTATAGAAAGAGGGTTTTCCTTATGAGAGATGCTCAGACTTTGGATGTATTCATTAGAGAACTCTTAATCTCAGTGTGTCTTTCTCATTTGCTTCCTAATCCTTTTATAAGCCTAAGATAGCTTAAAATTCACATGTCATCGCATTAAGCAGGCCTTTTAGGCTTAGCAAGTGTGGCAGTAATCACGCACTTAACACAGGATTCGCGCTAAGCGCACCTTTGGACTTCTTCGTAGGTCTTCTTCGCATTAATTGCTTGAACTGACCGCTAAAAGTGGTCTCAATTTTCAATTTTTTCTCCAAAGTTTTTTCTTTAATGTTCTTCCAAAACACTTGTAATTTTTTCTTTTTATAAATCTTGTTGGTAAAAAATTAATATGATATTAAATTTCTTATTATTTCATTAAAAATAACAGTAAAATAAAAAATTCTAATTATTCTTAATTAAAATTAACTATTAATTAAACTCAAATTTCATAATTATCACCAAACCACATGAGGGATATATTTTAGAGTTTGGTACAAAGTAGAACTACTACAATCTGAATGAAAGTTAATTATGACCCGAATATTTATATATGTAATTTGATAATTTTAATTAGAGTCCAGAGAAGTTAAAGTAGCTCAGTTTTGGACTAAGGTATTGCGTAATATTGCCTTTGTGCGTTCATCCCCAAAATATGGATCAATATAAACAAACCTCATGAATAAGCAAATAATCTTGATTTTTTTTAACACTCAATTTTTTTATTCATGCTTTACACTCTTTTCCTCTCTTATCTTTTTACGCGTTATTTTTAACTCTCTCCTTTTCCCTCTTTCTCTTTTTTTTTTCCCTCAAAGAAGTACACACTCTTAAGGCATGTGGAAAAAAAAAATTAGCAAATGCATTGTGGGTTACACCTAATACATTGGATGACAATGCCGCGTCAAATTACGATGATAATAGCATTCTTCCGTGACAGATTAATTAAAAATATTTGTTTACGATAATCAAGCACGTTATGCTGGGTTCCACCTAATATACTAATCAACATTTGACTTTCCGAGACCATGTTTTACGAAATGTTGGCCATAGGAAACCCATTTGACTACTAACACCAAGGAAAAAGAAAAACAAATTCATTGAGAACATAATTGATTAAGAGTACTTGTTAGTTAGGTTAAGTCCTAGTTTTCTTACAAGCTTTAGGGTTTTGCTAGCTCCCTATGCTGGCCATTAGACACTCTCCACATATTCCTAATTACACACATTTGGCAAAATTGTAACCTAAAAAGGCCTCCTTAGTTATGTAAGTAGCTTCATCAAGACCAACTAGAGTGAAAACAGGTTATATTCTCTTCACCATGTTTATGGATTAACCGGCAATTGCTTGTTGTGTATGGGACGTCGTCTTCTCACTCGGGTATAATCCATAGTAAAGTATTGTGAAGGGTCATCCACCTCCATCCATTCTTGTCTTGTTCCCTTTTTGCCAAGCACCATGTTTTGCTTTCTATGATATTGCTTCCCTGTAGAAGTTGCATAATTTCATAAACATGTTGAATTAGTGAATCTCTTGCATGTATTTTAAAATAGTACATGAGTGATTCAAATTATATATATATATATATATATATATATATATATATATATATATATATATATAATTTTTTTTATATATGAGAATCGAATGTTAAAATTTTTATAATATATAAATATAATGCATATATAATACAATTCTCTTTTGGATTTCATATATATAATATTATTGTATCACTTATAATTATTTAGGTTCAATTATATAACACAAAAGCATGATTACTTTTGGAGATATGCCAAAAGGGGGTTTCAGCTCATTGGTGATGTGACCAATTGGCATGATTCCTGAGTTCAATTTTGAGTTTTTGAAACCCATTTTTTTTATGGAACAAGAAAGGAATTTGGTTATATATACTTATATACAAGAGTTATTCTACGTTCTAACCCTTTACGCCAATAATTATTGTTATAGTTACAAGATTTCGTAGATGACTGAAGATCAATACACCACTCGAGCAAACGATCAATACACCTCCAAAATTATCAAAGGGAATTTCTTGATCACAACTAAAACTAGGATACAACTTGTACTCCATATATATTTTGATTTTTCCCAAAAAACAAGAAAAGAAAAAAAGAATACCCGAACAGTTAACGAAGAAATACACACACACACACACACACACACACACACACACATATATATATATATATATATATATATATATATATATATATATATATATATATATGCACATAAAGACATGCATTTCAGATAGGCAAAGTATATTGACTTGGAGAGGAACAAGTTCTTTCAGTTGCTGTGAATGAAAATGTTTGTAGTATTGATAACACTGTGAAAACTGAAAAGGTAGATATATATGCTGAACACTAAAGTCCACATATGCTACTCTTTTGACTACTTTTTATTATCCACGTCTTTGTTTACCCCCCTAGCTGATAAAACCTCACTTGATTTGGTGCATGAACCTTGAAAAGTAAATAGAGACTCCGAAATTACCTAGTACTCGATCATGAAAAGCTTTTGTGATATGAAATATTACATGGACAAGCTAGCTAGAATCAAAAAGAAATTTCTTTACATTCATGCAATATCCATGATTTCTTAATTTGAGTAGAAATTAATTAGTAATAACAAATTTTAATTGATCATTATACCTGCAGCAGCAAAGGAATTCTCCTGTTTGTGTGATGCAAGATCTCTGGCTCCGTCATCTTCTTTAACCTATTTTTTTTGAAAATTAAGGAATAAATAACATAAATATAGATAAAAATTAACAATTTAGAGGACTAATGAAGTTTATTTAGATTCATGCAGTACCTTCTCAGTAAATCTTAGCTTTCTAGGAACTGTTGGGAGAGAAAGCTGCAGGTTTGTATTGACTCCTATATTATCATCTATGAGGAAGAAAATATATGATGATGAGTGATAATAAGGACTTTTTTTTTATACAGATAATGATAATAAGGACTAAATATAGCATGTTTGGGGGTGGTAGTCAGTAAGGTGAACCAAAATCAATTATGAAATCATGGTGAATGTAAAGTAATATATAATTGTTTTTAGAAAAATCAAGATTACACCATGATTTTGAGGTAGTTGTCATGATTTTAAAGGGTATCCACACATGTTAATAAGAATTCTAGAAACTTATTCACTTAACAAAAGTTCATGAAGAAGTAGATACTTAAAGAGAGGCAAAAGAGAAGGTGCATACCTTCAAGCTGGAGTGAAGGTTCCAATTGAATTTGGGAAGAAGAACAAGTTGGTATTAGATAAGAGAAGGAAAAACTAAGAAGAGTGATGATGATTATCAGCTCCATTAATTTCTTTTCTTCAGAGGGTATTGCACAAGAAGATACTTTCTTCAGCTGAAGGTAGGTTAAGCTTATATACAAACCTAAGAAGGAAACCTCACACTAACAAGGGCATGAGAGAGAGAGCGAGCAAACACAAAGCACAAAATTCAGAGTTCCGAAACAAGTACAGGAAAATCTTAAATATTCATATTTCATAACTTACTTTTTACTTTTTTTAGGAGGCATCACCCTTCACGCAATTCAGGTTGTTTTTTTCACCTAATGCTGTAGGGCCCTTGATTTCTTACTTCTATTTTTAACGATGCTTTATCTCAGTGCATCACTCCCTCAACCTCAATAAATTATTACTAGGACCACTATGATCTCAACTAATTTCTCTGTGACATATATAGTAGTTAAATTTTTTAATTTTAAGAAATTAATAGTATATATGTAAAAATTATGTAAAAAACATAACACTAGTGTCGAATTCTAATGTAATTTCTATTAAACCACATATGTTACTAACACTCATTCTAGATTCAAAAGTAGTTCCATCTTTTCTTGCCTGCATAAAGGAAGAACATATTGATTTGATATTTTGATCATCATCAGAGTTTGATATAATATTTCTATTAGAGGAATTATATATATAACTATTACTTAATGATCAGACAGGCAGTTATACAATACTCCTCCTTCAATGATGTCAGTGATAGGGAGGACCAGTGTATCTGCTATATATGGCAATTTTTATCCATTAAACTGTAAAAGAGACTATGGTAGCATTCTTTCTTTAGTCCTTTATCCTTACGTATACTAATTAATTTGTGAGATATACCAATATATCGTGGTTTAAATTCTTGACTCCTAGTCATTCTTTCTAGCTATAGCAGACTGCCTACCTAGGAAATCAAGAACATAGTAAACTGAAATTTCTAAGATTCACATGCCACAACAGTTGTACAACTGTACGGGGTTACTATATTGTTCTATCATGCATATACTACCACCATTTAAGGCCCTCGAAACTCACCCAAGTGGACCGACATTCATGCAAGTCAAGAAAATATGCTACAACGTTCATGGTTTCATAATTAGTTTGTGGGAACTGCGAAATGAATCAAATTTATGATAAGCTTAATTAGCACGTCTTGCTTCAATGTCATAGTCAAAACACACATATTTATCAACCCGTAGAAAGACTTTCGGTTTTCGAAGCTAGGCACATGATGCAACATTGTTCATGCAAACATTAGGGCGCAGCGTTTCAGGAGAGGTTAGCTTTTTGTCCAAATGTGCCTCCCATACATATAATTATGTAATACTTTTATTATCTAATGCGAAACATTACTTTTTGCATTCACAACAATATTTATATGAATAGGCAATTTAACTATCAAAGTTGATTATTTTATCACAAATTAAGATGATGGTTTGTTGTTGTGCATTTCTACTATACCACACAAATTTTTGAAGAAAATTATCAGGATTGGCCTAGTAGTGGTGAGAGATTGAAATAGATACATGAAAAGTTAGGCTGATCAATTCTCATTATCTTCATCATACATATATTTTCAAAGTAAATCACTAATTCTTATTGAAAAGCAATACTTTTTTACAGCATTGAAAAATAATACTAAAACATAAATATTGTTCTTGTATATTACATAAAATAATTATTAAAATCCCCTTGTTTATTTCTTTAATTTGTTTTTTTACGATATTTATTTTAATCAATTATATAACATAAAAAGTGGCAATGAAAAATAACTAGAATAAAGCTAATGACTTGGTCAAAACAGCAGGTTAAGAGCAATGTGCCCATAATGTGGTCCAAATTTTTCCGTAAACCTATTAAAAACACATATACAAACCATTTGTGCTGAAAAAAAACACATTTCCTTTATTGTCCTCGCCACACTAATTCCTTTGCTCGAACCTATGGTATAATGGTAATATGACCTTTATCAGGATTATGACTTTAACTCAATCTACACTACAAGTAATGAAGCCCATTCGCATGAATATATGGTTATCAACCGAGTCACGCATCGTGGTTAGCATATATGGAGTGGTGTTAAACCAATAAACACATGCAGTTGCATGCCTAATTCGAGAAAAGGAAAAGAAACCAATAAACACAGTTCAACATTATGTAAAGTTTAACTGAAGCACTTTAATTGTCTTGCAATTAATATACGAGTTTCCTGAATATATATATTATGCATTAGTATAAATTTTTTACACAGTTAACTAATAAAAAATTGTCATTCGTATGATTTTTAAGATAATAATTATTATAAAAATTAATAAATTTATCATATATGATAATTTGTAATTGAAAGAGAAAAGATAAAATATATTTTATAATGTTGGTGCATAAAAATTATTTTTTTTAATTTATTAATTAATTTTTAACATTCCTACTGAAGCTCACATTAATAATTCAAAAGTAGGGTCCAAAAGTATAATAAGTTAATCGAAGATGAAATAAAGTTATTAAATAGGAATTTAATAGAGAAATGATAAATGGACAGAATTAAAATGATGAGAGTGAAGGAATTGTATTAAATAACTGGTGGAAATACATATACTGAATTCATGTCATTGCTGAAATTAATTGATAGGTGGCTTAGGAATTTTGCTAGGGCAGGTGATCCCTCAATCCCTCATCAGACCCCAATAAGTATATTAAGCAAAATAGATTTGGTTAAGTTGAATTCCTCTCGTGGGCTATTATTGGCAATAGCAAGCATATTAGTTTTTGGTTTGACAAGTGGCTCCCACAAGTGGTGGTGAGTCATGTTCTGAATATTCCCCACATGTCAGACGCTCTTTTTCAGCTTAAGTTAATTAGTAAGTACATTTCTAATGTAAGTTTTTTTATATGAATTTCTTAATATATTTTTTTGCTCTTACATTACCATGTTTATTTCTAAAAAATTTATATATAATTTTATTCTAATGTTAAGAAATAGTAAGAAATTTTAAAAAAATTATATATTTATATTTTTATTATAACTTAATTATTGTTTAAATAAAATAATTAATTCATTTTTTTTAGTTTTTATGTATAAAAATAATAAATACGAATGATTGAAGAAAATATTAAATATCAATTAAAAAATAATAAAAATTACATCACATTGAAAATAAATACGTAACAATAAAAATACATTTTTATACCATGATAGATAATTAAACACAATAACATTGAAATTTTAAAAAAAAAACATAACGATAAAAAATAGAAAATATTACATAAAATTAATTATTGTTATTCTCTTTTCCGAAATATTTCTAAATATGTTCAATCAAATATGCTTGAAGTTGACAATATTTTTGTTTGTCATGAACCTCTATTCTCCTTTGGAGGTATGTTAATCTAATACAAGGGTGAGCACTTGAAGACACTCCCATTTGTAGCAGTCGTTCAATGTCTTTGTTATTTGGTCTCCTTAAGCACTCATTCCTAAATATGGTGCAGATGCCTGATACAAATAGCTTAAAGCATTCCATTAGAGTGGTTTCACCAATTTGAACATATTCATCCACATAGTTAGTAGGTGAGCCATAAGCCAATATACAAAGAGCAATTGTGCACTTCTGCAATGAAGATAGGCCTTTTCAACATAGTGCATCGACCCTCATTTGGAAGTACTCATCATGATTGCTGAGCGTATCTACAATTCGAAGAAACACATGTCTTTGCATACGAAACCTTCTTCGGATCTAAGTCTCTATGTACACAGGATTTACTGAGAAATAGTCATTGGACAATCGATCATGACCTTTCTAACAAATCTAATGTATCACTCTTCTTCTTTGCCGACACCTAGTGGTGTTGCCATCTAGTTGTTGTTGGCTCTCAAATATCAACCTAATGATTTCTTCATCGGTGTTGTCTTCTAATTCCTCATATATCATTTGATCTAAAGCTTCAACTAAATTGATGTTTGGATCCATTATATGGTAACTGAAGTGTTTGAAATAAAAGAAAAATATAGCGTAATTTGTATGAGAACATGTGAGAATGATGAAACATTGAACATTTATAAAGCTTCATTAATAACAACAAGTTTTCCTGCTAGTAGATCATATGTGCATCAACCATAACTCCCTTCTCTGAACTTCCACTTCTCTTATGATTAAATACTTGTTTATAGGAGTCGTTAAAATTTTGAACTGGAGGATGGATTCGATTCCATCAAGATTTCAGTCGAGTGACTCCCCTTTCCATGCCCATGTTCTTCATCGTTGTTGTACGCTTCCTTGATCCTTTCCCAATATTGGGTTAATGATTGGTCGACTCCTACAATTGAATCCTTTGATACATTGAGCCACGATTGAATGAGAATTATGTCCTCTTTCACTGAGAATGTTTTGTGAGATTTTTTTTAGTTGAATTTTCTTTACCTTCATCTAGTTGAATGTTAGGGCGCTGAACATTGGATAAAGAAGGTCTATATAACACATGTTTGGGAGGACCAATTGGTGAACAATAGTTTGCTTCCTTGAAGGAAAGCAGTAATAGGAGAGGTGACAACAATTGGAGTAACTTTGCAATTCTGAAAGAGCAAAGAGTTTCTAGCAAACCAAATGAGAGAAATGGAATTGGCAATGCCCACTAAGGCAACATCTTGCAGTTGCTTACTCAAGAAGCTATCAAAACAACTTGAGGGAGCTAAGGTTGAGAGTGCTTTTTAACTTACCAACCAACTAACTCCAAAGGTAATTAGCAAAAGGGAAATAAAAAAACAAGTGATGAGTGGACTCAAGGAGCAACACAAGTTGTACTCAGAGAAAATATTGTAGTCCCCTGTTGCAAGAACTAAACAAGTGATGACTGGACTCAATAGTTTTCTTTCAAAATTGCAAAGTTACTCCTATTGCTAGAAACTATTGTTTGTTAGAAACTCTTTGCGCTTTCAGAATTGCATTCTCTAGACGAATTGGTGATTCGGTTCTCATTTGTTCTTCTAGGAAGCAAACTATTGTTTCTCGCAGTAGCACTGAGGCTGAGTATAGAGGACTTGCTGCTGTCACTGCAGATATCTTATGGCTGCAGCATTTGCTCAGAGAGTTGCGTGTTCCAGTTGCATTGCCAAGAATTTATTGTGATAATTTAGGTGTTGTCCACCTTGCTGCGAATCCTGTCATGCATTCTCGGACAAAGCATTTTGAGTTGGATTTGCATTTTGTTCGCAATAAAGTCTTGTCGCGCGAGCTTGTTGTTGTTCATCTATCGGCTGAATTTCAGGTTGTTGATATTCTCACTAAAGCTATTTCAAATCCTCAATTTACAATATTCAAATCCAAACTCAAGGTTTCATCCACTTCCACCATGATTTTGAAAGGGGGTGTAAAGGAAAATTGTCAAGCAGACAATTAGTTGATTTGTTACGTTCTATTATTGTTGTTAAGTTTGGTTTGTTACGTTCTGTTATTGCTGTTAAGTTTGGTTCAGTTAGTTGTAGTTTGTTACTACTGATATAGTCTATCAGTTTTACCCCTCTTGTAATCATTCATGGAATCAATGAAATCACTTTATTCTTTTCTATCTTATTCATGATCACAAATCATAATAAGGGTTGCCAGGAAGTTTATAAGGAAAAGCTTACTCATGAAAGATGACATGTCGAGAAATGTAGCATTTGCTAAAAGGTGAGAGACATTTATAACCCTTGTGCTGAGAGCTATAACCAATGAATAGGCACATGTGTGACTGAAAGTCAAGTTTGTGTTTATTATAAGGTCATAACAGGGGATAACAAGCACATCCAAACACTCTCAAGAACTTATAATCTGGCTTTTTATGAAACAATTTTTCAAAAGGACTCATATTGTTAAGGGCAGGTGAAGGAAGATAATTGATTATAGTAGCTGCAGTGCTGAATGACTCTCCCCAAAACTTTGAAGGAAGAAAAGCTGAAGCCAACAAAGTGAGACCAGTTTCTGTCTAATGTCTATGCTTTCTTTCAGGTGTACCATTTTGGTCATGTGTATATGGACAAGTCAACCTGTGATGAATCCCTTGTTCAGTACGATAAGGAGTAAAGGTGATATACTTTTTTGCATTATCAGATTGTAAAGCTATTAAAGTTGTGCCAAGTTGTTTTTCAGCAAGAGATTTAAATTGAAGGAAAGCAGTAAATGCTTGAGATTTATTTTGAAGCAAATACATCCAAGTATATCTAGAGAATGCATCAACGAATATTATGTAATATCTTGATCCATTAGAAGAGGTTACGGGGGCTGGACCCCAAATATCTGTAAAATAAGATCAAGAGGACTAGCGTAAACAGACTGAGAAGTAAAGAAAGGAAGCTGACGTGCCTTCCCCATACAACATGATTGACAAAGCAAAGAAGTAGTTGAATGATTACATGGTATACTACAAGAACTAAGTACTGATCTAACAGCTTTTAGAGAGGCATGAGCAAGTCTTGAATGCCAAAGCTCCAAGACTGTGAATGAAGAATTTGTTGTAGAATGGAAAGCAGAAATGTGGTTTTGATGCTGAAGGTTGGGAAAGACATAAAGACCCTTGCTAAACTTTCCTTGAAGAAGAGTCTCCTTGGCATGTTCCTGTTTGACATTACAACTGTTAGCATGGAATTCAAAAAATACTTGATTATCTCGACAAAATTGTGACTCGCTAAGAAGGTTCTTTGTAATGGATGGAGCATGTAATAATTGATTCATAACAAAGTGATTGTGTGACTCAGAATCATAGAATTTTGAATTTCCAATATGCTTAATGATCAAACCTGAACCATTACCAATTTTTACTCGATCATTCCCTGTGTAATCAGTCTTAACAGAAAGGTTGCTCTCATCATTGGTGATGTGATGGCTTGCTCCGCTGTCTGGATACCAGAGAGGATCCATAACAGTTGTTGGTGTTGACATGAATGCTTGATCAGATTGAGAGAAACATTGATACTGACTGTGATTTACTTGAAAATTCTGATTGAACCTATTCCAACAATCAATTGCTAAGTGTCCAAGTTTACCGCAAATTTGACATTGTAGTCTATTGTTCTGATTCCAAGAATTATTTGAATTTTGTCCTTGTTCGATCTGTCATTGCCTCTTCCATTGTTGTATCTTCCTCCTCGATTGGAATTGTAACCACCACGAAAGTTGGATCTACCACCGAGATTGTTATATTCTCCTCTAAAATTTGAATTATCTCTTCTTCCTCTGCCAGAAGAATAACTAGGTCCAAAAGCAGTATTAGCTAGAATCATATTCAAATAAGCTTTCTTGTGTTTCTCAAAATGCTACTCTTAAGCCAATAAAAGTGCCTCAATATCGTCAACAGTGTATGGATCTAAACGCGATGTAACCGAAGTAACAATATTCAGGCAAGCCATAGAAAATCGCTTCTATATGATCATCATCAGAAATCGCAGAACCAATCGCAACTAGTGAATCTACGATTTTCTTGATAGCAAGTAAATATTTTGAAATTGACTTATCTTTCGTAATCATACGCAACTGTACCTTCAATTTTTTTACTTTCGCATGAGTCTGAGACGCATAATATACTTCTAATCTTTTCCAAATCTGCCATGATTGCTCTAAACCAACCATCTTTGTGAGGATTGGTGCTGACATCGATGCAAGGAGCCAGGCAACGAGTAACTAATCCTGTTGTTCAAAATTGAGAAATACTTCACTGATCGTACCAGCTTCTTCATATTCTTTGGACTCAAATTTCTTTGGAACGTGTTCTTCATGAAGATATTTACTGAGCTTCAAACCTCGAATTGTGGCAAGAACTTGTTGCTGTCACACTAGAAAGTTCTCATCATCAAGTTTGATCGAGATCAGAGTTTGAAACGTTTGAGGATTGAAGAAAGTTTTGGAAGCCATGGTTAGAAGGCTCTGGATACCATATTATGATTTGTGATCATGAATAAGATAGAAGAGAATAGAGTGATTTCATTGATTCCATGAATGATTACAAGAGGGGTAAAACTGATAGACTATATCAGCAGTAACAAACTACAACTAACTGAACCAAACTTAACAGCAATAACAGAACGTAACAAATCAATTAATTGTCTGCTTAACAATTTTCCTTTACAAAACTTTATGCAGACAGACTAGCTAATCATGTGTTGTGTGTTCATTCTTTCAATTGATGAGACTTGATCCCCTATTTTTGTATAGCTGATTATACGCACAATAGATTTGGCTAACCTAACTATAGATTTTGTTGACTGCTCTTTTCATGGGACTTGATCCCCCAATGCTTTTGTTTCTCTCTTTTGGCTATATAAATAATATTTTGGCATGTTGAGGGTGATTGGGATTTGGATGCTACCATAGTTGAGATATTTTTCTCTTTCATGACTACTTTCAGCCATTTTTCAAAATTCATAAAACTTATAGCTATTTTTGACATCGACGACAATGACAATGAGATGATGACGATGAGGATGATTGGGTCTATGGTGTATGCAGAGTGGCAAATGTTTTCAACCCTTATAACCGGTTACTTAGTGAAATTTTATTCATCATCCTACTCATGAAATTATATCAAAACATTTCCTCCATTGCAAACTTTGATTCCTTGTAGGATCGGTGTAAGGGTTAAACAATTAAAATATAAGTTTTAGGCCCATCAACAAAAATATTTTTTCTTTAAGGGTTTATAAAGCAAAAAAGATCACATTTATTAGAAGGAGAAAAATGTCACATATATTGACAAAAAAATCCAATATATAATTTTCTTATTTAAAGTAAAATGTATGCTCTTAAAATTTATTTTTGAACCTACTTGTTGTTGGGCCAACCCTAATACCTCGAATAACTTATACTTCAAACTTGACCTTAACACTTACTAACATTTTGTCAATTGCCACCTACAATATGCTTTGCCTAAAATTTCAATGTCACTATTAAGTATTCTAATAATTTTTCTTAACTTGAGAGAAAAAAGAAAAAGTATTTTTCAAGGTGTTAGTCCAAAACTCTCCATGCATGCGAAGGCTATCTTCAAGGCATGAATTTCTAGGTAATGCTATGAAAGGCCACTACACAATATGATAACACTATTTTGTGTCTTTGTTTATTTTAAGAAAAAGTGGTAGTTTTTGTTGTACAATTAAAGGATAAACACTTCATATCTTAAGGTTCAGGTTTATAGATTTTACTTTTACTTATATAGTGTTTAACTTTTTTATTCTTACACATATAGAACTTTACCTTACACTTATATTTCAACCGTTTTCAAACTAAATTAATAATTTTTCCCTTATAATCGATTTCACTTTGAGATTCAATTTGATCTACGCTTTAAAATCTTTAGAAAGGTCCCTTATCCTAATGCAAATTATTATTCTATTTTCTTTGTTTCCCTCTGCTGCGAAGACTCTAATGTTGCTTCTTGTTTAGTTGCCACTTGCCATGTAGCAATTTGCATGGCCAAACAAGATGATTTTCTCACGTATGCACCGTTGATTATGAAAAGGTTGGGATAGGACTCACCCTAATTCTTTTTCTAAAAAAATAATATAATAAAAAATGAATTATCTTATGGATTCTTTTCTAATAAATTTTCTAAAAGTGAAACTTATATGGAATTAATAAATGTAAATTAAAATTTTAATAAATAATAACCTTGAAAATAATTTAATAAAAATAACTTAGTTGATTTTGTTAATGAATATAAAATTTATTTATATTTTTAAGTATATTATGTATTATATATTGAATAATTATAATATATAATACTTTCTTTAAGTTGATTATAATGAATTGTATATTTAGATCACTGAATTATCACAACTCAAGTTTATCAAATAAAATCATGAGATTAACAAAATGTAACGCCTAAACTGGCCTTTAGCTTATAACAAACTAGTTATATAAAATATATATTTTCTTTATACTCATGTTAATGATGTTATATTGTTGATATTTTTTTTTTGCTGACAAGCGAATGGAAGGACAAAACAAAATTCAAGTTCTGACAAAATCTTTGGCAACTCGGAAATATAACATGCGCATAAAACTATAATATATACAAAATTAATGAATTTTTTCTACTACAAAAAAAAATTATTCCTTATCCTTATTATTTATTTTCTTTTATTAGATAATATTATCTAGTATCTTTTCCTATTTCATTTATTATCACTTTTTTTATAACAGTGATAATTTTTTTAAGGGATTACAAGAATTGTAATAAAGGAAATTTAAATCCAAAATTTTGTATAAATTATCCAGTTTTTTTTTAGCACTAAAGTAATGCTAGTAATAGGTGAGGCTAATATGAGACATTTGTATCCTATACACCCACTATTATTACATTGGACATCTTTCATTACATTTTGGAAAATTGATTCTAAGATGTAAATTTGTATTCCAAAATAAATTTTTTGAAATGCAATGGGAGGTAAGGATGCAATAATGGGGGACAACTTTTTGCTTGGACGAATGAGTGGTCTAGATCATAAAGAGCCAGCCCAAAATAAAAATTACAGCTAAATTATTCATTGAATCTAATTAAGGCAGTTGCTTCTTGCATCCTATAAATTGCTTTTTGCATGTTTATTACATTTTATAAACGCTAATTCAGAACGTAAAAATTACATTCTTGAATGGTGATACCTTTTAGTTTTTATATTCTGGAAAAGCTAATCCAAAATGTAATTTTACATTTCATATTAGGCCTTCCAAAGTGTAAAAAATGTCTAGGAAGTAATTAATTAATGGGTTGCTGGAAGCAACTGTGTCTCATTATTTAAGAGATAGAACTGATAATACGTAGATACTATTGGGCCTGATTCTAACAAAAAATGCGATTCAT
This sequence comes from Glycine soja, assembly GCF_004193775.1. Lineage (NCBI taxonomy): Eukaryota > Viridiplantae > Streptophyta > Magnoliopsida > Fabales > Fabaceae > Glycine > Glycine soja. The sequence goes on along the minus strand of NC_041003.1, from coordinate 12,034,855 downwards.
GGGTTGCTGGAAGCAACTGTATCCCAAAAATGCTGCCCATAGGTCTAAAACATTCAGCACCCCAAGCAGATATAACACAACAACCTCCAAAAAAGATAATAAATACTCGTAAATACATAAAAATAAGAATAAAATTAAACAACTCAGAAAATTAGCGATGAGATAAATATAATTATAAAAATTTGTGACCCCAGAACTCATGATTAAAAAGCGATGTGAACATAATGGCAACTGCAATAGTAGTTGGGGTGGGTGTGGCGGCATCGATGATTGTGATTTGTGAATTTTTGGACTCGAGGATAATGGTTTATATTGTGTCTATGCTTCACAAAAGACAATTTAATTGATAATTAAAGAGGAATATTTCCACAAACCCTTCATCAGTGTGTCATATGCAAGAGAGGTACTAAGTTGGTGGAACAACTTATTTTCCTATTCAACATCATATTCAGTGCGCCAAAAAATTTATGTTCTCATTTTTATTTTAAAGCAAGGTATTTTCAAAGTAAAAAATTATCATGAGACTATTTTTGAGGGGTAGAGATCACCCAAATAAAGTTTATCTCTCCCAATAAAGTCTTTTTCATACACACAATTAAGAAAACGAGCATCTATCAACATACTTGAAAAAATTATTCATCTATCAACTATATTAGATTTTGTCAGTGGATTAGTCTCAATTTTGTTCAACCAAATAATGGATTAGTCTCGATTTTACCCCATAAAACATTTAGGTGTATCCAAAAATAAAAATAAACCCAAGAATAATTGGAATATGGTTTTGGCCAATGGGTATCTAGACAAATTGGAATGAATGAAATGACAAAATGTTCAACAAGAAAGAAATTTTTTTGAAGAGAACAATGGAAAATTAACTCTAGAGGAACGGATATAGAGGAGAAGTGTTATGAAGAATATTTATCTTTCTATCAGTAGTCAAATAGACATTCAAACCAGTTTTGTTTTCTACTAGCTGAAAAGGAATTATAATCGAGTAACTTAGCAATTTGTATCTTCGCAAATGGGCAAAAGTAGCCTCGTACTTCATTTTAGTTAATCATTGGCTCATCTAAAAAGAATAAAAGAAGCTTTCTCTGGTGCTGAGCCAAGAACCATAGGAAAATTAATTGGCCCCATTAAAGATCATCTCTATTTATCTTTTTAAACAAGGCCTTAAATACTAAGGTTGCTTCCTTTTTATCTAATAACAACGGTACTTGAAATTAAAAGTAAAATTATAAAAAAAAAATTGGTCAAATCGATAAGAAATAAATTTATATTCTAAAAAGATAACAGTTGGGCTCTCGTTGTCAAAACATTATTGATGAAGAAAGGATAAATACTTCTATATATATTCTTTGAAACTTGAAATTTATCTTAATATAAGAGCCAATTCACCTAAACTTTTAATTAGAAAAAAAAATACAAAATTGCTAGACTTTTCTAGTGCATTTGCTAGGAATGTTAAATGCTAGCTTTAAACCTCTATCATTTATATATAGCTCTTGAAAAGAAAAAAGGAATTTGAATACTTAGCATTGATTGAAAAACGATGATACACAGTATACAAAAGTAACAAAATATTCTTAATTAATTTATAATCAAACTTACTCCTAATTATAAAGTAATTTTCTCACAGAAATTTCTTTCAAGTTTTTTTAAGTTGATTTGATTCATTTTCCACTTTAAAAAAATCCACATTTTTCATCTGTACCAAAAAAATTAAAACACTTAAATACTAGTAGATAACAAAAATCATTTGGCTAAACCATTTATGATTAAAAACCTTTTAGTAATATAAATACCTTCATTTGTCAATATTATTGATAAAATGTGTCGAGTTTTAATAAGGTATTGATGACAATAATGTCAAATATTATTTAGTCCACGAGTATCATAAAAAAGAAGTTAAGTATAGAATAAATAAAAACAATAAATATAATTTTGCAGTGAAAAGAGAGATTAGAAACTAGAAAGAGACTCTTGTAAAAAAAAAAAGAAACTAGAAAGAGATGAGCCTGTGTGAAATAAATAGGAGAAAGACAAATGTTATTTTTTTTCCAAGAAAACGTAATTAATAAACTGCTCAAAATAACGAAAAGTTGGTAATTAATGATCTTTAACATATGCAACTTTGCAGGGGATAGAAAAATCCACATTAAAAAATAAGTTGTTGGAAAGTTAACATCCGTATGTCCATCCATAATTAATCTATTTGATTGAAGTAAAAGAGTAAAGAAGAACTTGGAATGCTTAAATGCATTCTTGAAAATCACTTTTTATAATTATTTTTAAGTTTAAATATGTTTTTATTTTTTGATAAATACTCTTTTTTTTTAGATTCCTAATAAATTTTTATTTTGTGATGCATCCTTAATATTTGAAAAATTGTCTGAGGTTCTTGTCGTTAATTGAAATTCGTTATCTATTTATGTGACTATTAATCGGTCACGCATGCATGTCATGTGTGATGTCACACATGATTTTTGTGTGACTGGAATTACACATGCAGGATTTATTTTACAAAAAGTAAAAGAATGATGTTGTTTTATTGCGTGATTTCAATCCTTTTGTTTCTCTGTTTTCCTTGGTCCTTTTGGCATCACAGAATCATTCTTTAGCATTCCTTTGTGTTTTCACACAACCCACTATAGTTTCTTCTATACCTTCCTTGTGAATTTGTCACTATGACTTCCTTACTCATGAAGATCCAAGGTGAACAACTCCTCACCAATGATTTTTAGGACCTTTCAATCAATTTTACATTTCCAAATCAAACCAAGCCAACTCACAACTCAAGAAATTCACATAGATAAGGTTTCTAAGAGAACACATAAAAACAGTTTCATGGGTAGAAGAGGGTCAACAAAACCTTATCCCAAAACGTGATTTCGCTCGGTCCATTGCATAGAGCACAAAAAACCGAGTGGGCTAGCGGTGTTGGGACTTGTTGTCGACATTTTGTAGTTGTGAGCTCTTTCCACAAACCCTTGCTTCCATGGTTGTCTCCTCTTGCTACTAGCGTCGCCACCACCAACTTCCTCTAACTCCCAAACCTCACTTCTATCTTAGTTTATCTCTCACACTTGGCCCTCAAACCCACTTGCGTGATGTAGGTGAAGAGAAGAGAAGGAAATGATGAAAATAAAGAGGAGGGTTTTTGTTGGGGAAGGGGGGGGGGTCCGTGAGTGATTTTTGAGAGAAAGAGATTTGTTGTCGCCATGGGGGGTCACTATTCAAGAGAAGGAAAAAGAAGAAAATGGGTTAGTGTTAATTGTTGTGTTGCTGTTGTGGGGTTTCGAGGGAGGAATAAGGTGGGTCCATTTGATCCGAAACGCAACATCGACTTCGCGGCCGCTGCGATCTGTAAGAACTACTGAATTAGGAGATCCAAATCAATCTTAGTTTAGGGTTTTGGAGAAACAGCGACAGTAGGGGAGGGGGTGGTAGTAGTGGCAGTGTGGAGCTGGTGGAGGAGTTGGTCGGGGACTGGTGGGGGTGGTTTGGGGGGTTTTGGAGAAGCAGCAACAGTGACGTCATTTTTTATTTAAAAAAAATCTTACATGTAATCCCAGTTTAGGCAAAAATTACATGTGGCACCATATGTGGCATGCTTGAGTGACTAGTTAGTGACCATGTAAACAAATAACGGATTTTGACTAACGGAAGAGACCTCAGACAAAACTTTTCAAATATTAGATACCTATCACGAAGTAAAAATTTATTATGGGTCAAACACAAAAAATGAGTATTTATCAAAAACTAAAAACATATTTAAACCTTATTTTTATCTACATTGATAGTAAATATGACCACGAAGATTGATGAATGTTCAACTCATGAACAAAGAATTGTTCTTCTCATTTTTGATTATCCCTTTCAATTAATAATAATTTAGCTTAAATATATTTTAAGTCATGTAATATATTATTTTTATGATCTTGGCCTTATAAATAATTTAAATAGTTATTATAAATTTTTCTTTTTATATTAGTCTTTCTTATTTTGTTTTATTCATTGAAATATATTCTTTTTTTTATTTTTATCCTTGTAAATAATTTATTTTTAGTTCGTGTCATTTTTTCAATGAAACTAACTAAAAATAATTAAATAGCAAAGATCGTGGTAAAAACTAGGTTATCATCTTTTTAGTCCCTAAATTTTTTAAGATTTTTTTTCTTAAATTTTTAGTTGATTGGTGAAAGTTTCTAAACTTATTTTTTATCCATATTTTTAGTCCTTGCCATCCATTCCCTCCATTAAATGACGTGACTTGCAATGCCTAAAAAATGACGATTTATCATTTACATGACAAACATTAATTAAGGATTAATCATATTTTTAATTTTTAAAATTTCTATTTTTTATCTTAAACTTTTTGTTGATTAGTTAAAGTCCTTAAACTTATTTTCCATCTATATTTCTAGTCTTTTGACATCTATTTATGTCGGTGAATGCTAATATGATATGTCAGGATGTCTAAATTATTATATGACATTTAAATCATGCAATCATTGGCCACATTGTCTATTTAAGTATCAATTTGAAAGGTAAAATCATACAAATTTGCTTTATAAAAGTAAATGAATACCAAATATTTGTATACACAAATTTAATGAATATGTATGATTTTACTTTTCTTTTTTGTTACTTAAACATACAACATAGCTAAATTATTACTAGATATAAATGTCACATCACCATTTACTCATATGATTACTAGTGTTTAATGTCAAAAATAGATTTAAAAAACTAATAATATAAATGAAAAATAAGTTTAAGGGTCTTAATCAAAAGTTTAATAACTAAAAAGATAATAATTTTAATAAAAAATTTGCTTAAATTTCAAGTTATTTATTAGGTAATCTTTTTTAAAGAATCATAACCTACAATTATTATTAAATTTATTGTACGACATTTTTGCTTAAACAACCCATTTACGCATTGTTTGTTTTGTGAGATTTTGGAGAAAGAAATGAGAAAGAGAATGTGGGTAGAGAGAGAATGGAGAGAAAGAAGAGGAGAAAAACTTGACGGCATCCACAAAATAAGTTTTAAGAAATGAGGAAAAAAAATAGTGAGATCGATTAAAATTGAAATGACTTATTTACTCTTATATTTTTATATTGTAAATATGTAAGAACAAATATATCTTTATGATACACACTCCCTTTTTTCTCTCTTACTTTTTTTTCTACTTCTCTAAATCCAAACAACTAAAATTTTTATCTATTTTCTATTTATTGTCTCCTACTTTGCACTCTACTTTTCTCTCAAAATATTTCATGCATTTCCAAAATTTTAATACGATTGTTTCATTAGGAACCAAAATTTTAATACGATTGTTTCATTAGGAAGTGTTTGTTTCCTTAAAAATCAGACTGTTATTTACATACAGATTGTACATAACATTTGGGGTGGGAATAAGATAGGTTGAACTAACATATTTAATTAAAAGGTTAGGCTTAGGCTTATTAAAAAACTTTATAAGCGTGATAGGTCGGTCTATATATGTATATATACTTATATTATTTTTTGGGTGCCAATATATATTTATATTATTTTTTTGGTACAATTAATTTTTTTTAAACTAGCATACTTTGATTATAAATTACTGCTCCATAACTTTTATTTTTATAATTAAGTAAGACTTTAATTACAAGTTAGGTATGAATCATGTGTTCCTTATTCTTTTTAGCGTTTCACTTTCCTATTACGTTCTTATTCGCAAAGTAATATAAAGATTTAATGTGAAGAAGACTTTTAAAAAGGTTATCAGGTCAGACTAGGTTGTTAAAAAAGTCGGGTTAGACTTTTAAAAAGGTCAGGCCGAATCAAAATAAAAGTCTTTGATAGGTCATAGGTCAGGCTCAGGCCTAAAAAATTCATGGTAGGCTAGACTAGGCTCAAGCCTTTTAAAGTCTGTCCTCACCTATTTCCACTCCTACATAACATAAGAACTCGTGCTAAAAACACATTATAATAATCATCATTTACGTTGTAATTTTTCCAATAAGTTTAAAAAATAATAAGATTCACTTGTACTTTTTTTACTAATCTCTCTATCTCGTTGGATTTCTTTTCTATTTTTTTCACTCTAAATTTACTTATCATTTTATTTTTCACCTATGTTTATTCTTTTTTTTTTCTTTTTTATATCTATTTTATTTCTCTCCTCTCAATCAAACTCAACTAGCCTTAGTGCTTTGTCCACTATAGACATCATCAAACTAGTATATGTTTTCCCCGTATATTCCTCGTATTATCAATTATACCGTGTGCTTGCCTGCTCCTAATTTTAAAGAACAAAATTGAGTAGTTTTCTAATTCTGTCATTGTAACAAAACATTTGAGGTTAGTTGGGAATAGGCATGGCATACGCGCGGGGCGGGGCCAGGAGTACTCCCCCGTTCCCCATCCCCAAATCTTACCATACTCTGTGTTCTCGTTCCCGCTCCTCGTGGTGAGGGTATTTTTTGTCTCATTCCCGTTCTCCGGCTCCCCACAGGATCTGTGCAGACCCTGTTTTACATTAAATAATGTCAAAAATTATAAAAAAATATATTATTTTTTTGTTTTATCTCAATTTTTCAATAATAATAAATTTAAAGTTTAACTCTAAGTTTAAAACATGACTAAAAATACCAAAATAAATGAATAATAATAGTAATAAAATCACAAATATAAAAGCATCCAAGAAATATCCAAATACACAATAATGTTACAGTATTACACAATAAAAATAATAAAACTAACATAACATTACAAGTCTTCATACAATAAATTAACATAATCATACTGAATTAAGTCTTTATACTTCCATCCAAGTGCAATGAAACATGTAAATATGTGTTTAGAAAATATAAAAAAAATCATGAATTAATATAATAAAATTTTCATACCGTTAGCATTGTTGTGTCTGCATCGTCAACTATTGAGTAAAATTTCATATTTGATTTTAAGGAACTTAATAACACAATTACACAATCATTAAAATAAATCAATTGCTTAGAAGAAAAATTTACAAGTAAAATTAAATTTATTACCTTCAATCTCATTACGCAACCAATCTTGAGAGCATATCAATATCTCAACAGTGTCTTCATTTAATTTGCTACGATGTGTAGTCAAAAACTGTCCACCAATGCTAAATACGGGAGCCCCGTCCCAAATTAACTGCAAGGGGTTTTTCATCCCATCCCCATCCCGCGGAAAATTTTTTACCGACCGCAGACCCCTGAGTGGGATAGTCCCCGCGAGGATCCCCAATTGCGGGAAGAATTGTATGCCTAATTGGGAATGCATTCTCTACTATGTTGTCCAACTACAAGGCTTGCCTCAATTTAATTTGAAATAATGTCTAAATCTACTTCAAAATATATTTCGGGGTATAAACGGATTCTCAGAAATAATAATCGAATCCAAAGGCCAATATAAGCCACCAAAACTCTAATCATAGCTACATTTATATGGAAAAAAAAAATCTAAACTCCATTATAAAGAATTAAAGGGAATAACGCCTTTTAAAAAACAAATATTTAGAAGAAATAAAGGCAAGATTTTGGACCAAAATATTTCACAATGACAACGAAAATTTTGGAAAGACCTAAGCACAAGATAGGAAGGCATTTAGAAAAGGATAATATGAAAAACTCTTTTAGTAAATTTATAAGAAGCATATCGGGTAATCTTAAATAATTTATTCATGATTTTATAATCTAGTAGTATATTTCCTCTCAAAAACCTAAGTCCAACGTCAGGAGGAGATTAACTATTTGAAGCATTTTGACGCAAAATCAAGTAAAAAGAATTTCAATATAATATCATACTATAGTTAAGTTCCTCCCATTAAAATGTGGCCTTCGGAATTTCCTGGCACAACTTTGTGTTCTTCTGTTATTTAAAGCAAATTTCTTATTCTATCTGTTTTTCCTTATATTCTCCAATAAATGTACCTAAGCGATGGTAAATATGAAGGTTCAATTCTCTCATGCCTATTTACATGAGCAACATTTTGCTTATACAAAAAAACATGGACAACATTTTAAATTACATTCACAACAACCAAATCAAGAAGAGGCTTCAAAGATTCAACTAACTACCTTCTAATTTAAAAGCTTGCAGTTATACATAAAATTTAATATGTACTACTAAATTGTTTGTAATTGAAATAAAATAAAAAAATCAATGAAACCATGTATAGGCAATGAGAGAAAAGGGAGAGAAGCAGATGCAAGCTATGCTAAAACGACTACTTTTGCCTGCAAACATTTAGGAGCATTGACTGGCCATTCTAAACCTACTGCACACTACTCAACAGCTAGGGAGATGATGTATAAGAAGCATGATACTCAAGGTAGAATTTAAATGATATATATGAAATCTTTAACCTATTAAAAAGGAAACTAATCTCTCAGAATTTACAGCAAAGAAAGCTATCCTTCCACCACCGTTGCTTCCGGTAGTGACTCCTGTCGGCTTTTGCCATCCTGACCGGGCTGCTATTCCATTCAGATTGAATTCTGCAAAAGGCAAAAAACAGTTTATTAGTTGTGCATTACTGACAAAAAAAAGGCCAATGAAAAAGTATTAACTTGAGAGAAGTTTTCGGGCAATTTACATGGGGAATGCAAAGGATCGCGTGCTGGTAGTGCTGCTGTCTGATCGAAGAGAGATGCTGCCAGAATAAGGCACCGGCCCTGAGTAGCTTATTCGACCTGACATAGGGCCAATGGCAGAGAAACTTGCCTCGCCTAGGCTGTGACGAACAGTGCCAGTTACAGCCTGATCATCAGACTTCCCTTCTACCGGCTTCATTGTTTGTTGAATTTCATCACATTTACAAACACCAGCTTGGTGGCAATCCTCTTTACCACAATCCGAAGGAACTGAAGGATCCAATTGATGAGTGAAGCTTCCTTTCTCTGAAAGCACGTTATCATTATTTGATTCATCATCTTCCAATGCCAAAGAAGGAGTTTCCAATATTGCTTCCTCAACTGTATTTTTGGACTCTTCCGGTTGGGAGTGCAATTCAGGCTCATTGGAGATCTGCACATGTTGCAATGATATCATTTTTCTGAAATTTATCTTTTCTAACACCTTCAGTCTTCACACATAAATACACAATTTTCAATAAGAGAATATCAAAATTTGGCTAATAACAATTTTAGAAATAATAGCTCCGAAAGATATGCTGGTCACAACATAGATGTGGGCAATAATCAACTACCTAGAAACTTCACTTAATAGTAGGTAAATTGCAAATAATATGATATGTTTCTTAAATTTTTAAAATCTTTGGGCATCCTGCTCATCTAGTACTCCAACATGAACACACACATTGTGTTTTCAATGCTGTATCTAATATAATTTAATCTAATAAGGAACAAAATTAACATATATTTCCAAAAAATAACTTTAGGTAGCATTTAATAATATGTTGAATACCTGTTCACCCTTGTCATCAGAAGATACAGAATCCTGAGCGAGTAAATCTTGCAACAAAACCTTGTCTTCGGGTAAAGGCGTCTCTTTGTTGACATTACTGGAAACTTTTTCAGTTGCATCCTCATCTTTGTGCATCAAATCCTTGGGCTGATCATGATTAGCAGGATCCTTGTCAGACTCCTTTGTTGGTGTTAGGCTTAGTACATTGATACTGGTGTTGTCTTTCTGCTTTTCTTTGTTTTCGTAACTCTCAGAAGGGAAGAAATTGTGAGCCTTTTCCCCTGTTGGTATTAGGCTTAGTACACCGATACTGGTGTTGTCTTTCTGCTTTTCTTTATTTTCGTAACTATCAGAAGGGAAGAAATTGTGAGCCTTTTCATCGTCGGGATTCAAAAACATGACCTTATCCTTTTTAAGGACCCCTTCATCAATGCAGATATCCTTGACAACATGATAATTACTCTCTTTGTAACACACTTCCAGATGTGGTTCACATTGTGTAACAGTTTTGTCCATGTAACCATCCTCAGGATTCCAAGGTGAGTTTCTTCCCTTCACAGGATTAGAGATTGGTGATGTAGGTGACCTTTTAACTGATTCTATATCATTTGGAAACATCATAAATGATTCTATATCCTTGGTAGAATGAGATACAGGCTCAACTAAGTCTTTTACCTTTGCTTCATATTCATTTTTCATACAATCAGCTGACTCCATGTGATATTGTGATGAATCTAAACCTTCTTCATTGTTCTCTAAAACTGCATGAACTCCATTTTCGTATTCCTTCACTTTCTGGTTTTGTAATTTGTATCCATCGGAAACTTGATCATCGTCAATGAACACAAACGCTTGAGATTCAGGCTCAAGACCAATATTTGAATGCCAAAAAGCCACTTTATTACCTTCTGCACATTCATTTTGATACCAGCAGAAAATCAGTTAGGTTAGAATTTAAAACTAAGTAAGCAGATTCATCATAAAGCACATACCATTTAGAACTAAGTAAATCATAGGTATTTAAGATAGTTATATTATTATGGCTTTTAAAGAACTAGTAAGAACATATCCTTGACCCACACTCAACAAATGGGTCAAGAAACAATCCACCCTCAAGTAGAACTGAGTATCATGGCCTAAAAAATTTAAAATTATATGTATATGATGATCCCCATTTCAGGTGTCACAATCTTGTTACCACCCAAATGGTCAACCAAAACTATACTAGTCCAACCCATTTCAAAGCAAAGAACAAATATAAAAGTCAGCTGAAAATAGTATAACAACCAATTGAAAGGAGCATAAATGAACAGTTTGTTACCTAATTTCATGGTGTGCTGAGGTATAAATACATGGGCAAAATTTCTATGCAACAATCACTGGTATTATGACAATTATTGTCAACCAAAGAGATTAGTGACTAGTCTGATTACACAATATTCTGCAGGGATCTGAAAACCAGCAACAACAACAATGATAGGTTAGTAACCAACTAAAATTTAACTGCACATAATGAAAACAAGAGCAATAATTTCTTCAATGATCTACAAAGGTACACTCAAAGCCAAGCACCAATAATAAGATTCTACTCTACTGCTCCAAAAAGATAATCTTATTTAAAAGAACAAAAAAAAGGAAAAGGAAAAAGAAAGAAAAAGTGTCAATTCTCTAATCATAAGAAATCATAAAATATTTATTTGGATTGTGGTATAAAGGAAACACTGATTCTGTCACTATTTACCTTATATTCCTGATTCCAAACCAGGAATGAAATTTAACAGAACCCAACTCTAGTCATGACACTAATTATAAAATAAACCAGAAAGCATAAGAAAGGGGAATAAAGAGTTTACCACAATTTCTAAGGACAAGGTTTAGATTAAACCAGCAAAACTGGGGACCATATTCTATATTAAGCTTTTAATATCCACACAACACATACATATTACATATATCATAATATTTTAAGTACTAAAAAGCAAGTACCAATTAGTTGCCTTTTTCTTTTTATAAGTAAAAGAAGATTTCGCCTAAGTAGAATCCAAGGACGGTACAGAAGAAGGTATAATAGGACAAGAAAAAAGTTTAAAAATTCTCAAACTTTTTCGAAAGTTTTCAACCACAAAATTACAAACCGAAATTTTAAATCACAAGGCCTACATAAACAAGATGACTACCTACAAAATCCCTACCAAAATACTTTGTCCTTTAGCTCTGATTAAGATCTGACTCATCAGAATAAAGAAGTTTAGAAAACCAGATAAAAAAGTACAGTGGAAAAAATACCCAGCTGAGTTGAAACTTACACACTGGAATCTCATGAAGGAAAATCAGGGAACATGGTCAAAACCATAATAGAGATCTATCTCAGATCCCAAAACCTTCTTATCCTCATATAATAGTAAAGGACTAAAAAGCTACTCTCATATAAAAAAGAGAAAATAGGATTTGCTAAACATTCAGAAGAAGAAAAAACAAAAAAAACTTCAATTTTCTTATTCTCTGATTCTCTCTATCTATCTCCCTTGAGAACAGACAATTTAAGAGAAAATTCTGACTTTACCTGGAGATGAAAGTCTCAAAAGAATAAAATAGAATGACACCATGTAGGAAACAAAAAGAATTGAAATTGAAAAATGAAAAATAAAGCAATTTTTTTTAGAAAAATAAAAACATAATTTGTTGAACACAAACCATGTAAGTCATCAGAGAGTGGAAGAAAGAGAGAATCACACGGCTGAGATGAAATCAAAGCAGCAAGAGAATTTACCAAAGTCCAAAACTGGCGAAGAAGAGAAAGAGTTTCCTTATGTCGGTAAACGTACTTCAATGCTTAAGGTTGATAAAAATAAAACAAGGAAGAGACATATAACTATATAATAAAAATAATTCAATTAATTAATCCTAATAATAAATAAATTAATCATAATAATAAAAGCAACCACAGAGTACCAAGAGATAGATAATGGATGAGTTGTAATTATAGCGTTCATAATGGTCAACTGTGACTCTCTCTCTCTTAATCCCTCTTCACACATTACACCCTCCACCTTCTCCTTCTGCAATTAATGCATTAGCAACAGTGAAACGAAACCCTGACCCTACCCTCCAATACCCCAAATTCAATAGGGTATATTGTAGCATTAAATTTTCACCTCTTCCCCTCATATCAAAATTTAATTTCACACCAAAAATATGCAACTTTTCCGTAGTAGTAGTATCTCTCTCACTCTCACTTTTCCGAGTGTCCTTCAATTCCCACAATTGTTTCTCTCCAAAGTCTCCATCTTTATCAGATTCCGCTACTTTTATTTTATCCCCACTCACCGTTATCATCATCACCCCTTTATTTTCTATCCCATTTTCCCACCAACCAGAATTTTCCCAAGAAAATTCCACACAAAAAAAAAAACAACACGACCACATTGGTGCCCTCGGATCCATCGACCAAACTTCAAAGGGGCGAATCAAAAACGAACACAACACAACACAAAACGACTAAAACCTTTGACTTCAACCTTAACAAACCCAAAAAAAAAAAAAAACACAAAACACAAAATCAAAAAATCAAAAAACAAAAAACAAAACACAACACAAAAAAACAAAACCAACCCACTTCGAGTTTGACAACGATGCCGGAGGTGAAACTCACCGGTGATGCCGATGAGACATGTTCCGTTGGAGAATTGTTAGCCTGCGGTGATACCCACAGTAGGATATGATCCTACAACTCCTCAACACTTCAAAAAAAAAAAAACTTAGCTGTATCCCAAATCTGACACTGGCTCTCATGTACAAACTGAGCTGTCTGTAAGTAACTCTGTTTTTCGCTTCTCTTTCGATATCTCTTTATATATACGCTGCATTCTCTTTCTCTTTTCTTTTCTTTTCTTCTTGTTACTTGCTTTGACTATTTTTTTTTTATTTCTTCTTTGGATTGGGCCCCACCCCACCAATTAAAGAGTTTCAATATTTTTATTATTTTCAATATTTCATCCTCCTCACTCACGAATGGCCAACCAACTTTGGCGTTTGAAAATAATAATAATATTATTAATATGTGATGAGATTCGGTGGGGTGAGGATTTTCAGAATGCTGTGGACATGCAAGGATCACGTTCACAAATCAGAATTCTGTTTAAAACGTTCGTTTTATCAAAAGGTTGTGAACACATTTTAGACATGATCTAGGTGTCAAGTTGACAAACTCATACTATATTATTATTATTATTATTATTATTATTATTATTATTATTATTATATATATATATATATATATATATATATATACTATCAATTAATTAGGATTTATTATATGTAATAATTTATAATATTTTATAATAAAATAACAATGTAAAGTTATGTTCATTTTAATTAAATAATTTTTAAAAAAATATTAAATGTCATCAATGCAATTAATATATTGTTTTGACTCAATAAATATATATACTAAACTGTAAATAATTTAGTCAATAACAGATAAGAATCTAATAAATATATATAATGGTCAAAGAAATAAATTTAGCATTTATGAAATATATTAAAAATGTTATTTTATTATATTTGATACTTAATATTAATTACTGTTATTATTTAAAAAATATTGTTATATTAATAAAATAGTAAGAACGCATTTGTGTTTGATTCGTTGTTAAAAAAGTTTTAAATTATATATTTAACAAAAAAACTTGATATATGAAAGTCAGAAATAAATTTAACGTTTATGAAATATATTAAAATATGTTATTTTATTAAATTTCATACTTAATATTAATTGCTTTTATTCTTTAAAAAATTGTTGCTTATTGTTATTTTAATAAAAATTAATAAGAACGCGTTTATGTTTGATTCTTTGCTTAAAAAAAGACTTAATATATATTTAACAAAAAAAACTGCCTCTTGTAATTAAATTTTACTTTTTTTTCTAGGAAAAGAAAATTAAAAATTTAAAAAGTATAAGAAATACTTTTACGATATACAAAATTACTTACATCGTAAATAAGTGTTCAAAATGTACAATCAATCAGATTGTTACAACAACATCAAAACGTATATATGTTCCACTCTCTCCTCCTATCATAGTGCCTATTTGGTTTCATGATGAATACTCTATAATCACGTTATAATACCATTTAACTTAATTCTAGGTAAATTTTCACAAGTTTTGTTCTAATTTTGGGTTTAGAATTGATTTTGAATTAAAAATAAATTTAGGTAACTTTTATGTAATTAGATAAAAATAAATTATAATCATTTTTCTACTGAATTCTACAATAAAATATTTAAATATAAATCACACAATTTTAAAATAAATTTTTTAAAATTTCTTTTACTTAAAATCGATTTAAATAATATATCATGTAATGAGATAAGATATTTATTCAAAATATAAATCACATCACTACTAACATTTATTCAAATAGACCCTAAAATAATCTTAATGTTATCAACAAAAGTTGAACCGTATCAAAAGAATTGTTCAGAAAAAAATTTCTAAAGGTAAAAATAATCCTATTATTATCAACTACAGGGACCATATTATAAACATGACCAAAAAATAAACTCAGCTCTATGTTTTGCTCCCCCGAAACAAACCCCCCATGTTATATACAATAAACAACACCAAAATTAGGCATAACCGCATAATAACACCCCAACCAAACTTACAAAAGAGACCATACCTGAGAAACGACTAAGCAAGAGAAAAACACATATGTATTTCCAGAATATCAATAACAAAGGATCTCTTATAAATTTACAATAAAATATTGAAGAAAAAGAACAACCTTAAATAGCAATCTGTCCAAAATCAAATGCCAAGAAAAAGACAACACACCTTTTAAGGAAGAAACACTTCCAGTTCTTAATTTTTTTACTAAATCCACAATTTGAAGATTTTTAACTAAATTCAGGCATGCTTATAGTACTAGGTAAAGGTAGGTAATAACATTTTGTTCTTTTTCGATGACTATATGAATGTACGTGGTTTTAAATCTTTCATCTTCTTTACCTTTATGCTATGAAATAGAAAAATAATAAAATTATAGTAACTATTTGTATAGATATTCTATACTTAGTTTTGTCTTTTATTTTCTTTCATAGCATGATACGAAAGCCATTTAAGAAAAGGATTGTAAAATCAAGAAATCCAAATCCATTTTTTAAAAAAAAGGCAGAAATCCAAATCCATTAATTAATTGTATTAACTAATAAAGGTTGATATGTGCTTCTAACAAATGAACTTATGATGAAAAGAGAAGTTTATGATCTCCTGCCAAACTACTCGAGTGCATACAACTAACTCATTTTAAAGCCTTCTAATTTAGTTGATTAGTTGAACTATTCTTTCGTTGTTAACAGACAATTTATACGCAAAAGGAAATGGTGATGGAATACCAATATATCGACCACATTTTTATAATTACCCGAGCCTGAACTCTAATCCCTCTAGTTCTCAGATCTCACATCCTTATTTAAGTTGTTGCTGGCTAGTTGTTGCATTGCTCTTAATGATGGGGAGCTAATTTAAAATGACACTTGTTAGTCCACATCCTTGATTGAATGTATCAATGTCACTTTCATAATTAATAGTATATAAAACATTATTTACATACACCTTAAAAAAACATTATTTACATATATTTTACCTTTACATTCTTTGAAGTTATTAGATAATAATTTAATAAATGCAACTCAAATTTAACATGTTTTATAATAAGTACAATGTTTTTTTTTTAAAAAAATAACATTGATATACCAAGCCTCTAACACATAATTTAAAAAATCAGATCGGTGATCGACTGACCCAATCCAAACATTGGGTTACTGATTGACCGTATGATTCTGTATTAAAAAAATTATGAAAATTTTATACATGCCCTAAAACAAGCCTATATAATTATTATTATTATTATTATTCTTTGGTTTACTATATTAAATATTTTGCTTTATTTAGTATATTATTTAGTATAATGTATTATTTGTTATGCTTTAAATGATTTATTATATTTTATTACGATTTAATTTATTTAAGATATTATATTATATGTTTTGATTATATTTTGTTTGTCATAAGCATGGTAAAAAGAGAAAAAAAAACAATAATAAAAAGACATTTGGCCCCCATGGTCCACTTCACTTGAAACCTAATTTACTAATCAGCTCCCTGCTAAGCTGCTACTGAAAGTATTACATGGCACAGTTGTTGCCTCTTTGAAACCGATACAGTTTGACACTTTTTTGACCTTTGATGATGGAGTTCTCCGGCAATGGCCAACTGTTTCTCAACGACGGCGACGGTGCTTTTCAGATGGCAACGCCGGCAACGACAGCACAGCTGCATCCATCGATTTTTTTAATGTCGGAATCAGCCTAGGTTCTGTAACCCCCGGGACTGCTCTGGCATCCCATCTATATTGGATTTTAGCGACTCAAATGCTAAGGAAATCATATTTAAAGTTATATATATTTTTATTCTTATAAAAATTAAAATTTATAGATTTAATTAGTTTCTCTAAAAAAAAGTGTCCACTTTTAGTTTGTTTATTTTCTGTCATGAAAGTGATTCCATGGTAAGTCAAGCATTCTTGGTAGTTCAGATGTTTCTTCCTATGTTGGTGTCTCTGGAAAATTACAGTTACAAAAAGAGAGGAAGAAAGAGCTATGGATAGCGAGCTTGGAAATGAGTAACATGTTGCCAGACGCATGCATCCAAAACTGTAACATGAATTTTTTGAGGAAGGAATATAGGAGGGAAGCCAAGAGATTGCACCGAATTGCATATAATTGGAGATTGCATTCTTGGGTAAGAAGGAGGCATAATTCAGAATTTGATTGAGATAGGAGGCTGGTCTGAAGAATTTGGGGTGTATTGGAGGGAATTAAATGGATGTATAATGAAAATGGTGTCCTACAATATTAGAGGGTTGGGGAGGGGGGAGGGTGAAGTGGAAAGATGTGAGGAAGAAAGTTGTAGGGGAAGGGATACAAATGTTATGTATTCAAGAAACAAAAAAGGAAGATATTGTACAAGGGGTGTGTTATGTGATATGGGGCAGCAAGGAGGTAAAATGGGGTAGCGTAACCGGCGATAAATCTAGCGGGAGGATTATTTTGTTTGTGGGATGAAGAGGTTTTTGAGCTGGAAAATTAGTTTGAGGGAGAAGGATACCTTGGACTACAAGGGACTTGGAAGAGAAGAATGTTGTGATTATATATATGCTTCTTGACATTGAGAGAAAAAAAAAGATGTTGGGAAGAGTTGAAAATGAGGAAGGTGGCTAGTAATACAAAGTTATAGTGCTTGTTAGGTGACTATAATTGTGTGAGATGGCCCCATTAAAGACAAGGAATTGTAGAAAGCTCACATGGTGTGTGGAGGAAACTAAAGAGTTTAATGAGTTTGTACAGATGATGAAAGTTGTTGACATTCCACTTGTTGGCAAAAAATACACATGGTACCTCCCAAATGGGAGGGCTTGTAGCCCAATTGATAGTGTTTTGGTGTTCGAGGAGTGGTTGTTTTTGTGGCAAGGATGCACCCAATTTGTCATGCCTAGATTTTTCTTGGATCATTGTCCTATAATTCTAATGGATAATGTAATTGATTGGGGGGCCAAGCCTTTTAGGGTGCTAGATTCTTGGTTGGAAGGTAAAAAGAAATTGAAGAGTATGCAAAGAAGGAAGGAGAGAAATTGCATGTTCAAGGGTGGGGTGCCTATGTATTAAAGGAGAAGTTGAAAGATTTGAAAGAAAAATTGAAGTTTTGGAATAGACATCATTTTGGTGATCTTCCAAAAAATATAGCGACATTGTAGAGAAGTTGAATGTTTTGGAAGTGAAGGTTGGAAGGGGGGTCTCAGTCAGGAAGATACAACACACAATAAAGAACTTCAAGAATCACTATGGAGTATGGCTATATATATAGAGTATTTGAATAAGCAAAAGTCAAGAATATGATAGATAAAGGAGGGGGTTGTAACTCTCGATATTTCCATTCGATGGTTCGATGGAAAATGAGAAAAAATGCACTTAGGGGAGTGAAAATTGGAGGTGAGTGGGTGGATGAGCCAAAGAGGATAAAAGAAGAGGTGAGGGAATATTTTTTAAAAATGATTGGAATAGGGGGGGGGGGGGGGGGGGAGGTCTACACTAGAAAGGGTACCATTCAAATCAATCACACAAGAAGAAGACTTGGAGGTTGAACGTTTGTTTGATGAAGCTAAAGTGAAGGAGGCAATGTGTGAGTGTGGTGGTGACAAGAGTTTGGGTCCAAATGGTCTTAATTTTAAGTTTGTGAAAACCTTTTGGAATGTGCTAAAGAAGGATATTACGATATTCATGAGAGAATTCCATAGAAATGGTGTGCTACCTTGGGGATGTAATGCATCTTTTATCACGTTGATCCCAAATGTGGAGAATCCACAAAGCCTTAGTGAATTTAGACTTATTTCATTGGTGGGTTTCACGTATGTATAAGATTTGGGCCAAAGTTTTGGAAAATAGAATTAAAAAGGTTTTTCCAAATGTGATTGATGAAAGACAGAGCATTTTCCTTAGGGATTGAAATTTTCTCCAATCCATGGTGCTATGATGGCCAACAATGAGGTTGTGGATGAAGCTAGGAGAAGGAAGAAACAATGTTTGATCTTCAAAGTCGATTATGAGAAAACATATGATTTAGTGTCATAGGATTTTTTGTTATACATGTTGGAGAGGTTGGGCCTTGGAAATAGATGAATTTCTTGGATGAAGGCACGCTTGCACTCTTGTTCTATCTCTATCCTAGTGAATGGAAAAAATATTAACTTACTTCAACAAATGCAACTTGTGATGTTGAATTTCCTTTAGCTAGGGAAGGATGAGCTGGAGATTCTTGTTGCCCTCTTGTAGTTGTCTCTTTCTTAGAATTGTTGATATACTCTTCAAGATAAAATGCAACTTGTGCTTCAATACTTTGATTTTTGCTTGGGAAGATACTTCACTAAGACCAAGTTTTGTATAACAAAACTTTAGAAATGACATCTTATAACGGGGATCAAGAATGGTCCCAAGAGCAAGCACATCACTATATTTGCTCTAATATCTATCAAACTTGTCTTTCACTTTATCTACCATTTCCCTAATCTTCTAATCTTCATGCCTAACATGTTTTTCCAACCAACATTCAATTTATCATACTTGTGAAAAATACAAATTAGATGTTTGATAGGATGAACTAGACATCAACTCAGTGATATGAAAAGATGGCTCAAAAAATTCACATATATTTTAAGCTCTTACCCATTCTTCACTAGTAGGACAAGCCACATAATTTGCATCTTTAAAAGCAAGAGTATTAAAAACACGTTGGTATGCAAGTGCACTTTGAAGCATCACAAATGTGGAGTTCCACCTAGTAGGAACATCCAAACATAAACCAACCTTTGTATCAACACTACCCACTTAAACAACACAATCATTAAAGGCATTCATTTTCCTTGTGACCTTTAACATTCTT
The DNA here is from genome assembly GCF_004193775.1 of Glycine soja. NCBI lineage: Eukaryota > Viridiplantae > Streptophyta > Magnoliopsida > Fabales > Fabaceae > Glycine > Glycine soja. Next base: position 12,014,907 of record NC_041003.1, on the reverse strand, counting down.
GGAAGCAGTAATTAAATTTTAGTAATTAAAATCTCTCAACTATTTTGTTGATGTGTTTTACATGCTATAGTGAGGAGAAAAGAAAGAGACTACGAGCATGCAAGAGAGAGAGAGAGAGAGACTCTGCATGAGGGCTGAGGAGTGACAACATGGTGGAGAGTAAGGCTACGCAAAGGAGCCGTGGAGGTCGTGGTGACGTGGTGGAGCATGAGGAGAGAAGTGACTACGATGAAGAAAATAGGGAATTAGGATAGAGAAAGGAATCTGTCGTCTGAATACATTTTTAGTTTTAAGGGTTTAATTTTTCTAAAACACATCCATATTTGCTAAACCACATGTTATTTTGTTGTTTTAGTAAAGGTTAAAGTATTTGCAAGTTATGCGAGGTGAGTTAAAAAGCTTGCTTTTTAAACTAGCTCAAAAAAATGAGGCCCATAAACCATGCGGGTTGCGGGTTACACATGTGGCTTGTGGGCCCAAGCCCATTTGTCCAGCTCTACTTGTGGGACTGCAAATGGACCAAGCTGGTTTAGGAGATATTAATCACCAGCAGTCAGCCTACATTTTACTAATGTTATGTTATTGAGTAGATAAAATTGAATATTAAGAATCATACTAGCTTTGATGGAATTCAGTGGAATCAATGGTTTGGTTTGATGTTAAACAAAAGTTGATGGTGGAATTCAGTGGAATCAATGGTTTGGTGTGATGTTAAACAAAATTTGGTGGTGTAAAAATCTATTTATTTTTTCAAAACAATTGGATTCTGACTTAAAAAAAAATATTTTAGTCCCTTATATATATTTTAGGTTTTAATTAAATTTAAAAAAATTTACTTTCATCTCTTATAATATTTCTATTAGACCAAATTAGTCACTTTATAACACTAACAATGTCAATTTTAATTAAAATGACATTATTTATATTTTAAATTAGTGTGATAAATTAGCATAATCACTAATTTGGTGTAATAGATCAAATTTAAGGGGTTAAAGTAAAACCTTTTTAAACATAGATCAAATTGAAACTTAAAATTTAGATAAGGAACCAAAATTCTATTTTAACCTATATTTTAAAATGAATAAATTTAAATATATATTAATGTAATGTATTTAAATTGATATATATATATATATAATAATTTATATTCTTCATTGTTATTTAAATATTATTTTAAATATAATAATATATTAAAAATTATTAATTTTAATTAATACAATTCACAAAATTTATTTTAAATTTATAAAGTTAAAAAATAAAAATATACTTGAGCATAAGTACGAATATATTATTTATACAGAAGTATTACAGAAGTAGTTTTTTTTATGCATAGTATTAATCATTGTATTTAATAAGTATAACATACAATCATCATCAAATAATATTATTAAACATTATTCTGTAATTTATAATATAATAAAATATATTTATCAATCAATGTAACATATTTATTAAACATTTGAATTTTAATATGAACTTATATATATATATATATATCATATTAACTAAATATAATTATAAAAATATTTAATAAGGGTTTTGGTATTTCTTTTACTTATCTAATAAAATTATGACATGTGTGTTTTCATTATTCAAATATATAATGATAATGTAACGTTTCTATTTGAAGAACTGCAACTAGAGGTCTTACTAGTACAACTTTTTTTTTTCAACATGATATTTTAAAATATCATATGACATCACATTTTAGTTGAAGTAATTGAAATGTGAATATTGTTGTATTATCAATATATTTGAATAAGGAACACGCGAGTTATAATTTCATTGATAAAGTAAAAGGATACAAAAACCTCTTAAACTGACAAAAACCACCAATATATAATTGGGAACTCTTGGTCTGCTTGACATCACATGTAAAGTGTTAAGTCCTGCCACGGAATTGAATAGCAAATGATAATACGATAATGAAAAATTTTAGTTGATTCCTCTGACCAAACCTTAACTTGGATCGGAAGGATTCCCTCACTTTTAAGCCATGTATTTAACTAAATTACTATGTCCAATGATATCGAATTAGAAATCTGTGAAAGAGACTTTTCTTTTCTTTTCCTTTACAATACCAGAATTTTGGTTTTTATCAGCTGGCCTCATTTTTGTGAATTTTTTTTTTTTAAAAATAAGAGATTACATGTGTTTTTTTATTCCTTTGAATTAGAAATTAATCTTATTTGTGGTGTGTGATAATTATCAATTTAAAAAAAAATTATACACACTAAAAATTAAATATATTTTTTCCCTATTCTTCTGTCTCATTCTTGTGAAATACTTTTAAAAAATGGATAATAATTGTGGGTATAAATTGCTTGTGAAGTGACCATGATTTAAAGCTGTTTCCCTGTTGTGAATGCAACATTGACATAATTTTCAATTCTTAATGTCAGAAAGCAAATATTCTTCAATTATTCACAACCTTAAGAAGAGGGACTTGAAAACTCTGCTACATAATAGAGCAAATTCAACCTGGGCCAATATTGGGCCATGTTCCTGTCTCAGTTATTCCCTAATCCCCAAAAAGACAAAAAGGGGTTAAGAAACTGCAATTGAAGAATTGGAGCCAAAAATGCTTGGTTCGATTTCACTCCAAAAAATATTAAAGCATTAAAGTGCATAGAAACGACGAAAGCAAAAAGGAAGCAAGAACCGACCCCATGACAAGCTTTGCCATCTACTGCTAGAGCTTGTTCACTAAGGACAAAACCTGTTATTTCATTCCATTATTTTTTTAGGGCCCCCCTTTATTTTGAATCTCTTATTTTGACAATTGGAACCCCGAGCTTTCTGTGATAGTGTCTTTGTCTGCCAAAGAACACTAAACATGATTTATTTCCCTTTGGTTATTAGTTGGCTTTAGACTTTTAGCCCCTTAGGCTTTGATCTTAATTAATAATAATAATAATAATTTCTATTCACTATCAATATGAAATATATGATTAATATATATTTTTTATATTTTCTATCAAACATAGTTAAGGTCTTTCTACTTTTTATATTGACGAATTTGAATCTCAAACTTTAAAAAAATATATAGGATTTAGTTTTTCCTATTTTTTTTTTTTAAAATGATAATTTCTTCGAGAGGAGAAATTAAACCTTCATATTTTTTAAAATTTGAGAACCAAATTCATTTATATGAATGTATAAGAATTAAGTTTTCATATTTTTTTAGTTTAAGGACTAAAGACATATTTTTTCCAAGTTTTAATTAGGTTCATATATCAAAAAAATTATAATTAAGTTCATGATCTTTTACAAATTTTGTAATTGGGCCTTTGATGAAACTAGTAGTTTTACAATGGTTTCAAACCACCAAAAAAATAATATTTTCTGGTGGTTTTACTAACTCTATTGATGTGTTATTACAAAAATTATAAAGATCAATTAACCAATTATAAATTTTGTTAATTTAAAGATCTAATTAAAAGTTTAGTGACCTATTGATGTATAATTACACTATTGATTAGTTAAAATAATGCTAAGTATAACTTTTTTAAATAATTAAATAATTATTGTAAATACCAATAAATTTATCATACTTGTAATTATATAATAGAATAAAAGTTGTTTACACAAGAGTGAGATATGCTGTTAGCATAATCAGACATGTGGATATATTTCAGCCATCTAATATGTTGACTTTGAAATAGTATTATAAAATTTTAAGTCACAAAGGTTGCAGTGACTAAATGATCCAATAAGCCATGTTAGAAAACTACACAAACAATTGCTTATTTGGGTCAAAACTATACATTTATAGTATATGTCCAACAAAGATTGGCTTGTTTTGACCTAAGCAAGAGGTCACACATACTTCCATTTGAGAGAGAAAAAACTGTAAGAGACTTTATAATCTGAAATTGGGCTAGAAAAATTGAGGACCACTTATATATAGACAGGGGGGGATTCTTTTATCGAATTTCTATTAAAATAAGTAGATGTCACTTGGGTCAAAAGGCATTAACTTGTGGTAAAGTTAATCAATGTATTTGTTATGAGTACTTTTGACGCCTTCTGATGTCAAAAGAGTAACACTTTGACAATTTGGGCATCTTTTAGGTTTTAGCCTTCCCAATTACTTGTACATATATGTAATTCATTTTTGGAACATGATCTTTGTATGTAATCATTTGAAAACATTTGATTTATGAAATTTAAGTTGTCCTATAGAATTTATAGTTTTCTTTACCTATGTGATTATGATGCCAGGAATCAACAACACAATAAAAATAATGGGTAGGAGATGCTTTGCTAATAATTCTTCCTGTTTTTTTATTCCAGATTCCATACTACTTGCTAGCAAAAATAGCCACACAATTTGCTAGGCCCAACCCAAAAACCTTGATATGTGACTATTCGTTTTATATATATATATATATATATATAACTCAGTTATTCATTCTACAACTACTATCTATATGTTTTATTCACTATATAGCATATAACATAATTGTACACCAATGTGACCTGTTTTCACACAATTTAAACTTTTTCTAAAAGTCAAAGGGTAATTTGACAAATTTGGTAACTTGTACTTGTACTTAAATTTTTAGATGTGATTCAGATAAAAAGCAAATGTAGATTGCCAAGGTATAACTAACTTCTACCCACATATTGCGGTTTGCCAACAAAACTTAAATTGGTACGTCATACTGCTACCGTTACAATAATGTGGGCCGATTTATATCGGACTAGCCTATAGTACATTTTCACATTTGAATACTGGTTTAAATATGTTTTTTATTTTAATTCTTAAGTTTTTGTTTTTATTTTTAATCTTTACAAGTTTATATTTTTAATTTTTAATTTTTGTAAGATATTTTATTTATTTTTAATTTTATAAGTTTAAATTTTTATAATTTTTATTTTTATGAGCATGATCTTATTAGAATTAAAAATAAATAAAAAATTCAAATCTTAAAGGCATTAAAGTTGAAAAGGTAAAAACTTACCAGAATTATAAATGAAAAAAAATATTACAAGATCAAAATTGAAAAACGTCAACTTACAAGAACTAAAATTAGAAAAATAAATTTACATAAAACCAAAAATAAAAATAAAAAACTTACATGGATGAAAAGTTTATTAAGGGGACCAAAAAATTATACTTGTGAGTTTTTATTTTTTTATTTAAAAATACAATTTTTAATATGAGACGTTTTTGGTAACAATAGAACTGAAATGAATTTTAACTTAATTTAAAAATATTTTTACATTCATTTTCAAAATTTAAAAAAATCAAAAAATTGATTTTTAGTTTAAAAAAACATATTTTTACTACTACCATACTACTATTGCCAATCATTCCATTAACACCGCCAATGTCAACATTCCATTGTTATTGTTGTCATTGTCATTATTACCGTCATATAAAATATTTGACTCTTTTTTTTTTTTTCTCATCTTCTATTTGCAATAATTTTTTTAAAATTAAAATTGAAAATTCAAAACTAAAATCAGTTTTAGTTTATAAGAATTTGAAAACTAAAAATGGAAAATCACCTGAACATGCCCTTAGTTAATTAATTTTTGAAACTAAATAAATTCAGTTTCATGGTTATTTTTTGTCAATTAAATTTCTTAAATTTATATTTTCCTCTCATAAGCTTCACAATTTTTCTCAATTAAATTATTTTTTACTTTTCTATGCAATACTCAAACTAAAACATCAAATTTTACCAAAATAAAAAAAATACTACTTAAATCCTAATTTTGCTAAAATTCTTCAAATTTTATCTAAATTTCACTAAATTTTTACTTCTATAATTTTGAAATTATTTTATATCTCAAGTCTATATAGTCAATTGGTGTAACTTAATTGACAACACATGCTGAATTTGTGTGAGAAAAGATTTGAGTTCAATCCTCGTATAATATACTTTTAGGGGGAGTAATCTGAATTTGTGTGAGAAAAGATTTGAGTTCAATCCTCGTATAATATACTTTTAGGGGGAGTAATGAGTTTTAAGTGTGATTAAGTCATTACCTGTTTAATATTAAAAAGTTTAATTATGTCTATGGTCCCTTAAATTAGGAGATTTTATTTTTTTAATCTCCCAAATGAATTTGTGGAACTAAAAAATAAAATAAAAATTGTTTGAAAGATTAAAGAAACAAACCTTCTAGGGACTAAAAACATAATTAAATCATTTTAAATTAAAATATAGAAACTTAATTAGTGTAGTAAAAAAAATTAAAGGACTAAAACTACACATAATTTATAAGTATATGATCCATTATATTATGACAAAAGTAGGAAGTGGTGTGTAAATCTTAGGAAAACTATCTCATCTACATTTTTTTCCTAAACTATTATCGTTTGAGCATTAATAAAGAATTTTTTTTTACTGATGAGCATTTGTAAAGATACAGCAACGAGATGGTTGTATTTACTAATAATAAAAAAAAATGGCTGCATTTTTAATTTATCACTTCTACTTCTTAAGGAGTAAACCTGAATTACTCCAACTCTAATTTTTTTTTATCAACAATTAGCAATATATTAACAAATACAAGTAGCCAAAATGGCTATACAATCCGAAACAGAGTTCCTCTGTCATGTGTATAGCCAAAACAAAGTTCCACTGACAGAGGAATATATCCTAACTCCTACTATCTTCCACAATTCAAACCCAGTGCATGTATAAGTACAGTTAAAGTAACTAAAAAACGAATTTTGGTCTATACAAAAAATATTTTACATAGTAAATGATAGAGTTACTGGTACGACAAATACTCAATCAAATCATCCCTAAAAAACAGTTAAATAAACACTCAGATCTACTTGCCATTGTTGAAATGATATACCAAATTGATTTTGGTAAGCCTTTGACCCATATATCAAACATAATTTTTTGCCATAATTTTTCCACCTTCAAAGTATTTCTTTCAAAATTAAATAACCTTATTTCTTGTAGACCAAATATTCCATAGAACAAAGCACCATCCTACTTTTCACCACATGTTTGGAATTTTTCCATGCAGGCCATGTGGTATTTGACGACAATGATCCTTGGCCGATGCAGGAAATATCGTGCAAAAATGTCCAATAATTTAAATCATTTCCACCATATAACTTGTGAAACCTTGCAACAAAATATAACATGATCATCATTGTTACAAAATGTGCATGTAATCCCGTCATCTTGCAATTGGACATGTCTTTTATGAACGTTAATTTTTATGGGTAGTCTATCATACAAGACTCTCCAAATCATAAATAAGACCTTTGGTGGGATTTTAATTTTTCATAGACTCTTAAACATCTCACTCTCATGTGTTCCAACTCTCAAATTGTGTTAGGCTAAATATGATGATTTAATCGTGAACAAATTTGATGGTTCCGATTTTCAACACCAACAATCTTCTCCAAGTCCTTGAATAACCACATTGCTCATCAAAGAATTGAGCTCCTCAACCAAAGTTTTTTTCCACTCATACCAAATCTCTCTTTCATTTAAATTTCCACTCCCACCTACCTCCTATCCATCTATCCATTTTTTCCACCATCTCCTTTTGTTCGAGTTAAAAAACATTCTTGCAAATTTATATTGGAATCTCTCACCCCCTAACCACCTATCCTTCCAAATTCTAGTTTTAGCTCCATCTCCAAATTTCCACTCCACCAATTCCTCAAACCACACATTACCTTCCCCTCCTCACCAATTTTAAATCTCTCAACAAAATAAATTCATGGGAACTCACTCCACCCTCACCCAAGGCTTCCAAACCCAAATATTTTGAGTTCAAAATCCTTTCCCACAAGGCCCCTCTATTATGGAACAAGTTTCATCTCCATTTAGTAAGTAATCTAGTAATTCTTTTACATGATCATTAACACTTAACTCAGGTTTAATGGGTTAATCCAACCATACATGTAGTATATAATAGGAAAAATTGAAAATTTGGTCCCCCAATTTATCTCCAGTTTCGGATTTGGTCTCCAATAATTTAATTCACGAATTTAGTCCTCCTATTTTGTAAAATCGTGCAATGTTGGTTCCCCAGGCAACAATTGGATGTTGACCGTTAACAAGTGATGTTGACTGCCATGTGTCACATTCTTATTGGATGATGATTGTCACGTGTCATGTTCTGATTGGATGTCAACTCCATGAAAGATAAAATGCATTGTTGTTTTCATTGATCAATCAGAACATGACACATGGAAATCATCATCCAATAAGAACGTGACACATGGCAGTCAACGTTACTTGTTAACAGTCAACGTTCAATTGTGGCCTGGGGGACCAATATTGCACGATTTTACAAAATAGGGGAACCAAAGTCGTGAATAAAATTACTGGGGAATCAAATCCGAAACTGGAGATAAATTAGGAAATCCAAAATGCAATTTTACCTATATAATATGGTCTTTAAACTTTGCCTTGGTTGTACTTAATTAATTATGTACAAAACGGGTATAAACTCCTTGATCCAGCACAATCAATTTAAAAACAGAACTACTATACTAGTTTAAAACACTTGCTCTAATGTCTAGCATAAGCTCATTGTTCTTTATCAATTAATGTCTCAGTAACCTAGCTATAAGCCTCAGTTCAGTCTTGAACTCTTAAATTATGTACAAAAAAACCTCAACCACTTTGGTTCAGCTTCATTCCAACAAGAACAAAAGGAATGACTTGGTTATAACATAGGGACTTAGTTTATGCTAAGAACTCCTCAATTATGTAAAAAATAAAAAAAGGTTTTGAGCAGCTTAAGCTTTATAGTTCAACATTTTTAAATCAAAAACAAAATAATGCTTACCTCAGGTCTTAACATCTAATCCTTTATTCTAAAGTTAAACTACTAGATTTTACCAACTTGAACCTGTACATCTCAAATCATCCTTAGAATCCATAGTTATGCAGAACATATCATTAAGAATCAGATTTAACTCCATTCTATTTGAAAATAGAAACTTACTAGATATTTAAACATTGCTGTCAAGTACAATAATTAAGTCTTATTTTATTTGAAGCATTTAACACCATCCATTACCTATGCTCCTCAACTTTACAATAAAGTTCATAGTAATGCAAAATAAGGATACCAAGCTTAGGTTCAGCATCACCAACTATCACATAGGCTTTATTCAATTATTCTATAGTCTTTAATGCCTAGGAATATGTAAGGGAATAAAGCAACCTTATCGTTATTGTAGTAATTTCTATACCAAAAGAAAAAAATAAGTGTAACCACACAAGACTCTTAAGTTTTTATCACAGCTTAGAACCTTTAGTTATGTAGAAAAATGAACTTCACATCCATGGACTACGAATAGCAGCTATCTCATGAATAATTCTAAGAAGCCCCAACACTTTCCTCGTACATCATACATAAATAACATACCATTTTGCAAAATAGTGTCTAATTAGTGCAAAGAAGTCATAATTCGTTTCAAATTCTGGGTTTTCTGCCGTAGTTTATATATTAGTAAGAAAAGACTGTTTAGTTAGTACGTCATGATGGTTCCTTTATTAAGTGCAGCAAGATTCTTATCCATAAGAGAAGGACCCATCATAATATAATGTTAAGCTAGGAAACACATCCTAGAATAGTCACCTGTTCATACCTACATGTGCATATATTACCTAAAATCTACCATACTTTCTAGGCTAGATAATGAGTCCCATTACATCATTGAAATAATCCCAAAAAAGGGGCATAATCGTATATCTTCTTTTGTTAACATGGATATCACTCGGCCAAGAGTCAGATATTCTAGGTATTGAGATTTATGGGTAGACCTTTTCCAATAGACATTGTTTCATGCAAAAAGGCTAGATATCAAACTTTTGACCCCATACTCAAATAATATAATTATCTCCTGACTGTGGCACACTATGTTTATGGCATAATCATACATGAATAATATAAAAATGCCCCTGCAAAACATTATATAATTATATAGTACATGATTGAAGTCTAATGATAAGATGAATCTCTCTAGATTCAAATATGTGATTTTTAAAATTATATAACTTTGAAATTATCCTTTTAATATGTATTAGCTTTATTTTTATATCTCCTAAAATACTAGATATTGAGGTATCAAATGAATAAAATCAGAATTATATTTTATCTTTTATATGTAGCTTTATGATATTTTCTTAGGAGTAGTGATAGAATAGTTTACACCACTCTATCATCTATCTAGCTATATTGCTAGTTATAAAAGTCAATTGGAGTATCCTTAATCACATGCATAAACCCTCCAATTATTATGTCTTCCACCCAAACAAACTCAATCTCCATCGTGATGCAAATGGTATTAATTTTGATCCTTGTGTGCAATGGAAATCATTAGAACATAGTACAAAACAGTGAGCTGAAAACTTAATCAGAAATCACTTCATCAAGAAAACGATTGTATCCTATACTTATTTCAGTTGTGTCTAATTGTATGACACAATGTTTTTGTAACAGTAAAGAAATTAAGAAAATAATTTAATTACATAAGATAGTAAATTAAAAAAAATTGTAATATATATTTTGAGAACTCTCTTGTAACATCTTTCTGTGATTGAAAGAACATGAACTCAATTTGGAGGAAAAAACAGCAAGAAAATTCTTCTTGTGCAATATTGTGCATTGATAAAATAGCGGAAAAATTCTCCTTGTACAATATTGTGCATTGATATCAATCAATAAAAAAGATTACAAGAATGGCTATATATACAAGCAAAGCTATGGTTAGGAATATAACTAACTAATTAACTAAGAAATTAAGTTAATAACTAACTAACACAATTAGTTATTAACTAAAAGAAGATAACTAACTAACTAAGAAGGCAAGTCAATAACTCAATAACAGAATTAGTTATTAACTAAAAGACTAAAAAAAACACAAATGGCAGATAAATCATCTAATCCTACTAGTGATATTTTTTTTATAAGCCAATACAATTTTATTAGGAATGAAAAAGTAACAACAGTAGCATAAGAATCTCTGGTTTACCGTTACAAGGTATACAATCCAACGTAAAAAAAAAAAACCATCCCTTGATACTTCAAGAGATAAAATAGTCACCACCTAACAATAAAGTTTTTTTTACTTTGGCCCTAAAAAAACACAATACAACTTTTTTTTTATCATAACAATATGGCTTTTTAAACGCACATTAACCATGACCCCTGTATAACACTATATTGCTCACGTATGTAAAAAAAGAATCCATGCATCAAACCGCCAACTTCTCTACGCAACGTAAAACATTTCCGCACACCTATCATGAATCATCTCACAAGAATATTATGAAAGAGATCATGTAAATCGCCTTGACACACCACACACTTTTTGCCAAACCTTGCTATAGTAGTAGTACAAAAATCATATTAACGATCCATGATGCCTTGATATATCCGGAGGAGTCATGGGTTTAATTATCTTTGGACAACCTAACAAATCTCACCATACTACCTATTTAGTATTATTTATTCTTGTTGATCGATATCATCCTTTAAAAGTGCATCAATACCTAATGGGTGGAGCTTTTCTCCTTGATTTGCAACCTAAACAAAAGATTTGGCATACATTGTTTACAAAGTATGTTTTTGTCATAAATGTTGTCAAATAATAAATAAATATTAATAATATATTTTAGTGATAATTTAACTTAAATATATTTTTAATCTTTTAAATTTAAGTTTTCTATTGTCCTAAGTTAACGTTGTTTTTTATTTTGGAATATTCAAAATAATCTGTTGTTAGTCCATGACGAGACAAAGAAAAAAAAAAGACAACCTTGGATTTTAAGATCCCTCCACCACAACTCTGGTTGATAGGGAACCAAACCTAATGTTTCATTTGAACAAGCAAACTAAAGAGGGACCAATAAAAATTAATAAATAGGTGAAAGAGAATAACAAATTAACCTTATTATCATTGATTTATTTTTTATTTTTTTAGCACATATAATTATTATTATAAGTGATATAACAAAAAAAAATATTTAATATTACATTAAAAAACTAGAATGATAAATATTTTTGGTCAATTTTTTTCTTACAGGATAATCATTTTTGGATATAAGATAATTGAATTCAACTATTACTACATCATTCATTCTCACTTATAAGCAAAAATAATTGTTGTTCATTGGTTTTGAATATATAAGTAAATTTTCATTATTTTTATCTTATTTACTAATAAGATTATCTTCAACACCTTTTATTTAATAGAGTTTATATTTGATATCAAATTTTAATAAAGAATAATTTTAAAAAAATAATAATTGAAATTTAGTATTTACACAATTTAATAAAATTAATTAATTTTTTTCGTATAAACGAGAATGAATGAAGTAAGTATGCAAAAAGAGATAACTTAGTCAAACGTACACATCCTTCCGGAAGAGTGTCATCCACCTTAGGGAATAAAAGAAAAGGCAATATATTTCTTCTTCATCAGATTAATTAATAATTAGTTTTAGCATAATATAATATTCAAATATATGATTAAGAATCTATCTTTCTTCCATCTCCTTTTCATTTTTGCCAACCTTTCCTACCTTTAGTTAGCTAGTTGTCACACAATTAGTTGGCTTGAACCTTTATTTTAATTCATGTAGAAATTAAAAATAGACAGCACTCAAAGCACGTCATCAAGTATATTATGATTCCACACGCAAGACTAATAAGATACTTAAATATTGTCAGAAAAAAAAGTATACTTGGGAATTAAGGTCATAAAAAGAAAAGAGGGATCTTTGGGGTTTAATTTTGGCCTTACCCATAGTTTTAACATCCTTTACATGTGTTTCCAGCTGTTCCTTTGGCAAAGCTCGAGCAAATATTCCTGTAGTTTTTATCCCCTGTAACTATACTAGTAGTTTATAAATAATGCCCAAAATATGATTTGTATTCCTAAGACTTACCATGGATTTAATGCGTGTTTGAAAATGCGTCCAATGAGCTGAATTCACGTCAATTCAGGGCTTTGGATTCCGAAGCTACACCTGATAGCATTGGCCAAGACTCACTTATGGAAGAATAGAATAGACGCAACTCCAAACATGCTAAAGAAATTACTCTTCCTAAGACTTATCTATGGACTTAAAAATGAATGAAGAAGGGAATAGAGTAACTATGGGTATAGTGTTTGTCAGGATATTGAAGTTCTTAAAGTTCATTATTGTGTTGTCGTTTAGTTTTATATATGCTTTAGTCGTCAAGAATGTCAATAAGTCTTTTTTTTTTTAATCTCTTAAGGTTTAAATATATCTTCTTTACCTGTAATATATTCATTTTTTTTAGTTAACTACGAAAACAATTATTTATTTTACTACCTAAGCCTTGATAGTAAATTCTCAATTTTGTTCTCTTTTTTTTTTTTCCAAAATGGTACTAATGTTTTTTAACTCTTCTCTAAAAGTAATAAAAATTATAAAATCTAAAATAAATTAAGCTTTCATTCAAAAGTTAACTAAAGAGAACCCAAACAAAGCTAAAAAAATATAAGAGATATACATAATTGTCTCCCGAATAACAATAACACATAGAAATATATAGCAAATATCAATACCCCAAACTTAAAAATTTATTTGTCCTCTAGCAACAAAACAACCAAAAATCAATGAAATTCCTAAGACACCCTAAACACAAAGACATAACAAAATGACACCTAATATATGAAATTTCCAATGGACGAAACATGAGGAGAACCTAGTGATGTGTCAACCACATTGATGATTATTGTTATTCTCATTTCCATTATGTAAAAAAAAAAAAAAAAAGTATCCTGTATCTGTATAATAGATATGAAGTCAATCATGAACATTCATTGAAACATAATGTCACGTGGAGGAAAAATAAACAGTATCATGAATAAATATTTAACGGGAAAACATGATATTAAGTTAACAAGATTTAAAGAATAATAAATACAAATGAAGATTGGGATTTCAAAATTAGAATTTAGACCATAATAAAGATGAGGTGAAAAACAGAATTTAAAAAGTAACAAACACGTGACTTATAAAGTAATTTTTGGAACTATATATATTTTGTTAAAACGTAGCTCCAAAAATTATTTTCTAGAATTGACATATGTTGTACCAGAAAGTGATTTTTGAAAATAGTCTAACAAATGAAAGGTATAGAGCAATAAAAAAAAATATAAAGAGAAGGGAGGGGATGTACTTATAAACATTAGGGTGTAAATAGGAAGTGCTGGCTATGACATATATTAACCTTTGACAACTCCCAGGCTTCAACCTCAGGCCCAAAAGAAAAAGACAATCCATTTCTTCAAAAGATTAACTAAATAATGCTTTACTAGCATGAATTGCTTGCATTATATAGATTTTTTCAATTTAAATTTATATGAACTGTAGATTAAAATTATAAATAGTGAACATGTCCCCCAAACTAATCGATAGAGTTCCCTTAACATAACTAGTTCAAATATAAAGACCAATGATAGATGGACACAAGTGGGAGCTCACACAACAAAAGTTCATACCAACATAACCCCCGAGTTTAGATCTCATGACCCCAAAAAATCCAAAAGAAAAAGATTTGAAGAAGACACTCTAATATGTAGGGTATTGTAAAGAATGGTATGCCATCCCCTTTCTATTTCATAATAACTTCCTGGTTTTCTTGCTCTCTCTCTTGCTCCATTTATATTTTTATCAATCTTGCCACAGACCTACACTAACTTCTTTATTTTATTTTTTTATTCAAATTCTTTGGTAATGAATTACCAAGCTACAATATCTAGGTGACCTTCGTATCAAAATTTTGCCATCCGTTAGTTATTTAATTTGTTCTTTTCTTTCTCTCTTTTTGTGGGGCAATGGTGTCTAATCAAGTATAAGATATTCTAAACGAATTATCTTAAATGGGTATTTGGTAAATGAAAAGTTTTTCATATTTAAGAATTATAACTTTTGGGAATCATAAATTTAGATATTGTAATTCTTAAAAATTTTGAATTTTTGTTTAATTATTTATAAATATTTTTAGAAATGTTTACATATTTTTCTTACAAATAAAAGATACTCATATATGGTCTTAATAGAATTTACTTATCTATGTATTTTCAAACGCCCCTGAGTGTTTTTCCAAATATACTCTTTTAGTGAAATAATATTATTCAATACATTTGTTTAAAAATTTATTGCTTAATGTTTTCAATAATTTTTTAACATACTTTGTCAAAAAAATATTTTTTTACCATATAAGAATCTTTATTGTTTAAAATAAAATTTATTAGTTATAAAACATAGAAAATTATATGAAAATGTTTTTTTAAACTTTGATAAGATTGTTCCCTTATTCCTAATGAAAATTATATAAAATTCATTATTTTCTTTAATATTTTCATAAAACTATTATTTTTTGTACAAATACATTATCATGCTATTTTAATTGTGAAATTATGGTCTATTTATTAAATTAATATCTAATAGTGAACAACAATATTGATATACCAGTGAAAAGAATATGATGTCAACATAAATGTTTTGACATAACAAGAAAGTGTCCCATCAACATGAATATGTTAATAAGTTAATGTGTTAGCACAATATACAGGATCAATATTTTTGTTAAATATTAAATATAAAGTTAATGGATAAACCAAAATTCTATAATTAAAATAATACAGACAAAATTCACACATACGTAAAAAAAATGAATTTCAGCAATAATAAAAGAAACAAAAGTATAATTAAGTTTGTTTTTATCAGCAACAATTAACTTTATTTCTTATTAATTTATCCAAATACCACCTAACTTTTTAGGGCTAGACGGTTAGTGTTTTAGTAGGTATCCCAACTTGTTGTAGAGAAGCAACACCAAAATTTTGCAATCGAAATCTCACTCATACAAAGTCATAAATGACTTTTATATATATATAAAACTTGAAACGCCTCATCAAATGGTTGATAAGACTAAGCCTACTAAATGTTTTCATCAAGACAACTGTTGTTTCCATTTCGATTATGGTGGGCGAAAGCTCAATAAATTTCAGTTAAAAAAAGTGAAACATGAGAAATGAAATTTCAAACATCAACTTATTTTTTTATTTTTTATTTTAGATTTCGTTTCAAGTTTGATCGGGTCAATGCAACAAATAGAATAATTAACAGTTTAACACCCCTAGTCCTAATGTACTAAATTTGATAAAATGTTTTGTATGGCATTTTTTATACTTTGAGACGAATAGTGGTTAATAAGAAGACGACAATGAAACACACACATCTTCATGCAGCCATCAACTAAATCCTATGTTGAAATTGGAGGGAACAAAATTTATGAGGAAATCTTTTAGCATACTAACCCCTGAAACAATCAAACCATTTTCTCACTTAAATTATTAAATATAGAGATTGAAGTTTGAATATTTTTTAGATTTTATAAGTATAAACGATTAATTTTAGTTTTAATTTTCTACAAAAAGCTATTTTTTTTATCCTTCATAAATTTAATTTTCTTAAGTGGTCTCTAAGCAGAAGACGTTATCGTGTCACAAGACTCACAACAACCACAATTCAAGTGGCAACATGACATATTTAGATATATTAATGTCATTAATAAGTAGTGATAAAAATTATCTTAAAAATTAGAGAAATAAAATCAAATTCGACCATACTTATTATACCTCACTTGTCATTAATTTGTCAATCAGATCATGACTTTCCTCATACAATCCTCATTGGACTGACCTCACACTAGGAATGGTAATCACTTCTGTAATCTCCTTTGGAGCAGTAATAATCACTTAAAAAATGTTGTTATAAGATACTCATAATATTTATTAATGGGGAGTTAAATGTTGAGACTACCATTACAAGACATGGAGGGAGATGGTGTGAATAAGAACACTTAAAACATGTTTAAGAAGACAGATCACACTTATCTCACTTGAATGTTTTTGGATTAGGTTTGTTAAACCCTAAATACTATCTAATTACATGAACACTTGTAAATATTAAAATCATATTTTCTCCATAGATTGAAGTGGCTTAAAGGCCCGTCGCTATTGCTTTCGTGCCAAGCAAACATTGAAAAAAAGTGGTTCGGGGGTGGGGGTTACTCTTTGCTTGTTATAGCTATAAAATAAGATTGGATCAGTTCCACTTGATTAGGTGACACCAAATACATGGGTATGTGATTGTGTAGCTTAGCTTTGGGTTGTCACATTGTCCTTTTACTTGTACTAAGAAAGACGTGTTTTCATTCACACCTTGTAATTAATATTCTGTTTAATTTGGTGATATATATGGCATATACGTACATACTTTTCTACGAAACGTCGTTTTAATTGTAAGATAGAAAGTCTTGTTTGTTTAATTAAGGGCCACACCCTAAAGCGGCAAAACCATAATTCGTTAGTTCATAAATTTTGTTGTTTTTCCTCTTTATAGAAAACTAGCCAGAAGAAAAGCCCGAAAGCCCTAGGGGTTTTAGTTCTACCTTTTCCAACTCTAGATTATGATATTGAAGATGCCTTAATTTGCTTTGATATTTTTGAAATGGTTTATGTGTATTTCTTATTTCAGACAAAAAAATGAAGTTCTCTTTTCTTTTCTAGGGATGGATCTACCTTTAGTAATAGGGACATATGCCCCGATTTAGTTTTAAAAAAATGTTAATATTGCTATCATTGTTCTTAAAATTTTGTTTCCATTGTGTTAAATTTATCATAAAGTTTTTTCCTAATATGAAAAAAGAGGCATGTGTTGTCTTTATTATCTGGAATTTATGGTTTTATCACTAATTTAACCTAATCTAATTCAATGTTAATTTCTAGATCATGGATATCTTTAAGTTATAAGAAAGAACAACAAATGAGAAAAAAATTAGAAAAGGAAAAGAAGCGACTCTTAACGGAAGATATTAATTTTTATTTAGAAGTTTAAGTGAGACTTCTTTTAAAAAGAATTAAATCTAACTGAAGGAACTACTCCCTCCTAACATTGATGAATCAAAGTTTGCATTTACAATGTAAGATATGCCTATGTATTTAATGCCTATTAGGGTTACCATTGAAGGTGCTCTCCACTTATTTTTAGGGTGTTTGGTTGGGGAAATTTTGTGTTTATGAGAAATCCTAATTTAAGAATTTTAGTTTCTCACGTTTACTATTTATTTTAAAAAGATGTTTCTTCAAAATGTTTTTTTAACTAGTTTTACACAAAAAATTTCTCATGAGAAAAGGTAGGAATTGGGTGTGAAAATAGATTGGATAGAACCTTACCTAAATCCGACTTGGCATGTTTAATATTTTCATAGCTCAAGCATGGACATGTTACCTTTCACGAATCTATTATTAGGCTTGAGTTCGACATTTGTAAAAATCCGTGAGACCCTTAATCTATTTAAAGTTCTGTATTATATCAAAGATTTTCATTAAAAAATAATAATACAATAATACAATTTTAAACCACATGATATGGGCAAAATTTGTCAAAAAATATAACATGTGACATGTTATACCAAAGTCTTTTAAGTCTCACAAAAAAAAAGATTTTATCTTGTTATTCATGTATACTTATACGAATTAACACATTTCAAATATTAATTAAAATGATTCAAATTGTTAAATATTAAAATAATTTTGTAATTTAAAAAAATAATTATAATATTATGTGTATCATATTGATAATAATATTTTTATTAGAAAATATTATTATTAAATGGACCGATCTATAGGCTTAATAGAGTTTTCTTAAAACTTGTGACCTGATCTATTTAACTAAATATCTTTTTTTAAAAGGTTGAGTTTAACCTTTTTGCTAAATGAGTTGAATCAAGCCATAGTCTACTTCCACCCCTACTAGAAATGTTACTTTCTCAAGTTTTTTTTTACCATAATAGAAATATCATGCTATTCATTTAATATAGTAAATAATTAAAATACCAGTAAAAATGTCATGTAATTTTTTTATTCCCAAAAAAATTATTTAAATATTTTTAATAACCAACCAAACAAATTTGATTCATTCCTAGAAGATATGATTCTCGCGATTCATAATTCTAAAACATAATTTTTTTTCCTACGAAACATCCCCTTGGTGTTTAATGCTTTCAATGAGATTATTTTTGAAGGAGATTGGCAATGATGAATAAAAAAACATTAGATAAGATTGTTGGGAAGATGAAGACAACTTTGTTGCTAACATATATCATTAAATTATTATTCCTATCCATGAGAAGCTAAAAAACCATGTTTTTATTTGAAGATTTTTTTACTCATTTATAGGACTCATATATTCCAAAATAAGAAAGAAATGTTTTTTTAACTTAAACCAACAAGCATTAATATATTAATAAAGATTAAAATTATAATGATGGTCTAATGCTTTTTTCTTCTTCTTTTTTTTTTAACTCATTGGTGGTCTAATGTTAAATATCGTTTAAGAAACCAATTGTTGCACATAATTAAGTTGACGAAGAAACCGGAAGGAAAAAAAACGTTGTGTTGATATATCTTAATCTATAAATATAAAAGGAGAATATTGAGATATTTTTGAAAAAATAAAAAAAGAAAGAAGGCGGGGTAGTTTGAAAAAAATATTTTTTAATAATAAGCTGTAAAAAAAATCCTTTGTAGTGATTAGCTGAAAAATAACGTTCTAAAATTAATATGCTGGTTGAAAAAAAAAATGTTTTAAAGCCATTTTCATTGGTAATGATTAACAATCAATGAAATGAAAAAGAATACAACATCAAAGTATGAATGAGTAGTTTTTTTATAAAAATAAAAAAATAATAAATTATATATATATATATAAGCTTCAAGAATATACAAAATAATGTGTAAAGGAATGTTCAATGTGTATAAAATTTCGTTATAAAATTAATGTGTGTTAAAAACGTTTCTTTTTTTAATTAATGTGTATAAAATTAATTGATATGATTTTATTTTCATATGTCTTTTAATTACCTCTAGTAAAAAATGTTTTTGTGTCATGAATGAAAAAAGTTTTACACAAGCAACCAATCACAATTTGTCACATCACACAGTAATTCTTTAATTAAATCAAATAATAAAAAATTTAAAAGGAAAACAAAGCAAGAATTAGGAAACAATTAAAATAATCACACATGTTATGTTCATGTTCATAAAGACTCATGTTTGGTTACCACATCAAATCACTCACATTTCGGTGTCGCATCGCATAATAGTTCTACTCTCCGACACGTCTTGTCTAGGTGACTCCCTCACACCAATGTTGTTGCGGCATAACACCCACAATTTTGTCCTCGCACTCTCTGGTTTTTACAACTCACTCATTTTGGCGTTGTTGTAGCATTGCATCTGCGTTCGCTGAAAACTTGTTCGCGATGCTATTCGGCAAGTGTACCGAGTCGCATAAGTAATATATTACAATGGTAAGACCAAGTGTCGAGTCCACAGGAAATTTGTTTCACTCAAAAAATATATATTCAGTGAGCAAACATTTGTATAAACCGAAAACAAGTAAATATCAAGTTGGATTTTTGTTCTAAAAATCTATTTAACTATAAACTAAATATCTAAAGATTTGAGAAGTAAAACAGTCAAGTAAAAAGCGTTGGATCGTTCTACTAAATTTTCTTTGATGTTGTTATGTGTTTTTCTCTATTTAATGTTATCCTAGTGTTCTTATACTGAGAAATTACCCAAACCAAGATCCCTCGAGTGAATAGGCCTAACTCTCTTTAAACCTCGTCCTTGATCTCTCAACAAACTCAGCCTAAAAGAATTGCATTAAGTCTACAGCATAATATGGACTAGATCGCTGCACTTCATTCCTAGACATACAATTTTCTAGCTTGCTCTATCAAGTTCTAAGGCTTTAAAGCACTTTCTAATGCTAAAAATCCTAACTATACATACAAATGGGTGATCAAGTCACAAGCATATAAAAATAAGCATGGATAGAAGCAATGAATACACAAAAACAACATTAAATAGATCGTAAAAGAATGTTACATCAAAGGTTCAGTAGAATTTCTCAACCAAGACGTTTAGCCTTCCATTACAAGTAATGAGCTTTCAATACAGAGAAGAACATATTTTGAGTGAAGAAAAATGGTTAAGAAGGGTTGAGGATGTCTCCTTCAACCTCTAGAACCCTAATCTCACTCCTCTAACCTAAATTCTCTTGGTGGCTACGTTTTTGTCGCTCTAGCTTCTTCCTTGGCTCTGTTTTTTGACTCCTCTTTTAGTTTCCGCCAACTTCAGTGTTTTAAAGACTACTTGGACGTTTGAGCTTCTGAAGGCTCGCTTAGTGAGATTGGCTCGCTAAGCGAGAGTAAGTGAAATTTGGCTTAGCAAGCTAGACGCGCTAAGCGCGAGAAGAGACAAACGACTTGTTGGGCGAACTTGCAACGCGCTGGGCGAGCACATCTTTGATTTATCTTCTTCTAGGGTTTTCCAGCACGCTAAGCGAACTGCATGCCTCGCTTAGCGGATTTCACTCGCTAAGTGCATATGCCTCACTTAGCGAGACATCAGTTGCTTGAACCTTCTCTTCTTTTAGCCAGAAATTGAAGTGGTTTCAACATTAATTCACAAAATGGGAGTATCTACTATATAAAATCAAACTAAACATGAAAATATGTACAATTCTTACAAAAAGAACCATGAATTGAAGGAAATAGGCTAATTTTATGTAACTATTCAATACAAAAGTTAGTCGTAAATAACGACTAACAATCTGCAGTCCTATTCATGCACCTTCCATTGTTATCTGGCCTCACGTACCAGTATTGCATTCATTATAGGTTTGAACAATAATTTCACCTTGTACTTTTTTATGTTGCTTATTTATTTATTTTTTTTCTCCGTTGTTGTTGGTGTACTTTCTCTTGCATATGGTTTCTATTATCATGCAGTGGGGGGAATTTTCAGAGAACTATTGTGTAGTAGCCTATGTATGTGGGGCACTTTTAATATGTATGTATGTATGTTCGGGTGATGTAAAGGGTAGTGTCCAATATGTTGTACTGAGGGGATATGTGAAGTCTAGTATATTGGTTCATAAGTCAATATTTGTTTTTCTTTGTATTATTTTAAACTTTGTACCTTTGTTAGTTCTTGATTGAGTCATTTCTTATGTTTCTTCTAAGTTCTTTTTTTAATATAATTATGTTTGCCTATAAAAAAATTAACCACTTTGAATGTCATTATTCTCAAATTGATTATTTGACATATTTCTATATGCATAGTTATTTATTATTATTATTATTATTATTATTATTATTATTATTATTATTATTATTATTATTATTATTATATAAGAATGGAAATGACAAATGTTGATGAAGATTTCATTATGGTGGTTAGTTTTGATAATAGAAGTGAAAGTGATCTTGATGTAGACTGTGTCGATACTGAATTACCATTAGAGCCCTATGAAGGAATGAATTTCTCATCAATTGAAGATGCAATGAAATACTGCACAAGGTACACAAAGAATACATGTTTTAGTTTTCATATGGGTCGTAGTAGTAAATCAAGAACCAACAGTATGATAAATTGTAAAGAAATGCTTTGCTGAAAAGAGGGGTTTCGGCAAAAAAAAAAAAAAAAACTGTGAAAAGTGAGAAAAATAGCCTTGCAACACAAGGCAAAACAAGGATAGGGTGCAAGACAATGATAATATATAAAGAAAAGTGAGGATAGATGGATTATTTCTAGATTTTTGACAAAGAATAATAATGAATTTTTTTCTTCAAAGAGTTCACAGTTTCTTCGAGTACATAGGAAGGAAACTAAAGTGCAAAAACAATTGATTGATGTGCTTAATGATTCTTGTTGACCTCTTAACAAAAAAAAGTTTGTCTTGTGTACTCAAAGTGGTGGAATTGATAATGTTGAATTTAGTTCACAAGATCTTGTTGAGTACTTAAGTAAAAAGAGCCAAAGACAATTAGAAAAGGGAGATACTCAATCAATGTTGACATATTTCAAGAGTTGTCAATTGAAAAATTCTGAGTTTTTTTTTATGTCATTCAAGTGGATGTAGAAGGACAATTAGCAAATTGTTTTTAGGTTGATTCAAGGTCTAGGATGTCATACAAATATTTTGGTGATGTTGTTACTTTTGATCCAAATACTTAACAAATGGATATAAGATGCTTGTTGTTCCATTTACTTGGGTTAATCATCATCAACAATCCATTCTTTTTTGTTGTTCTTTGTTATGGGATGAAATTGAAAAAAGTTTTGCTTCGTTGCTAAGTACATGGTTAGAAGCAATGTCTAGAGTTCATGCTAAAATTATTATCACAGACCAAGATGTTGTTATTACTAATGTAGTTGCAAGGATATTTTCAGATGTTATTTATCATTATTGTATGTGTCACATTCAGAAGAAAAAAAATCCAGAGTACTTGAGTCATGTTTATAATGCCCATGGTGAATTCAAAAATCAATTTTACAAGAGCATTCATCTATCTCTCACTATTGATGAACTCGAATCTAATTGGGAAGCAATAATAAATAAAGATGGGTTGCAAGATAATCAATGGTTGCAGAAGATGTATTATATTCATAAAAAATGGATTCCTGCATATGTATGTCATAACTTTTGTGCTAAAATGTCTACCACTCAAAGGAGTGAAAGTATGAATAAGTGTTTTAAGGATTTTCCGAATTCAAGTACTCCATTGTACAAGTTTGTGACCCAATACGAGAAGGCTCTTGATTCACTTTATAACAAGGAAAGAGATAAGACTTTAAGACATTGAATTCAAAGCCATTTTGAGAACTTTGTATCCATTGAAGAAGAAGCTTCAAAAAGTTATACAAGAAAATATTTAGAAAATTTCAGGATGAGTTGATTGGCTATCAAAAGTTTAGTGTGAAGAAAATTATTTTTGTTGTTGAAGTGATCACATACAAGGTTTATGAAATTTACAATGAGAAGACAACTTACAATGTGACTTATCATGTTAATTCAAAAGAAGCAACTTGTAATTGTCATCTGTTTGAGTTTCTGGATATCCTTTGTAGACATGTGTTAGCAGTACTCATAAAAAATGCCCATTCTCTCCCTTCACAATATATTCTACGTTGATGGACCATTAATGCTAAGGAGAAAGTGAAAGTATTGACAAGTGAGGAATTTGATAAAGACAACAATGAAACTTCTAGCACTTCATTATTTAACAGTGTAATATGGTTGAAAATCTTGAACTATTTGAAAAAGGTTCACGGTCAAAAAAACATCATGATGCTGCAATTCAAGCTGTGTGAAAGGCAATTTGTATTTTTTGGTCTTTTGGTTTTTTATATTTTATTGTAATTAAAAAATAATGCTTATAATTTTAATGGTTGGTTTTTAATTTTATAGTTATATAATTAATAAAATTATTTAATATCATTAATGGGTTAAAGATAATTTGACAATAAAATTTTAATATAATAGCATTCTGAATAAACTTTATCGTTACTATTTTAAACAATATATTTTAATTTAATTATTTCTTGAAATTCCATTGACATGTTATGTAACATAACTGATATAAGGCTTGGTGAATATTAATCACTTTATAATTATACCTTACTATTTTCTTGAAATTGCATTAAATCCATATACCATGTAATGTAACTGATCAGAAAACAAAAATTTTAAACAAGCAATGGTTAAATACTAATTAAGGAAATTTAATCATTTAATTTTTTTTACCATGGTTTCATAACTGATAAAAAAAATTATTAACCATAATTAAAGTAATTTCCTGAGTTACAACTATTTTCCTTATATAAATAGGATGGTACAAAATGATGAACTTATTCTTTATCTTCTCTACTGTTTTTTATACTTCAACATTGTTAATACACAGTATGTAAGGTTTTTTTTCAATATTTTTTGTATTTTTCATAGTTTATTTGTATTTACCATTAATTTGGTGCATTTTAATATTTTTTAGGATGACATCTTCTTTTAGACAAAAATTAACGGATTGATTTAAGAGTTTTATAACAAAATTAATTCCTAAAATGATATATTTATAATTTTTTTCAATTGTAATTACTTACAATTTTAATATATTTTTTTAATATGTTTTATTCTTAATTTTGGAATTGATAAGACATAATGAGAACGTTAATTATTATATGTGTGTGTGTGAATTCTGTGCATATATAAAATGTTAATTACTGAATATATATGTGAATTCTTATCACAATCTTTTTTCGTAGCAAATTTTTTTACCAATTCGTTGGGAAACATATGATGGTCTATCACAAACAATTAGAAGATTTTTCAATAATTTTATTATAAATTCCAATCTTATAAAAGTTTTAAATTTTAAATACATTGTCATAATTTAATCATAATTTTGTAAAAAAAAAAATTAATCGCAATTGATTATTAGAAAGAATTAAAAAAAAAATTGACAAAGTTGAACAGGTTTAAATAATTAATCTAACCTTAATTTAGTATGAAAATTATGTGTCATTATTGGAGCATATCTTAACTTCTTAATTTAATAATTACTTAAAAATGGACAATTAGTTTAATTAAATACATTAAAGGAATTATGGTTTAATTTTATCATAAAAAATCAAATATAATGAAATTGTTATCAATTAAAAAATTATTAAATTGATTCATAAAAATAATCATAAAAACGGATAACTTATTAAAATAAATGCATTAGATATTATCTTTAAGCAATGGTTAAGAAATTATTATTTAAAATGGACGACTAAAAGATTAATAACAAATTTTTTATTTCCTTGAACGGGATCTTAAATGATATACATTCAAAAATAAATTAATTCGTTTGAATTAATGGTATACAGTAATCTTTATTTCCGTTTTTTAGCGGAATCTTTATTTCCGTTAATTTGTTCATAAATGGTATTTATTTCCTTAATTTCTTTTTTAATATTTGTTAAAGGATACTATTTGAAATAATTTTATCATAAATAATTAATAATTTATCAAATCTGTTTTAATTTATTAAATATTTTTTTAAACAAATGTTTTTGGAAATTATTTAGTTATTAAAAAAATGTTTTGTATACAGTAATCTTTATTTTCGTTAATTTTGTCATATATGTTTTTTATTTCAAATAATTTGATCATAAATGAAATATATTCATCTTTCCATGTTATATTACTTTTATTATTTGGAATTATTTTTTCATTCTTTTAATTATTATATGTCAACACAAATAATTGAATAAAAAAACTTGATTTTTTTAGCATAAAAAAATATACTAATTAATATAAAGTCACCCTACAATTACACAAACAAATGATGCACGGGTAAAAAACTAGCAGAACATAAAGTTTCCATATGAAAGGAAAACAACAGTTTGAAGAAGTTGGGTTACATGATTGTAATTAAATTTTATATATGTTGGCATCGAACTTGCACTGATTGAGTAGGTTGGCCCTTATATTATTGAAATTCTTCTTTTCCTTTCGTCACAATTTATGGTGCCAGATGCACTATCAGACCAAAAGAAGAAAACTCATGTGCTTATGCGCGCAAGAGCAGTGATTGCCCCCACACTGTGGAAAGAAAGGTTTAGTATATACTCTACCACTAGCTGCATGTTCAAGCTTTTATTACTGCACATTGATGCAGTTTTTCTCACTGGAGATGAGACTCCATATTACTGTACCTGAATATATAATCAACTTTTTACCATATAAGTAGAAAAAGAAACTTCAAAGTGTGGCAAACAAAATGTTGTGTTTAAGATAAGATGTGTCATACTATATACTGTAGTATCTGTTATTATAAAATGAAGAGTTAAATACATTTCTTAGAATCTTAAAAATGTGAGTTTAGGTCTAATTCAACTTCAAAAACGAGTTCAAAAGATAAGAATGGTTCCTCAATTATATATTCTCGTTTAACTTTATTTTTAGTCGATATGGAATTTGGGTTTTTCCCAACATACTCTCCCACACCCAACACTTCTTGAGATTGGTATGTGAATAATAATGATGGGTGATCCTTTTTTATTAATCTTGAATATAAGACTTGAATTTTTTCTAATATTTATTATCCTTTTATTATATTATATAAGATGTGTTCTTCCAATATGAAAGGATATATATATATATATATATATATATATATATATATATATATATATATATATATATATATATATATATATGAAGAAAATTAGAATATCAATTTGATGTTTATACAAAGAATAAGATTTGAAACAATATAATATACTTATACAATCATCAATCCCATGTCATGCAAAATCATTAGAGACTCATGTGTTTAGCACAACTCCACGCATCACTCAATAAACTAAAAAGTTATATGTTAAAATATAAGGATGAAGTAAAGTTTCACATCATATAAGAATCAAAATATTAAACACCATATAAAGACAAAACTTATAAACCTAAGCCTTAAGGTTTTAGGTTAGAGGGTGATATCAAGTTTACTTATGTGATTGTTTATGACTTATTGATATAATTTATTCTCTCTACACAATAATTACAATAATTGATATTAGAGTCTTCTTGTTATTTAACCCAATTACACAACATGATCCAATATCATGAATACTCTTTAAAATTATTATAATTAGATATTAATTATTTTTTATATATTGAGACTATAAAATAATTTATACTATTAACCAATTAGAAACTATTTTTAGTGAGACTTTTAACTAATTTAAAAATTAATTAATTTACTAAATATAACTCCTTATGTTTTGTTATCCATAGAAATTGAACTAGAAAATTTATAACACTCCCAAATCATGCTTAACCAACCTATACACCCTTGATACTATTTATTATATTAAAGTTTTTATATTATTAGCACATTATCTATTTGTTCTTATTATGTATATGATAATTTAATCTTATCGTACACAATAGTAATCACGAGTGCATGAATGAATTGGTAAGAAATTATTTTAGGTTAACCAGTTATTTAAATTTAAATTTTGAATATGAAACTTCATTAAAGGAAAAATTTGTTAGACATAATAATCCTACAAGGTTGGAAAAACATACTTAACAATATAATTTAACAATACATGATTATTAGAATTTTTCTTGATGGAGTTATTTAATATAAGATTTGTTGAGTCCTTAATAAAGAAAAGAGAAGGAGAGAAAGATCGTAGGTTTAATTTATTTATTAAAAAAATAATAAATTAATAATTAATATTTGTCCATAAAAAAATAAGTTTAGTTAAATTTTTAGTTCTTTAATTTTTTTCATATTATAAATTTTAGTCCCTCAAATTTTTTTAAATTATTTTTAGTCCTTCATTAATTTTCTGTCAGCATTCTAAGAGTTTTTAAAAGTTTTTTTCCTATTTTTAGTCTCTCATTTATTTTTATTGTACAAAATTAGTCTCAAATATAAAATAAATAAAAGACTAAAAATTAGCAAAATAAAAAATAATTTTAAGCAATAAAATAAATAAAAGTCTAAAAATAGACAAAAACTTTTAAAAAGACTAAAAGTTGTAAAAAAAATTAAAAGACCAAAAATTTATATATATATATATATATATATATATATATATATATATATATATATAAAAAGGAAATAGATAAGGAAATTGTGGAAACGTGGTTATGGTCTTTAAACAATAGGACACAAATTCGTGGACCACGTGTGCCGCGATGCACCTTCATCGTGTGTACGTGGGAATGTCATGTGTGCGAAACGTGTGTACTTCACTCACTGTTGTGTTTCTATCCATAAATATGGGGACCAGTGCACCTTCCTTTCTTAGGTAATCCCACAACGCAAGGTACTCACTTTTGTTCTTCATGTCATCCTCCTTCATACGGTCGACCTCGCTCGCAACAAGTTCATCACCAAGGTAGAAGAAGAAAAACTTGAAAAGGATTGCAATTTTACAACTTTTGAATATGCTTTATTTTTTAAAGGGGAGGAATCAATTTAACATTTGTAACAAAAAAAAATTAACATTTGTTGATAAAAAAGGACACCAACTAATAATGAAATGAAAAATTGATTAATGATTTACAATTTTATAATTTATTTTTGATTTTTTTAATTTCAGAGACAAATTTAACCAATTATTTTAATTTCAAGGACTAAATTGATTGATATTTTTTCTTATTATGAATTTTAATATATAAAAACTACTTTTTAAAAAACCAATAATATTGAGTGTTATAGGGAATATATCTTAACATTTATCTAAAGAAAATTTATTATTGATTTAAATTATTAGAAACCACAAAATAAAAAATGAAATTTATGAAATAAAATAATATCTACACAAAATTTTATAATTTTTAATAAATTTTAATTAATAATAATAAAATACATTTAAAAAAATGTGTTAGAAAGTATATTACTATTATTTCTATAGATAAATCGAGTATCAAGTCATGTACATTAAACTTTGGGTAAATAGATACTTCAATTCCTAGATTTATAATACGCTGACATTTTAGTTTTTGAAAGATGAAAAATTAAAATTTTATTCTTTAATTTATGAAAAGTGCAACAATTTAGTCCAAACGATAAATATCTTCATCAAAGCAAAACATATGTTCTACGTGACATTTATGAACGAATTTATTAGCAAAAATTTTCCTACGTATGTTGTTGACTCCAATGATGAGTAGATGGACTCATTTGTCATTAAAATTTCGATGAACTATTTTGTCAGTTGGAAGAAATGTTTCTCTTGCTATGTTTTCATGTTTTCCTTTCCACAACCATGGACCACCACGACAAGATGTGATTTCAATAGTGACTTTTGTTCAGACATTAGGTCTCACCTTTCTTTCTCTTTCGGTGATTTCCATATGCGATTAAGTTTGGAATAAAGGTTTAGTTTTTTTAGAATTTCTTCATTTTTTACATTTTACTCTTGGTATAGGGTTGTTTGCTTGTGTTTTGTAGAAAATTTGTTGAAGGACTCATTTGAGGAAGAGTCCAAGAGTATTATCACCAATGTAGAAGAAAAAGAAGATATTTGAGATTCACGGACAAGGCTTAAGCCTATCAATTTGGTGTGGCTTAAGCTTGCACATGGAGGAAAAAAATGTGGATAAGGCTTAGACCCACCACTTTGGTGCAAATTAAGCTCAATCGTGGAAGGCTCTTGTATTGGCTCGAGCTTAAGCCACACCAATTGGGGAGGATTAAACTCACTTTACTCAAAAGAAAAACCCACTTAAAAAACACAACTATTATAAAAGACAAATTTTAAACATGTTGATGGGTTGATCGTTGTGATTTTGAAGGGAGAAAGATCACATAGAAAGCTCATGGTGGCGTCTATGCTTAGGATTTCTTCTCCATCTTTTTCCTCATTAGATTTTTCTTCCTCCATGGTAATGAGTACCTAATTTTATCCTCGTTAGGATTTAGTGTAATCAAATTTATCTTCATGTAATTACTCTTTTTTATTATTCAATCAAGAATTGTTATTGCTTTTCTTATATGTTCAATGCGTATTTTTGGTTTGATCACCTGATTGCATAATTTTCTTTATTTAATTATAGTTGAGAAATTTGATTGAATTATGAAGCAAAGAGACCACCAAATAATTTTTTACTAGGGATAGGTTGAAAAGGATTAGGCATCGTTAAAACTTTGGTTCTTAATGTAAATATTTTGATTACACTAATGGATTGACACTGAAATCAAAGGCCTTATGTTCTCATGCTTAAAGAATTAAGATTTGAATAAAAATAAAAATGTGGGTTGATGATAACAAAAGTTTATTTGAATAAGAAAAATATGATTCCATGTTAGGATGATTTGATGAAGTTAAACCCCAATAAATTTCCTCCGCCGATTTAGACCAAGTTTATTGCAAACCTATGTGTTTGACGAAAATCCCAAAAAAAAATCAAATTTCCTTTCTTTTACTCTTTTATTATATGCAATTGTCATTTAATTTTGGTTACTTAATTTTTTAATTCTCATAGTCTATAAATTTAGTAAGAGTAATGTCCTACAAATCCTCCTATTACCTTCTATGGTAAGTATTCAATGAAAAGTAAAGTAGATGCATTTAATATATTGGAAATGTAAAACACATTTAAAACTTACCATAAAAAATAGTATGAGAATTTATAGGATAATAAAGTAAGGACATTTATAATTATTCTTTAACTATTAATTACACAATTATTTTATATTTCCTTTGTCCCAAAATGATTGCAATTTTAGCATTTGAAAAAAAAATCTAAATTCATTGATGTTCTCACTTTTCATTGAGATTCAAATATCTATTTTAATTTTTCATGTAATAAATTATGTTATCTTGAAAAAATTAATTATATATTTATTGAAATTTAGAGTGAGAACAAAGATATTTTAGTAAAATTATTTCTTAAACATTAGTGATTTTGGGACAAAAGAAATATGTATATGTGGAGATGATACTTTATTCACTAGTGTACTTTATTATTTGAATGATTTAGTGGTCATGTTGAAATCTCAACATTAATTCAATTAAAAATAATTATTATATTTCAATTTGTTTTTAATTTTTGGTGTTGAATAACGTATTTAATTATTCGGTAAATATTTTTTTAAATAACTTCTAACTTTTTACATTTTATTTCTTCTTTATCCTTAAAATATTTATAATTTAATAAATTAATTGGAAAAAAAATTAATTATCAGATTTTAACTTTCAAGTTAACTTTTAACTTTAAGTTATCTTTTCAGCTAATTTTATCTCTTATAACCAATATTTATTTTGGACAAGCTATAAATAATATTGAAATATAAGCCATTAATAACCATCTATTCTTTATTACAATTAATAGCCCTTTTTTCCGATTTCCATGTAGACCCTTCATGTGTCCCAAAGGTCTTCGGAACATTTACTTCCATTATTCCATCTCACACTTCACGATTTCCTGTAAAAAAAAATGATCAAACAAAAAGAAAAGAACATTATGATCCATCCACACGTGCTGGGGCAGTGACACCCATGCCAGCTAGTAGCAGTTGACAAGATCTGCCCACATGTCACGTGATACTGTACCATCTCGAAAAGTTAAACAATGAAGTTAAAAAAAGAAAAATCTTTTTATACCTTTTACCAACGAGTAAAAAACAAAATATGACAAATGAGTGAGTGGTAAAAAGAAAAAAGAAAGAGTTCAAAATTACGAAACTGTCCCTACAAAAAGATAGAGTAGGGGGTCTAATCGTGTGGACCGTTGACTAGGAAGCGTACGGTGCACCAAGTTCGATGAACGACACTCTTAGTACTCTTACCTAACTAATCACATTCCGAAGGGGTTTAGTGGGTGACAGTTAGAAACAAGTCGTTAGTCGTTAGACTATGGGTTCTTATAGCATACGGAGAGACCATGTGTGCACGCGCACCTATTCATTCGCACGTTGAATATGATTGAATCATGGAACCCGGAAATTCTGTGCTTTATACGGTGCCAGTAAATAAATAATTAGTTTGTTTATGATTTTTTTGTATTATATAATGTGTGAAATATCCAATAACGTTGTTCATTATTAATCGTCGTTATAAAATCTTATACACTTAACTTAAAGTTTATAAACTTAAATTTAAATCAGATAACCTTATAAGTTTGCAAAAGTATCACAAAGTTTAATTCTCTAAAATTGATTTTGCAAGTAAAATTTTACTCTCAATTTTGAAATATACTTTCGAAAGATAATTAAATATGTTTACAAACTAATTTTACTCTCAAACATATTTTTACATTTTTCTCACTGAAAATCCACCCTATTTAGTGTCAATGAAATCACTTCTCACAATTATCTTTCTTTTTTAAAGCTTATACTCAAAACATTATTTAAGAAATTTGAGTTTAATTTCCCTTAAACTAACCCAATGATAGTGTTGGTTTGTAAAATGTGACTGTAAGTCTCTTCCAGCCGTATTTTAATTTATTCAAAAAATATTTAAAAGATTAATTATTTTATAATAGTACCATCTTTATTTATCAATATCCCACTTAAATATTTTGATTATTTTCTAATTCTTTAAACTTATTTTTCATAAGAAAAAACTGGATACGATTTATATTAAGGTGTAATCATTTGTTCATTTTTCTTGGTTTCTGGTTTTTCATTAAAAATAATTTTATAATTATATTTTTATAAAACACATTTTACACAATAATTTAATTATTAATAATTTATTTTTTATACACTATTAACATAAATTCTTTTACATTTTCTATTATTTAAAAATTACTTAAATACAACTAATAAAAATAAGTAATCTTATATTCTGAGTACGTAAACACTTATTTTAAAAGATAAATAATATAAAATGAAAGAAATAATAATTAATTTCATGTCAAAGAGTGTATTTGAATTCAACTTAGTACGGTGTGCTTTTTTCCTGAGTGCAACCGATTAATGATTGCAAATTCGCAATGATTCTTGTTTCCGTTCACGTCCAAAATGAGTTTAGATTAATTAATTGTTACTTTTCTAGTGTTCATTATTATTTGACTGTTATTTCTGCGATTTTACATAGTAGTACTAGTATAATGGATAAATATCTTCTTGTAAGAATAATATATATATGGATATGGTGATCGCTAGCAAATGTCAAATGTCAATAATAACGATGCACCTAAGATTCCAAGAATCCGAAGCCATTATCGTGAAGACAGTATGCCAACCTCCTCCTCCTATCCCCTCACTAAATTTTATCATTAATCAATGCATGTTCAATTTTTTTAATTGGCATTTGAAATATATTGCAATATAAACTTTACGATGTTTTAAACATGATTTTTTAATGTAAACTAACATAGGGTTTGTGTAGATATTGTTGGAAATTTGGACAATTATATAAAATACCAAATGAACATTAAAATACATTACCTTATATTATCAAAAAAGATATAATAAATATTTGATTTCATATAACTTGATCAAACAAGCATAATAAAATTTAATAATGTTGATGAAAAATTAATTTAATAATCTTTTTTTTAACAAAATTACCTTTTTCCTTTGACACCTTTATTTTTTTTCATATTAAAAGAAGAGGAATTATTTCTGATATGATTTATTAAGTATCATAATTGCATATTACATTTTATCCTATCAGAGTTTCTATTATTTTCTTGTTATCTTTATGATAAAAAATTATAAGTATAAGAACTTGGTGAATTTTTGCAATTTTTTATTTCAATAAAAAAAGAAAAGATGGTAATTTAAGATCAGATTAAAGTATTTAATATGAGCTTAAGTGTTGATGTTTTTATCTAGATAGTAGGTTTCGATGAGTTTGATGTTTGATGAACCTATTAAACACGTGGATGCAGAGGGCACTTAGTATGAAGGTTTTTCGAATTCAAGATTAGCAAATGTTGCAGTTAATGGAAGGAGTTATGCGAACATTTCGAGCACCATTAGATTTGTAATTAGAAAATTATTATACACATATTAAAATAATGTCATTTAACACTTAATATTAAAAGTTTATAAATAAGATTTCTGACTTAAATCTTCAAATAGCAACATATATCAAAAATGACCATAGGTTCACGTGCTGTCGTGTACCTATTCGTTCCATCTTTGATAAATTATTGTTTCGTTATGCATCTTTATCTATCCTTAACTTTTTTCATTCTCATTTCTTTTCTGAATTGCTTTTATTAAATCTTCATTACTTGCTAATATCAAAATTATATGCAATATCATTAAAGAATTATCATCAAAACTGTAGTTGATATTGTTATAGAATCGTTATTGAAATTATTACGATGGAAAGTATTATTATTGAAATCATTATTAACAAAATCTACTTTATGAAAACTTATACAAAAACTTTTATTATGGATATTCCTATCGAAATTATTATCACTATTTTCATAATTGTGTAGATATCTTCTAAGCTAAAATTATAATTATTTATTCAATTAAAAAACTTATAATTGAAAATAAATTATATGTTTCATTCTTAAAGATTTATTGGTTAATAAAATCACTACTAAAAATTAACATTTTAGAAAGAAATTATTTTCAGAAACCTATTTACAATTTTCATGGTTAACACCCATAAATAGATCAAATTGATTTCCATTCATTAAACTCTTATAATCTTATTATTTTTCTATTGATAATCTAAAAGATTCACTAAATTAGATAACTTATATTAGGTTTATCTAGATATAAATAACTAATATTAAGTCTTTATAACCTTATTAATTTTCTGTTGGTTGTTTAATAGATTCACTAAATTAGATAACTTATATTGAGTCCATCTAAATATAAATAACTAATATAAATAATAATGTTGTATGTAGTCCATATTAATTAATTAGGAAGTGGAAAATTCCAAACAATAAACTCCCTTCATAAATATTTATAAGACACAATAAAAAATGTATATAAACTAGAATTAATTTGTGCATAACCTAACTGATAAAATTAAATGAAAGGATTTTTAAAAATTAAGTTATGTATAAGCTAATTTTTTATGGTAGATTTATTTTTTTTCTTTTTTTATTTATAAATGTTTGTATATAAAAATAAAGTTGATCTAAATGAGACTATAAACTAATTTTAATGTGGATTTTATGCACCAAGAAAAGGGGAGGGGGAGCTAAACACAAACCAACACCATATTGGAGTTTTAGAATTTGGAAGTCATTGTGTCAATTATATTTTCATATACACAAAACTTAGGATTTTGGGTGCTTAGCGATTTACAAATGACACATAATCAACGGACATTATACAATTTACACCCCGACTAATTTTTCTCTGTTTTAAGACGTATACAGAAAAAGACCATTTGCTTATAAAAAAAACAAACACAAACAATTTAGCACATTTCTTTTCTGGGAACTATTTAGTTAAGACGATTTAGACATTGTAGACTGTTGTTTATCATTTTACTTTTTTAACATTTTGATATGATTGTCCTTCCATTTAATAATTTTGAATGAAAAAAGTAGATTGATAATTATTTATTTACCAAAACATCATCAATTACTTTATCATAAATGTTATTAATTTTGATCTTGTATATAAGAAATAAATAAAAATAAAAATTTCTAATTATAAGAAATATGATACCGCTATCAAATGTATTTTTTTTTTTTATATCTTCAATTTATTATGAAGCCTGTTAGGGTATGTTGGTATTATGCTTAGATTCTTAGAAAATTAATTTTGCAACCCAAGTTTAATTTGGGACAAACCTGGGTTTGGAGTAGAAGCAGGGGCGGATCCTTTCATAGCAATGAGGTGGCCATGACTATCCCAAAATATTATAAAATATGTATATATATTAGTATTTTAGCCCCCAAATTTGTTAACTATTAAGTAAATAAAAGAAAAAAAAGTCAATTTTTTTTTGTTTTTTAATGCTATCCAAATATTAAAAAACGTTAATTTATTTTAGCTTTAATAAACTATATCAAAGCATTTCACATGCATTTCAGATTTTTCAACGCAGAATATACATTTCTCTACATATCTTAGATTAACATCATTTTGTTTTACTTTGTTTTAGTTTTTAGGTTTTATGAACAATTTATTGGGGCTACTTCACGTACATATAATAAAAGGAATTCCCTTTAAATAGGTTATTGGTATTTATTAATATGCAATGATTGGAAGAATTTTTTTTTAATGTAATTGGAAGGGGTTATTTGTTTTAACGCATGATAATACTTAAAAGATTAGTTTTTATTTTTTATTTATTGGGTACGTGACGATGATACTCTAAATAAAAAAAAAAAGTTTAAGCTGATTAGTTTTTCATTCTATTAAAATTAATTCCCACACTTTTTTCTCATTATATTAAAACTACAACCTTGAGCATGTTTGTCTATATCCCATTCCTTTTCAAGAAAATTGCTATGGTTGGTTATTGTGAAAAAATGATTTTGTGACTTTTAAAAATATTTAATTCATATGTCTAATTGATCTCTTTTTAGGTATGAGTAAAATGAAAACAATCGACAAATTCTTTAAAAGAATGTGCCACTGAATTCTTATATATTTGAGACATCCAACCTCAAAATTTCATCTAATGAACAAGAGATCGAGTAAAGTGAGCCAAAATACTCAAGATTTGTCCTGAAGATGTAATCAATTTTCGTATTGAACTAGATCTTGGATTGCAACCAATGATTTAGGAGTTTCCTATAAACCAAAATTTGTTTTCAAAGTAACCAAATTCTTTGAAGCATCGTCGAGCTCAACTTTCTTCCTTTAACTTGTTACTTTAATTTACGTTTTGTATGAATCATGATGCATCTTTCGCTTATTGATTAATTTTAATTTATACTAATTTTTAAAATATTTATTTATTTACTCTCTACATATGGCTCCCTCATAAAAATTAAGCTAGTTCTGCCCCTGAGTAGACGCAACAAATTTGTTGCTTTTAAAATAAAAGTACTTTTGATTTGTTATTTACAATAGAAATATGAAGTAAAAGTAAATTTGATTAATATCATCCAAAAAAATTTATTTTTATCAACATACTTTTGGACAAAAAATATGCAAATTAACATAAATCATGTTGTAGTAAACTCATTATTATTAAACTTAAGTTTACAACACACTTTTTTATTCAAATTTATGCTTACCAATTTTTTAATTGAAACATGCACCTAAAGAGACATCTACTACTCATTTCTTACACAATAGATGTAATTATTGGGTATTAACAATACAAGTCATACTCGTTGGTAAGAAAAATTATTTACTGAATTTATAAATAGTGTGATTATATATAACTATCATTTAATTTTAATTTATATGGATATTTTAAAATAAAATTTAAATTTGTGATATTATTAATTAAAATAAATTAATTTAACTATTTTTGTTGGTATTGATGAATTATGTATACATTTTTTATATAGAACTAAAGATATTATAAATTAATATGATAAATTTATTATTTTTTTTTATAAAGACCGGAGAAGATGACTATCACACATTAATTAATTAGGTAAAAAACACTAAGTAGAAAGAGTAAAATGGTGAGTCCCAATAATTTTAAGGATAATTTTAGGAAAATAATATGAATTGTTAAAAAATTTAACACTATTAACTAAATTAATTAGCTTTTTTTATTTGGTTTGAATCTTACATTTAGCTATGGAGGTAGTAATTTTTATTTTAAAAATTGTTTAAGTGGTTATTGTATTTAATGATAATACTTGTAATTCAAAAAATATATTTTCTTACTATGCTAATGAATGTATTCTCTTAGTTGCAATATAAGTTTTGTTCTAAGTTGTTTTATGTATATCGAGAAAAATTAATAAATAAATGAAAAAATTAATAATTTTATAAAATTAACTTTATTATTAATACTATATTGAAAATTTAAAATGATACTTATTAAGGATGTTAGTGAAAAAATTAAAGAACTAATATTATATTAAAAGACTAACATGACACTTATTTTGGAACATTTTTTTTAAATGTGACACTTATTTTAAAATAGAGATAATTTTTATTTGCATGAAGAATGTGTGAGTGTCTCATCAGAAAAAAATTGTAATAAATTAATGGTGCAAAAGAAACCAAGCAATTCAAATATAAAAAATAAGTTTATGTTTTTTCTTTACTACAGAATTATGTTTCTTATAATTAAAATAAAAACTGATCTCTGTTTCTTATATAGAGGATGAAAGGTAGTAATTTATAGTTGAATTTTAATTAAATTAGAATTTAATATATAGATGGTATAAGGATCAGAAGGCAAAACAACCAAATAAAATTAATTTGTTTATTAATGCATTATAAATGTAAAATTAATTTCGAAATCAAATGATCAGATGTTTTTTTATCATTTCCAAACATTATAATGAATTTCTAAATCAAATCAAATTTGACTAATTTTAATTACGTATACTGTTAATTTTTTAATTTTTCAAAAATCAAAATTAGATATTTTATAATGACATTTTATAATATATATCAGTACACAAATTAACATCTGCGAATTCAAGTAATATAATCACTAGGAATTTATTCCTCTTCGAACAAAGTTAATTTCTATATAGAAGTCTTTTAAATATATAACAAATAGACGTTAGTTAAATTTCATTTCTTTAAATTTAGAACAGTGGAGATTTAAAATACCATTTAAGACTCAATAAATAATACTCGATCCATCTCTTAAAAGAAAGAAAAAAACTATTAATACTCCGTTATATGCATGTGTAGAAGTTTTTGGAGAAAAGGAGGTTGAGGAGTTGGCTAGCTAAACCCTAGTTAAATACTAGGTACAATATCTGAAAAGTTTAATTTAATTAAAAGTGCTATTCTTAATGAATCTTCGTAAACAGACAAAAGCAAGTTTCCGTGTCCCTCTTAATTAACTTCGTTTTTGCGTTTGTACTCCAAAGCCATCCATCCACAGTCGACACAAAATGGAGTTTTATTATAAGTCTTAATAAAATTATAATTTTCTATTTTTATTAATGATAAAATTATCAACTTAATTATTAAATTATGTCATGGTATTATTTTAAGAAATATATATTTAGAAATTTATAAATGTATATTTTAATAATAAATATTTATTTATATTTTATACAATATATTTTACATTAAAATAGATCGTTGTGGTGAAATCTATGTAATTATTTTTTGAATTGTATAAACTATTTATAAAGTTTTGTAAATTAATCAATTTTATAAAAAAATAATTTAATGGTCACATCAGATTTTTTTAATTATTATAATTAGTATTTTTATCTTTTAAATGAGATTCTAAGATATCTTTATAAACTTGGATTCTTTAGGTTGGATATAAGATTAATTTTTATGTGAAACTTAATCGCATTTAAAGTTTTTATTTCTTTCTAAGAATGCATTCTGCATAGATCAAATTAGGTCTTCTTCCATAAACTTAGCATTCATTGTCAACTAAATTATATTCATTGAGTAAATTATCAGATAAAATTTATTATTTTTAAAAAGTTATTAAAAAATATAATTAAATTTGTTAAAATATACCTGATCTTAAGTGATTTGTCCCATATATCTATTTATGAGTCTGTATTATTTTATCAAAACATCTCCAGGAACGATCAATAAAATTTCTCAATAACCAATAGCTTGTAATGTGTTCTATGCAGTAAAGCTCTTATTACTTACCATTCCTTCTTTTTCTTTTTATGTCATTTGGCTTAGTTTCTCTTTCCACCAGTGACATTGAACCAAGCATATATGCTACAAGCATATTTTATGCCTCCAAACAGATAAGTAACACTAATTTAAGTTAAGTTTTGCTGTGCCATGATCAAAATTGTTTACTCAATCAAAATTTCTTGGAATTAATGATATTGGAGTTACCATGGTTCGAATCTCTAGTGCAGGAATTTAAGTCATATTTTTGTCTCTATGTGCAGGAGGGGTTCACCCCCATAAGTCAAATTCCATGCATGGAGATGCAACAACAATTCGCATGTGATGTAGAGCAGATTTTCAACTAACAACATAAAGTTATAGGATCGTAGGCTTTCTTTTTCTTACCTATTATGAGTATATTTTTCAGTCGGCATCGGGCTTGTCAGAATCTTAATTAATTAATAACTTCCACAACATAGAATTTTTTTTTATAAAATAAATAAACCACAAGACGAAATGTCATGAGACATGCCTTGGTTACCTCGTCCAAGCCAAGTATATATTAATTGCACTGCCCCTTCCATGTGTTTTTCACATGTCTGGTTTCAGAGAAAAGTACACGTAGCTCAGTAACTTGTCTACTCTATACACATCTAAGTCAATTGTCAAGTGTCATGTCCATTAAATTTAATATCCTGTCAACAGCAACCAAGATGAGAAGTTGTTATCCCTATCTTTTTTGTTATCAGTATATAGAGATAAAATTGTACATAGTAGTAAATATGTCAACAATTCATGTCGATATGTAGTAGCATTCTCTTGTCTCTATCGAAGGCAAACGACTTTAGAGATGGGGAGTAAAAGGATAATTAATGGCTAAACAATTTATTAATAACATATTTTTAATATATTTTTTTTATAATTAATTAAAATTTATCAAAAACTTTAAATTTGAATGGATTTAATTAAGTAAATAATGAATTTAGTTCCTATCTCACTATTATTTTAGTTCTCAAAATTAAGAAAAACACAAATAAATCCTTATTAAACTAAGAAAAGCTTAAATAATTTTATTTAATTTATTAGAGTTTTATTTAAGTTCCTAAAATTTATCTTTTTTTTCTTCTTGTTTTAGTTCCTAAACTGTTGTTATTATGAGACTAAAATGACAATAAGATACAAATTTCCTTTGATTGGAGACTAAAATGAGAGAAAAAGGTTAAAATTTAGGGACTTAAATAAAACCTTAATAAATTAAGAGATTTATTTGAGTTTTTTTTTTAATTTTAAAAATTAAAATGACAATGAGGGATTAAATTGACTATTGATTTACTCATTTTACTTCTCGTACAACAATTCTATGTTTTGATTTTGTAAATTTCATTAAATTTTAATCAAGTGTTGCGTTAAAAAATATATTAATAACAACACTTATCATAAAAGGATTAATCAATAGTAAATAACGGGAATTGACCAACCACAAAGCTTAAAAAAAACACACACACACTCAAGCCAGAAAGAGGAAAGTAAAGTGGAATTTTGCTAACTAACCAAAAGAGAGGAAAGTTGATGAGGAACATGTTATGTTATCTCTAGTGAAGTGTGAAAACGGATACCAATGTCCAAAGTGTTGTGTTTTATATGACCTAGGAGAGGCACCAGCATTGAAATTTCCCCCCCAAAAAAAGGAGGTGATTAGGACACTACTTGGGTGGGTCTCATCTCATGGGTGGCCAACCCTGTATAATTATATATGGGAACCCAATACTCATCACTGTGATGGTCAAATAACAGGAGACAAAATTGCCGTGACTTTGATAAGGCAACTCATCAACATACCCTTAATGGGGGTGCTGCCTAGATAGGCCTAGTGATCACACACACACCACATGGATCATGATCCCCCCAATGCCCCCTCTACCTAGGCCTGCCCTCGCTTTTCAGTGGCATATGGTCAAAGTGGAATTCACTTGCATCAAACACCACTATATGCTTGCATTAATTGCATCAAACACCACCAACACAGATATGGGATAACACAATCCTACTAGTATATATGATATATTATTATATACACCACTCAACGTATCATGTTTTTATTGGGTAAATTATCGTTTCACTTTAGGAGTATATATAATACATACTTACATATACAGTGACTAAATATTAATGAACATAATAATACTGTATATCTCATCTTTTAGAAAAGAAAAAAAAATCTCATGCATCTAA
The DNA here is from genome assembly GCF_004193775.1 of Glycine soja. Classification (NCBI taxonomy): domain Eukaryota; kingdom Viridiplantae; phylum Streptophyta; class Magnoliopsida; order Fabales; family Fabaceae; genus Glycine; species Glycine soja. The sequence continues at coordinate 11,972,643 of NC_041003.1, read as the reverse complement.
CGTTAGAGTATTGTCTTATACTTATGCTACTACAAGTTTCCTATGTTTGATGTTTGATTTCAATTTGCGCGTTTGTTGGTGGTGCCAAATGTGTGTTTCCAACAGTTTCATCTTTAATTAGTTTTTCCTTCGATTTTGTTTGTATCAGGTATGCAATCACCGAAATCACAGTTCTTAAAAAAGTTCGTTTCCCTTAAAAAAAAAACAAGTTCATTTGTACTTGTATTTGGATGAGAAATTTAGTAGGAAAATTCATTTTTTTAAAAGAATTTAAAATGTTTCATGATAAAACAATCTATTTCGAATTTCGATAGAATATTTGAAACAAAATTAAAATTTTAATATTTTTATTAATTATATAAAACAATGGGATTTTAAATTCGGTCAAAAATTAAAAAAAAAATCTTTTTTTTGGGAACGCTCTTTCTCACTGCTCGCAACTCTCTTCCTCTCCCTAGACGCTCGCAACCCTCTCTCTCGTTCAGACTTCAGAACATGTTCGTGTCCCATCTCTACGATTTAGGTTTCGATTTTTTCTCTCGCTAATTTGTGTTTTATTTTATTAATTTGCATTTTTTAATTTTTTTTATTTCATTGATTTTTTATATAGGGTAATCGAAAGAGGAGTTTGGAATTTTAAATTTGAAAGCCAGGATTTTGCTGTGTATTTGTTATTATTAGGATTTTTTTTTCTTACTTTTCTATTTTCCTTTTTTATGTTTTGTTTTTCTATTTTTAATAGGTTTAGCTATTTTGTCTATGAAGAGAAATTATGAGCCTGTTTGTTTAGGCTTAAAAAAGTGCTTTTAAAATTGATTTATTTTTAGTGATTCTTATATAACTAGAAATTGTTTTGTATTTGCTTAAATCATAAAAAAAAATTATAATTAAAGTGATTTTTAACTTATTTTGGTGTGACAATTGTAGAAGTGATTTTTTTTTTTACAAAATTGCGTAAATGTATTTTTGTGTTATAAAATAAAAAAACAAAATAAATGCCCTAATTGGCTCAAATGTGCACTTCAATAAATTAGTTAATTAAATGGTCAAGTTAGCTAAAAAATGCATGTCTAATATATTTAATACTCATATCAATTACTTCTAATTGCAAACAAACAGCATTAAAATGTTAATTTTCTTTTTCAAAACTACATACAAAAGAGAAATTGATGTCACACTCGGCTTAACAATTGGTCTACGATAGCATTTATTATTACTTTCATGTGTTTGACATATGCTTGAGTTGGTTCTTATCATTCTTCATAATCAAGTATAGTGTTATCACTTCCACTATTAACATTTTGCTTTGTAGCTTATAGCTCAATGACATTTTATAAGTTTTTTTTAAGAATATCTAAATCTCTTGAGTCCATCCTTTAAACATAACATGCTTTGCAAACTCATGCTCATGTATTGAAAATTTGAGTTTCTAAGTTTAAAAATGATCATGTTTTATAATATTCTTTATCATATTGTTTCATGAACAATAAAAGTTCTTTCAATAACACTTCTCAAACTAAAATGATAAAAAATTAAATATTTCATTTTGATATGAAATTTAGAGGCAATCTAAAATGTTGAAGATGATGCTTGATATTTCTATACGGTCCTAATCCTCTTTTTTAGGATCTACTTTCACACCAGCTTTTTTAGTAGTAGCACCAGCCACCAAGTTGCTTCTAAAAATAAGCAAATTTCTGTAATTTCTTTTCTACTTTTGCTTATTTAAATTTTTTTATCAAAGCATTTATAAAATTTTCAACAAGTGTTTTTTTTGTTAAAAAAGTGTTTTTATTTAAAAAATAAAATAAATAAACAAACGAGTTTTATAGCTTGTATTGCATAAATAAACAATGGTTCTTCCTGTAATTAATTAGGGGCATTTGTGTGGGTAAACATTCTAATAGCCTAGTTAGTAGAAATTTCAGTTAAGTGTATCAACGAAGAGAATTATGTACTTGAAGGAGGATCAATTATTTCTATGTATAAACGTTGGTAGATATGAGACTATTAGAGGTTCATCTTAATGACATATTGTCCTAACCACTACCTCTAATCACCATATTATTCATGTGACTATGCTTTAATACTCTATAATAGGTAAGACAAGGCCAAGGAGTGATTCCTAAAATGGTGGGGAGATTGCATCTTATCCTTAGCATCTTGTTGTTGTTCTTGTCTCAACTAGGATGGAGTGGTCTTGGACAAAAGTTTTTTAAGTTTCATGTAGATATACTTTTTGCATTTCTTTATGTAAGTGTGACATTCACAATATTTATTGTTAAGTCAAAAGACATTTGTGTCTTAAGATGAATCAGAACCCCTAATTATTTTGATCAAGTGCAAATAAATACAAAGGTTAAAAGTTATGTCTTATGCAAATCAGATCATGATTATGTGGACGAAAACAAGCTTAAAGCCATGATTTGATATGAAATTAAAGAATTACATTTAAGACTTTATTTATTTCTTTATGTTTAGTATTAATTTTGTATAGATATTCTCATAGAATTTGTCGAATCCTATGAAGAATAAATGAAATTCAAGTTTTGAAAATGTCAAACAAGCATCAAAAGACGTGCATGAGAAAGTGGTTTTCTACTAAAATGTCCTACACGAAAATCAATCAAAGTTGTTTCAATGTATGAGAAATGAGGTACATTTAATGCAATCATTAAATGCTCTAACGATCATAAGCATCAAACACAAGCTTAAGTAAAGAAATTCATCCGATGTGAGACAACAAACACTTGAAGATGAAGACCTATAAATACCAGAAATTTTGAAGAAATGAAGACATGAACCTACACGTTATCATTTTAATTATTTGTTGTAAAATGATTTTTTTAAATTTTCTGTATTGTTTTAAAAAGCTCTCAAAACACCTTGAGAGAAAAGATTAAGTGCTAAGATTGTAGACTCATCTTTAAGACGTTTAAGAATTAGTCATTGTGCAAACAAATAACATATTTCTTTCATTTGTATAGAGTCAACAGTGACTTGGCATGACAAAGAATACGAGGATGTATCAAGCTTGTGATAGAGCTTGATTTGTAAAGCCAAGAGTGGTTGTGACAAAATACTTGTAACTTTGAGAAGTTAGTGAAACTTAGTGATTTATCAAGAATTGGACGTAATCTTTGTGGTTGAGACGAACTAATGTAAATCTCTCTTTTTGTTTATGTTTCTACTTTCACTTCGTTTAAACTTAGGATTTGAATTTGTTTTTGCTTGAAAACTATTTATCGGTGAAGAGTCTATATTTCATCGCCTGGAAGTGTTTACAAAAATCTCTTATCTGTTTTACAAAGTTTTCCAGACGATAACTTTGTTTTCTCAGAAAAAGGCTTAAAAAGTTTTTAAAATCACCATTCAACCCCCTTTCTTGTTATATTTTCCTTTAGAGTTTGGTATCATAGCTCAGCCTCTAAGGATTGAACACTTGAGAATGTCTAAAGAAAAAGATCCTAATGACAGATAACAATAATAGTCAGTTTATTACTAAAAGAGCTTCTCTTACAAGGTCACCTGGCTTTACAAGAGAAGAATATCCTTACTGGAAGGACATAATGGCGATGTACATCTAGTCCACTCAGTATAAAATCTAGCTTATCATCATGAATGGCGATATTCCTACCCCTAGATTTGAAGGTGAATAGACAAGTGTTGATCTGGCCATTATGGAGTTGAATGCAAAAGCCACATATACTTTGACATATGCTCTCTCCAAAAATGAGTACAACAAGATATGTATTCTAAAAATAACCAAAAAGATCTAGGACTCATTAAGCATAAGCTTTGAAGGCACAAAAGACATCAAACTTAGAAAAATAATAACTCTAACTCGACACTATGAGAGTTTCTCCATGAAGGATGAAGAGTCTATGGATGATGTATTTGGGAGACTACAAGTCCTTCTTAACAATCTGGAGACCCTAGGTTAGACATATACCAAGGCCCAGATAAACTTGAAGGTGTTGGACAATTTTCTCAAGGTATGGGAACCTAAAAGACCATGACTATCCAAGAGTAACGACTTGAAGAATCTTGCATGGCATGAGCTGTTAGGTATTCATAAGGTTCATGAAGTTCATCTTTAGAATAGAGATCATATGCAAAAGAAAGCTTTTGTTGTCTTGTAGTGTGGAGAAACCAGCTCTAGAACAGAAGAAAAAAAGAACTCCTCTAAAACTCTTAAAGTGTAGATGGTCGAGTCTAATGAGTTAGAACTCTGAAGGGTCCACAAATGATGAAGTAACTTTCATGTTGAGGAAGTTCAAACAAATGATGAAGAAGAAAAATGTATGTTGGTTGAGATTTATAATCTATCATATAAGATAAATGTCAAAGTAAATTTTCAATCTTAGTCTAAAAAACTAATTCAAATTAAGTACCAATTCAAAATCCATTACAAATTTATGTTTGAGATAAAAGAAGTTTTGCCAACAGATTACTTTTGGGTTTATTTTATTTTTATATGTAAAATTAACATTACATTTTTAAATATAAACCAAACATGTATTCAATAGGTGAAGATAAATCACCTTTTTCTTCCTGAAAGTTCAAATTTATTCTCTTCAAGAGTTGGAAGAAACAATTTCAACTAATATCTCGCAAGTCTAACCATGCATCCATGCAATTAACTACTAATTAACAAGGGTCAAAGACGTGTAGTTTTTCAAAGCCGTAAACTCATTAACATTTCTCTACTCAACTTTCTCGCCCACATGCACTACTAATATAAACAAAATCAAGTTGTGGTTGTCATTATCATAAGTCTCTTATTAGATATACCATGAGTCATCATCTCAACTATATATGTGGCCGTTGCATGTGTACAAATGGTGTATGGTGATAAACTGAAGGAGAAAAATGTTGTTTACAAATTACAATTATAATAACATAGTTGTGCGAGTAACATTACACAAAAAAAAAAACATTACTGAGCCATATTTATGAGGTGCAATAAAGTGCAAGCAGGAGCAGAAAAAAGGAAGTGCTAGAACAAGAGAGAAAGAACAAGGAATGTGAGGCAAAAGCTACATATCACAGATGCAGGCACGTGGGGAGGGACATTAGGCCGGCACGCTAGCGCAAGACACGCGTGTGTGCTAGCTCATAATATTATCATCGCTTTAGCTCTAAACAGCCCAATGAGCCTGCACGCCAAATTTCTTCCTTAAACCATGTGGTCACAATATTATTATTCTCTAAACCCAATTACTTAATCTATTAAGATTAAGAAAAATATTAATTTATTTATATTAGTAAATATATTTTAAATTTATAATTTTTTTTAAAAATTATTCTTCTCGTTAATACTCATTTCTCTTTTAATTGTTTATTAATATATTTTCTCTTCTTTTAATGATAATATTTTTAATCTAAAAATAATTAATATAAATAACATTATAGATTAAGTATTATGATAAGAATAAATATCATTTTAAATTTAAATCTTATAAATAAAAATGAAAGCAGTACCAGAGAATAATACTAAAATACGAATACTAATAATAGCTATGAAACTACTGAGCACCGTGATTTTTATCAAACATGGTAACATTTTTTCAGCAGAAAGTATATTATATTTTTGTGATGAGGACTTATTTCACTTATTTTAGATATATTCTAGGTTTTTGTGGAAGGATTTATTTTAGAGTACTTGAAATTTAAATTTGATTAATGAAATGATGTAATGCTTAAATTTGATTCAATTTTTTAAATAAGTGGAATGTACAGTTTGAACTAAAAACTTTATTTGAAAAATATGAAACTTGAGTTCAATTTGTTTAGTTTATTCAATATACTAAAATATAAAATAAAATAAAAAAATATTTGAAACTTAAAAGCTGGATGGCATTAAATAAAATGATAATAAGTATTATTTTCCTTATCTTAAACGTATATTGTGTACCAAAGAACATATAGTTTATGAAGATTTGAAAAATCGAATTACTATTTAGCTTGGAGCTTGTTTTTATAAATATAATATTTTAAGATTATATTTGACTAATCTAATTGAAAACTAGCTAATAGCTAATAACTGAAATTTGAAAACTTAATTTATTAAATCATAATTGTTCGATAAAATTATGTGTCGATAAAAATAGACATATTTATATAATAATTTTATATAAATTTCAATTTTATTTTATGATAAAAATATATTTTGAAGTATTATAATTTTTTTTAATCCATTTAAACTCTTGTAATTTTTTTATTTATAGCTAAATTATTTTTGTTACATTTTTAGTTTAAATCATTATCCTTTCATATTATATATTATATTATTCTTAAAATATTTTTAATCAATTTTAAAATAAAAAATAATATAGTTAAGTAGATATTATACTTATATTATGTTAATTAACGTAATAATTAAAATAAAGCATATAATATAATATGAAACTATTAAAAGAATTTAACATTTATCATTTTCAAATTCACAAAGTATATTGTTGAAATAATAATAAAAATATTATAAAAGTACAATGATTAAAATAAAATAATGTAATATAAAAAATGTATTGAAGGAATGAGTGAAAAAACAAAAATAATAAATTCATGTTTTATTTAAAAATGATAATAAAAATGTAATAAATATTTTAAAAATAAAAATAGAGTAAAATATAAAAAACTAGAACTTAAAAAAATCGTTTATTGAATAGTCAAATAAATTTTTTAATTAAAAAAAACTAAAAATTAAGTAAAAATAATTTTTTGAAGATAACCTAACTAAAAGAACTAAAATGGATTTTATTTTATATAAATGCGGTAGTTTTATATATTATAATAAAAGAAGAAGAATAAACTCATTAGGGTAGAGAGTTTGGGTAGCCTACACAAGTCTGGGTATTCAAGTTTCTTTTTATTAAATTTTAGTAGAATTACTTAATTTTGGAAAATTGATTTTAAAAAAATAATTGGTGTTGCCTATGATATTTTTAAACAAAATTAAAAAGAATTTTTCATTTGGATAATAAGATAAAATTAATTAAAAATATATATAAGATATAAGTTGTAAATCATATAACTATAATTAATCTTAACAAATCGTTGGTTTAAATAATACTTAATTTGATTTTCTTAAATAAGTTCTAAAATTCAAATCTTGTTAATGTTAAAAACTCAATTAATTGGAAGGAAAATTCTATAGAAAATTAATCTAATAAAAATTAATCATTAATAGAACTTGAGGATACTTTCCATCAATAGTAATTTAACGCGGAAAAAAAATCTTATTCAATAAAAGATTAAATAGTTTTCCTTCTTAGAAAATGAATTTTTATCTATGACTAAATCAATTGTACAGAACCCAGAAATTAATCAAACACACGTGATCTCTGCAGGAATCAATTTGGGTCACCTTTCCTTTTGGATTTTAAACTAAAGTCATCCAACAGTCAATTAGTTGAAGGATTTAATAGCCATAACAAAATACCAGTAGTATAATTTAGGCCTTGAATTTCCAATCACATCATGCGAGTCCCATCTGCTTCCATTATTCTGTGCCAGATCAGAACGTGCATCTTTGTGTTCAATTGAGAAACGGATTTCCACTCAAACAAGGAATGGCCTTCCAAACATTTGAATGCTTTGTGCCCTGTTGTCTGCTGCTTCACCTTTTTCTCTCTTTATTCCTCTTTTATGTTTTTAACAATGTTAATGAAACAAACTATTCATAAAATAAGTATCATTATGAGTGACCATATGAAAAAGTTTTAGTAGGTTCAAAGTAATGATGCACATTAAAATTAATTTTAGTTTTAGATATAAAAAAAACCAGATATCAATATCCGATAGATTACAATTTCCCCCCTAGGCCCTAGCTATATATTTTGATTGTTTTCACAACATATCATATTAAAACAAAGATGATTAAGGCGCTACCATCAAAACCAAGAAAAAGATTAAATTCTTAGAGCTCGAAACTTCATTAGACAATTGAATTTGTCAATATAATGACCAAAGTAGCATAACAAGAATCATGCTCGTCTGATTAATTTCAAAGTAACAAGGGCTTTACGTAATTTACAAGGGATCATAAAATCAGAACTTTTGCAAAATTATTATATCAAATTATTATAATCAAATCATTTCAACACTAATACCACGAAACGAACCCATATGCTCAATGTTGGGTGCTTGGGCCTTCCTCAAGAATACTGATGACAACAGACGACAACAACTTCTATTCAAAATTGCCACAGGAATTGGGACTCCAATTTTTGAGCAATAGATCATATTTTGAGTGATATTTTAGGTGATTTTTTATGTATTTTTCTTGGCATAATTCATGTTTGAATTCTAATTTTATGTGTAGGAAGTATAAATGTTCAATCAAGTGAAAAAGTCAAAATCAATCCAAATCCATGAAGAAATTGAAGATTTTGCACTCTATTACGATTGTGGTGACCACAACACCCATGATAAGATCACTACTGTCCTAAAGATTAGCGTCTATCAGTCAATCACGAGTGTGATAATTCTATAATGGTCGTGATCAATCCATGAGGGTCGTGATAGATCCATAACGCCCTAAAGCACTCAACATCAATGTTTTTGATCATGGTCGTGGTGGATTTACCACGATCGTTATGCGCTTTTCTTGACTGCTACGTCTATATTAGTATAAATAGCCTTGAGAAACACTTTTTAACCTACCTTTTGTTTATTTTATGATTTTTGAGAGCTTTGGAGAGAGTGAATTGCACTGACAACAATTGAGGTCCTAAATTGTAAGGGTTTCAATCTCTTTTACTTTCAATGCATGATTGTATGTTATTTAGCTTTTCGATAATCATGATTGGCTAAAAACCTTAAGCCTTGGATTGTGATGTAGCTACACCGTGAATCCTAATTTCTTTTTTTTAATAAAGTTCTTCGTTGTTATTCAAATGATTATATGTTTCTACTGCTTTCTATTTTATATTTGAATTGATCACTTTGATTCTTAGTCAATTGCATGTTAGCGACCATTTTCTTGCAATTAATTGAATTTTAGAATGACACAATTCATAAAACTTGCAGGACCAAAATGGTGGCATGAACTTCCTTTATAAAAACTTCTTTGAAATTCATCCTTAACCCTAAATTGAATATCAAATAACCAATACGGGGTTAATTTAGGGGGAAGAGTATTCTCAGACCTTGATCATAGGCTGACAATTAAATTAAGAGGTATTAAGCAATTATTTGATAATTAAGATATCTAAATTGAATTAGGAATTAAGGGGAACGGTGCATGCAAAATCATAATCCAAGTCATTATCTCTCATACATATCTCTTTCTTGAAGTTGATGTGTCTATCTTTAGTTTATTTTCTTGAATGCAATCACAACAACCTGTAAACTCATTAAAAACCTAAAATTGTTTAGTTTATGCGATTTAAAGTATTCAGGAACACAACTAATCTCCAAGGTATGATATTTGGACTTTCGAGTCCACTATTGCTATTGTGTAGGATACACTTGTCCTTAACAAGTACATATTTTATGCACCATCGAGTGTTTGGGTATTACACTCAGGTTCTCATACATGTCGATTTTTCCTCCCAACTTTATTTTATTGACTTGGTTGAGAGAGGAATTTGCATTCTTTGTCGGGGTTGAGTATGAGAACTACCTGTTTTCTGCGACTTCTCTAAAATGTTAGCCATAGTTTAGCCCAATGTTAAAAGAAAGATCAAAAGAACCCACAAGGGAGCAAACCCAATATTGCTAACAAACCCATCAGGAAAGTGGTTCAACCTCATCCTTTAGAGGTGAGATAGGCTCCAGAAGCCAATGATGAATTTGGAAATCAGAACGATTCTCATATTGAACCCGAATGGGAAGTGGGTGTTTCAAATTTTCAGAATCAGCACCAATCGATGGTTGAACTATAAGACGGATTAACCCTACATCATTTAGATCAACAAGAATTAAGCCCTCACTCTATTTCTGATGAGGACTCTTCTCTCAACAGGATTCTTGAATCACTGGTTCAACTATGATCATCTAAGGTTGTTTCTGGTAAAGAGACTGCCCTCACTATTGATTTAGCCAACTCATTGGAACTCTAGCCTATCATAGTTCAACAAGATTTTAGATTGTTGTCCAAGTTTTGGGCGAATGAGGCTAAGGAAGAGCTTGAAAGCTCAGATATGGAGTTGGATCCCTCTTTCATCCTTACCTCAACCAAAGCCTAGAAAAAATAAAGCAAAGGCAAGGAGAAACATATCCACTAGGATCCGCCTTGTTTGGAAGTGCTCCAAGGGTTAGTGTTATTATTTGGAGCATTGGTTCTTGATTGTTTAAGTAGTTTCTGCTTGTTTTTTCATGGGTTTGGTTTTGGTCCCCCTAATGGTTTTATGTTCTGTTGCCTTTTCTAATTGATATATTCCTAGTTGTGCTGCTTTGGCACAACCGTTTTTGCTTAAAAAAATATCACATAGTAATGGCTTACTACAAACCTACATAGTAACGATTTAGTATTTTTTAAGAAACAAACTCATATTATTTCATTGGGATTCCATTCAGAAATACATGGAATGACATATAATTGAAAGAGCAAAAGAATTAGAAGCATGTGCTAAGGCATGAACTCTTTGATTTTGCTTGTCTCCTTACATAGTCAATGTGACAGTTTGGAAAAGCTCCAAAGAGTGTTGTGCAATTTGTCATAATGTTCCCAGATTTCAATACGCTTGTTTTGAAAACATCTATATTGCACTTCAAAACTCCTGTTGGAGGAGGAGACCATTGGGCAGGGCTGTTCGAATGGAAAGCTTTTGCTTCCCATATGAGACCATTTCTACGGTTTCATATGCTTCATAAAATCATAATAAATTCAATGATTTTGTTAACCAATTGCATTATACATAACAAAGATTGAATTGTTGAAGCTTTTTGCTTGGGAGATTAAAGGTTGTAGTAGATTCCACAAATTTGTGACATGTTACATCTCATTGACTCCATCACAACCAAAACATAGGTTCCAACGATTTTCAAGTTTCAACATGCTAAAAGCACACGTACCTGCACAAGTTACGCCCCTGCCTTACAAATTTAATCTAGTTAGGAGGCAATTTCTGCAAGCTCTTCATATTAAATTCTTTGCCTTCGGAGGTACTCCAAGATCCCAAATTTCTTTCCATTTTTCCAAATACTTGTAGCTCAGTAGTATCCAACATACATTCTCTAAAAAAGTGATAAGTCTTGAAACCAAATAAAGACCATCTTTTCTCAATTTTCAATCTCCAATACTTTTTAGCAGAGATAAGTTCTCTATTCCAACTACATTGATTTTGATCAATAATCAAACTAACCTGCATATCATATAAATCAGGTCGCCCCAAGCCCGAATAATGGAACTATCTCTAATTCGTCATCTAAGACCCTCACATACCAATACTTGGGAAGATCATATTCTACGACATGTGTAGCTTGGGTTGGTACCAACTCAAGCTTCCAAAAAGTCCCACTTGGAAAGAATCTAGATTTGAGGGAGTGATAATAACATAAGGGTAAAAAATAAACCCCAAACTTGTTTTCGTAGTGATAAACCATATCTTGTACGTAATGAGATATGAGTTTTGGCCTTGAAATGCTTTATTTTATGTAAATTATATTCAGATGTAATAAACAACTTAAGCATCCTTTTTTTTTTATCCTTTCCATTCCGTTTTGTTCTCTTTTGATTCTAGTGTTCCAAATATGTTTGGATGAATGTTGACGAAAATAATTTTGAATAAAATGATGTAATTTTTACTTCTAACTTAATTTTATAATAAAAATATTCAAATATAAATCATATCACTTTAAAAATTAATTTTATCAATACTCAGACACATTAAAAAGTTACTTTGATTTAGAATCTATTTTATATCCAGAATTAAATATAAAATCTTCTCCAACATAAAAAAAACATATAAGAATTTATTTAAAATCAATTCTAAACCCAAAAATAATTCTTCAACATAAAACAAACACACGCTCAATTAATTAAGACACAAATCCTAACATGCATATAACAGTGTTAAATATTTAATATATTTTATTAAAATAATTAAGGAATTCCAAATTGATTTGAAAGGTTGAACCGGCGGCACAGAGCAGTGGTGAAAAAGCGCTTACATTGTCGACCCTTCAGAAATGGTAAAAAAGCGATACGGTGACAAATTCTGAGAAACAGAATATGACGAGGTTACCCTTCATCAATGGTTAATTCCATAAACTTGAGGCTACAAGTTACAACTCCAACTACAGCTCACAACACATTATTATTTTACACATTTACACATTGAATAATCTGATTACATAAATATGATATTTCACCTAAAAATAGAAATAGGTGAATTTTATTTGTTTCATTAAATGTTTAAACTATATATCTTGATCACACTTTCATTTATTGCTTTTTTCTTTCAAATATAAACAAGCATTTTAGAGATAGTTTTCACTTACTCAGGTTCGTTAACAACTTTCAAATTCTTATTATAAGCTTCATAATTTTAAAAGATGAAATAGAAATTGTGGATAAAATTTAAAAAATTATTAATAAAAATGTTTAGATATTTGTTTCTTTTTTCAAAAACCTTAAAGTAATGATAGAGTATTTAAAAATCAACTGTTAGTAACACCAACGCTATCTTTAGTAGATAGGGAAAAAAATAGAGTAAGTAAGACAAGAAAAGGAAAGAAGAAAAATAAGATAAATATATTAATTATTTTGTTTAAAAGAAATGAAAGAGAAATAGATTATTAATAAAAAGACTCTTTAAACCTTATAATATTAATGCATTTTTTCTTCATAGTGCATTTTTTTTATATAAATAAAACTAATTATGTAAGATTATGCTTACTTACATAATCGGTTTTTACCACAAATCTTAGCAATTCACTCTTTCGGTTATGGTGCAAGCCTTTCAATAGAAGAGAGCACACAACAACTAAAAGAAAAAATGATCTCACTAGTGACACGATGGAGAGTAAGTTTGGTAACATTTTATAACCAGACTTTCTTTGTCTTTTATTTTCACTTTAGAGAGGAACTTCTGTAACATAAGTGCCATTTTTTTTTAAATAATGTTATTTCTTGTCTACCAGATGATCAAAATACCCTATCTTTTCTCGTCCCTCTTTCTTTTCCATTACATTTCATCTTATCAAATAAAGCGTAAATATTGTAGACAACAAAAGTAAAAACAATTGTTTGATTATGTATTTTTATCAATATTTATAAAAAAAACAAAATACAAAAATATTTAATGGAATTCATTTTGAAAATAGTTTTAAAAGTTAAAATATAAAAAAAATGTTCTAGTTTCTTTAATTCTTATTAAACATATAAGCTTGGCAACATTTTATGACCTTGACTTTTTCATCTTTTCTTTTCACTTTAGAGAGGAACTTTTGCAACATATGAGTCCCACTCAATTAAAAAAAAAAATCCTGCTATTTCATGTGATCAAAATTTCTTATCTCATCTCGTCCCTCTTTCCTTTCCCACTACATTTCATCTTACCAAACTAAGCGTAAATATTCTAGACAATAAGAAAAAACAATTGTTTGATTATATATATATATATATATATATATATATATATATATATATATATATTTATCAATATGTAAAAAAAAATTAAAAGCAAAAATTTCAAAACTATTTTCAAAATGAATTCAATTATAATATATTAATAATATTTTTAAAAATTTGTATTTAATTATAAATTATCATATATGATAATTTAATAAATTTGTTAACTTTTTTAATAAATATTTTAAAAATTGTTTTCATACCAATTTATGAATGACTTGCAATTAAAACAAAATGTTACATGAAAATTAATCTCTTTTAAATATTTTTATTTAAAAAATTAATTTCCAAAAACATTCACTAAATCAACTTTTAAAAAAATCAGAACGCAATCAAACAGTCCCATTCATTCATTCATTCATTCTATCTAGCACACATGTTCATTCAACCTCACGCGCACTTTAGCAAACCTCCTCTTCCTCCCACTCCTTTTCAGTCTCCACAAATCTCGTACTGCTAACGTGCGCCCTCCCTTGAATTAATTAATTAAAATTAAAATAATGACACAACACACACAACAGTGTTTTTGAATAGTAACAGAAACGGGTAAGAGAGAAAGAGAGAGAAGGTAGTGACAGACAGAGAGAGAAAGATAAGAAAAGAAAGAGAGTCTGCGTTTTTTGTTGGGTACTTTTCGGAGTTGCAGGTTTTGGAGCATCGTGTCGGGGAGGTTCTCATTTATTATTATTATAAAAAAAATCAAAGGGATCTTTTCTTTTTTTCTTTTTCATTTTTTTAATTATTATAATTTATAATTACTTAAATTACTATTTTTCTTTCCTAAGTTTTATAGACGTGAGAGAAGACCAAAAGGTGTGTCTGTGAGATCCCTGTAGGGTGTGTTTGTGTTCATAACTTCATATTATTATTATATTTATAAAAACACTTGTTATTATTATATACCCGTGGAGAGTCTTTAGCTATTTTAACTAAAGATTAAATTAGAAGTAAAATAAAAAAATTAATAACATGAAAGTAATAAGTTGTTATTAGGAGAAAAGTAATAAAAATTTAAAAATCGAAAAAAGATAAAATAATTTATTGAAATGTAGAAATATTATATAGATATATATATGTATATATATATATACATATATATATACATATACTGTTTGTTGCTTCGTAACACCACCACCATATTAGCAGAGTCTCTTTGTTTTTTTTTTTTTTTTTGAGAGTGAACAAAAACAAACCCCACGAAATTTTGGTGTGGCAGATAACGATTCCTCAGAAAACTGCAATGGGTAGGTTCCTTTTTTTTGTTTTTCTTTTTTCTTTTTGATTTGTTGCTATGGATTGGTTTCTCGTGCTTTGTTCTTAGAATCTTGTTCCTTGGTTTTGGGCATTCTGAAAAACTTGTTCTTTTTTTTTTTTTTTGCTTTCTGGGTTTTGTGAATCTCTCTGTTTGTTTTGGGGGTGAGGAATTTGTGTCTGCAATTGGGTGGCAAGACATGAAAAACAATCATGGGGTTTTCTTCTTTGGTGTGAAATTTCAAGGCTTTTTTTCTTTCTCAAGTGGTTAATTAGTTTCAACTCTATTCATTTGGGGTGTGTCATGTGTTTGCATCTTAGCTTCTTTTTCTTGTTTTCATAGTTTCTCTTATGTGCTTTTTTCTTCTTCTTATGAGGTGTCTGTGATGGGTTTTTTCATTTGGTTTCATTGGCCTAATGGGTTCTGTTCTGTGATTCCTTCTTTTAGCATAAATAGTAACAGCTAAGCATACAGCACGAGGCTTATTCTTACCAAAACCACTTTTTTGGGTTCTGGTTTTCTTCATTACTTGGTTATTCTTTTGTGTTTATTCATCTCTTTACCTTTGGCCACTCTCCTTTACACACCTCAGCCTCTTGTCCCCAGCTCCTATATTCTTTCTCTCTCTCACACAGTGCTAGT
Source organism: Glycine soja (assembly GCF_004193775.1). Classification (NCBI taxonomy): domain Eukaryota; kingdom Viridiplantae; phylum Streptophyta; class Magnoliopsida; order Fabales; family Fabaceae; genus Glycine; species Glycine soja. The sequence continues at coordinate 11,957,167 of NC_041003.1, read as the reverse complement.
ATTTTGCAAAGATTTTTTTTTCCATCATTGTCTTCTCTTTCTATGTGTGTGTATATATTTATTGAGTTGGTCTTGCTTTTGATTCTCATTGGCTATGGGGGTTCTGTTGCCATGTTTTGTCCTCTGATTGGTTTGTTTTCTCTCTCTCATAGCTTTTATGTCTGAGGTCAACATGAGCTTCTCTCACTACATGGATGATGAATATGAGAAACTCTTCCGGAGAATGAACCCTCCTAGGTAGTACCAATTCTTCCCTTCCCATTTGATGAAAAGAAAATTAGCCTTCTTTTTTGGATAAAATAAATAGAATTTCAATGATTCAGTCCTCATATCTTTGTCCACTTGTTGTCTTGTTTTGTCAGGGTTGTAATCGATAATGAAGCCTGCAAGAATGCCACTGTTATACGGGTATGGCTATGTCCTTTTTTTTTTTTAGTGTTTTCTTCTGCTTCCTTTTGTGGACTGCAATTCATGCTTCTATGATTGAAAGAGCTTTTGCCTAGTTTGATGGCGCTTTTTTTTTCAAAAGGGGTGTTGAAAGTGAATTTAATTTTGCAGGTTGATAGTGCAAACAAGCATGGAATACTTCTTGAAGTTGTACAAATCCTCACTGATCTGAACCTCATCATAACTAAGGCTTACATATCTTCAGATGGTGGATGGTTCATGGATGGTAATAATTTTCTTTGACATTAATTAATTTCTATTGCAAGATACATTGGCCATCATAAGTTTTAGGGGTTGAAAAATTGAATATTTTATTATGTTCTACCAGTTTTTAATGTTACTGGCCAAGATGGAAACAAGGTAACTGATGAAGCCATTTTGGATTACATTAGAAAGGTTGGTGTGTCCCCATTTGGTGTTCTTTTAACTTCTCTGCTTTTATGAAACAACCACTGAACCATGTGTTTGGTTCCATTTGTGTTTTTCAGTCTCTTGGTCCCGAATCTTGTGTTACATCTCCAATGAGATCTGTTGGGGTTAAGCAAACAATGGACCACACTGCAATTGAGCTTATGGGGACTGATAGGCCAGGGCTGCTTTCAGAAGTGAGTGCTGTTCTGACCAACCTCAAGTGCAATATACTGAATGCAGAGGTGTGGACTCACAACACTCGTGCTGCGGCCGTAATGCACGTGACCGACGAAGAAACCGGTTCCGCCATCTCTGATCCTCAGAGGCTTTCTATAATCAAGGAGCTTCTGTGCAATGTGCTTGGTGGTGGCAACAAGAAGAGGGGGGCCAAGACTGTTGTCACGGATGAAGCCACACACACTGAGAGAAGGCTTCACCAAATGATGTTTGCTGATAGGGATTATGAACGAGTTAATGATGATGATGACTTCGCTGAGAAGCAAAGGCCTAATGTGAATGTTGTGAATTGGTCTGATAAAGATTATTCTGTGGTTACTATTCAGTGTAAGGATAGGCCAAAGCTTCTCTTTGACACAGTTTGTACTTTGACAGACATGCAGTATGTGGTTTTTCATGCAAACATTGATGCTGAGGGGCCAGAAGCATATCAGGTATATCAGATTCACCACTTTGTTCTGAACAAACACACATGGACACACACAGACTTGTGATTCCTTTTGTTTGTTGTTTGGTGCGAGATGTTGGTCTTTTTAGGACATTGGCTTAATATTTTATGGTTGCTTGTGCAGGAATACTACATCAAGCATATAGATGGGTCCCCTGTGAAATCAGATGCAGAAAGACAAAGAGTGATACAATGTCTTGCAGCTGCAATTGAGAGAAGAGTTTCTGAGGTGAGTGACTTATTAACTTTACTGGATTTGTGATTTCTTTCTATAGATTTTCATATAGAATTCATACAGTCATGCTTGTGTATTTTTGAAGCCTTATTTTTGTCTAGGTAGTGATTTATTCTTAATCTTCACCGAAAACTTTTAAGCTGAACGTGACCCTTGTCCTTTTTTTTTTGTCATTTGAATAATAATGGTCCAAGATTAGTTGAAATGCAGTTGGTGGACTTTGACTACAGTTGTTATGTCTCACTGCCAAGTTGGTTATCTTATTGAGGACTGAAACAGACTTATTCAACTAGATTTCTTTGTCATTTGGTTAACAGTTACTCTACTTCGAAGATTAGTCACAATTTTGTTGGCTCTACAGAACCTAAACAAGATTTCAATAAACAACAGTACCCTTTCTTGTATTTTATATTACTGATTAGTACCTTTTACTCTATAATTCTGCTAAATTTTTATTCTTTAGTCAAGAAATCTTCTAGACCGCAAATTGTCTTTTCTTATATATATATTCTAGTATATATATTCTAGACAATTGCCAGTTAGGTATTTTTGGTTCATTTCTCCATCTACCCTCATATTTGTTGGTCTCATGTTATTTTATATGACTCTTAATTTGTTTTTATTTCTTGTTGATTCAGGGTTTGAAGCTAGAACTCTGCACCACCGACAGAGTTGGACTTCTATCTGATGTCACACGTATCTTCAGAGAGAATAGCCTCACAGTTACAAGGGCAGAAGTGGCCACAAAAGGAGGCAAAGCTGTGAACACTTTCTATGTTCGTGGTGCTTCAGGTTTCCCTGTTGATTCCAAGACCATAGAATCCATAAGGCAAACAATTGGCAACACAATCCTTAAAGTAAAGGGTAGCCCTGAAGAGATGAAATCTGTTCCTCAGGATTCTCCCACCAGATCACTCTTTAGTGGTCTTTTCAAGTCCAGATCTTTTGTGAACTTTGGCTTGGTGAAGTCTTATTCTTGAGAAAGCCATTATTACCACACTTATTGCTATCTTTTCTTGTACAGTGAAAGAGGTGAAAGAAGATGCAAAAGGGCTTTACTAGGAAGTGTGACACGACTTTAGTTTTAGGGAAGTAGGAACACCATCATATCACACGTTAGGGAGAAAAGTGGCTTGTAAATTTTCTACTACCCCTTCTGCTTTAATATAGCTTAGTTTTTTCCACTATGGAATCCAATCACACTAGGTTGAGTTATGAAGGCAAAAGAGAACCTTAGTTGTGTAAACTTGAAACAAGTAGTTTCAAGCTTTCATCATCATTTGTAAATATACTCATTCATTTTCTAGCAGCAGTTATAATCTTTTTCATCTTCCTTGTCTTTTACTTTTGTTGATTGCTGCTGCTAACTAATTCTTGCATTTAATTGTCTGCTTTGCGATTGGCCCCAATTAATTTGGTGCCTTTATTTAAAGTTTGATTCATATTATTAAAATATTTCTTTGTAACACATTATTGCTGTGAGCAAGTAACTTTTGAATCATAAGTTTTTTTTAATAATAAAGTATAATAATGACATCAATTTTTTCATAAGGAAATATGTATATAATAATTTTGCAAATCTTTCTTCACAAGGCGACGATTCCGCGAAAAACATACCCCTCCACATTATTGACTGCGTTGGGTCTAATTATCATAGTCTTAATCATAATTTTAATTTTAATTTTTTTTATATAAATCACAACCATCTTTCTACATGTTTGATTTACTGTTATAAAATTACATTTGAAATAAAAGTAATTTTATCAATGAATCATGATTTTTGTTTTCCTTTTTATCTGTTGAATTTATATTAAACACGTATAAGAACAATTTTAATTACAAACCAAATATGTATTCCTATTGAAAATAACTTTATTCAAGTCACAGATAAAATGACTGCATGCGTGTTTGAAAGCCTGTTATGTTTAATATAATTGATTTTTTTTTTTAAAAGCTAGAGAAAAATTACTCTTCAATAGTTCGAATTCAAGACTTTTATTTAAGTTGGAGTAACTCTACACTAGTTTAAATTTAAGACTTTTATTTAGCCATAATATTGTGCAAGTTTTGATTATAAAAATTAAAATTTCATCATCATCCTTTACACCTTTTGGTCCTGTTTGCTGTGTAAGATTGGGTTTGACGCTAATCTTTGAAAGGATATCATACAATTTGAAATTAAAAAATTAATGAAAATGGACGTGACATGGGAAATTAGAGTAAAACAAGCCTTGACTTGCGTCAGAATTGAGCAAAGTTAGATATTGCACATATATATTTAATTTAATTTTTTGTTCCCTCCATTATTAACGTGAGCAATTTCCATGCCATACCAAGGACCTAGCTATATCCTCGTTCCATGTCTTATTGGACAGGCAATTCGGTGGTGGCGGCTAACTTTGTGCTTAGTTTTGGCTACCAAAAAATGAAGTGTATGCCAAATTTAAATGCCAATTTATTAGGGTCGCTGTCCGATTGAGACTTGCACTATTATGGGGTTGGGTTAGAGTTACCAAAAAATAAGTATCTTTTGTGACGTTGACCATGTTGCTTATATTTTATTTGATTATCGTGTTAGAATGAAATACTTATCAATTTTGATTGATGATTAATATTTATTCAAAATTTGATTGATTATTTTTAGAATTTTTTAATAATATTTATTTTTTTTGTTTATAAAACTTGAATTAAAATTTTACTTAAGAAAGATAGAGTCCTTTCTCACTCAACTGACCGAATTATTGATACTAGGTGCCTATATGTTTCTTCCCTCAATTATCATTCAAAAAATTTGAAATCATTATAATGGCCAATCCAATTAGGGAGGAAGGCTCTCCCTAGAAGAGAATTAGGATTTGGAAATCAAAATGTTATCAATAAAGTTTCTGCTGCTTTAATAATAAGCTACTAGTATTATTTTTGTCGTCATCAAGAACTTTCCCACTATGCTATTTGCTCCATTTGAAATGGTCCACTACGAAACACTTCTTGTCCAATCCACACCCATTTCAACATTCCTTTTGACCAAACAGTGTGAGGGAGTAGTGGCAACAATAATGTGTATAAACGGAAGAAAAAGCATAGAAAACCATTCTCTCTCTCTCTATTTTTCATTTTTTGTAATTTTGAAGATCACACTCTCAAATTTATTTATAAAATATCCCTTCCCACCGTGATTGGCATATCGTTATCGTCAAAAGACAGTAACAGCTATATGGGGTTTTGCCACGTACGTGGGATGTTGCTCCATTAGACTGAAGAAGAATGCAACATAAGGCAACAGAGAAAGATTAGCTTCAAATAAAGTAAGAGCCAGAAACAGTGCTATCTTAAGGACGATGAATTTGCCTACATCTTTTAGTCGATTATTATCATTATTTTAAATCGTCCGAAGAAATTTAAGATATCTTTTTCTTTTTTAAGAAATACTATTTTCTTTTTGGGTGAACATTTTTAAGAAATGCTATGTATTTCAAGCCAACATACTTTCTTTTAGAAACTTCAAGCTAACATAATTGACAAAAAAATGTTTGTTTTCAGGTTAAGAAGCTTCAAATTAATGACTGATGAACTATGAACTGAAATACAAACATAATTAAATTATCACCAGTGAATTAGTCTCTTAACATTATATGAACTAAGCCTTCATTACCTATTTAGATTATAGTATATTTTGTAGTTTGTAACTTTAAACCTTGAATTGAAGTATACTATATATATATATATATATATATATATATATATATATATATATATATATAGTTTCATTGATCAGTAACAAATATCTTTGATGAAATTAAGGTTGGTTTTAATTTTAAGGTAAATCTAGTTAAGTTTCAAACTTTGACTTATTTTAACTATATTGGATCATGATTTAGGTATTATATACACTGTAAGTAGGGACTATAACGGAACAACAGGCATATAGGTAATAATCCTCTAGCATTTACCCTCTTGAATAAAATTTTGCCTCATATTTGACACATACTCATACGGTTAGGGGTATAAATGAATCTAGCTAGTCAAGTTAAACCCCATGAAATTTAGGTTTGATTTGTAAAAATAGTTAATTATATACTCAAGCTTGACTAATTTATTTAAAAGTCTAACCGAAGACTTGAGCTTCGTTTGTTGAAAAAAAAACTATAGCTTAAGTTTAGCTTGATTAGCTCATTTATAGCTTGATTATTTTTATTTTTATGATTTTTTTTTCTTAAATTAATTTAGTATTTAATAAAAATTTTAATATTAGATGATAATCTACAAATAAAACTATGTACTCAACATATGTCACATGTGAGATTCAAATATTATAGACTATTGCATTTTCATAATTCAATAAATAAAAAAAATCACAACTTCTTGACTATTAAAAAAAAACTTCAGAAATAAATTTTAACACTCTCAATATAGTTCTACAAATTTTCACAATAAATATACAACAAAGGATAGTAAGTTTCCCATTATTTTCAAGTTATTGTCGAGTTGTTAATGTTGATCTTGTAAAAGCTTAAACTTAACTAATTTAAATCATTAAGTTAAATCTCAAGCTTGAGTATTTTTATTCTATTAAATAAATGAACACTTGAGAAGTTGAACTTGAATAGTTTATGAATATATATAGTTAAACTCATTTACACTATTTCATGCGAGTATTTGTTAAATAAGTATGCACCAATTTTATAAGCATTTGTAAGTATCTAGTAATACTCATTAATATCAATTAAAAATTATTTTTTAAGAAAATTTTTAAAAAATATAAACAATTTGAATATATACTTATAGTAAAATAAATTCATAAAGGCAAAGTAGAAGAAGTGGCACAAAAGGAAGGATAATCAGGATTTTTTTATATATAATTAAGGACATTTAAATTAAAAGTTAATAAGTGGATAGAAAAAGCTATTTTTTATAGACAAATGTTAGTTTTGTTAGCATGGGATCAAACTGGTAGGATCGATTTAAAGGTAAAATAACTCAAGTTTGAGTTTTAAACCTACCAATATTTATTATTAGTTTTTAAAGTAAAAAATACAATACATATTGACTAAAAGATTCCACTTATTACTCTTTTTTTTTAAAATAAAAAATCACTCAATTTTTAAATTAGACCTATTTTTTTTATTAAAAGCGAATTTACAACCTTTCCCTTAATCATCCTTACTTTATATGTGAGTATGTATTAAGACACGCGTATCTATTTTGTTACCGGTTCAATTACTTGAGTTGTAAATTTCAGTAATTTATTTAGTAATTTTTAAAACTCTTTTTTCTTAATTTTTAAATACTTAATATATTTAATTTGTTAATTTTATTATAGAATAATAATAATAATAATAGCAGCACTCCTAGACTTATCGCATTCGGTGCAGTTATTTTCACATTGTAGTGGATGCATTCCATGAAATAATGACTAGTTTGTATCTTTTTTTTTTAGCAGACTGGTTTGTATTCTGTGAGTAGTTTCAAATAATTCTTATCATCTATTTTCTTCGCTTCCTTTTATTCCTTATTTTGGTAACAATGCTCCATCTTACGCTAACCATCATATAATTTTATGTTTAATCGTTAATAAATTAAATCTGTAATATTAATTTGACAAATATTCTTAATTTTTATTCCTAGATGCATGAAAGATGAGTATACTTGAAGTAAATTTCATAAGAAATTGTTAGGAAGAAAAATTACAGTATACAAACTATCTAGCTAGTATTAGAGAGCTACAGAGAGAATATAAAATTGCTACTGAAGTCTGAAGAAATATCGTTTTCATCAAGAAGATAGGCTAGGAAAATGATTCTTCTTTTCAGTGTCTCAAACTAGTATCTACAATAAATCAACACCCCAATGTTCACATTTGATAAATTGTTGACACGACAATAATGTTCGGTGGTTCACAAAAAAAAGTAGTAGTGTTCGGTGTATGAATTTTTTTTCTTTGATTTTACTCTTTTAGCAAAATCAAAAGAGAAAATAGGATATGTAATATGAGTGTCCAGTAGTTTTGGGTTATGTCAAATTATAAATTATTATATATGAATACGATAAATTTATTGATTTTTTAAGCTAATAATATATAACCATTAAACTTAAATTAAAATATATGGTATTTTAATTTTGTATTTCTTTTTAATATTTTATTTTTAAAAGATACAAAATATAAAATAAAATTTTATGTTCTAACTTGGTTTTCAATTGTTATTTGTTAACAAAGTCTTCATGAACAATCAATGGAAATTTAATTTTTGTCAATCCAAAAATTAACTTTCTGCATAGGGTGGAACCCATCTAATAGGCTATTTAAGCTTTATAGGTGTATATGTTTATAATATGTGTCTTTTAAAAAAATGTGCATAAGATGTGATTAAACCAAGATAGTGAGAGTAATGTCTTCAAGTCAATTATTAAACAGTCCTGAAAAAAATTCAAGAGTGCAATTAAATTATACTCAACTCTCTTGATTTTACCATGAAATCTTTCTTATAGGAGTTTTTTTGTGGTAACAAAACTCTGATTGGTGGACATCAAAATGCTATTTGACACTTAGGTGATATATTTTTTATATTAAGAGGAAAGATAAAAAGAAACAATAAATGTTGATACAGTGTTTCTAACGGAGAAGTGCCCACTGATTGCTAATTGCAATATAAAATGGTTGAATATGCACAGATATCTACTTTTGGGCCAAGCTAAAGAGGCTCTTTTTTTGTACATTTTTTTTGGGTACATAGCTAAAGAAGCTTCTAAATCCAGATCAGGGTTTACATAACTGCATAAGCCAGTTTTCTTGATTTCTTCTCCACTATTCATCCATTATGCTAACCTTACATTTTTAATACAAGTGCATGTAACTTGCAAGATCAAATTAAGAAGAGGAATAATAGACAGACCTTCACATAGTTATAAGATCATTCACTGTTTTCATTCTTAGACTGGTCAGCAGTCAAATCTCCTCAACATGTCTGAGTACAGGAACATGAAATATAAACAAATACAAAATACAAAATGTTAAGTACTAATAAAATATCAGTTTAAGTTAATTGAATTGAATCATCTTGGTTGGCCTGACAATCATGGCCAAATCATGATCTCAAATTTTAAGAGAGAATACAGTAAGCTCTGACACCACAAAATTATCTTGCTTAATATAAGATGGCTGGTTTACCAGACAATAGCCACAACTTTAGCTGCCAAATGTTATTAATAATAGAGGAATCACGTTCCTAGCTTTGTAAAAGAAAGTGGGTGGAAAACAATGCAATAAGAAATTACTAAGAGTGTCATGTGCTTAACTTTGAGTGTCAATGTCACTGAAACTTAGGTCTTTTAAAAATTTGTGCATATGTGCATTGATTCTTCCCTCACATGAATCAGAAATGGGCAAATTAACCCCATAACTTTCCCTCACATGTAAGGAAAGAGAGCCCTCTAAATACAATAATGCAGAGTTGATTATATTATTATTTAGCCACCATAATTTACGTTACTATTAGTGATTTATTTATGAAATACATATGAGATGCCCATCAGCTATTAGGCAACCACTAGGTCCACATGGATGTCACAATTTTCAAGTGACAAATCAACCCATGACTCAACACAGGCTAAACCCATGACTCACAATTTTACTTTTAACTTTTAAGAAATTTGTGAATTTTATTCTTGTCATTTTCCCATTAATAAGCACCAAAAAAATGAGGGTAAAATTTGCCAAAAAAAATAAAAAAAATGGACGTAAAATTTGTCAAAAATAAAAATTTGGGTGTAAAATTTGCTAAAGAAAAGAAAAAATTAGGAATAAAAAGGGCAATTATGTTAGGAGTAAAATAACAAGGATAAAATTCATAAGTTTCTTAAAATATGCCAAATTAATTTTTTGGGGATAAGATTCATCAAAAATTTAAAAAATGAAGATAAAAAATATAATTAAGTCTATTTTTTTAAAAGATAATTGAGGACGAACCCTGACATAGAGGTAAGCATTACCGATGAAGTCCCACATCGAATGAAAATAATATCGAGATAGACTATATAAGTGGAGAGTAATTCTCACCTTACAAACTGATTTTGTAGAGTTGAATTAAACTTATGAAAATTCTCTTATTCCTTTACATAGTGAGGAGTTTTCGACCACTAAGATATATATTTTTTTTTCACGAAGATATTTGAATAAAAATTGCCCCCACAAAAAATTAGATGTTACCCCCATAATATGAAACTATTTTTATAAATAAATAAATTAAAAAATTATAAGAGATAAAAGAGACAGTAAATTGATATTAGTTTTATTATTTTATCTTTTAAATAAACAAGTGAGACAAACACACATTGACACAATTCTAATTTTTAGAAGTTTAAATAATTTGATTTTTTTACAATGAAATTATATATTTTGTAAAATCTTAAACTGATTTTTTTTCTTTCAAAATATTATAAACTTCTATTTTTTTTTGTCCTCACTATAAAATATCCCTATCAAAGATAATCCTACTTGAATTTATAAGACTATTATAGGTAATAAAATTTTCCCTTCAAATATTTAATATTGGTTGCGGAGTTTGAATTCAAAACTTTAAGCTAGAACAATCTAATATCGATTCATCTGCACACTCAATTATAGGATTTTATTATTATTCAATGTACCTTAAATTCACTAGAAATATTCTAACTTTCATTAGTTTATCTTTGACTCTCTCTTTCCATTTTCAACTTTACTTCATTATTGGTCTCTTTCTTATAGCTAAGTACAAAAAGAGGTCCAAAAACAGGAAGAGCTGAGAAGCCAAAAATGGACTCAGGAGTTGAGTTTCCTGGTTTCCAGATTTACAGTCATAAAGATGAGTTTGCATTCAGAGGGTCCATGATGAGTAGGCTACAAAAGAGAGCTCCATGTCCACTTCAGATAAAGCCTACTACTACTGTGATAATATCCTCTGCTTGCAATGGAGCACAGAACTCAGTGGGGGCTGCTTCAACTTCCTCTTCAACTTCATCTTCATTAAATTCCTTCTTCACTAGTAAAGATCCGATACCTCTTCTTTCTCCTCTTGTGGTGCTTGAATCCACCTCCATCAGAGAAGAAAACACTGCAAAATCACATTGATATGTTGTATTTGCATGTTCTGTACTATAGTTTTCTCGATTTAGTTTTTTGATCTTATAAACTTATGTACCACAAGTCCTATTGTAAATTAAATTCACTAAATTGTTCGTGGGGTTTCTATAAAAGTTATGCAGTGCTTGAATTTTCCCCAATGTTTTTGGATCCACTCTTCTTTTTACTAATTAATCAGGTTATACAAATTCACAACATTGCTTGTATCTACTACTGAATTTCTGCTGTAATAGAGTAATTAAATCATGGTACGTAGTTAAACATTGTTAAATCAGAACTAGTGTTTTATGTGTTTGACTGGTCCATGCTAGCATATTGTCTCAAATCTCCATTATTAATGTTAATGATTCGCTCTGGTTTAATTGGTTAATCATCCAAAAGACTACAAAAAAATTTGTAACACATAAGCTTTGGATGCCTTTTCCCTCATCAACATGCTACCTTTATGCGAATTATAGCCATTTGATCTTGTCGACGAGTGAAAGCTGAGTCATTATTCCATTGTTTCTATTGTTTCCTATAACTGTTACGTGAATTTAATCTTGTTACATTTACAATGTCGCTAAAAGAATAGAAATTAAAGATTCAGTATCATTCAAAACTGACGAAACGTCATTTATTCTATATGATAATATATATAAATGAAATATTATTCAGGGTATAAACTTGTATCCACGGATAAATCAGATTGCTCAATGTGAAAGAACAACACTAGTTGATTGTCATGTTGCTACATCTTCATCTAGATATATATATATATATATATATATATATATATATATATATACATATAATCCCCACCAATTATAAGCATCAATATCTCTATTAGCTCTGTTTATTTCTTCTCGACCCAAGTGATGCATTAGAAGTTATTATGACTAAATAAATATTCCTAAATCCCACAACTTTGCTTCCTTTTTATTATATACAAAATGAAAAATCTTTTCTCATGTCAGCAGCAACAGTATTGAGTGGTTGGGCCCATTGCTAGATTTGTCCATAGTGGGATTAGAACGGGGGAGTTACTATTTACACCCCTTCTAAATTTTTCCCCCTCCTAATATCCTGGAATTTACACTCCTTTTTGTAAAGTAAAGCATTGTAACGCATCACTTACAGTGGGTTCGAACGGGGGAGTTGCTATTTACACTCCCTTATAACCAATAGTTTTACACATAAATGATGAGAGATAAATTAAGGTAATGCATTAAATGTAATATTACATTAATGATAAAATTCAAAATAAGATAATTATTAAAACTTTATTGGTTATTGAAGATGATGTTGTTTAACTCATTTTTTACTTTGGGTTGAGAAATCCCTCAAAAAAATATTTATATCAAGATTAAGTCTATATATTTCCAAACCAACTGATTCATGTATGATATGTTTAGTTTGATAAAAGAAAATAAAAAAAGGAAAGAGGCAATCTATTTTTTCTCTCTATTTAATTAAACTTATTTACTTTCCTTTTACAATACCCAAATAGAGGCGTATCTTCAGTTTATTACTATTTTCCTAGTAGCAACGGCTACTTAATTTGAGTAATAGATAATAAATATAAACAATAAATAAAATTGTTATTATTATAAATATAAAATATAAAATATAAAAGGGTGTGTGAGTGTGCGGGTAAGAAGAAAAACAAAGATAGAAAACCGTGCTCGGAAAATCCAAAGCCAAATTTGAAATTACCTAACGTGTGTTGGCGTTCTGGGTTGACCCACCCTCCTTTCGTTTTCAGCATAATTTCTAGGTTTTCTATCTTCGCTCATTCGCCAATTTACAATTGAAATCGCAATTACACAATCTCTCTCTCTGCTCGTGAGCTTTCTACGGTTTCGATTCGATCATTCCCCTCTTGTTTTATGGAGGTAGGGTTCCGTTTCGTTTCACTCTCTATTCTCCCCAATTCCCTCGAATTTGTTCGATTCGATGCGTATTCTACTTTTTCACTCTAGCTTAATTAGGGTTTTTGCTCGGGTTGTTAGAATAGGAGGTTATGGTCGATAGGGTAACGGATAGTGTATGGAATACATGAACGTGTGATGAAACCGTTAATTTCTTTCCAGTGGAATTTTGATTGGACCAAATATTTGTTTGCTTTACTTTGATTTTATGATGTTGGAGATTGGAGAATGGTGATGTTTTGCTGAATAATTATTTGTGTGTAATTGTGGTGCTTGGTGTGCAGGTATAGGTAGATGATGGGAAAACGTGTCTCAAGAGAGCACTTTCAACCCAGGCCGTGTTCTGGGAAGACAGAGAATTTAAAAAACACCGTGTTTATTGATGTAGATGATCAAGTTGATGATGTGGATGTGGTGATCATAGATTACAAAGAGTTCATGTCTAAATCACATGGATCTGGTGCGTCGAGTAGAGACAGGGTATGTACGCCGCAGAGTGTTATTAGCATTGATGATGACGATGACGAGGAAAGTGATGATGCGGAGTTTCCCGGAGGTGTTGCTGGAGGTGTTGGGGAATTGGATAGCGATGCCTGCTCTAGTAAAAGGTCTCCTCCAGACCCAAGTGGCTTGCGGAATTCTGTACACATAGATGTTGTTGATGATAGTGGTGTTTGTGGAAAGGAGTCTGAATCTGATGAGCTAAAATGTAGGAAAGCATGCTCTACAAATGGTACTGGCGGATGTCGCTATGGTGTCGATTGGGGTGACAGTGAGTCAGAGAGTGATTGCTCTGATTGTGAACTCATGGATCGTGAACAGTGGGAAAAGATTTCTCTTAAGAGAAAGCGCAGTGTGTTTAATGACCAATCTTGTTATGATGAGCATGCCAGTTCTTCTGGATTACATTGTAATAATAATGTATACCTTGATGTTGACGAGGAAAATATGACCAAAGAGAATGCTAGAGGCACCGCATATTCTGGTCCCACCAATGGTGAATATGTTAAGGAGAATCAATCTTCCTTTTCTGTTAAGGGTGATAGTCAAGTAGATGGGATTTGTTTTAATAATGGGGCAAAAAATTCTTTCAAGGATTCTGATGAGAAAGTTGAGTGGGAGACTTTTAAATCTTCTTTGTTTGAATCCACAGAGGAAATGCAATCATTGCATCAAAGTTCTGATATTGAGCATGGAAAAAGTACAAGAAACAAAGATTTCTCTCCCTGCACCCAGTATAATAATAACTACAATTTCTGTAGTGATGTTACTGGTGTTTCAAGGAGCCAAGAAGCATGTAGAAGGCAGCTTAGCAATACTGGATCTACACTGAAGAGTAAAGATGGCAATTTATTTGATTTGAATTATGAAAGTGCCTATGTTGATGAAGGACAAGTTGATTGTGATGGGCTTGCTTCAAATGATCAAGATTGTGGTCTTACTGCTTCAAATGAGAAAGATATAATTAATGAAAGAGAAAAGCTTAAGGAGACTGATGAATATAAACAAGCAATGGAAGAGGAATGGGCATCTAGGCAGCGGCAATTGCAAATTCAGGTGATACACATATCCCATTAATTAAATATTTTATGTGCATTTTTGGGTAAGAGGCTTATACAGTTATTGAATAAGAGCTTATGACTATAGTACTAGTGTTATAAGCACTTTATTCAATAAGTTTATTTTGATAGGACAAGCATAGGAAAATGACTTATGACCTTCTTATCAGGTGTTTTTAGCTAATTTTGATAAGTTCCACAAATAAGCTAAAAGGCATTTATGTTCAAGTATCCATAACTCATAAGTCACTTTCATTTAATCAAATGGTTTGAATTTTAAGCTTAGGTGCTTATATGATTAGATAAGCCAAATAATCTTGGTGGGGAGCTCTTCCAAAAGACCCTGCAATTTATGCCCTTAGTTGCATTGGTCCTTCAAACATGAGTGCTTAGTGTTCTCACAAGTTGAGGAAGGGCAAATTGGTTGTGCAACCTTCAGATAAACTTCATAAATAAGCTAAAAAGAGCATATAGAATTAAAAGGGTTATGACTTCAAAGCCTCTTTCACTATCTGAGTCAATCACTTTTCAAATTTCAGCTGAAGTGCTTATATGATAAGATAGCCCAACTTAGCTCAATGGAAACTGTTCCAATCTATTTGTTTCAATTTATGCCCTTAGTTGTCTGGGCTCTTCAAAAGTGAGTGCTTAGTGTTCTCCCAAGTTGAGGAAAGGAAAATTGGTTATGCAACCTTTAGATAAGCTTCATAAATAAGCTTAAAAGAGAATATAGAATTAAAAAGGGTTATGACTTCGAAGCCTCTTTCACTATTTGAGTCAAACACTTTTTCAAATTTCAGCTGAAGTGCTTATATGATAAGATAAGCCCAAGTTAGCTCAATGGAAACTCTTCCATTCTATCTATTTCAATTTATGCCCTTAGATTTCTTGGTTCTTCAAAATGTGTGCCTTTGGGGGGGGGGGGGGGGTCTCACAAGTTTACGAGGGGTCAATTGGTTGTGTAAATGGCAATTCCCTTTAAATGTCTAATTTATTGTTTAGAGAGATCTATCTTCTTTACATTTTAAGCTTTTGTTCGTGCTTGAACTTCAGATTTAGTGCATGTTTGGAAGAGTTTATTTAGGTATATAACCACTTATTTTGCATAAGCTCTCTTACAAAGCTGCCAAAAAAAGTTATTATTTTCTCAAGATAAACTGAACCAAACATGTGCTACAAAGAGAAAAAATTGCAAAGTGAAATTAAGGAAGTCTCCTTAGGTTTGTTTGGATAAAATTTTTCAAAAACAATTATATAAGAAGAAGAAATTAAGAAAAAAAAATGAAAAAAGCTTCTCCTTAAGCTAAAATTAACTTATGCATAAGCTAATTTGTAGAAACTTTTATATTAACTTCTCCAAAACTTGATTTTTAACTTACGTATAAGTTAATTTTAGTTTATGGAGAAGCTTTTTTTCATTTTTCCTTGTTTTCTTCTGGTATAAGTGCTTTTAGGGAAATTTATCCAAACAAACTCTAAGTCCTAAACAATACAGTTGAGCGGAAAACAACCAAGAAAAAAGAAAAACAAGTGGAGCAAAGTTGCATAATAGTTGTCATATCTATAATTTTGTTTAAGAAACCCCACTAAAAAGGCCACGTGTTCATGTTAACAAAGCAAATCACTTAATCTTCCCAAATTGAGTGTTGGGCCAAAGAAACCTTAAAAGTGCTAGAGTTGTGCTTTAATTGCAAGATTATGTTTTGATATTATTCTTGATGTTGTATTTATTATTAGGATATTCTATTTCCTATTAATCAGTAATTGATTGATCTTGTAATCAATAATGATTCTCTTTTGCATATTATAAATAACATGAGGGTGGTCTACGTTGATACACAACACAATAAATTCCTTCTGTTATATGGTATCAGAGCTCAGATTATTCTTGGTAGAGGAATAGCGAAAGTCGTTCTCCACTGGGGGGGGGGACCTTTTGTAGGTCCTAGGTGGACTTTTCTGCTTCACCCTCTTTTCTGGCGACCTGTTTCTGCTTTCTGATGGAGCTTTTTCCCGCTTTCCGACACCTTCTCTAACCATTGTTGCCGGCCGCTGGTGACTCTTTGACTGTCACCTACCTCTTCTGGTGCGCCGTCCGCCGATCTACACAAACCTTGTTGGCTTGTCACCATTGGAATTGTCATGCGCTCCTACATGCCTCTTTTTCAGAAAGCCAAATAGCGCACTTGAACAGCACGTGGTGGTGCATCTGGCGTCCATTCAGGTCGCACTTTGCACACAGTGGTCGCCCCTTTTGTGCAACCATAACCCTGGAGTTTGGGCACGATCCATGCTGTTTTGGGGGGTGTTCCTTTGTAGCCCTGTTTTCCTTTGTTTTCTCTTTTTTGTGCAGCCCCTTTTTGTGTTGAACAATATCGTGCGACTGCCTTTGTTTGACAAACTTTTTGATCCCTTTTCGTTGGAGCTTACCTTCGACCACTGTCGTCCATCTTCAATGAGTGTCACACCATCCACGTGTGCAACCAACTTAAAACACCGTCGCATGCGATCCCATTCAGGGCCCTAGCACTTGAAGTTCACACAAACAACGCGTGACGCATCTCCAGTCAGCGTCACACTTATCTTCTCTCCCTCCACCTCAAGGCATCCTCGGTGGATTTTTTCTTTGTTTTCAGGGGTGAACAGTAACTGTCGCCATCGCCGAAGACTGCCACACTGTCCACATGCGCAGCCAACTTAAAACACTGCTGCACACGACCCCACGCAAGGCCTTGACGAGCGTCACACTGATCTCCATCATCATTGTGGACCTTTGTTGGCTCCCACCGAACCATGTTTATCCGGCACAACCACATGACTTGAACCCCCTTTGGTTTCTATTGAGTTGACCACATTTGTAACAACCTTGGTTCATATCACACATATGCTTCAACTTGAGGGGGAGTGCGAGATTATGTTTTGATATTATTCTTGATATTGTATTTAATATTAGGATATTCTATTTCCTATTAATCAGGAATTGATTGATCTTGTAATCAATACTGATTCCCTTTTCCATATTATAAATAATGTGGGTGGTCTACATTAAAACACAACATTACAGTAAAACACTTGCTTTTCTAACTGCATCGTAATATAAATGAATTATCTACAACACCAACAATTAGGGGTGGCCACAGATCTGGATCAATCTAATAACCCAGTGAATCCAAAGTCCAAACTGATCCAAACCGGAAAATCTGCAAATCTGATGAGTTCGGATCTGATCTCGGATTTTACTTTTGAAAATCCAATCCGATCCAATCCACCGGATTACTTGGTATGTTTTATTTTTATTTTTTAAATATTTTTAACCTTTATTTTTTAATATTTTTTTCATTTGAAAGCGACTGATCAATTATTATTATTATAATATAAGTCATGATTTAATTTTTAACTTGGAATGAAACATGTTTCATATTAGACTAGTATAAGTTCTTTTTAACTTCTTTCAATATGTTTCTTGGCAAAGCTTATCAAAATGAGACCTCTTTAGCTTATTTCAATAAACTTCATGGTTGAATTTATTAGAAGTTATCATGTGATAAGAGGTTATTGAATAAGCACTTAATTAAATACTTATCATTAATCTTGTGTCTCGTCTACCTTATGGCATTTAATTCTTACACCCTAACACTTTCTACATTTTGGATGTTGCTCACCTAGTTGCACCATATTATGATTATGATGTAGTTGTGTATTTCCTTAAACTGAGATTGTGCTTGCTTGGTCTTTTACAGGCAGAGGAAGTACAAAGATTACGCAAAAGAAGAAAGGCTGAAAAGCGCTTACTGGATATGCAAAGAAGGCAAAAAGAACGTATTGAAGAAGTGAGAGAGACACAGAAGAAGGTTGCAATTATGTCTTTAATTTATATTGTAACTGCTTGTTAGGTTTACTTTTCCTTTTAGAATTTCCTTTCCCTTCTAATTATGTTTGGCCATTTGAATGTCTCCTTTGATGCTCAGTGTGGACATAATACAATCTTGGAAAGTTTGTAGTAACTGATTATTTCTCTTTCAATCTGCCAAATTCAGGATGAAGAAGTTATGAACCTGAAGGAGCAATTGCGGGTTGAAATACAGAAGGGGCTTAATCAATTGGAGATGCGATGCCATGATATGCCCTCACTGCTTCGTGGCTTAGGAATACAAGTGGGAGGAAGCTTTATCCCTTTGCCAAATGAGGCAAGTTGTGTTTTATATTGTTTTTCAATAATATATTGTTCTGTATCTCACTTAATAGTTTAGAGAAGTTATCATTCTCTATCTCACTAAATAATTAAAAAGTGTATACAAACAAGTAAATTTTGAGATCCCGGGTGCTATTAAATATTTTCTATTAAGAAAACTAGTCAGCCAATACAACTCTGACAACAATTGTTCAAAATTCTTACCTTTAATGATGCTTTGGATGCTATTAAAATTTAAGCTAGCCCTCCTAAAACTGTTGTTGTAAAACCTTTTGTCAAATTCCATTATCACGACCCTTCCCCACCTAAACTTTTCATATTTTGAATTA
This sequence comes from Glycine soja, assembly GCF_004193775.1. Taxonomy (NCBI): domain Eukaryota; kingdom Viridiplantae; phylum Streptophyta; class Magnoliopsida; order Fabales; family Fabaceae; genus Glycine; species Glycine soja. The sequence continues at coordinate 11,938,284 of NC_041003.1, read as the reverse complement.
ATGGCCTGTTTTTGGCATCATTGTTCATTAAAGAAAAAAAATTCAAGCCTTTCTTAAAATGATTTTCAAGAAAGGGGAGTGAATCTGTGGTGGTGGTTTTGTAAAGTCCAGTCAATGCCTGCTGGCCATCTTTCTTTAAATAGAAAGAAACCATCTCTGAGAGAAAGAAGGGGTGTGGGGCAACCTGCAAATTTATATATATTTCAAGCTTCATTTTAAAGAAACCTGTTTAACATCATATGTCTGTCCCTTCTCAAGGTTTAGTTTAATTTTTAAGTGTTATCTATAATGGATTTGTCAGCTAATTGTGGTTCTGACTTCTGATCAGATGTCTGTCTTGTCTCAAGGTTTAGTTTAATTCAAGTCTTGTCTATAATGGATTTTTCTTTCTGATCTATCCAAAGCCCTTTGCTCTGTGTTTGATGTTAATGTTTTTCTGTTGATGGTCATTTCAGGTGCATGCAGCCTATAAACGTGCGTTGCTTAAGTTTCATCCAGACCGTGCATCAAAAACTGACGTTCGTGCTCAGGTTGAGGCTGAGGAGAAGTTCAAGCTCATCTCTCGTTTGAAGGAAAAGTTTGGGATGACTTCATGTCACTAAATGCTAACAACTGATAAATTTGGTTGTTGGTATTTTGTGTTTTAACTGAAGTGCTTTTACCTCATAATAGCTCATTTGTTGGTATTCTTATCTTAACTGTATCTATTAGTCTCCCCTCCTTTTCTCCCAAAATTTACAGCAGATAATAGGTTAATGGACTAGAATATGTGAAGGATTTTATTTCTTATAAAAATGGATTTTTTGGACGGACAGTTAAATTGATATTACTGTCCTCATCTTGATATTTATTGAGCACTTTTTTTTTTTTGTTTTATTAAGGAAAATACGTGCGTTATGAGTTTTAGGACTGCGTAACCTCCGCTAAAACCCAATTCCATCAAAAAAATACAATCAGGAAAAGATGTGATTAAGAGAAGCCAAAATATGAGCTGGTTTATTATTTGACCTACCAAAGATAATGATAAAATTTCTGAAGGTAGTTAGTTAATGAATATTCGTCCAAAATTATAATCAAGTTTGGCCTGCCTTCCTTTTCTTTTTTTTTCTTGAGAGGAAACAAACTATTACGAATAGAGGACAAAGCTAGCTATGTTAAACTATACTAATGTCTAATGGTTACCTTCATAATTTTTCTTCCTTCTTATTTCATTACTGTCATATTTATAATGATTTCAACAAAAGATAATATATGACATTCCAAAAGGCTTCCTTCTTATTTCATTACTGTCATATTTATAATGATTTCAACAAAAGATAATATATGTCATTCCAAAAGGCCATAGCAGAAAAGGAAAATATCCTAATAATAGAAAGTGATGAAGTTTGTTATAACAAAAAGATATTTTGGGGCAATAACAAAGTTAGTGGAGTGAGTGGTGGAATATTGTGAAGCCGGTGCCCATAGCAGTGTTGCTATCATTACCCATTGCTAAAAAAACTAACCTTGTCCTCAAGGTTGGGCAATATAAACAAGCTGAACAGGGGGTGGATTTAGAAAAAAAGTGTGTGAGTAAACTTGCTTTTTTTGTGGGTCTGTTTGGGTCTAGTTGATGAAGGCTACTGCAATTGGAATCTACTGTTATGTTTTTTTTTTTTTTACATTCTTCTGCGTTGAGTGGTTACCCTTTTGTTAAAATGGTTTGGCTTCAATGTTGACGGCCATGACCGTGACGTCTGTAACACTTGTGCCGACAAAACTCAGCCTGTGCCAGCCATGGTGGTGATGGAGGTGGTGGCTTCGGTGGTGGTGGTGGATGTGGTGGCGGGTGTGGCGGCAGACGTCGTCGTCGATGATGGACAAAGCAAGAGGTTGAGGGTCGATGACGCGAACCACGACGAGAACGGTAGGTGCAAGAAGGAGCCCGATAGGGACAGAGTGAGAGACCGTGACTATGAACGTTCCTTTGACTGTCGCAGGAGCAAGAGGGAGAGAGACTAAGAGAAGAGAGATGGGTTTGTTGGCGATGGAGGGAGATGGAGTCAGCATGCTCGAGCATGCATAACTTCATTGTGGGGCTGAGGCTGATGCGCTTCTTGATGTCCATGGTGGTGATGAAAGCGGAGCGAAGACTCGGGAGGTCAATTTCTGTATTTTGTGGCTCTATTGTTAAGGTCTTCACAGGTGGTGGTGCGTCTGTTGGGGATGAGTTGGAATAAAAGGGAGTGGGTGTGAGAGCGGATAGCCAGTCAAGGATGACGTCAACCTTGGCGGTCATCTCTAGAGTCTTGGTGGTCATCTCCAAAGTTTGGGTAGTCATGGTGGATAGGTTCTGGGTGAGGTGGTATACAACCTCTTCAAGGCGGTCTAGGGTGGCTTGGTGGCTGGAGTGAGTGGGTATGGTTGAAGGTAGGGGTTCTGGCAGGTAGAGGCAGCCATGGACGACAGGTTAGACCAAATTGTTACGAACAGAGGACAAAGCTAGCTATGCTAAATTACACTAATGGTTACCTTAATAATTCTTCTTCCTTCTTATTTCATTACTGCCATATTTACAATGATTTCAACAAAAGATAATATATGGCATTCCAAATGGTCATAACAAAAAAGGAAAATATCCTAATAACAGAATGAGATGAAGTTTATTATAACAGAAAGATATTTTGGGGCAATAACAGAATTAGTGGAGTGAGTGGTGGAATATCTTGAAGCTGGTGCCCATGTTGTTTATCCTACACTTCAGCCATAGCAGTGTTGCTATCACAAACTTATTTCATTTCATTTATAACAATAGAGTAAATACAGATGGTAATACCATCATAAATATGACGACCAACTTGAAATCTAGAAGCCCTATTTAGATAGTCGATTACCTGGTTTGCTTGTCTCTTTACTATTTTCATCCTAGAGTTTTGTGAATTACATAAAATGGATTGGCAATGAGCAAACACAATATAAAATTCTGAAACTCCTTTTGATTTGGAAAATGAACCATCAACAATCGGTTTATAATCCACTTCAAATATGATTTGCAGAAGATCCATGAGTGCTCCATTGAATTGCTTGTAAAAAATGCTCAAGCCTTAGCCTCCTTTGTGTCTGGATTTCTTTGTGCAGTCACTTTTTTAGCCTTCATAAAGTATCCTTTTCCGTCACGGAGAACCATTCCAGCACCAAAGATTCCTTCTTTAAAATTGCTGCATCCACATTTATTTTGAACGAGCCAAGTGGTGGTTTATTCCAATTGAAATCAATGTTTGGGTTGATGAACATTATGTTGCGTGTTGTTTCCAGCTTGGTTTCGAATAATTGACCATTCATGAAGATATTGCAGACATTGCACAATGGATATTGCTGGAGGCGTGCTCATCCATTCCCAAACTCTCTCATTTCGCATTTTCCAAATGCACAAAAGAGTGATAGCAAATATGTTTCTAGTCTCCATTGGAAGGATTTCCAGCAAAGAGAAGATCAAGTTAGCTGCAGAATCTGATCTTCGCATATGAAGATTGATGATGTCCCATAAGCCTGCCACCTCTCAAAATACCGTGAACCTGAAAAAAAAAACGTGTCATTCATTCTCAATGTCAGTTTGCAATATTCACAAAGGCATGTGAATTGGACTCCTTTCTGCTGGAGATGTGTTCTTGTTGGGAGGCAACCTCTAAGAGTGTTCCATTGGAATTGCTTCACCTTAGGTGGGATTTGAAGTTTCCAAAGAAGAGACCAATTTCCTTCCACTTTAAGAGCATTGTTACAAATGATTTTTTTCAACAGGAGATGATAAGCGAATCTCACAATATAATTTCCAGTTGCTCTTTGGTTCCAAATAAGAAGATCATTAGCTTGTGAGTTCATCAAAGGAATAGACTTAATTGCTTGTGAGACTAATTTCCTTCCACTTTAAGAGCATTGTTACAAATGATTTTTTTCATAAGGAGATGATAAGTGGATCTCACAGTATAATTTCCAGTTGCACTTTGGTTCCAAATAAGAAGATCATTAGCTTGTGAGTTCATCAAAGAAATAAACTTAATTGCTCGCACATCAACATAATTAAAAATCCGTTCAACCATTTCTTTCATGATCAATAGTTGAATTAACATGCAAATTTTTGAGACCCAAAGGTGGTGAAGAAGAAATGTAAGACTTACCTGAATTAATATCCAAGTTTGGGTCCAAATATTAATTAAATCGTCATTTTCAATCCTCCTTCTCATGCCTTCCTTATTCAAAGTCTGTGAAGCATGGATGTTATGCTATGTAAAACTTGGATTATGCTCTAGAGGGGCATCCAAGAAATCACCATTAAGGGAAGTATTTAGATTTGAGTACCTTAGTTACTACAACAACAAGATTTGTTGTGAGATTTCATCCTTGCTTCTCTAACATGACAAGGTTAAAGCCATGATGTCAAAAGCCTAGGCCACCAAATTTCTTTTTCATGGTCAATTTTTTCTAACTAAGTCAGATAATTTCTTTTCTTTGATTATTTCTTGAGCCCCACTAGAAGGAGTTCATCATCTTCTGAATTTTCTCCTCTAGAGTTGATGGAATGAGATAAATACTCATATAGTAAGATGGGTTCGTCTAGACACAAGATTTGAGAAGAATCTCTTTGTCCCCAAACATGTCTAAGTTGTGGAATTACAACAATATTTTTATTATACAGTTACTTAGTATGAGATAGATTTTTCGATTTCACAACTTTGGGGCAGGTTTAGGTGACATGGTCATCCCTGCTTCCATCCTTGTTTTTGAAAGGTAGAGAAAACTAACTTCATATGAGTGACAAATACCTGCAAAGTATTAATGACATTCAGACCTTATATTTAGCTAGCATTTATAAAAATTATTTATAGTGGATAAAATTTATAGATAACACTTAAGTATATTTTAGGTTATGTTTGATAAAATTATGATTAATTACCGTTAGATATATTCACTACTAGAAATCGCAGTTTTTACATTGGTTGAAAATGACATTTTACATCGTTTTTGAATCATTTTTGAATATGATGTCGTTGAAAGTTAAAAGTTTCGATATCGTTCCTCAATCGACCGTTGTAGAAGTACAATGTTTTCTACATCGGTGTTATCCTGACCACCGATGTAGAAATTATACCTTTTAAGTCGGTGTTGTATTCGTCAATGATGTAAAAAAATGTGTGTTTTAACATCAGTGGTGACATAAGCACCGATGTTAAATGTTGAATAATCTGTGTGTTTTAACATCGTTGGTGATGTAAGCACCGATGTTAAATGTTGAATAACCTGCAAACAATTAAAATTTAGGTTAATTAATAATCAAAATTTATATTATCAATATTGCTAATAATTAATAAATATTATTATATAATATTAAAATCTCTCAACAAGAATTAATTGTACACAGACCAGAAACAAAAAGAGAATTCAATGTCTAATCTGAAAATTAATGGAGACAATAAGCCAAATATGAGGGGAATGATTTACCTCCCCCTTTTTCTCCTCTTGTTGTGGTTATCTCTTCTTCTTTGTTCTCCTCTGGAGGTTTAGGCAAAGGTGAAATGAGCTCTACTTTCTTGCCACTTTTCTTTTGTAGTCTCTCACACACCTTCATGGGGTCTGCTGCCTTTCCTTTCACTACCACTTTGCTTGCCTTGCTATCTGCAGTCACCTCCTCCACTCCTGTCTCACAAAAAAAAGATTACAAGTCAAAAATCGTTAATATCACTTTATTGTTAATCTTTTTCACCACATATACCTTTATCTATGTTAAAACATTAATGCAATGATGGATTTTTTACTCTATTTGAAACGAAAAGAACACATTAGAAGAATAAATTAAAAAGACAATATAAAAGGAAATAAATTAAAAAGACAAGTGGCTATTACCTTTACAAACACTAATTATAAATCCGGACTCCTAAGGATGAAAAAGAAGGAGAAAACTGCATAGAATTGCTACACTGCAAACAACCAAAGCAGTGAATGAGGAATAAGATGTAATTAATCTTAGAAATCAAACCATGCTTCAAATCAATGTAATTAATCTTTTTGTTGATATTAATATATCAAAGCACTTTTAAGGGGAAAGCTAAAAAAAAGCACGGCTTCAACAAAGTATAGATGGAGGGTAATAAGCCTTTGAAAGTATATGTCAGGAGAAATAAGAAATAGGAGAATATTTCTTGAAGGGAAACTCTTGTGTGCTGAGTGTCTATAGTCCTGTACAACAAATCTGGTCATTAAAACCAGATTTATTCAGAAATACAATCATTGTTTTGTATTTCTAAAATATAAATTCATGGAAAATTACTGGTCTGGTCCTTCAGGTTCAACATAATGCAAATGTGCTCTCCTTCAAAAATTTGGATAATTAAGCATTCAAGAAAATGATTATGTAGACACCAAATAAGATAATTTCTATTTGTGCAGCCATGAGACGACATCTGCAATGAACTTTCACTCATCATCTTCATCGTTATCGGCAACAGAGTTGAGAGCCGCCATGTGTGAAATGAACTTAGCCTTCCTGTACTCATAGGTCAACTTCTTCAAGTTGTACCTGTAGAAAGAGGCAGATACTCTCAGGAACATTCTTCTATCAGATATACCAAAAGCTTATGCTACTAATCCAAAAATTCTAAAAGTCAAACAAAACCATAAGGGTCACACCCAATATAGCACATAAACAACTGAAAAGAAAGCCATGTCAGCAACAGGTCCAAATCATTGCTGGAAATCAAATGAAAAAATAGATACATTTCTAGAATCTACTATTATTCTAGTTCAAGTCAAATTATTAAAACTGTAAACAATGCCATAGATCAGGTTGATGTTGCAAGAAATAAGACATTTGCATTGCATGACGTGCAGCCCTGGCCATTAAAACTGTAATTATTAAAACTAGTGCAGTCACATATCAAGCTAATATAGTCAAGTACATACTACATAGTCTCCTGTAATTATTAAAACTGTAAACCATACCCTGGCTATGTCCTGTTGATAATTTGTAAGATAACTAGTGGCCAATGATGCATGAAGTGCAGCCCCATAGGGAAGTCCATCTTCATTCTTACCAGTATATATATAATATATGAATTAGCCTTAAACGCGAAGGCCACAAGGCAACACAACAATCTCATTCTTGCAGTTATAAGTCATTATTTTTTCCCACCCCTAGTACACTGTCTTGTAATCCAGATACTCGATGGTTTTCAACTCCATATAGTGCTCATTCAAGCTCAACTTTCCAGCCAAACTAATCACTCAGTTTCTTGCATAAAATATAATAATGCTCTTACTTGGCATATAATTAATAATGATTCTTGGAAGTTGGAACTATAGTTATGTCCAATTATCTCTACCATATAAAAGCTTTAACAAGTTATACATTTCAAGCAAATAAAACAGGCAAAAGGTTTCCATGAATAGGCTCCAATCAAAGGTTGTGCTCATAGTTTCATTTTAGTTCATTTTCTTTTTTATAGTCACATATAATTTATTTTAAGTAAACATACAGAAGACAGGATTAAAGTTGTCATTAACACTGTCATCAACTCATATTACAAATGCCCAATGGGATAAACACATATTTATATGAGCCCAAATTATCAATATATCATTCAGAAAGAAGACAACCAAAGCTAAAAATGAACATTTCATCCCTGCTTCCTATGATACTCTTAAACAGAACACCCAAGAAACTAGTTTACCCATTACCACTTAACAAAATAAAAAACACATACATATCAAAAATAGAAACTCCATAGTTGACATCATTATCATGATACCTAAGTAGAAACATACAATGAAAAGACAATAACTAAAGCAAGCATGCAAGACAAGTTCATTTAAACGGCTGAATTGCATATCCCATAAAAACCAACTTGGGCTCCTCCACCGGAGAATCCGGCAACGCCGCTGCCTTTCGCGGCTTCTTTGCCGATAACTCCTTCTTGTCTTTCAACCGCCAGTGACAAAACCACATCTGTAACTACCGATCCGACAACCCTAACTTCTCTGACAACTCCACCCTCATAGTCTCTGATGGGTAATTCTCAACTAAAAACCAAAAACAAAAAATTTGAACAATAAAAAAGTGAACAATAAAAAAGCCTAGAAATTGAACAAGAAAAAAAAAGGTTAACAATAACAAACTAGCATAAGCTTTCTCGAGCGTTTCAAGCTGAAACGGCATCTTCATTTGATGCTTGGGCTTGCTTAGACACTCACTTGAATTCCCGATTTTTCTGTTACTTTCATTGTTGTTGTTGTTGTTATCATTGTTGTTTTCTTCCTTCTTCAAGTCGTTGTTCTCTGCCTCGGCCTCCATCGATCGAGATCGAACCTCTTTCCACCTTCAAATCCTAGGAATCCACAATGAAGCCACAAAAAGAAATCCAAACACGCAACACAGAGAAGAAAAGGGAGACAAGCAATTGTAAGGCACAATGGAGATATGAAAACTTAAGCTTACCTTCCCCTTTTACCTTTTCTGGAGGTGCTGGCCTTGAGTCAAATTTTTCTTTTCGATTTTCTATATCAAATACACAACATCATCATTAGTATACAATAATACCCTAACACCAAAAAAATGAATGAGGTAATGCGGGCTAGGGTAGAGTGTGAGTATGCAAGGAAAAAAGAAGAAAATTTACTTTAGATTCAAAGACGGTGTTTATAAAACCCGTCTTTGGATAATGCAGTTCAACAACGGTGCCACTAAACCTATTTTTGTAACGCGCAGATGACGTCGTTTTTTCACAAAACATTGTTGAAATAAATCTCTTATTTACTAAAATGCCACCGCCTCTAAAACAACATCGTTTTCGAACCACCGATGTTGAATGCGCGTTGTAGAATACTATTATTTTAGTAGTGATTGATAAAAACAATGGATGGATAAGATAAAATGAGATACTAAGGAGGTGCTTGGTTTGACTGTTTTTTATTTTTATTTTCACTAAAAATAGAAAATGGTGATGAAAATGCGTTTGATTGGATTTTTGAAAACATTTTCGGTAAAAATATTTTCTCAAACGAACCAAAAACTGAAAACAATAAAATCTCATTTTCAGTTGAAATCAGGAACTTCGTTTTCAGTAAAATGAAAACGCGGTTGCAAGGAATCTAAACCAAACATGTTTTCAGAATTCTAATCTTTTGAAAATGAAAACAACTTTCAAAAAATGAAAACATGAAATGAAAATATAAACCAAAAACACATTAAAATACCATATACTTATTCATACATAATTAGGCAATTTGTAGTTTGGTCCCTGTATAAAAGGGGTATATGGATGCATTTGTAAATGTTTATTTCAGACAAGAGATTTGGGAAAGTTAAACCCTCCATGAGCAGCAAGTGCAGCAGCACCATTTTCCTCTCTTTCGATAGTGATACGAGCTGGTTTGAAAGAGCCAATTCCTATTTCCTCAATGATAACAATAAATGACCGGCTATTGTAGGTGATCGTGATATTTATCCCATCTTGTACGTACAGTGTTTTGAAAAATACCTAAAATTATCTAATGTGAAAGTTTAATTTCTTTCATAGCAAAATTTAATTATTCACAAGAGCTAGTTAAAAATTTAACGGATAACAATAAATTTATTTTAAATTTATAATTTTTTTAATATTATTTTTATCTTTAAAATTCATTTTTATTTTAATTTTTTATCTTATTTTAGTTAAGAATATTTTTAATTTAAAAATAATTAATAAATAAAATATTATATATTAGATCTTATAAAAAGAAATAAATAGTATTTTAATTTGAACATGAGTCTTATTATTAATAGGAATGAATGAATTATAACGAAAAAGGGAGGGAGTATAACACATTTGCAAGTTGAAGGCGCGTGTTGGAAATTGGGTAGACTTGAAAATCACAGAAGTCTTCCATGCATGGGAAGTGTTGTGTTGAGAAATGACACTTAATCTCAGTGAACAAACCCACACGAGTCCTGGCGCGAGTTAAATACACTTACACACATTCCCGTCTCTGCAATCTGCATGCATGTTTGGTCGTTAATAATTCAAGGTTTCACGAGAGATGAATATCTGCCTCAGTTCCCAAGCACTTAACTGCATATCCCAATTTTAATTACCAAAGATGAGATATGCTGTCTCATTGCACAAGCAACTGTCCCATTTTTATTAATTTTACGGGGAGATATATAGTTATATTTAATGAAAGTACTTTTAGCAATCATTAGTATTTATTTTTTATCTCCATTTTTACAAATACTTTTTTTTTGTAAAAGAAAAATAGTTAGGGTGGAGAAAAAAAATAGGCCGAAAATAAAAAGGTAAATGTATTTAGTTGAGGGAAAATAAGAGATGGGGAAATTTAAAGGTGTCAAGACTATTAGTTATTTTCACTATATTTTCACATTTTTTTCCCTTTAAACCAAACACTTTAATTTTCAATTATTTATTCCTCATATGATTCCATTCATCTTTCCTATTTCCATTCACAATTTATTTATCATTTATTTCTTTCTTTTCTTACAAGCACGGACTCTAAAAGAAATTATCAAATGGTTAAAATATATAACCTTTTCTATCAAAATATAAATTATTTATCATAAATTTAATTTATAATCTATTTGATCAACTATTTATTTATTTATTATAAATTTTAGTTATATTAATTTATCTTAAAACAGTTATATATATATATATATATATATATATATATTAATTATGTGTAACCAATAAAAATCATGGTTAGTATAATTTTTAATATAATTATTATTATAAATAACAAAATTACCATTGATGTTATTGAATAACCGTATAGAAACATTAAATTCATTATTAGTCCAATTATTAGTCCTTGGTCACGTCATCACTAGACTCCATTTGCGGTTAATAATGTGGGAGCTACTTCGTGATTAAATTTTCTTTTCCGCACACCATGATTTCATACTTTGTTAAATGTTTATATATCCGAACAAATCACATGTTAGACTATAGTGTGAAGAATTAGTTGGTAGTTGAAAAATTTGTTGGTAGTTGGATGTTGAAAAATTAATTTCTTAAATTAAAAGTGTTTAGTAAAAATAATTGTTGAAATAATTAAAAAATATAAAATGACATAAAATAATAGTTTGATTTATTAAAAAAGGTAATAAAAAATAATAAATATATCGAAGATAAAAGTAAAATAAATTTTAAAAAGATAGAAGCTAAAAACTAACATTTTAAAAAAATGATAAAAAATACTCAAAAATTATTAAAAAAATTATTTACTGAACAATAAAATGAGTTTTTTAACTTGTAAAAAAAGTTAAAAATTAATTAAAAGTCTTGTTAAACATAACGTTAATCTCATGATTTTTAAAGTAGTTACTAATATAATAAATCAAAGTTGAAATTTCTATTAATCAAGGTATTTAAAATATTATTTTTTAAGGCGCTTGCGTGCACACACAATTTTTTCTTTTTATTTGTAGTTATGGTAATTTTTTAAGGTATCATCACAAATTTTAATCCTTTGGGTTGATCGGTTGTGAAACTAATTATGACTTTGGATATTTAGTCATATGTAAATCTCATTGTCTATCTCTAAGAATATATTTTATGAAAATTAAACTCAAGTCTTTTCTCATAAAATTAGCTTGTTTGTTAATTGAGCTATGCAATACTTATTTTTTTTCATTTTAAAAAAATGCTCTAGTAGTGAAGATATATTTATTCAATCTTTTAACTGTATAAAAAATTATTGTTTAGGTGAAACATCAATAAATTAAAAAAATTATTATATCTTTATTTATTAATTCTTCACTAATGGGTGAAGTTGAATATGGATGGTTCACGCGACCATGATAGTGGTCCTTCTGCTGGTTGTGGCGGGGTTTTAAGGGACGCATTTGAAACATGATGATGGGCTTTGTTAACAAAGTGGATCCCACTTACGAGGTCCATCAGATAGAGTTACAAGCTTATAATTGTAAAACCCGATCTAGTTATTGACCTGGTCGAGATAATGGGTCAGTGGTGCAACCGGTGGACTAGTAATTAACCTAATTTGATCCGGTTTATATTAAAAAATTCAAAATTATACATGTATCTATTATAATGTGAATGTATGAATACGTGATTTTGATGATGTCAAAGAATAATCAAACAAGGTGGCTTTCAAGATTACTTCAACACACATTCAAAGTTTAAGCATTACTTCAAGATTAATACAAGGTTGCTTCAACAAACAAGCATTGCTTCAAGATTAATTCAAGATCAAGTTTTTGCCTCAAAACAAAGTGTTTCTAAGAGATCAAGGCTATGGTAATCGATTACCAGGCAGTGTAATCAATTACCAGAAGACAACTTTGAAAAATAGTTTTTAAAAAGGGTTTTGAATTTGAATTTGAATTTTGAATCATGTAATCGATTACCAGATGTTTGTAATCGATTGCCAGCAACGATACTTCAGAAAACACTTTGAAAAGTCATGACCCTTCAAAATATAATTGTGTAATCGATTACCAGAAACCTATAATCGATTACGAGTGAAGAATTTTAGAAAAAACTTTTTGAAAAGATACTTCTCTTCAAACTATTTTGAAAAGGCACGAAGAGTCTATATATATGTGCATGTCTGACTTCGAAAAGCAAGAGAGAGATATTATAAGAGAACTTAATTGTCAAATGCTCTCTCAACAACTCTTGGGAAAACACTTGCAAATCTATTGCGAATTCATCTAGGAACTTCAAATTGTATTATCATGTCTAAAAGAGAGAAATTTCTCTAAGAACTTCAATTTGTATCATCCACTCTAAAGGAAAGAAATCTTTCTGTTTATCTCAGAAAGTCAATTGTAATCAAGAGACTGATTGTCTCTTGGATTGTGAGAATTGTAATCAAGAGACGGGTTGTCTCTTGGAGAATCTTTGAACACAAGGGTGAGGGATCCCAAGGTGTGTTCAAAGTTTGTAAAGGATTTGCAAAGATAGTGGAAAATCTCAAGTGGGTTGCTTGAAGACTGAACATAAGCACGGAAAGTGACCGAACCAGTATAAATCGAGTTTGCATTTCTCTCTTCTCTTATCTCATTTATGTTATTGCAATCAATTTTGTCTTGCATGTTTAAACAATATTATTAAATTGATTGTTGCTTCTTCTTTTGCATTCTGAGTCTATCATTTAGAAGGGGGTTAAGAGTTTGTTAGTGGAAAATTTTAAAACTTAATTCACCCCCCTCTTAAGTTATTGAGACCACTTGTCCAACATATATAAGTATATAACTAACATTATTTGGTTAAGAAAAGTCCATCTATAATTTCATACTCCAAAATCTAAAATAACTATTGAAGTATTAAAGTTGATAACATAAGTGAAATGTATTAGTAATAAAAAGAGTGTAAATAGAAACTACTTAAAATAAAACACAAGTCTAATTTTCAATAAACAAAATGAGTCACAAGCCCAGTTTTCCAAAAAAACAAAAAGAGTGTGGATAAACTTTCTGCACTCTCATTATTGTTTTTTGCACTTCCCATTCTATAATGAAAAGCCCATTACAAAATGCAATTAGCCCATTTCAGAATGCAAAATGGAAAGTGCAAGAAGCAATAAAAAGAGTACAGGAAGCAAGTACATGGATCCGGCCATATTAGGCCCAAATAGAAGCTTTTAGTAGTTTGAGAATAAACAAAAATCCTAATCCCCAATATATATAACCTTTTCTTCTTGTTGCGTTGTTCCTATTCCTGCTGTGCCTCTTCCTGGTACTTTGTGCCTCTTCCTCTTCCTCTTTGATCATCACCACTTCACAATGTCGTTGAGTTCGAACCCTCCCAGATCATCAACGTCTTCATCTATGTTACTAGCGACAAGGTTGGCACGACGAGTTCCCTCGCAGTGCGACGATGGCAACGACGACGACTTGTAATGCAGTGGTGGTCGAGTCGAGCGTGAAGATGAAGAGAAGGGAAGAGAGTCTCAGACCATCGAGCGTGAAGATGAGCATGAAAAAGAGAAGTGACTGAGGTTTTAGGGTTGATTTAAAATGACGACATTCTTGAGCGTGACATTTTTTTTAATGTACACAACCCAGTTCGAGTTTTTAAAACCAGTCAAGTCATCAAATTTCTTCAAAATCGGTTGTGTTTGACCAGACCATCCCATGTCACATGAATGAGCGATCAAATAGTAAAATTGACCCGATTATATCACCGAATCCCGATTGGACCGGTTCAAATAGCTGGTCACAACCATGGTTACAAGCCATTCTAACGAGCCAGGAGGTGAGGTGGCTTCGGAGATGACCTTCAAGAAACTGATTGTGGAGTCAGCCCGCGGTGAGCATGGTGAAGAGTGGGCTTGGGTTCAAGTATCATCATTCAGATAATAACGTTGTTCAAAACATATTTAGGCTTCTTAAAAATACTAAGTGGCAAGCAAGGTAGGACTATGTTCCTAGGACTAGGACAGCGAATCGAGTGGCTAATCGACTCGCCAATGATGCTCGTAAATTGTTTTCTAATGAACTTCGCAAGTACCCTTTTACCCCAGAAAATTGTACCCTATTACTCTTGGAGGATAATAATGAGCAGGGTATGTGATCCAGCTTTTAGATGATTAGTATATTGGGCTGTATAATTTTATATATATATATATATATATATATATATATATATATATATATAAAAGATCGAAGGGAGTATTATTTAAGAATGTAACTACGTACGTACGTACGTTGATGTTCCACTTTCCACAAGAGAAAAAAAAAAGTCATGTAGGTGGGGTTGAGTGAAGAATAATTTCTAACAATTTAACATTCATCGTAATGCGCATATGGTCTTTAAGAAAAGATAAAGGTGAAGTGTGGAATCTTAGCAGCGAAGGACAGATTATAGCGTAAGTCTTTGTGTGTACAAGTTCAACCAAAGCCACCCCAAATTTTTGCTCATCAAATCAACACATAGAAAACTAACGATTCAAACTCTCATTACACAATTATTTTATTTAAAATTTTGGGTTCCTTTTAGCCATGGATCCTGAATTGTTGCACCCCTATATTCAGGATCAGATTAAGTGTGTTGCTTCTCTTAAGAAATTAAACATTGTATGTTGACTTTCATCCACGTGTATATTTTCTTATCAAAGTTTTTACATTTTTGCATATTATATATATATATATTGGATGCTCACAATTAAATGTGAATAAAATCATAGTTATTCCATCATTCAACAGTTTCTTTTGTATTTGCATTTTTAATTTGATTTTTACAGTTATGTATTATATTTAATTTTGATAAAAAAAATATAATAAAAATAATATATCTCTATAGATATTACTATTATTTAAGAATGAAACTACGCTGATGTTTCCACTAGAGAAAAAAAGTCATGTAGGTGGGGTTGAGTGAATAATAGTTAATAATTTAAAATTCACATCATAATGGAACCTTAGCATCGAAGGACAAATTATAGAATGTTGTGTGTGTATAGATTCCACCAAAGCCACCCCACCAAATTCCTCCTCATCAAACCAAGACATAATGGAACCTTACTATTATTTAAGAATGAAACTACGCTGATGTTTCCACTAGAGAAAAAAAGTCATGTAGGTGGGGTTGAGTGAATAATAGTTAATAATTTAAAATTCACATCATAATGGAACCTTAGCATCGAAGGACAAATTATAGAATGTTGTGTGTGTATAGATTCCACCAAAGCCACCCCACCAAATTCCTCCTCATCAAACCAAGACATAATGGAACCTTACTATTATTTAAGAATGAAACTACGCTGATGTTTCCACTAGAGAAAAAAAGTCATGTAGGTGGGGTTGAGTGAATAATAGTTAATAATTTAAAATTCACATCATAATGGAACCTTAGCATCGAAGGACAAATTATAGAATGTTGTGTGTGTATAGATTCCACCAAAGCCACCCCACCAAATTCCTCCTCATCAAACCAAGACATAATGGAACCTTACTATTATTTAAGAATGAAACTACGCTGATGTTTCCACTAGAGAAAAAAAGTCATGTAGGTGGGGTTGAGTGAATAATAGTTAATAATTTAAAATTCACATCATAATGGAACCTTAGCATCGAAGGACAAATTATAGAATGTTGTGTGTGTATAAATTCCACCAAAGCCACCCCACCAAATTCCTCCTCATCAAACCAAGACATAGCAAACGATCCAAACTCTTTTTTCATTTGCAGCATCAAAATGAGTGGTAGCAACGATGGTAGCGGCAGCTGGAGCTCTAGGTTTTTGAAGGTGGCTAGTGCAGCTGCCGCTACAGCCGCCGTTGCCGGCGGTTTATATGCCATTCTTTCATCCTCAACCTCTGCTAGCTCTGAGATGGAAGTGCCGTTTGGCAGCGCACGGCCTGAGAGCAACACTAAGCGACAACAAGAGTCATTCTATGAGCACGAAGAAACTGAGGATGACGAAGAATCTGAGGAGGCAGACAATGTAAAATATTTTACACTATTAGAAATTGAGTTTTTTTTTTTTTTTTTTTTTTAATTCAACGTTTGTACAGCTTTTGTGATTGCTTATAAAGGTAATTAAAATGTTACTTATGTTGAGAGCAGGCTAATGATTTTTTTTAGCTTATTCATGAGTGTTTTAGTTTATCTATTTAAGCCCGCATTTCATTTTGTGTGCATATATAGCTGAAATATATATCAGATAAGTTCTTGTTTCAAGTAATAATATATAAATATCCTATAATTCTAAATACCTGAGTAATACCTTTCATTTTTCTTTTTATCACATCACAAATATTTATATTTTTCTTTCTTTTTTCTCTGTTACTATGTATTGAATAACATACACTGATATTTTAATTAATATGTAAGTTTGCTGTTTCTAGTCTTATTGTTTAATTAATATGTTCAGACTTATAATTATACTTTGTACAGTCATTAGTCATATACTTGTTTCATATACCATATCTGTTAACATACACTGATATTTTAAACTCAAAATTTGATTATAATAACAGATGTTTTTCTTCTGAGTTTTGACATGCAGGGGAAATGGAAGAAACCTGAGAGTGGTTGGGTGAAGCTGAATGTGGATGGTTCACGTATTCATGAAGAACCCGCCTCTGCGGGTTGTGGTGGGGTTATAAGGGACGAATGGGGAACATGGTGCGTGGGCTTTGATCAGAAATTGGACCCCAACATTTGTCGACAAGCCCATTATACAGAGTTACAAGCTATTCTAACGGGCCTGAAGGTGGCTCGGGAGGACATGATCAATGTGGAAAAACTGGTTGTGGAGTCAGACAGTGAGCCCGCGGTGAACATGGTGAAGAGTAGGCTTGGGTACAAGTATCATCGTCCAGAGTATAAGGTTGTTCAAGACATAAATAGGCTTCTTAAAGATCCTAAGTGGCTAGCGAGGTTGGATTATGTTCCTAGGAAAGCTAATCGAGTCGCTAATTACCTCGCCAAGCGTGTTTGTAAACCGTCTTCTCCTCATGATCATCATCATTTCAGCAAGTATCCTTGTCCCCCGGATTACGATTGTAAAAAGATTTTCTTGGAGGATAACAATTGACGGGGTGTGTCAACTTTTACTCGTTTTGTTATAAAAATATGAAAAGCAATAGCATGAGAATATGAGATCATGGATTTTGAAAGGACCCAATGGAAGCCAATTTATTATGTCTTTTTGGGTTGTCTTTTGGGAAGTACGTATGTGTATGTATGGGTTTGGTTTTATATATGTAGTATCCTGATCAAGTTTCTATTTGTTTTTTCTTCTTTGTTGAGATATTGTAATGTACTGATGCTATCCTTTCACCAACTTGAATGTACAAGTGATCTTGTTACTGATCCTATCCTTTGTTGAATCAATGAAGAATTATATTGTATTAATTATAGGCGTAAATAGTTTCTGAGAAATGATGAAAATTTGTTCTGAATTTTTAATAATTTTTATTATTATTTTAAATATCTGATATATTGAAATTTTTGTTTTAAGTCATTCTCATAAGTTAAATGATGATGTGTCATCTTATAAACTAATTTTCTCAATATTATAAATGGATGTGATAGTGTCATGTTATGAATTATATGACCACATGAATTTAAAAAAAAGTTAATATATTAGAGACTTAAAATAATGAAAAAAATTATTAGAGATTTAAAACAAAATTCAATCATTTTATCATAGATCTTAAATATATTTAAACCTTAATTATATTAATTGCTTGTGAGTTTAAGGTTTATTGCCCAAACCAATTTACAATTCAAATAAATTGTGTTGAAAATAAATTTTGGAAATAAATTTCAAAGTTTAATTGTGCATGTGAATCATTTTGAAAAACTAAATAAAATGTAAAAAATGCATTCAAAGGGAATTGAAACAAGAAAAAAAGTCTTCAAACATCCAAAAACAATTGACACCTTGAGAGATAAAAAGAGAAAAGAGGAAAATATTAATATGAAAGATTATGATATGTGATAGATAGAGAAATATAGATAAATTAAGGTTGTTGATGACTTAAGCTCATTGGAGTAGTTTTTCCAATTTTCTTCTTCTACCTATTCATAGAATGAAGTAGCTGGTAGACATGGTAATGGGGCGGAGATGAGTATTGTCTCCTGAATTCCCAATCCTGACTTCCTAACATATCCCTATACCCGTACTCACTCGACACCCGACAGGTTAAAATTTATTATCCAATCTCCGTAACCGTTGTCGGGTATCCCGATCCCGTTCCGTACCCGATTCAAATTAGAAAAATATTTTTTTTGTAAAGAAAATATTAAAAATTTGATTTTAGAAAAAATAAATTGATTGTTAAACATTTATTTTTAACTACTTATATATCAATAAACATTTATTTTTAACTACTTATTAATCAAGCCAATGAAGCAGTTGTATACAATAAAATTCTTATGGGTCAGCCCTTTGAAACAAAAAATTATTTTGGCTAATTAACAATTTTGATTCCCTTCTTTTCTTAATTTACAATTTTTTTTCTTGTTATTCTTTCTTTTTTACAAAGTCTTCATATCTTATAAAACGAATACAAATCAATAATTTTTTCTTCTTTCCTCTTTTTTTATTTGGATTGGCCTAACGACAAGTAATATTTAAAACAAATTTTGAGATAAATGTTTTATTTTAAATGAAAAATTATATATTAAACTTTTTTTCAATATATTTTCTTATAAAAAAAACTAAACTAAAATATATCTTTATAGATGGATTTAAAGCTTGGATTTTAATTACTTTACCCTTAAACAGATCTGTTCATATTGCCTTGAAAGCAATCTCCAACTTCTCCTTAGCCATGTAAGTTGAAATTCAAATTCATTTATAAATCTATAGTTGTTGTAAATTTATTGCATATTTTTCCTTTTAAAATTAGAATTTAGCTTCTTATATTTACATCTTTAGCAAAAAATTTCATACATTTATAATTTTTAATATTTTTGGAAGTTAACTTTTATTTTCTACAATTTTTATGATTTTTTTAAAACCAACATCACGCTATTGCTAAGGAGGTAAATAGCAAGTCAATCCAAAATTCAAATTTAACATTGATCATGTCCTAGATAATGTTTGAAGTCACTATTGAAAATATAAACAATTTTTTAACAATATTTTGTCATATATAAATCTTTTAATTACTTTCTTTTTATTTTTATTTTATATTAATGTGAAATTTAAATATTTGTGTGCTTATAAATATATTTTTTTCAAGTTTTTTTATTCTTATGCAAGTTTATTAATTTCATTTTTAGTCGTAATTTGCATAGATTATTTTCTCTACCCCTCAGATTTTTCCCGCCTTTTCCTCCCTCTTTGTCCCTGGCTGTGCCATTTTGCGCGTTTGATTGTTTCTCTTTCTGCACCGTTCCTCCGTTTGCAGAGTCCATTCACACCATTCGCATGTCGCAGGTTAGCCTTTAATCCTTCGTTCACTGTATTCTCATTTTCCATACAACTGCTTCTTGCTGATTCGCCTCTTTGCTCTCAGGAATTTGGGATTCTGAAATGAAGCATTCAACCTCGGATTTGTATTCTTCGGCTTTAGAGTAACGTCACATCTCCTTCATGTGAGGTATGCTCACTTCTCTCCCTTGTTTATTCAATTCGCCAATTATCGTTGTGGATTTTCTGAGAAATTTCGAATTAGAGAGATCTAGCAATGCACTCCACTCCTGTTGGTTGAACCTTATTGAAAACTACAAAATTAAGTGAAAGTCTCGTTAAACTGAGAAGTGAGATCCACACAATTTTATAATTTTTAATAAGTTTCAACTAATAATTAAAAGTATGAGTATGTTATTAGTATTTTTTTATTGATATATTATTTGTTAGTGAGAAAATTAAACTGGTTGTGGTATATAATATATAATGATAGATCTAACAGAATAGAAATTATAGACTTTGAATAGAAATAAATAATAGACTTCTCAGGCTTGTAGGAGTTAGGGTGACAATTTTAAAAAAAAAAGATTTATTTTAAATTTGAATATCATGTCTTATCCATTTCGTATCAGGACAATTTTTTTCCTTTTTTGAATTGATCTAAGGCTGAATACGTGAGATACGTATCCTAGACGTATCCGAGCATATCGATATCGGATACGTATCCAATATTGATAAGTTGACGAAAACAGAGTATCCGTGCTTCAGAGTTTAATACATTACGAAAGTTAAATTCTGGAACTTCTAGTTTCTATCAGAATTGCTACAAATGCTTCCCTTATATTCGTTGGTGTCTGCTGCATAATAAGTAGAAGAAGTAATAGTAATAAAGATTGATTTGTTTGATGGTAAAAGAAGAGAGAGACTGAAGGATTCTGAGTTCAATTTTCTCAGCTAACAAAAAATTAATCATGAACAATTAATATTTACCAATTAAAAAAATTACTAATAATTCAGTACACAATGATTTCTGGTTAGTATCTAACCTCCGTAACATTTTCATAAAATAGGAATTACTAATCAAATTATTTGAAATGGAAATGTCTTAATATCTAAAACATTAAGGCTATTTGTTTCGAGTAGATCACATTCACCGACCAACAGGCATCATGATTTCAGAGAACTCGACCCCAGGTGTCAAATCTGAATAACCCTGTAAACCAGAATTATCATTTCTTTGAACATTTCCATCGGGGACAACACCACCCTTTTTCTGAAGATGCATCGCTAAAACAAGGTTCTGTAGCACTTCACCAATGGATGGCCTCTCCACCCCTCTTTCAGCCAAACATTTCATTGCAAATCCTAAATATAACTCAAAGCACTCTTCAACTATGTTTCCTTTCAAGTTGGGGTCAACTATTTGCTCCAAGTTGCCATTCTCAAAGCACAACATAGCCCATTCGGCCAAGTTTACATGCTCATCATCTTCACCTACAATTACCGCAGGCCTTGTGCTTAGAATCTCGAGTAACACCACCCCAAGTGAGTATAGATCAGATTTCTCAGTCAACTTGTGGCTTTGAAAACACTCAGGATCTAGGTAACCAATACTACCCTTGACATTGGTGATGAGTATGGAAGGGTAACCTGCCTTTGACAAACCAAAATCTGAAATTTTTGGCACCCAATTATGATCTAAGAGTATGTTGGTTGTCTTTATGTCACGGTGGATGATCCTGTGCTTTGTGCCAGTGTGTAGGTAGTGTAAACCCCTTGCAACTCCAATGCATATCTCAAGACGTTGAATCCAAGACAAAGGGGGTTGATCTCTCTGCCTCAAATGAAGATGTTCATATAGAGTTCCATTGTCCATGAAGTCATAGACCAATATCATCTCCCCATCTTCATTGCAGTAACCCAAAAGTGAGACTAGGTTGGCATGCCTAAGCTGTGAGAGCCAAAGGATCTCTGTCTCGAATTCTGAAACACCTTGGTGTGACATTGGATTGGCACGTTTTATGGCCACAGAAGTTGCCCCACCATCAAAGCTACCCTTGTAAACACTTCCAAATCCACCAGTGCCTATAAGTAGAGCCTCATCGAAGTCATTTGTTGCCACTTTTATCTCTCTTATTGGGAAATGACTGCAAAATGATGACTTCTTTGCCTTTTCAATTTGATTAGGAGTGTGGACAGCAAGACCGCACCATGACATGACCTTTCTAGGTCTAATCACCTTTAACCTGAATAGAACTAAGCAAAGGAGAATTGGTAGTACCACTGTACCAAGTCCACATCCAATTATGATGAATTTTAATTTCTCTGAACTTTTCTTAAATTGTGCAACATGGTGAGGCTTTACATCTGATCCAGACACGAAGCTTTGAGAAGGGTTGGGCCCTGCAAGATTCCTATCATCAAAATTGCTCAGTTTAAAGATCTCCACACCATTCAAGAAAGAATTATAATACATAGGTTTAGAATCCTTGTATGGGTGTAGATCAAGCCACAAATCCTGCTTTGCCTCGTTAACTTTGGGAACCTTCACGACATAGTCTAGTTGTATAGCAACTCCTGGCCTCCCACTCCAAGCAATTGGATCAAATTGTTCTTCAGCTGTTTGATTATTTAAAAACACAGTAAAAACTACCTCATTGACCCTTGTTATACCGTGATAAATTTCACAGAAGTGAAGCCTAACTAGATAAAAAAAACCTGAATCAACGGGAAAAAACCATGTCATGTTGTAATTTAAATTGATAAGGCCTTTTTCAAAAGTACGCATTGAACGAGATGTGCGGTAGACATCTGCCGGGGCTAAATATGGTGGAGCATTACCATCATACAAAACTGGCATGCTCATATCAAAGGGTTCAATACCAGTATCACTCCCTAAAATGTAAGCACCATCAGTGTCCCAAGTGCGAAACATGCCTGTGTCATATTTGGGTGGAATTTGCTCGCCTCCTACTTTCAATCTGCATATGTTTTCCATGGCAGAATCATTATAGATGTACACAAGCTCGGGATAGTGACCAACTAAAGGAAGAGGAGCATCATCACCACGACTGTATAAACCAAGTGGCATTGAAACAACTTCAATCCCATTCACAAATGCATAGGCATCAGAAGCATTATATGTTGGGGTGAAAGTGAGTTCTAAAACTCTCCCACTTACATGGACAATGAATTCTTTCATGAAATAGTTTACATTTAAGTAATCAGCGTTGAGGGAAACACTGAAGTTATGGAGAAGAGTGAAGTTAGCAGCACTTACTGATAAGAAAGCATTGGACAAGTTGAGATTCAAGTAGGAAGCTGGGTAGAAGTGAAGGCGAATGAATTTGGGACCTGGGGTTACATTGAATGTGTAGGTGAATTGAGACTGAAAGATCCTAGCAGTCATGTAGGGAACTTCAGGAATAGATTGAAGAGTGTTAGGGGCTCTGGCTACCAGGAACTTGGTGTCAGCATCGGAGGGCATATAGGGTGATGCAATGTCACCACTCCAATTCCTGCCATCAACATATTCTACTACATTTGATACGTTGGACCCGCAGTTGAGAACTATGTTCTCCGAAGGAACATAACTGGCATTATCAGCAAGTACAAGGAGTTGTAGGTGTAAGAGATACAAGATAAAAATGTACATAGAGCATGTCAAAGTATTCATAATTCTGTGCATCATTCTTGTGTCTAAACAAAGTATCTGAGAATGGATAAGATGAGCAGCTTAAGCATTTTGTCCTAATACGTTAGTTTGAATTTTCAACAAAAATAGCTTTCTCTCCCGTCACTTTTAACAGTGGTTTTCCTAAATTGATCGCAAATTTCAAAATCCAGCCAATATAAATCTGTTCAAGACTATTCTAAGTCCAGAGTCTACCAGTCAATAACATGTTTTTTTGCTTCAGTCCCCACCTTGGAAGCCACCTTGCTACAAGAAGCCTTGCCGACAAGTAATGAAATTGTCCTTGTTGCCAATTGTTACTTTGTTGATGGGTCATTTATTCAATGCGATTGTCAAGCTGTCACCTCACCATGAAACTACAAAAGAAGATAAGAGTAAACCCCACATTAATTATTCAAATATTTATGTCACCCAATTAACTCCGTAAAATTTTAATTCTTCATTAGCTTTTAGAAATTTCTTCACAAAATTAATTTGTCAAAAATATTATTTTTATGAGATATGAAAACAGTGACAAAATAAAGGATGAATTTGTTCAATATTTTTTTTTAGACTAATTTGATTACAAAAATCTTCATAAACTAAGAATAACAAAAATAATAACAAAACAGACTTACTATTAATTTTATTTAAATTAAAAATATAGAAAAAATAATCAGATACTCATAACTTAAAACCAATTGACATTAAATGAAATTGTCCAACTGATATATAAATTACATTTCAAAAATTGAGACAAACGACATAAACTTCCTAATAGCAATTATTATTATATCAAATTGAGCAATAAAATATTTGGAATTAGATCAGACACTCAATCCATAGTTCATCATACAGGTTTCCATTTTCACCATATAATCTATCTATTAGACATGTTTCATTTACTCCACTCTAGTCTTGTATGAATTAAGTTGCATTAATTTCTTGTTCCTCTAAACTATCCTGCAAAAGGATCCTCTCCAAACTATTAAGCAACTCTCCCATAGTTGGCCTATCTGCACTTCTATCAGCCAAGCACTGGATGCCAATATCCACAAACGCCCTCAGGCATTCTGGCTTAATATTCCCTTCTAAATATGGATCAACTAATTGATCAATAGTTCCAAACTGGCAACAGTGCATGGCCCACACAGCCAACCCAGCTTTCTCACTTTCCTCTTCCACTGCCACAGGATTCACAGCTGGTCTTCCACTCAACACTTCAAACAAAACCACTCCAAATGAATACACATCGGATTTTTCAGTCAGTTTTCTTCTCTTATAGTACTCAGGGTCTAAATATCCTAAAGTACCTTTAACCTCAGTGCTAACATGTGAGTGGTAAAGTGAGGGAACTGTTCGACACAACCCAAAATCTGCAACCTTGGCCACCCAATTCTGATCTAATAATATGTTTGCTGACTTCACATCACGGTGAATCACCCGTTGGCTCGTGCCAGTGTGGAGATAATGTAGTCCTCGAGCGGCACCAACACAAATCTTTAGTCTCTGAATCCAAGGCAGTGGCTGCTTCTGTTTCTTATATAAATGATCACACAGAGGGCCATGAGCCATGTATTCATACACAAGTATCAGTTCATTTCCTTCTTGGCAGTATCCCAGCAGTGACACTAAATTCAAGTGACAAAATGAGAAAACATTGATCTCATTTTGAAACTCCTTAAATCCTTGGCGAGAACTAGGATTAGAGCGCTTTACTGCCACAGGAGTAACTCCATCATGCATCATGCCTTTGTACACCTTTCCAAAGCCTCCCTCCCCAATGACAAGAGCTTCACTGAAGTTGCTGGTGGCTATGCTGATCTCTGCTAATGTGAATTGACGACAATGACCTGAGGTCACTGTTGGTTGAATGTTTTTGTGGCTTCTTCTAGTCGACTTTGATGAGAGTATATGAGAAGTTCCCCACTTCAGTTTTTTCCATGCTCTGCGGATAAGAATGAAAAACGTGAGCAGTCCCAAAATGGTACCTAAAATAGCACCAGCCACAATAATGACATGAGGAACTTTCTTCTTCCTTTGTTCCCTTCTTAGTTCGAATATTGCCGCAAGACTAAGATTGCTATCACTTAACTTGATGATCTCAATGCCATTCAGCATGGCATCAGCATATGTTGGTTTTAGCTCCAAGTTAGGGTGAAGTGCGATCCACAAATCTTTCCTTCTTCCACTTTCTGAGGGAACCATAACAACAAAGTCCTGGATAACGGAGTAAATGGTCCACCAGCCAAAGCAACTACGTCCATCCTTTCCTCTGCTGTTTCGTTGTTTATGTACACCTTGAACACCTTTTGATGTACTTGCGTTACCTCTGTGGAGATCTCACAGAAATGAAGCCTGACAAGGTATTTGAATCCAGAATCAACAGGGAAAGACCATGTTAAATTGTACTTCATGTTAGCATCTCCATTGCTACCCATTGTCCTGGCAGTCAAATATAGCTCTTCTGGTGCTGAATAATTGTAATCCTTTGAGGTCAAAGTGGTGAAATTCATTCTAACGATACGGTGCGTTATACTAAGGACACTTCCAGATTGTGAACCAGATATGTAATTAGAATCATCCAACCATGTTCCAAAAGCATTTTCAACATCTGCACTATATTCACTAGCGATGCTAACCCGGTAAAGAATCTCTAGAGCATATTCATCATTAATAAATAAAGGTTCCTGGTGCCCAAGGTAAGGAACCATGGAACTGGGAAAGTATATACTATGTGGCACTGGGAATATCTCAATGCCATTTACAAAGGCAAATGCATTGGAAATTGAAGGAGATGGAGTAAATGTAATCTTTAGATTTTCTTCCCCAACATTGACTAAGAAATCCTTCGTGAAAAACACCAAGTTGAGCTCTTCTGCAAAATTAAATGGATTAAAATTACTTACAAGAGTGTAAGGACCAGCTTTTACGGAGAAATAAGCCTTGGAGAGGTTCATCTTCTTCAGATATGAAGATGAGAGAAAGTAAATACGAATGAATTTAAGGCCAGGGGAGGAAGGGAATGAATAGGTCAAAGGAGAATGAGTTATTCTTGCTGTTGAGTATGGAACTTTTGGTGCTCGAGACTTTATGCTTGAGATCAAGAGTGTTGATGAACTCTTGTCATACTCCGGAGGCAAGAAACTAGAGCCAACATCTCCTATCCAATTTACTCCATTGAATGTTGATCCTTCATTAGAACCACAGTTTAGGAGGATTTTATTTGGGACATTAATTGGATTACAAGTGATTAAATGAAAGAACAGTAACAACAACAAAAAGAGGTGCAGTACCAAGCTAATGGCATACCTACTTGACTCTACTATGTCGGATTCCTTCATAGTGAACAGAGGAATATGGGGTGAAGGCTTAGTTTTATTACGCATAGAATCATTTGTTATCTTTATAGCAAAGGCTTTCACATTGCGTTGTGTGTGGTATTACTTTTTTTTGTATTGAATGGTCAACGATGTCTTGTAGCTGGAGACAGCCAGCTCCAAAGAGGTAAGATAGATTCTTGCTCCCTCTGGTGGTGTAGAAAAAGTTTAACATAGCATTGATAATAGTTAGCATCTGATTTTTGTTGATCTCACGATTTTAATATTTATAAGTCCATGCTTTTAGCCGTTGGTGGAGGTTCAACCGGTGTCAAGGGAATGACACTTCAAAACGAAGAGTTTAATTACGGGCTTAAAACCTGAAGCTACCACTTCTCTAATATGGATTTTTTTATATTTTTTATTTTTATTTCCAATTCAAGGCATTATCAGACATAAAATATGATACACCTCTTAATACAGATTTGAATCTTAATTCACTGTGTTGTAGAGAATTAATCCTTTTTCAGTAGAACTAATTCTTATACATATAAAAAACAAAATCAATTCTGGTTGAATATAATTGAATGTTTCTTTTATTTGCACATTCTGTTGATGCTAGAGGATAGGCGAGTAGTTCATAAGGCATGCGGTGGAATGGCTGTGTTGAAATAATTGTACACTTGATACATTCTTTGTACTTGTGGTGTCCAAATTTGTCACACCTTATGCCACATTTGGCTTTTTAATACTATAATTTGTTTTACAATTTTATTGTTTGATCTAGTCCACGCGGAGTGTGCTATCAACAGAAGTGCCCTTGCTGTAGTTTTAGATGTAGAATGTCATCTTCCAAGTCATTGACTCATGTGAAGGAAGGACGAAAAGAAGAAAAAGAAAATAATTATAAAACATCTTTTTAGGGAAAAATGATTATAAAACATTAAAATTACAAAATGCAGCGATTTGTGTTATCGTGTGTCGGCAAAGAATCTGCAATCCAATGCCTATAGTTTCGTGTGGGAAAACCGGTTCGGTAGAAAAAAAACTAAATCTTTTTTAATCGGTTTGGTTGTTAAATCTAAATTTATGACCTATTTTGATGAATTGATTTGAAATCGAATTGATTTTAAACTGAAATAATTTTAAATTAATTTAAGAAATGAACAGATTTAAAATTTGGTTTCGATTCAGTTACAAACTGTTTTTTTTTTTTTTCCACGTCCCTAGCTATAGCTGTAAGAAATATAGACACCGGGTTGTGGCACATAAGGAAAGCGAGATGGTCCAATTTAGATGGAAAAATGTTAAGTGCTCCAATCCAATGGCACCGAGTAATTGTTGGAGACATGGGTCAATTTGTTTAAATTTTTTTTAAAATAGTTTTAAAATAAGAACTTTTTATATAAATATTTTTTTAAAAGTAAATATGATTTATTTTTTAAAAATATTTGCTTTTAAAAAAAAGTAAAAAACAACTTTTTGTAAAAAGAAAAGCTTAAACAAACTAACCTATAAATTAAATTAGGTGGTTCAAAGAGTAAGTGGAGTGTTAAAATTTCTTTCGAAGGGTTCTTAAAATGTGTTGAAATTTTTTTATCAAATCTGAAATTTAGATTTTGGAAATATTAAAATTTTAGCACATTCTTAAATATAGATTTTGAACATGTTAAAATTTTAATACATTTTGAGAACTAAATTTCGAAAGAAAAACTCTTAGCTAGACACATATCCAACACATCATTTTCAGGCATAACTAATAGGAATTTTACAACTAATAAAATAGAAATAAAAGATCAGAATGTCAACTAAATAAAATTTGATTTCTGTTTTATTTTACAACCTTCCTAAGTTTTTGCTAAATTGCATTGAAATTGAAATATATAATGTTAGACCTTGTGGCCTCAATAATCTTAAGAGGGATAGACTTAGAATGCAGAAGAAACAACAACAATTAATTTAATAATGTTTTATAAACATGCATGGCAAAATTGATTGTTATAACATAAATGAGATAAGGGAAGAGAGAATGCAAACACAATTTTATATTGGTTCGGCCACTTCCCGTGCCTACATCCAGTACTCAAGCAACCCACTTGAGATTTTCACTATCTTTGTAAAATTCTTTACAAAGTCTGAACCATACAAGGATAACCCATCCCTTATGTTCAGATGCTTTACAACAAGAAACTCACAGTCTCTTAACCAATCTCATTGAATAAGAAGAATGAAAGAAGAATTCTCTCTTCAAGAGAAGAATATTACAATGAAGATCATGTAAGAATCCTTATTGATTTTGCAAGTGTTTGGTCAAGGATTTCTTTTGAGAGAGCATTTGACAATGAAGTTCTTTTGGAATCTCTCTCATTGTCTTTTGAGAGGATAAGACATTTTGGACCAGCAAAACTCTCTCTATAATTCGTGCCCAAGTCACCTATTTATAGGCCTTTGATGGCCATTCACAAATCTAATGAAAAGATGTGACTGTTGGCAGATTTTCTGAAAACTTTCCACTGGTAATCGATTACAATGTTTGTGTAATCGATTACACAGTTATAATTTGAAGGGTCATGACTTTTGAATTTGAATTTCAGGAGTTTCGTTGCTGGTAATCGATTACAGACATATGGTAATCGATTACATGTTGAAAATTTAAATTCAAAACCTTTTTCAACAGTTATTTCTCAACCCTGTCTTCTGGTAATCGATTACACTTCCTGGTAATCGATTACCAGAGTCTTGCATGTCTTGAAAGCACTTTGTTTTAAGGCAAGGCTTGGTCTTTAGTGAATCTTGAAACAAGGCTTTGTTTGTTGAAGCAATCTTGAATTATTCTTGAAGCAAATGCTTATCATTTGAAGCAGCCTTGTTTGATTTTTCTTTGGCATCATCAAAATCATGTATACATACATTCACATTCTCCCCCTTTTTGATGATGACAAACATGTGATTTCTTCTTTACACCATCAAAGCTTGCATGATTTACATTCTCCCCCTTTCTCAAGCAAATTCTTCTTGACATCATCAAGATCTTCATGATTTACATTCTCCTCCTTTTTGATGATGACAACCACTTGTAGGTTAGGAGCAACAACAAAGAAAAAATATCTATTTGCATATAGTTTGCTCCCCCTTGGTTTTTCAATGTTTGCTTATATGAGACAATTGAAGATTTCATATTTTTCATATATAAAAAGTTGTCTCATAAAAAATAGATCATTTCTCTTACTATTTTATCTTTTATCTTTCTCTCCCCCTTTGTTAACATCAAAAACAAATCATGAATAGGAGGAGAAAAAAAAATGTTACCACTTGTTGTAATGTATGAGAATCAAGTGATACCAAAAGGCATTAAACCAATCATTCAATATTGATCAAGCAAAAACAAGTATAGTAACACATCAATCAAAAACACAATCAATCAAATATACAATCAAAAGCAATCAACAAAACACAATCAAAAACAATTATCAAAGACAATCAAAAACTCAATCAAAAGTTAAAAATCATAGACAAAAATCATCAAAAGTAATCAATCAAAGACAAGTGACCTGTTGGTATCATTTGATATTACTTGTTGAGGTTGTTGATCAAGTGGCCTTTGTTTGTTGTCTCCATAAATCACATATTCCTTTATCTTGGGGAGAAATATGAATAAATTTTGATGCATGCCATGTGTTTGGAGAAATTGCTATCAATGTATCGACTTGGCTCTTCTCCATTTTCATAGTCTTTCATCATGATACCCAGACTTATGATTTTCTGCTATGAATCACTTGAATAATTTATGACATTATCTTCCCAAGTGATATATCCTTTCTTTTCTTTCTTCTCTTTGAAATTCATCTTGTCGAAATTTTTCATTCTTCTTTTAAACACAAGACAATTGAATCTCATGTGCCCAAGTTGATCGCACTTAGCATTTTGGGGCTAAAGAGGAACCTTCTTCTTTCTTCTTTCATCATCATCTTCTTTCTTCTCTAGTTTTTTTTTTTTTTTACATAGTTGCATTTCTCTCTACCATTGTAGGAATAAATGAATTAAATTCAATGGCTTCCCATATCTTTAAATCTATGGTTTCTATAAAGATCTGCATTCGGGTTTTCCAATAATGATAACCCTCACCATTGAGCATAAGATAGATGAGGCCATATCTATTCTTGAAGTTTCTAAACTTTATACAAGAATCCTGCTCTGATACCACTTGTTGGACCTTGTGGCCTCAATAATCTTAAGAGGGATAGGCTTAGAATGCAGAAGAAACAACAACAATCAATTTAATAATGTTTTATAAACATGCATGACAAAATTGATTGCTATAACATAAATGAGATAAAGGAAGAGAGAATGCAAACACAATTTTATACTGGTTCGGCCACTTCCCGTGCCTACATCCAATACTCAAGCAACCCACTTGAGATTTCCACTATCTTTGTAAAATCCTTTACAAAGTCTGAACCACACAAGGACAACTCATCCCTTGTGTTCAGATGCTTTACAACAAGAGACTCACAGTCTCTTAACCAATCTCATTGAATGAGAAGAATGGAAGAAGAATTCTCTCTTCAAGAGAAGAATATTACAATGAAGATCATGTAAGAATCCTTATTGATTTTGCAAGTGTTTGGTCAAGGATTTCTTTTGAGAGAGCATTTGACAATGAAGTTCTTTTGGAATCTCTCATTGTCTTTTGAGAGGATAAGACATTTTGGACCAGCAAAACTCTCTATAATTCGTGCCCAAGTCACCTATTTATAGGCCTTTGATGGCCATTCACAAATCTAATGAAAAGATGTGACTGTTGGCAGATTTTCTGAAAACTTTCCACTGGTAATCGATTACAATGTTTGTGTAATCGATTACACAGTTATAATTTGAAAGGTCATGACTTTTGAATTTGAATTTCAGGAGTTTCGTTGCTGGTAATCGATTACAGACATATGGTAATCGATTACATGTTGAAAATTTAAATTCAAAACCTTTTTCAACAGTTATTTCTCAACCCTGTCTTTTGGTAATCGATTACACTTCCTGATAATCGATTATCAGAGCCTTGCATGTCTTGAAAGCACTTTGTTTTAAGGCAATGCTTGGTCTTTAGTGTATCTTGAAACAAGGCTTTGTTTGTTGAAGCAATCTTGAATTATTCTTGAAGCAAATGCTTATCATTTGAAGCAGCCTTGTTTGATTCTTCTTTGGCATTATCAAAATCATGTATACATACATTCACATATAAAGGATTATAATTCGAATTTAGAAAATATAACTTAAATTTAAAATATAGTTTAGTGGTGTAAAATTGTAGAGTATTTTATTTTAAATAATAAATTTATTAATGCAAATAAAACATGTTTATTTTAAGCAATCGTAAGACTTTTTGTCTATGAATTTATAATTTTGATTTCTAAAATACAATTTTAATCAGGAATTATAAATATTATTGTAATATTAATATTCAATGTATTTATAAAAGAAATACATATTCAGTTTATATAATATATCAAAAGTTTAAATGAAAATCAAACTATAGTTATAATTAATATTTTTTTTAAAATAAAAATTATATATAAAAAGTTAAAATTGAGAAAAAAAATCCTCAACATGAAGTCACATACTATTTAAGATGTAGCGTGTTTTAGTTTTTAACTTTTTGTTTAAAATTTTTTCTTTTAAAATTATTAATTAATTAAAATTTTAAATAGAATAAAGTCTCGCTCCACTTGTTTGAACCTGCTGCTATACATATATTTTTTTATCCGTTTTTGCATGCACTTCATAAAATCAAATTTCTAAGAGAAGTTTTCGACTTACCTTCAAGATTAATAGAAAACATGAATATTATATATTACCAAAATAATTTTAAATATTTTTTTTTCAATTTATTGTCATTATAATTAATTTATTTAAATTAGGTTTTTAATTGTTTACATAATTTAAATAATGTATTCTTTCATAATGTTGTTTGTGTACGTGATTAAAAATTTTCTTATCATAAAAAAGAAAATATTACCAATATACTTTATAAAATATTTTTGGCATATTTTTATATTGGTAAAAATTTATTATAAAGAAATTTTTTTTGTAGGTTTTATTTTGTTATTTAATAAATTTAGCTCATAATTTGTATCCTTAGTTTAGTAAAAAATAGGAAGAAGATTAGAAAAAAAAAACAGAATGAATATTAAATTTAATTTTACTTGACATTCTGTTTTTTTTTATTTTGTTTTATTAGTTGTAAAATTCTCATTATTTGTGCCTAATAATGGTATGTTAGGTTATATCTACCTAAGAATGTCTCATTTCAAAATATATATATATAATAAGTTTTGAAAACTAATTTTTCCAAAAAAAAAGTATTTTTAAAAAAATAAGAACAACGGGAAAAAGTTGAAAATGAAAAAAATAAATTACTGAATAATATGGAGTTTGTAAAACAGAATGTGAAATTCATAAAATTTTATAAATTTTAATAGATTTTAATTAATAAAAGAAAGTGAGTTCATAAGAATTGTTAAAAGAAATTTTGCGTATAGGATTTCTCTCCCCCTTATTCTTTAGGGTGTTGTTAGGTGCACCCAGCACTTAACGTGAAAAGGTAAAAATATCTTTGTGTATTTTCAAAAATATTTTTGTGCACCCAACTCATTCAGGTTGATCTGCATATGCAATAAATTGATTCGCATAGGTTTTAGTTGATCTGCAGTTGATATAGATAATCCGTAAGTTTCTTACGGATCAACTTGATCGCAAGTAACTTACAGATCAACTTGATCCGCAAGTTGATTTTTAAGACTTACGAATCAAGTTGATCCGTAAGTCTTTTACGGATCAACTTAATCCACAAGCTTCTTACAGATCAAGTTGATTTTTAAGACTTACGGATCAAGTTGATCCG
Organism: Glycine soja; assembly: GCF_004193775.1. NCBI lineage: Eukaryota > Viridiplantae > Streptophyta > Magnoliopsida > Fabales > Fabaceae > Glycine > Glycine soja. The sequence continues at coordinate 11,904,540 of NC_041003.1, read as the reverse complement.
TAAGTCTTAAAAATCAACTTAATTCGTAAAGGGTGAAAGAAGGCAAGAGTAATTTGACCATTTTTAAAGAATGTTGGGTGCACCAGCAATAATGCTAGGTGCACCTAGCAACACTCTATTCTTTACGTATTAGCCCAACAGAAATTGGACTGGAGTATCATGTTTGCTTCATTGCTTGGGGGGTAAGGGTCCTACTGCAGGTTGGGTTAAGACCAAAAGTTTGGCCTTCTTTAAAATGGAAAAAGGAAATATTTGAAAAAAAATTATAATAAAGTGGGGCCGTTTTTTATTGTTTACTTTAATTTATAACGTATTTTTAAATTACATGCATATGAAATAGATAAAAAAATAAATTTATACGGTGTTAATTGTGTAGTATTCAAAAAATGAAATTGTATCGTAATGATACGTTGAGGTTGAGATTGGGTAAGGTCTCCAATTTAATCAGGTACACTCCCAGAGACTAAATGACTAAATTAGTCTTGAGATTATATATACTGATTATTTTAGTCTAAAATATGAAAAAAGAAACCTTTGTTTTTGAAATTAATAATTGTGAATCATTTCAATCTTCAATGTTAAATGGTTTGTCAATTTAATCACCAACTTTGACAGGTATAAGTTATTTGGTCTATTACAAAAAAAAAAAATACAAAAAGGTCATTTGGTCTTTGATTTTGACATCAGTCGATTTATCCTTTAATTTTATTATATGTCGGTTAATTTGATTCATAGACCAGGTCAACTAATGGCTGTCAAATTGAGAGATCAATCTATGATGATTGTTAAATTTGCAGACTAAATTGTCTTAATTAGTAATGTGTATAATCGACCAAATGTTTCAATTTAAGTACTAAATTATTTAACTATTGGTTCGTTCTATAAGAAATCAATTAGTGTAATTTTTTTATATTAATTATAAGAAACATAAAATCATTTTTAAATGTGTTAATCGATAAAAAAAATTATAATATTATTGTATAAAATCTATTAATGAATATTTAAAAAAATGTATTAATAAAACACTCGATCATTATTCATGTAAGTGAATTCATTCAATGACCTATTAACAATTAAAGCTACACTGGTAGAAAAAAATTATCTCTTAAACTTCTATTAAAACTATTTAATCCTATGAGTTACCTTGAGTATTTCTGAATTTCTTTTATAACATTATTAATTAAAGTAAACTAATTTAACAAATTTTACTAATCCTGATAAACTAATTATTTGTTAGTGATAATTTAACATTATTATATTCAGGACAAGAGATAGTATTATGTTAGTACTAACTTTGCTATTTTGTATTCACACAAAGAAAAAACTTTGCTCTGCTGTAATATTATGAACTAAATTGATTATGCTTTGTAATTAAAAAATTAATTCAATGTATTAACCTTGTAATTGATTATGCTCTGTTTAGCCTTTTTTCCATCCCAGGTAGGCAAGTATCTCATCCATCACATGCTCTGATTCTGCCCCTGTAGCATTCTTGAGGAACCTAAAGTTCTCAAGACCACAATGTAGCCATTATGGTTAATGGCCCACATAATGACACTTTGCCACATTCCATTAATAATTCCAATCCTTTTTTCTTTTTTTCATTCTCTGCACACTTTATTATGTACAAACATTGTGGATTACAGACACAATAAACATGATCAATCATTTATACTTTGTGTAATCTTGAAGCTGACAACATTCATAGTATTGACTTCAGATTAATTAAGCCAAGAGCCAGAAATCTTTGTGACGCTTAGTGGTAATCATGTACCCTCCACTCTTCTTGCTTTTTCTTCTCACAGCAATTGCCATGCAATGTGCATTCTGAATGCAGTACTCTACCACCCCACCTGTGACTCTATGCCCTGCCCACATCATCAGAAGACGCCATGTTGTGGACCTCTTCTTCTGCCCCAAAACTAGAAGTGCCACACCTTGTTTTTTTGCCTCCTCCACTATTTTTGGACCCTTTTCCTTTCCCTCTATTACTGCAATCTCAATTTGTACCTGTCAGAGTCATGTAATTAACTTCAACCTTTAATCATCACATTTGCATCAAGTAAAGTACTTTCTTTGATATGGGGTTCACTTAGTACTTAGAATTATTGATTTTTCCATGCATGCCTCACTTATTAGCATTAATGATTTTCCAACATCATAATTCAAAGAAATTATGAATGTGCAATCTAGATTGGTAATCCAAAGATGAAATTCAACAAATTTACATGGGTTTTTGATTAATTGTAACATTTTGAGCCACATGAAGTATAAAGAGAACTAATTAAACTCACCTCAGGCCTTTTCCCATGACACATGTTCTTGAAGGAGGAAGCAAGTTCATAAGCCCTTGGAGCTATTTCCTTGCTGGATTGTTCATCAGTGGCTGCCACACAGTATTAACCATACTCAATCACTACACTTTCATTCATAACTCATAACAAATAAGTCAAAGTTAAATGAATTAACAAAACAATGGTATGATAAGTTTTTGCACCTTGTTTATTAGAAGGCTTCATGACATGAAGAAGAACTATAGTGTCATGGTCCTGAACTGTGTGAGTGAGTGCCCATTGCACAGCACTCTTGGCCTCAAGGCTAGAATCAACCACAATCATGATCTTCCTAGCAATCACAGACCCGGGTTTTGCCCCGTCATCGAACTTCTCCTCACATGCATTGCAAGAATTTTCAGTTTTCTGATCAATTTTGGTAGCACTTGTGGTGGTGGTGTCATGCTTGTTGTTGGCTTGTGCTGGTGGCGAACGCACCCTAGCATGAGGCCTAATTCTGTTGAGGCAGAAGCCTGGTAACCTTGTTCCTCTCTTTCCCATGTTGTCTTGCAATGTAGTTGGAGAAAGACACCAATTATATTATAAGGGGGAGGAATGAATGAATGAATAGAACAACAGAGAAAGAGCAACAATAATACCTGCTGGGGCTGAGCAAATTTTTAGCAAAATGTTGGACTGGGACATAGCTCATTTTTCTGCTTTGCTTTCTCTTTTACTTTTCCAAATGATCATTTTCTTAGTTCTTGGAATTTCTTTTGTTTCTCTTTTCCCCTTTGTGGAGGGGCCTTGAATTGCTCCACATGAACGTGCTTGTCATCAAGGTGTAGTAGGACCCTTCAAACATGGTTAAAAAAAAACCAGTCTCATCATTAGACCACTTTGTTTCTCCTTCTAACAACTCATTGGAGGCTTGCTCTGTGGTTGATTGCAATTTTGCAAAGCCACATTTTCTTGTCATTGCAGGATGTTTCTCTTTCCCTTTTTCTTTTCTAACTTTAATTGTTTTATTAGTTAAGTGTGAAGGACTGTTAGGTTCACAACCACAAAAAGCATGTGAACCAAAATGAATGAACAAATTAAATAAAGTTGTTTGCTGTTTTGCTAGCATCTAACTCGAAAAGAAAATAAAAATAAAGGATATGCTTTGTAGCTTTAACATATCACAGTTGTGAAAGTCTTACTGTGTATCCTTTACTCTTGGTATAGTTTTCTAATGATGCAGCTTTTGGTCACTATACACTTGTCATCCAAATCAGAGATAGTAACGAAAAACAATGACTAATGGCAAAGAGATTTTTGGGTGCAAGTGTGCAACATTTGAGGAAATTTATGGTTAATTGTTCTTGTAGAAATTCTTGTCAAAAACATTGTAAATTGTTGTGACTATGATGATGACTAACCAGTTATCACTTATCAGTTCCTTTTGCATTGCATATTATCTAATAAAAGACTTTCTTCCTACGCTACATGCCCTCTTCATTTTGATGATACTAGTAATAATACAATGATGTTCCCCATAAGGAAAAGGATAAAAGAATGATTAATATGGTAAGGGTTCAGCTTCAAATAATGTCAATGACTTCTCTTTCAAAAAGATAGCTTCAAAGGTTCTGTGACATCTAAGAAAAATAAAATAAAAAATTCTTCCCTCAACTCTAGCTGGCCTTATCCAATATCTTTAGTCTCATTTCCTAAATCGTGTATAAGGGTCACAAATTCTGAGAATGAAATTTCATATTTTCTTATACTGATCAAAATGACAAACTATGCATTTCATATTTTCTTATGCTGACCAAATTAAAATGACAAACGGTGGCACTTAACATTTGACAATCGAATTACTCTCACATAACTCAACCATTATCAAAGTTGATTCCCAATCTTTAACGTGTTATAGTTCTAAGATTTGATTCTGTGGTCCTCTGTCTCTAATTATGACTTGTAAAATTTTCTAGAGCAAAGTTTGGCATCCAAGGTTAAAATGTTTCATTTGGTGATAATTTAGAAGCAGCAAGAAGCAAATGAGCAAATAACATGTGATGCACATGCAGACTTAAGAGTCTCCTAATTAAGCGTATTTTTTGTCCATGCAAATTAATGCCACTAAATACGAGAATTAATGTTGTTCCTGCTCCTTTAAACACCAACATTAAAGAGAAAAGGAAGAACATGAAAGTTACATTCTAACTTCTAAGTTTGACCCTCCACCAAAAAATTAGAATCCTCAATTGATTTGAAGGCAAAAGAAGATTCTCCCATCTTAAACAAGATAACCCTCTTGATTGGAATGGTAAAGTCATGACTAGGCGATTGAGTAAAACCTGGTAAGACTTCGACTAGTTTTTAATTATCATTGTAGTTATGGTGTCACATTCATGAAATCTTTATCTTATTTTAAATTTTTGTAATGTTTGCTTTTGTTCTAAACAACAAAGATAAGTCAATTTGAAAAGTAATTATTTGCCTGGTTGTCCAATTTAGGAATGCTGAGATGATTACCTTGAACAAGATAGGAGGAACAAATTGAAGAAAAGGAAAGATGAAAAGGTAAGTCCACAGTTAAGGTCCAAGATCTGTTTTTTTTTTTTTAAAAAAAAAAAAAGAAGAAAAATCGTAATTCGATAAGAAAAAACTTGACCAGTACCATGGTAATGAAAGCCCACCTTTGTGAGTACAATTCTAAATTAATCAAATTATTCTAATTTTTTTATGTATAACGAGGACAGTGAAATTTTATATAAACTAGCCTCATCTCTTATAACTATAACGATCTTAGTGAATATATTTTAAATTAGTTAAAAATTTTAATTTTGAAGATAATGGGACAATTTAATTAAATAAGGAGAAATGCACGGGGATATTGATTGACTCTGGAATTAGCTCCAATAGGTGAACCATCGTCTCAACTAGCTTCTGAGCCTTCTTAGCAACGTTCTCTAGACTCGTTTTCTTCTCTGGGCATATAGTTTCTTTATGCCCATATGTCCACAATTAAAACAAATAGCATGCGAGCAATTATCTTGGACTAAAATGGCTTATCTAGATCAATTGCAACACAAATTCTTGCAAAACATCCTCTAGCTTGGATCGATGTAACTTTGTCAATTTTCAACATTTCACCTAATGTGGAACCTAATCTCCAAAGAAACTGGTCATTGAACAATTCTATTGGGAATTCTGGAACTCGAATCCACAATGCCACTCTCTGACCAACAGTCACATTTGCTAAAATGAATGGCCTTCATCTTTGAATCAAAATGTAATGATCCAAAACCATCCAAGGCCCCTCCATCAGAGAATGATTATAATCCTCTTCGTGAAAAGAACTTGAAAACAATCCTTTGGGGCATCAAAAAAAACTTTTATCTTAATCCTCCATCCTCTAGTCCATTAGAATAATATCCCAATCTAGTCTGGAATTCGATCAAAGGATAATTAAAGTTTAACTAATAATTATTTTTATCAAAAATTGAATTCGGATAATAGCCAAAACAAGAACCGGGAAATGATGGAAGGGGGGCGAAACTAGAACATTTTAATGAGCAAAATTTTATTTTGTTTTATAAAAAATGATGGCAAATTTTGTTTTATAAAATTAAGGATTAATGGAAGTTTTTTAAGTTTCATAAATTAAAATGTTTATCTCATTTAAAAGTTATTAAGAATTTAGCAAATTGTACAGCATACGTACATACATATGTGTATTTAACTTTAATTTTGTTAAAATAAAACATTTTAAACACTTCATTTTAAAATTAAAAATATAAAAATTTAAAACAAGACCCTTTATTAAAAGATAAACGGTGGGACTTTTTTGTGTATTGGGCTAGTAATAGATATAGTGGACTATTATGAAGCGGTTATTAATTAACTTAGTTTGATTAAAAGTTGTTAGTTTCGATTTTACCTATTTTTTTAATTTGCTTTTATACTCTTTTAGAGTGAAACAGAGTAATATATAGGTGGTCGGGGGATCTCCTTATTAGGCTTACGAAAAGAGGCATCGATGCTGCATTGCTGGACGTATGTTAATTATAGGTTAGTCCCTAAAAGTATATGACAGTTTTAAGTTAGCCCTTGAATTCAAATAAATTAAAAAAAGTCTCTGCAAATAGTTATATTATAAATTTTAATTATACTATAATTTATATATTAAAAATATTATTTTGCTATAAAATTTAATATATATATATATATATATATATATATATATATATATATAAAATAAATTTTTGTCTTGTTTAATGCACAATTAAATTTAAAATACTAATTTATAAATCTTTAAAAACCACTTTCACTTTCAAGTTGGATGTGACGATTACAATGTAATGAGGAAAAAAGACAATAGTGCGTTAATTGAGAGTGTGGAGAAGAATGTACTAAAACTAAGTGTTGAACTCATGACTAACAAGATGTTATAATATGTGCAAACCATTGAATCATTAAAGGTTCTTTAATATGTAATTTTTTTTTCATATCTTATATCCTTATTTTGTTTACTTTTATAATTTATGTAATTTTGATTTATTTTATGCATGAATATATTTTGAAAAAATTTATTATATGCATATATATATGAAATCAAATGTATAATATTATGTAATTATATATGAGAATCTTATTTATAATTATATTATATTTTGATATTGAAATGCATGATATGATTTATTCTCATATAATTAAGTTTTATGTCTAAGTGGTCTTTATAATTTTGATTAATTATAGATTAGCCACAACATCTATATTTTGATTAAAATGATATATTAAGTTGTTTAAAGATCATATAAGGAATTAGACATAATATTATGATTAATTGTACTTATATAATGAATTTTATCCCACAAGAATTTTTATTATATTTGTATAATTAATTGGGATAAAATGATATTATTTTTCATGGTTTACGCACAAGCATCATGAGGTATGTATAATTTGTCGATTTTATCATAAAATAAATATTTGCGATAGAAATTAAATTATTTTCATGTTGTACCCGTAAAGCATGAATTTGAGTATGTAATTTGATTATTCTATCATAAGGTTTAATTGTTTCTTATTGAATTAAAAATTTAGCCCATAGATAATTTTTATGTCACAAGATTCAATTTTCTGGTATGTTTACATTGGTAAAAGATACAATTAAGATTAATATGCCTCAAATTTTGACATAAGCCTTTGAATTTTGCAGCTTCTTAAACTGTTAGTTTTTTTTATATTCAATGTGATGTTCCCAAACTCAAAGGAGATAACTTATAAGATATGAAAGGAGAGAATTCTTCTGCAATTAGGGTGGATGGACATAGAATATACTATAAGAAAAGACGAATCACCTGTCATCACTGATGAAAGTAGCCCAACTGATGTTGCGCTATATGAGCACTGGGAGCGATCCAACCGGCTCAGCGTGATATTCATTAAGACTAAAATTTCGGTTGAGATACGTGGTTCTATTGACCAGTATGAAAAGGTCTGAGACTTGCTTAAGGCCATTGATGACCAGTTCATCACTTCATATAAGACTTTAGCAAACACCCTGATCATGAAGTTCTCCTTTCTTCAGCTCACCAGTGTGAAAGGTGTGCATGAGTACATAATGAAAATGTGAGATATTTCAGCTCAACTTAAGAAACTTGAGGTTGATATGTCTGAGTCCTTCCTGGTGCACTTCATTTTAAACACCCTTCCGCATGAATATGGGTCATTTAAGATTTCCTACAACACACATAAGGACAAATGGTCTATCAATGAATTAATGACCATGTGTGTTCAAGAAGAAGAAAGGCTTGTAATGGATATGAGTGAGAGTGCATTACTGACAACTGCTTATAGGAAGAATAAAGCAACTAAGTCTCAAGCTAATCAGAAGGGGAATGGTAAAATACCACCTCAAGCTGATATTAAGAAGGTGGCAAAATGTTTCTTTTGCAAGAAGAAGGGACACATGAAGAAGAATTGCCCCGGATTCCAGAAATGGCTTGAGAAGAAAGGTAAATCAATCTCATTAGTATGTTATGAATCTAATATGGTTAGTGTTAATATTAACACCTTGTGGATTGATTCTGGATTTACTATTTATATTACAAATTCTTTACCGGGTATGCAAAACCTAAGGAAACCAATGGGAAGTGAGCAAAGCATTTTATCAGGCAATAAGTTAGGCTCACCTGTGGAGGCCATTGAAACTTGCATTTTAACTTTAAGTAGTGGCTTTATTTTAAAATTAGAAAAGACCTTTTATGTACCAAGTTTTTCTCAAAACTTGATTTCTGTTTCTAGACTTGTATCTTTTGGATATTTCTTTAATTTTAAAGACACACCATTTGAGTTATTTTATAATTCTGAATGTGTAGGGAATGGTATCTTGTCTGATGGTATTTATCTTCTTGGTTTACAAAATTATGGTACTTATAGTTCAATGCATGTTCAAACTGGTATTAAAAGGTGTAATATTAATGAGAATTCCTCTATGTTATGGCACCAGAGATTAGGACATATCTCTATTGAGAAAATTAAAAGGTTAGTGAAAGATGGGGTACTCAATACTCTAGATTGTGCTGACTTTAAGACTTTTGTGGACTGTATTAGGGGTAAGCATACCAACATGTCTAAGAAATGTGCTAATATGAGTTCAAGCATATTAGAAATAATTCATACTGATATTTGTTGTCCAGATATGAATGCACGTGGTCAGAAATATTTTATCACCTTTATAAGTGATTATTCACGATATATGAATATTTATTTGCTTCATAACAAAAATGAAGCATTGGATGCCTTCAAAGTCTTTAAGGCTGAAGTTGAGAACCAATGTGGCAAGAAAATAAAAATAGTAAGATCAGATAGAGGTGGAGAATACTATGGCAAATATACTGAGAACATGGGGTTGTTGCCCAATACACTATGTCTGGTTCTCCAAATCAAAATGGTGTGGCAGAAAGAAGGAACCGAACATTATTGGACATGGTGCGGAGTATGCTTAACAACTCCAATCTTTCTAAATCCTTGTGGGCTGAAGCACTAAAAATGATAGTGTATATATTAAATCGTGTTCCAACCAAGGCTATCCCAAAGACACCTTTTGAGTTGTTTAAAGTTGGAAACCGAGTTTGAAACATATACACATTTGGGTTTGTCCATTTGAGGTGAGAATATATAACCCACGAGAGAAGAAACTTGACCTGAGGATTATTAGTGAGTATTTCATTCGATATGCCGAAAGGTCTAAAGGTTATAGGTTTTATTGTCCATATCATATTACTAGGATTGTGGAATCAAGAAATGCCAAGTTTCTTGAAAATGACTTGATTAGTGAGAGTGATCAATTGAGAGACTTAGGTTCTGAAATTGATTATATAGAGTCTCAACCTTCTACATCAAGTGAAAGATTGGTTGTAATTCATACCCCTCAAATTCAAAGGGATGATGAACAACTCATGATTGGTATTCCACAACCTGTTGCTGATAATCCAGTAGATCAAGTTGATCATCAATTTCCTGAAAATGATGAGCAACCAGTTGAACAACATGATTTCCAAGAAAATATTGATGCAACATTAAGGAGATCTACTAGAGTAAGAAAATCAGCTATTCCTAGTGATTATATTGTATATTTGCAAGAATCTGACTATAATATTGGAGTTGAAAATGATCCCAAAACTTTTAATCAAGCCATGAGTTGTAAAGAGTCAAATTTATGGTATGATGCCATGAAGGATGAGATGAATTTCATGCAGAGTAACAAAGTTTGGAACCTTGTAGAGTTGCCTAATGTGGCAAAGGCCATTGGATGTAAATGGGTCTTTAAGACCAAAAGGGATTCATTAGGCAACATTGAGAGATACAAAACAAGACTTATTGCTAAAGGATTTACTCAAAAAGAAGGAATCGACTACATATAGACTTTTTCTCCAGTATCTAAGAAAGATTTTCTTCGTATTATCTTGGCATTAGTTGCTCATTTTGACCTTGAATTGCAACAAATGGATGTGAAAACAACTTTTCTTAATGGTGATTTAGAGGAGGAGGTTTATATGAAACAACCTGAAGGCTTCTCCTCTAATAGTGGTGAGCATTTGGTTTGCAAGCTTAATAAATCTATATATGGTTTAAAACAAGCCTCCCGCCAGTGATACCTTAAGTTTCATGGGATGATTTCTTCATTTGGTTTTGATAAAAACCCCATGGATCAATGCATATACCACAAGGTCAGTGGGAGTAAAATATGTTTTCTTGTTTTATATGTAGATGATATTTTACTTACAGCCAATGATCGGGGTTTGCTACATGAGGTGAAACAATTTCTCTCTAAGAATTTTGACATGAAGGATATGGGTGATGCATCTTATGTCATTGGCATTAAAATTCATAGAGATAGATCTCGAGGTATTTTGGGTCTATCACAGGAAACCTATATTAAGAAAATTCTAGAGAGATTTTGGATGAAAGATTGTTCACCAAGTGTTGCTCCCATTATGAAGGGTGATAGGTTTAATTTGAACCAATGTCCAAAGAATGACTTTGAGAGGGAACAGATGAAAAACATTCCTTATGCTTCAGTTGTTGGAAGCCTCATGTATGCTCAAGTATGCACAAGGCATGACATTGCTTTTGCAGTTGGAATGTTAGAAAGATATCAGAGTAATTCATGTATTGACCACTGGAGAGCTGCTAAGAAAGTGATGAGGTACCCTCAAGGGACTAAAGATTACATGCTTATGTATAGACAGACAAACAATTTAGATGTGATTGGTTATTCAGACTCAGACTTTGCTGGCTATGTTGACTCTCACAAATCAACATCTGGGTACATTTTCATGATGACTGGTGGAGCTGTTTCATGGATGAGTGTTAAGCAGACTTTGACTGCTACTTCTACCATGGAAGTTGAGTTTGTCTCTTATTTTGAGGCTACATCACATAGTGTATGGCTTTAGAGTTTCATTTTTGGGCTAAAGATAATTGACACCATTTCAAGGCCTTTGAGAATTTTCTGCGATAACTCAGCTGCTATCTTTATGGTTAAGAATAACAAAAGTGGAAGTCGAAGTAAGCACATCGACGTTAAGTACTTAGCCATTCGAGAAAGAGTAAAAGACAAGAAAGTGATCATTGAACATATAAACATCGAGTTGATGATCGCTGATCTTTTAACTAAGGGCATGCCACCGTTTAAATTTAAGGATCATGTAGAAAGAATGAGACTTGGTTCCACTTTATGATTGTATACTTATATGTTAAAATTGAAACTTTTTTATTGTGATATTTTCTCTTATTTAGTTGCACATTGATTTATTTGAGAAAAAATATGTTTTGGACCAAGAATAAACATTGGGTTTATTCATTAAGTTTTATTACCACTTTGAGTATACTGCTTTGGAAATTGAGCATATTGTAATACATGGATGATATTACTCATTATAAGAGGAACTGTCACTATGATTCGTATATTCATTTCTTAAGAAGATTGAGCATTGAGTCAAAATGTTTGGACCGAGTAGGAGAATGTAATAAGTTTGGTCTCAATATTTTGGAAAATGAAAAGCTCCATTAGTTTTAGAATTGAGAAGACAAATTGAATTGCTACTAATAGGTGGTAATGACCACTAATGGGTTGTAATGACCACTAATGAGTGGTAATGGCTACTAAATGCATTCTTGATGGTAGAATGCCTATATATAGCACATGTACTTGGTCCCTGAGCTCATCTCTTCCAATTCATCTGATACACCATCTAGAGAGAGTGAGAGCTTGGAAAAACCAAAACAAGACAACTCTTTCATAACAATGGCTGAAGGTATAATTTGATTTTTGTTTTGCCGCATTTTGTTAATGATCTGTGTTTCTTTTTGTAGTTTGTAACATTACAGGTTAAAAATTTTAGTCTAACAGAGAATCCATAATATATAGTTAAAATTATGATACAAAATTATATATTTGGCTACAAAGCTTATTCTTTCAATATTTAATGTAACTAGATACTTAATTCAAATTTGAGATTTCTATCAAGTTAAAACAACTTCATATTAACTAATCTATGAGCTTGGTTGAAAAGTTGTTTTGCTAAGCTTATCACAAATTATTTTATTAAACTTGTACTATTTTAAATAAATAACACTAAAAATATGTTTTATAAACTAAAAAGAACGTATTTTACATATTTTAATCTTAAATAGACATAAATAAAAAAATATACGTTAATAAAAATAAATTTTTTAATATATATATATATATATATATATATATATATATAATATTAATTTTTGAATTTAATCTATTTTTTTAATATGATTTTTTTTAATAAGGATTACAAATAAGTATAAATCAGTATAAATCATTTTTTATATGAAACATGTAATTTATTTACTTATATAAATTTACAATATTTATATCTTGATTATGAAAATATTATATCTAATTAATTTGTCATATTCTGTTTTGTTCAAGATGTAAACTTATACTATTAATGAAAAATTTTGTATTTTATTAAAATTTTAACCATACTTGTTACTATATACTACTTTTGTTCTTAAATATTTGATTATTTTAACTATTTCATACGTTCAAAGAAAGTTGATTGATTTAGTGATTGATTTAATTAGTAATATTAAATTTGTTAATAATTTATATATATTTTTAAAATTATTCTTAAAATTATTGGGATTTGTTACCTCTATTTTTACTTAATTACCTAATTAGTTAATGTATGTTAGTTTTCATCTTCAACTCTTATATGAGAGAGATAATATATTTATTTTTTTAATTTATAGAATTTATTGTAGAGTAGTTAAGGATATTTTGTTTAAAAAAATACAAAAGATAACATAAAATAAGTCTTATAAGAAAATATAAACAAATTAAAAAAAACCTAAGAATAATGGTAATATTTGATTTGGATTTCTAAGTATACTTCAAATGTTAAGAACCTATAAAATAATTTTTTATTTTAGTTTTTAATATTATAATGTTACGATATTATTTATTTATTATTGTCATTATATTAATATCAGTTTGATCACAATTTAACAACGATTGAATACGATTGATATGGTTTTAAAAACATTCATAACTGAAGCATAAAAAAAGGATTTAGTTTGAAATTTAAATTGTATATTATAATTTTGTTTTAAATTTGAAGATAATGATATATAGTTTTTTTTTCCTTCTCTCTATCTATCCCAGTTCAAATTATACTATGTTGAAGGCAAGATGTGATAGGAAACAAATATATTCTAGTTCAATAGCACGCATACAGAACAAATAAGCAATCATCAATTGCTTAAATTAGTTCCGCAACTCTTTTCTGTTTTATAAAAATTCATTTACTTTTTCCTACTTAAGCTGCATAATGGGTAGCTGTTTTTCGTGTTTTGAGAGAACGCATCCTCATGATCAAGAAGAAACTGCTGATGATGCCGAGGTTGATCATGAAGCTGAAGCGATTTTTCGACTTGCTTTAGCTGTAATTAACGTTCTCTTTTTCTTTGAATTCTATTTTGATATATGTTGATTTCTTTCTTTCTCTTTCATCTAATTTAGTAACATGATTCTTTTTAGGTAGTTATTAAGGTGATTTCGCCTGTGTTTATAAATGATTTTAGGATGTAATTTTTCTCGTCCAATAATAAAACGATGCACAAGCAAGCGCTAGTTGCTTCATAGATGATATGACTTTTCAGGTGGATTTTCAAAACATTTATTGTTCACAATCTTAAGATTTAGGATTATAAATCTTTATATATATGATATTTAATCTTTTTATATTTGTAAGATGTGAAATGTGAAATTTGACCTCATTTTACTTTAACATATTATTCAATCAATTAAATTAGATATCTTTGATTCTTGATTGTAATTGGAATAGATTCTAGTCACCATTATATTAACAAGTGCAGCATTTTATCAAATTCAACAACACTGAATTTTTCTCTTTCTTCTTTTATTGATAGATGAAAATAAAGTAGGAAATTGCTGGTTGTACACCTGGTATTTTACTTTGTCCATCGTCCAATTGTGCAAATTGCACGGCAGTGTTAGTTCTATTATATTTCTCATGTGTGGTTGTGTATGTATTTTTAAAAGAATGAAGAGGGTAACTAGAAAAGACAAAACTTAAATTTGGGTTGTTCTCTCAAAATTGAACTTTCACTTCTAAAATTCATATTGATGTTTATTAATGTGAACTTTTAATAAATAAGATGAAAGTCTAATTTTGATTTCAAAATAAAAAAAATACCTAGGACACACATCTCAATTTTTTACAACTACAAGAAACTCCAACGAAAGGGAATTGAGAGTGGAATGCATTTCATATTAAATAAACCTGCCCATTATTCTTTATTTACATCTAGCACTTAATTCCAACAAATTGGTTATTTGATTTTCTTTGTGCTTTTCTTCACAGGAATGTTTTAATAATGCTGCTGAAAATTCTGTATCTGTGATACCTAGATCAACCAACAGTTCGAAACGTTTTGGATCCGTCCATTCAAACTCCTCCGATGGGGATGCCTGTCCTACATGTTTTGAAGGTGATTTTAATTTTTAAGTAATTAACAATTATATATTATCCTTTACTGTTTTGTTATTTTTTGCCATATATATTCTTAGTTTTTCATTTTATTTAAACCTTTTTTCACGATAGTGCGGTTTACTATTTGATAGGAGGTTGAGGTTGCTAATTAGTTTTTAAAAATTATTTGTTACACATACCTATATTAAAAGATAAAGATAGATTCAAATATCCAATAACTACTTTTTTTTTTTTTACTCAGCCAATAACTACTATATCCACTGTAGCTAGAAAATAGGGATAAAAGAGAAAGAGAGATAACATGAAACATATGATAATTAATTTATAATGTGTTATAAAATAAACAGAAAATTATAAAATGATATAAAGTACATTTAAAAATTAGGGTTTCATGATAGCATTTTAAAGTTTGCACAGTCCCCATGTCAATGTCGTATTTTTTATTTATTTTTTATATATGTGACAGGATATACTGAACAGAATCCTATGATCATAACTAAGTGTGGGCACCATTTCCACCTTAGCTGTATACTTGAGTGGCAGGAGAGACGTGAAACTTGTCCAATTTGTAGGAAGGTACGCAATATACAAACTTACATAGTTACAGTTATTTTTTTTAACGCAATTTACATATATAAATTCAAAAATATTTGATAGACACTAAATGTACTATTCAACATTTAGAGAGAATAAAAAAAAAAAGAAAAAAATATTATAGATATAATAAAAAAATTTATGTAATAAGAAGAAAGAAATATTGGTGGAATATTTAAAATAAAAGATGATTTGTGTATTATTAATCGTATAAATTTGACTTAAAGCCTTTTTGACAAATTTCTTTCATAAATTATGTGTTCTTCCAAATAATAGATAATAATACCTGTTTGAAAGCTTCTTTTTTTTGTGTGTGTTTTTGGTTCTCGTGGAAGTTCTTGTATTGTGAGGCTCTTTTCGTCTTAGACTCTTAGTCGATTGGTTCCCTAACATTATAACATAAAAATGACATAGATATCTTATATATTAAATAAATGGTGGAAATCTTTCAAAAAAAAAAAGTGGAAAATTGAAGATTCTTATGTTTATTAAGACAGAGTAACAATTTTTTTTTTTTTTTTATAGAGAAAAGACAGAGTAACAATTAAGCACCCGGAAATATGAATAGGACACTTAGGAACATAAAAATTGCATACATTAAACAAAGGCTGGTATTTGGTACGACTATATTAATTAATTTATTTTTCTTTCTTTAGTTAAGCAATTCATTGGTGTGCTATTCTCCATATATACAAGAAGTAAAAAAAAAATGTGCATTAAAATAAATTCCCTTGATTATTAATTTATGACTTTATGTTAATTGTTTTATGTTTGTGACAGTTACTTTACTTAAAACTATCAAATGCCCTTTTGTCCCTCTCTGGATTTGCAGGTGGTTGAATTTTATGAAGCAGCTTGACACAAGAATGAAACTCTTGAGCTTAGTACAACATTTTTAAACATTGAATAAACTTAAGTGTAACTTATTGGATTTTATTTTTTTTGAAATAGCTATACATAGTGGTTGGTTCTTGGATTTAGTTGTTGCTCTATCACCTTGGGGTTGCATTGTGGCCGTGGTATGAATCTCTTTTATTTGTTTCTTTCTTTGTTTGGGAAGAACATAGAAGGATAGAAAATGAAGAGAAAAAAATTAAAAATAAAATTTTTGATTTTATTTTTTTCCTTTTTTAAAACTTTTTTCTTTTCATTTCATTTTAACCTATGGTTCTTTTTACGCTATTTTCTTTTTTACCATCAAAGCACTGCAAAAGGCAAGAGGGCTGTGAAACTTTAAATTTGTTACAAAACACAAGGAGCTATTGGGGTGTAGGAGAGAATATGGGTACACATTTTTTAGATAGGAGTTCAAATAAATACTCATTAGTATCTTTTGTAATATTTGGCTTTTCGTCAAATAAATAAAAAAATATTTTAAAATTAATAGATTTTTTAAAAATTAAATAAATGAGAGAAAAAAATTTTGTTAATTAAAATAATGATTTCATAATATTAGAAAATACATATAGTAAAATGATATTTTAGAAAATAAATAGATGTTTTAATTGATTATTTATTCAATGAAAGAATAAAATAGAGTTTATTTTTATAAAATAATGAAATAAAGAAAAAATAGAATAAATAATACGCTATCTCTTCCTCTCAAATTCGTTTTTTCTTCTCTTTTTTTTTTCAAATTTCTTTCTTTTTTTTCTCATACACTCAAACCGGTTCTAGTAAAACTATAATTTCAGACGTAAATCATTGGATCATCGTGAAATTAGGACACTATCTTCGGAACTCATTTTCACACAGTACCACCATTGGGATTTGCCAAATAACGTCTAAGAGAGAAAGAAATGTCCCTCGCACAAAGACAATAAAATTAAGGCTTCAATCCT
This sequence comes from Glycine soja, assembly GCF_004193775.1. NCBI lineage: Eukaryota > Viridiplantae > Streptophyta > Magnoliopsida > Fabales > Fabaceae > Glycine > Glycine soja. Next base: position 11,887,281 of record NC_041003.1, on the reverse strand, counting down.
TTCTCCTTTTCTCTACCGCTTAGAAACCTTGACAAAGCAACTAAAAGAAAAGCTTGAGGAATCTTAGGGAACCACTAGAGTCGCCACTATCGCTGTCGAACTACACATGTGAGCCCGCTTAGAGGTAAGAGATGAGTTTATCGCAATTGGGATTAGAATGAACATATGTAGGGATCCTTACAGGATTAAATTGAGATTTAATTTGGGATGTTTATGATTATAATTCTACCTTTATGATTATAATCACAAAATTGTTATGTTTGACGGGCCAATTGATGTTCTAATGCAAATTGGTTGATAAAATTAAGTGCTCTGGATGTTTTTGAACATGTGATTTTGATTTCATTGATTTTGATATGATTATGTGAAATTGTTTAAGGGGTTTTACTCCCCATGTTGTGTTGTATAAATTGTGTGGATTGAGTTGTGACCTATGAACCGTATAATCATACGACTGTGGGAACCTATGACAATTAATAGATAGAGTCCAGGTGCTAAAATGTTTCATGGGTTGAACTTGAATTAGGATGAAGAGGTCTTGACAGATTCTTCAGAGTCTAGACCCTGAGGGTAAATATACCCGGTTTGAGTGTTCCTTTAAGCTTGTGCGGATCCCACGTAGTTGAAGTATTCTCGCAAAACAGCGTGACCCTGACTGGTCTTCCTATGATTTTACCTAGTGAGAGTGATATGACTTACCAGTATATGGTCTGTTTTGTCATGTACTCCTAGGCGCCCGACAAGATTTTTCACTTATATGATATAACATTACATATAGGATTGAGTCTCAGTGTATCTATTACATGATGTATGTGTAATGATCATTGTGACTTGTTATGTGATGGTGGGTAATGATTTGTATGAGTGTGAGATGTTGTGTATTACTCTATGTATGTATGTGTGTGTGTGTGTGTTGGCCAGTGGGCATGTCTGTGTGTGTGTGTCCGACGATAATTCTCACAAGGACATCATCATCAACATTGCATTCTACAATCATCAGCAAACATAGAGGCTCTGGAACTAATTGTGTGCATGTTCTTCACCAATAATTACCATTTATAATGAACAAGTTAATTCAATTGTGACACAAAATTAATGTTAACTAATGATAATTTTATTTTGTAAAAACTATAAATTCAATTTAGAGATAAAAGAAGATATGGGTTAAAAAATTAAGATACAAATAAGAAACTGGGATAATTTGAGAAGGTTTAGAGATTTTTTTTACGAGTAGGAATAATATGTAAAATGCGCATTCAAATTATGTATTATAGTTTATAATATAAGAGTATATTAATGAGACTGTACGCGACATCCAAAAATATAATTTCTTTTCGAATTCAAGTTACTTTGAACAAAATAATTTCAAATTAGTTTAAACATTTTTTAGTTTATATTATTAGAAATTAATTTTTGTACATCCTCGTGCCCAATAATAAGAATCAATTCCTAAAGGTGTGTTTGATGGGAATGCAATGGAGGGGTGAAAATAGAAAAGAGATAGGAAATGGAGTGTATTTGATAGAGGAGAAATAAGTAAAAATTTGTGGCTCTCACACCTTGTTTAGAATAGGAAGGGGAGTTTAAACACCACAAACAACCATAAACCCTAAATAAAGAAAACTATATAAATGAACTTAATATCACATTCAACTTAAAACCTAAAGTTGTTAGGTTTGCATGTCTTCTCTCTTATAAGTTATTTAACTTGTCCATTTCTATTAAATGTTTCATCAACAATATTCAATGACAACCTTTTTAGTGTATAGCCATTGCCGTCAATATGTTATAAATACTTGCATTGCACATGTGAGGCCCTTGCACCATTGCTTGGCCGTTAGAGTTTTTTCATTGTCGTCAATATGCGCTAGATACTTGCACTGTCATTAGCTCATATCAATAGGACATGCGCGTTGCCCAATTTTTCGCCAAGAAGACTTTCGATAAAGGACTATCAAGGAGGATTTGACTTGGGTGAGCTCAACATGGATGGATCAATCACTAGAGCAAGAAGTAAGAGATTTGAATAAGAACTTTACGAGAGACTAAATTCTCTGATGGAGGAAAGAGAAGAAGAAGTGAAACTCATTTATTTTAGCCAACTTTTAAAATAAGATTTATTCTTGTTTATAATTGTATTTTAAGCCTATTTTCGGATTTGTAATTCCGCTTTTTCCTTTTTATTTTCTCAAATTTTAGAGAGTCCCATATAGGTTCCACATTTTGCTGATACTAAAAATTGGATCCACAAATTAGGGTTCCATCAACTTTCAATATAAGAATCTTTATACATGGATCTATTTCATTTCCAATTCTAGGTACTTAATCATACCCTCGACTCTAATACTACTTGTTAGGAAACCGAGGAAGGTAAAACACAGAGGGATTGCCACTCATGCACCACTAGCGAGCCACACTAGTGAACTTGACATCACATTCAACCAAAAAGCTTAAAGCATTTGGTTTGCAGGTTTTTGTCACTTATATATTACTCAATTTTTACATTCCTATTCAATATGAGATTTCATAGAGTTCATACTTGAACTCCAACGTACCTTTTTTTTAATAGTGAAAATGAACAATGAAAACCCACCTTTTAACATTTTGTGGTAATTTTTTAATGATGATTAAAAACTACTAATAAAATGGCATTTAATGACAATACTGACGTTTTAAAACTACCAAAAATATACACACTTGTTTTTCACATATGACAATCAATTTTTGTTAAAAAATTATTAAAAAAAATTATTCCTTTTCCTATTTCTCTTTTTCCTTTTTTTTTTTTGACCTATTTCTCTTAAACTAAACACCCTTATTTTCACTCCAGCCACTTCTCATGTATTTCTAATTACTTTCTTTCTTTCTTCCTATTTTCATCCATCTTATTTCTCACTTATTTTTTTTCATCCTACCAAACACAATGTAATAGTTTTAAAACTATAAACTCAACTAAATATTTAAAGTATATAGGATCAAGACCAAAAATTAAAAAATACTACAAAATGAAAACCTTTCAAATTGATGTAATCATAAAAAAAAAAATCAAATTTATGTGATCTTGAAAGTAAGGAAAACAGTATAATTAACATATTTCAAAAATACACAATTAGATTTCAAATTCAATATGTTTACAACAGAAGCAATTCAAAATAATGTCTTCAAAGTAGAGGGAAAAGCCATAGACCAAAATACATATAAAACATTCAAACAGACTACTTATAGTAGTTCATATATGCCAGCACTTATATAATATAATCCAACTCAGAAGAAACAACTTTTCAGAAGCATCCAAGGTTGCAAGAATAGAGTGGTTCCAGGGTCAGGTCTAGACCGTTCCTTCCTAGTTCTGGTGCAGCTTCCTGGCAGTAATTATTGCCACTGCAGAAACAAAATTACACAGCATGGTGGGAGGGTTGCAGTTACCAAAGAAGAATTAGAAGAAGGTAAAGGAATTTACCATTTAGAAAATGAACAAATGAAGATGTTAAATTACTTAAAAAATAGAAGGAAAATGAAGATGAGAAATTACAATATCATATGATAAAAAGGTTACCCTACCATATGTTCAAACTGGTGGGAAGGGGTTGCTGCTGTGGCATGAAAGATGTATCAACCCTGTAGTTTGGCTGCTCCCATTGTGCAGCTTGCTGTGCTACAGCCTGCTCTTTCTCCTTGATCTAATTTCGTATCACACATGTTGTTAAGATATATACAAATATATATGGCTAACCTATCACTTCTGGTAAGTTACAAATTGCATGCTACTTTGAGCATGTTTGGGGCAGCTTATTTTTCTCCATTTCAACTGTCTTTATAGGGAAAAAAAAAGTTGTTTGAAAAATGATTTAAAAAAATAGAGGCCAGAAGAATAAGCTTGAGCTAGTTTCATTAGAAATTGCACCATGATGTGAGTTTATACAAATATTAAATATGATTCTAAAATTAAAACTTTATGCATACCGTGGTAGTTGGCTGGAGTATGAAAATATTAGAGAATTTCTATTTATATTCTGTTAACTCTTTAATTTTTAAAATTTGAATGAGATCATGAGACATGGTTGTGGTGATGTAAAAAAGACATGATCAATATACGATTTGAAGCATAAACTTAGACATGTTCCCAGCTAAACTGGACTAAATCAGTCAATTCAAATGTACTAACAGACAATTATCGTGTTACATAGCAAGGTGTACGTAATTTGTAATATCAAAGGAAAAATTGCATGTTCTTACATAACAAAAAAGTGCTAATGAGAACTTTTTAACATATTCTATCATTAATTAAAATTTATTAAATATTATAAAATTACGAGTGAGAGTGAGACTCATTATATAGAAAATAAAACTCATAAATTTTGTAATTTTTAGTATATTTCAATCATTATAATAGAGTGTTTTACTCGTATTTCTCTTTACTCAAATAAGTATCATTCATGAGTAATTTTATGTTAACTTAGTATCAGAGAAAGGAATACAAATAAAATCACTACACAACAACTTAAGTTCTTATCTGTAGAGTCCACTAGGTTAAAATTAAAAAGCATAAGAGAGGAGCTGGGAACAAAAGTGGTACAACAATAATCAAACCAATTTAACACTCTTATAATAGTGTCAACAGGCATTTAACTGGATTAAGTTAAGCATCGATTACTTTGATAAAATGAAGTTTAGTTATTTGGACAGAAAGAAAAAAGTTGTAAATTAGGAAGATCTTGATCACCTTCTTTGCAAGGGTGTTATTCTCCTCTTGTATCCTTTTCTCCTGTCAGAGAATAATGAGAGCACAAATCTTCGTATCAGTTTTCTTTATCCAGAGAGATACACATATATAATCATTTTATGTTCACAGTGATGTTACAATTGTCTTTCACTTTCAGGACAAAAAGCTAAAAATAAAGCCTAGATAAATTTGGAGTTAAAGACGTACCTTTTTCTGAAGCTCAGAAATGGACTCGGACATGAGATCATTCTATTAAAACATAACAAATTTCAATGATAAGTGTCAAACTAACACACACACATGAAGCATGAAAGTGAAATTAACATAATGAATTATGTGTTATATATGTACCCTCCTTGTGCGGATGTTTTTGATACCAGTATCCAACTGCTGCTCCAAACTCTGAAGCTCTTTGAGGCTCATTGAAGCCAAATCTTCTCCCATATAGTGCCTGGGAAAATTAAGGGTTCAGTATCAGATATATTAAATTAAACTCAGTGATACAGTGACACGTGTGAGTGAATGATCAAATCAAACAATGACGAAATTAAAAGCATGCACAATGTAAAAGGTCCTTATCTACCTGTGGTTTCTCTGTAAAAGGTCAATTTTTGCCTTCAGTCTAGTGTATTCAATGGTCCAGTTTTCCTGCACAATGTACATGTATAAAGCTAGTGCTTAATTCAATTTTATTGTCAGGTATGATATTTAAATATTGGTTTTGATTGCACCACATATAATTACGTTCTACAATTTAGACCCAACTTTGTGTTTGTTTGCAGCAGAATTAATTGCCGTTAGAGAATTTTGATGCAAGAGAGAAATTATATGCTTGTATTTGAATGTGTGCGTATATTTCATGACAAACCTGTGTCTCAGAATCATTTGCTACTAGCTGCCTCTCTGCATAGGCATACCTTTCATGGCGTTCCAGTATCTTCTCCATGCTGATTAATTAAGTAAAATATAATATAGATTAGAGATTACAGCAAAAGTTCTCAATTAAAATTATTCACTTATAAAGATATCAATACATTATACACTACATATTACTACTTTGTTTGAATAACAATGTATATATGTGTTGCTGAATCAAATGATGAAACTGTTATCTATAAAACTGTATGATGGCACTTCTTATGTTTGATTACTAATTTTTAATCTTCTTTTAAGTTAAAAGTTCCTGTTAATTAAGAGTAGCTCTATTTAACAGTACTATATCATAATAGACAATCTTTAATTTAAAAGTTCATAAAAATCTGTGAAATTAATGAATTTCTTCAATTTGACAGTAAACATGAATAATCTCGGAGGCTGCACCCATCAACAAAAAGTAACCCTTTAATAACAAGAATGTCAAATCGTGCTGCTTTTGATTTTTGATAATTCAAAAGAAGAAGAAAGGGCAGAACTCTAAAACAAAGGAAGGTCTAGCAAATCTTGCTTTAAGTGCTGATAAACTGAAAGGACTTGCGATAGACAAACAAACAAGACAAATATTGAGTAAGCAAAGACTGTCAAAGTCTCCTCATCACGGTTTGCAAGAGATTCTCCCCCTCTTGAATTTCAACAAAATGGAAGCAAAAGAAAAAAAGAAAAAAAGAAAAAGAGAAAAATGTTGGGGCTCTTATATACAGGTTAAGTTCGTACTCTATTATCTAGCTATATAGGATAGGTACAACCTCTCATTCGGATAACATTCAGTTCTTTCTGATTACAGAAATGTATACACATAAAAAAGTGTATATATATGCACTTAATTATAGCTTTACTTAATCATTTATCCGTGTTGTACCTAAAAAATTGAAAACAAATTCATAGAGAAGTGTAACTGTGTATTTTACTCGTTAAATTTGAGCAAATAAAATTATCTTCTGCACAACATCTACTTTTTAAAAGAAAAAAAGTGGATCAGTTGTCTTGATATGAACAAAAAAACAAAGAAGACAGTGAGAAATTTCTCTTACGTTTTTCAACCTGAAACCAAAAACCCTTCTCAAGAGCAAGAGCAAAAAAAGAAAAAAAAATTTAACAATAAATGCGTATACACTAGATATATCTGTATCACCTAATCGATCAACACACATAATATATTAGTATAATATAGATCCATGTTATATATATGAATTACATGCATATATATTTATTATAATAGTATAATATAGGGCATTATAGTATATATTACCATGAATCAGTAGCATACTCAAAGAGCTTTCCTTTGTGAGAGAAGATAATCAAAGCTACCTCAGCATCACAGAGTACAGATATTTCATGAGCTTTCTTGAGCAACCCACCTCTCCTTTTGGAGAAAGTTACCTGGCGATTGATCTTGTTCTCTATCCTCTTCAGCTGTACCCTACCTCTTCCCATCTTAGTTCTTTCTTTGTTTCCTTTAATAACAATAATTATATAATATTATATACCCTAGCTAGATATATAGTAACTTAACCAATTAGTTCTTCTTTACCTTTTACAACCAAGAAAAACCAAACCAAACCCAATTCCCAAACAAGGAAAAGGGAGCAAAATAACCCTAAGAAGTGAGGTTAAAAGGGTGGCAAATATGGTGAAGCGAGCGTGTGGGAATGTTAGTTCATGGATCTTACTTCTTCTGGACAAGTATAGATGCGTGTCACGGGAAAGCACAGTGAGTGAAAGTGTGCTGATATCATGTAACCACTACCCACTAAAGGTGAAGTAAAATACGGAAATGGTGAGAAAACTATCTGGGACTGGGGTTTGGTGACAAGTGGTTTTGGTTTCTGGTTTGGGAAAGGTGAAGTAGTTTGGGATCGTTGTGCTGTCGACGTGTGATTGGTTGGGCAGTGTACTACTGTGTCCATGTGTGTCTTGTAGCTCTTTATGGCCACACAGTGATGATGATATTATTTTTATTATGACTATGGAGGGACCCATGTGTGTTAAGAGCTTTTGGAATATGGCTGGCTCCCTAGTGAGGGAATAGGAGGGGTAGGAGGAATAATAGCATGCATAGATCACATGAGATGGTTGAAAATTGAAATTTCTTACGTTATGATTTTGTGTATGGTTGATATATAGATAACTATATTGTGGATCTCTAATATAAATGAGGATTTTTTTTTAAATTAAGTTTGTGTGTTTGGGTGAATATTGATAAAAATTGATTTTTGAATAAAATAATTTTAATTAAAATTTATTTTGAGATAATGTGGTCTGTGTTTAAATATTTTTTCTTGCTAAAAGTTATAACAAATTCAATATATATATATAATTCAAAATTTATTTTTAAGCCAATTAATTTTAAATGCAATAAAATTTTTAATGTGAAAATATATATTTGGATTAGCTTTCAATCTTATCAAAATCAACTTAAAGCAGGCAAAGTAACAATCTGAGTAATACAGACTTAATCCTTTTAATGAAGGTGTCAAATTCAAGTATTGTGGATGAAAAAAATATAATTAGGAGGAAAAAATCCCGCTAAAACTAACTAACTAAATTTTTTGACAAAGATTAATCATTAATAAAAATCGATAAATACTCTTTATCAATAACATGGTAACTTGAAAAGGTCAAAGTAACAAATATTTACTTTAACCTTTGCAATATTTCCACCTTGATTTGGCACTCAAAATTCATTCTAGGAAATATCCAAACACACTAAGTGCATATTTGTATAAAGTTTGCGAACATAAGTTTGAATCAAAAGTATGTTGTAAAAAATGAGTTTACTTATACCAAAAGTTATTGGTACAAATGACTTAGCACTTGAGTCTTTTAACCAAGGTCTAAGATTTGATTCACGGCTTGTGTATATAGTCACAATTTGAGGTATCATTTTACTTTAAAAATGGACCAATCCGATAGGAGAAGAATTATTTAATTGTCAAATAAGAAGCTTCAGCTACTTCTTTATCACAAAAAAAAAAAATATTAATAGAACATGATTACCCTTTTTGTTCAAAAGTGTTGATATTTGTTTGGATATATACTAATCAAAAGTATTTTTACTTCATGCATGTTTCTATCCTAAATATACAAATAAAAAGTAATTTCACTTTAAAAGCTACAAATTTGTTGGTCTGATCCAAACCCAAACCTAGGTTTATCCCAAACGTACGTTACAAAATTAACTTTTGAAAATCCAAACATGATACCAAACTAATTTTGTGGGATTCTAAATGTATGTTTGAGGTATTAACATAAAATCAAACACACTAAAAGAATCAACCTCTAGAATAAATCTCTGTATTTTAAAATTAGTCCTTAATTTTTTTTATTGAAGTATACCGTGGTAGAGAGAGAGATGATTGAAATTTCAACACTCTCTCTCCACAATTATCCTTAAATGTTTCCGTGTGTCTTTAAGCAACTACTACCCTAGTGAGCTGGGACTAGTTATAACCATGATACATGTGCAGATCATTTATTTTGGTCACACACGAAAGAAAGAATAAACAAATAGTTGTAATCAAATACGTAAACATCTTCGATCGATATCTTTGTGTAAGTATCTTTACAGTATTTCCTATAGATTTTCAAGTACATGGGCTAATGTGAACATTTGTTTGTACGGTTCACCACATTATTATTATTATATACCTGCATCCATTTATGCTGACATGACAGGCCAATATTAACTATGACATTTTTCTAATAAAGCTAATGTTATACTTTAAAGGATTCTATGTTGAAGGAAGATCGATCATCTTAGAATACTAATTGGAGTGACTATTCAATCCATTCATTTAATAATCACCCAATCCATCTAGTTATAAACATGAAAAACATGTCTTATTGGAATATTAAGAATAGCATAAGTATATTTTATGCTGCATGACACCTATTATTACAGCCTGTTCTTGTAGGCCAAGATCTCTACAAAAGCATCATTTTTTTCTGATAATCATAAATTAAACTAAATTGGAAATAAATTTAGTTCATCCATCCATTCATGAATTCACTAGCATTTTGGGCTGAGGTTCCTGCAGCTCCTCCTGCTTCATTTAACCCTGAAGAATCATAGCTGCAGAAAAAGAATGAGCAATCAACTCAATTTCATTCATATCACATAAACCATAATCTACTTCACATTTTATGCATTCAGGGAAAAGAAAATTACCCAATTCGCAATGTACTGTTGCAATGTGCTGTCTCATAATATCCCTCTGATTGGGAAGGGTGGTAATTGTATGGAGCATTTTGCTCCCTAGTTTCCCATGTTGGTTGAAGGGCTACATTGATTTCCTCCAACTATGAAACATGAACAATTTGAAATTTTAATCAAATGGGATGGCACAAAATGAAAACAGAAACACTTGAATAGTGGAAAAAAAAGTCATTCCAAAATTTAAGATGAAACTGAAAGCAATTAATAGAGAAAAAGATAACTAATTTGAATCATGTGATTGATGCCATGTAGAGTTCTATGCATAATATATAGATCAAAGCTCTTGAGGCTCTACAAGCTTAAGCTTTTGAAATTGCCAAAAATTTAACAATGATATGATGGTAGTACTACTGGTAGGGTTTAATACACATTTTGATCCTATCTTTTCTCATGTCCTCTCATTAAGAGGGGAAAAAGTTAGGTAAGAATACTGTGGCCAAACCTTAAAAAGATGCTTAAATTATAGGTACTGCAGTGATTTAATTTCTCAACCATTTCAAATGCTTTAAAATTTTAAGGATGTGGCACTTCATCAAGAAAGGACAAGGACAGAAAAAGCTTTATCGTCTAAAGTGTAGGATACTAAGCAATGTTTTTATAATAACCATATTGCCATATTGCCTAGCTTCTAAAGTATAAGATACTAATTAAGATGCAAACTTTCACAAGTCTTTAAATCATTGCCTAGCATAGTATCTTGTTAACATTCAAAGCAATGTTTTTGAGTCCTCAAATGTTATATATGTACAATAAACACTCTAAAAAATTAATGGGCTATTATTATCATATATACATTCAATTTCTCTTCTGTCTCACTTTTACTCAATTTGTTATATCTATCAATTTTTCTCTCTTTATTGTTTTCTTTTGATTTTTTCTCCCTTCCACCCATATAATTCAAATTCCAAAAATAAGGTGTACATTTAACATTTTTCAAAATAAATATATACTTTTAAAAAAGCTGAACCAGGATTCATTAGAAGTCTGACAGTAAGGAGATACTAGGTCCAGTTTCACAATTTCTGCATAGTTGAGTACAAGCTAGGCAACAACACAATACTACAGAATGCAGGTTTTAAGTACAACAATCATTAATAACCAACAGGATTGTGGAAGATAAAGTTCAACAACGTACTAAAACTCAAAATTAGAGACTGTAAAGATTTTATCTCATCCAAGTGATTTATATAATTACCATTTTTTTTGGAAGGCATATAATTACCAATTGGTTATTACAATATTTAAACATTTGCAATTGAACAATAATGCATGCCTAGTGCCGCTGTCTACAACAAAATAATCACAATCAGTCTCTAGATGATCTAATGTGAAAAGTATAATTTGAATTCTTTTAAACCATAAATAATTTGAATCCTTGATTCTTTTTAATAATTTTTTGAGAAAAAAAAATTCAAAGAGAAATTCGACAACGATTGACAAGATCAAATTCAGCAACCCACATCATATGTGTGATGCCGTGATACTTAAATTTGCTTCATGTATCTGATAATTATATTGTTGAATACTTTACCGATATGTATTGCTGAAATATCCGAGCCTTTAAAAAAATTAGAAAGATTCAATATAGCTAGATGAGTCATAGAAACATATATAATATAAAAATATATAAACACTGTCTCTTTATGAATAAAAAACGGAGATTATCTTCTTTATTGACAATTTCAGCAAATGAGATTGGTAGCATAATTTCTATTTGTAAACAATAGGAAGTAATTTGTGATAATAATTTTAAACTTTTTTTAGTTTTTAGTAATGTCCAAAAAGTATATTCTTAATTTGGATTTGCAAAATTCAAATTATATATTTATTATGTTTCATGAACTTTTATACAAATTTAGATAGATATATATCTTACAGGCATTGTATCCTATATATTTTTATAATAACCATATTGCCATGTCAGATATGTATGGTGTCTATTACATGTAATGTATCAGTGCATCATAGTATATATAAATTGGATAACATTTGAAAAATGTTTCTTTTGGTACCTTGTTCCTCAGGATATTGTTAGTCTCCAGTAGCATCTCTTCCTGTGTGTCCATCAATAACAGAGTTGGTGGGCAGCCTATGAGTAAATGGTATATTAAGGATGGTGGAAAAAAGCATAAACAAAGTGTTACCTTTCTATGCAAATCAGCGAGTTGATCGAGCATTTGTTGTGTCTGGAGGCAAGGAACAGATACATAAGAAAATATTGTTAGAAGTATCCTAATATTAATTTATAATCTCAATCAAAATTATGATGTCAAGTATTTATAGCAGCATCATATGTTGTACTCAGAATATTTCCTCTAAGCTTATCATGCAATATTTTGCTGAGTACCAAATGTCAGCGATCCATAAAAATTGATAATGCATTAATCATATGCTCATTGGTAGTTGTAATTTGTAAAACTTTCTATCCATGCTTATTTTTCTGTTAAGTGTTAATGAGAAACGAAGAAACATTATAGGTACTAAAAATATTTAAGACTTCATTAATTACTGTTACAGAGGTATCAATCTGGACTAGAGAGAGAGACAACTTGAGAAACTCATCACAAATGTCAAACCGTTAGCACCAGCAAAGTAGCAGAAGATGACATAGGTCCACGCCCATGAAGGAACATCACACGTCCAAAGCATTTAGAAGACTACGTGTAAACTAGGATCAGGTGATGTATTGCATGCATGTCCATAGTTAGTGAGAGTCCGTTAGTTTGTTATAACGGCATAAGAGTTGTTAGTTGTTATCGCATAAGCTGTTATTGGTTAAAGCCATAACTCAGTGTACAAAAGAATATCATGAGACATGAATAAAGCATAGAAAGAATATTCTCGAGTAATATAGTTTAGCACAGGAGGTTCCTTGACCTCGAATTCAAGGCATTTCTCTTTCCATTCCCCTCGCTCCTATCATTTTTGGTCCGACCTGCTACCATGGTCGAACACAGAACCCGCCGCACCACTGAAGACAGACTGGAAAAAGCCATCTCCATCCTCTCCGAGAAGCATTCCGAACTGGCTAGCAAAGTGGACGCCATGTGTGAACGCTTCTCCCACATGAATGCCGCACCACCTCCACCGTCGCAGCACCCCATTCATCCTCGTCCTCCAGTCAAGCTTGAAGTCCCTCGCTTTGACGACCACAATCCATTAGGTTGGATCTTCAAAGTTTTCCAATTTTTTGATTATCAGGGAACGCCGGAAGAAGATCGGATTACTGTCGCCTCCTTCTATCTTGACGGAGCTGCGCTCAGTTGGTTCCAGTGGATGTTTAGAAATGGTTTCAATCATCACATCTTGGTCAGCTCTCCTTCAAGCTATCAAGACTCGTTTTGCTCCATCATTTTATGATGACCCCCGCGGCACACTATTCAAGTTGGTTCAATGAGGTTCCGTCACCGAGTACCTCACAGAGTTTGAAAGGTTAGCAAACCGCATCGTCAGTCTCTCTCCTTCCATCCTGTTGAGTTGTTTTATCTCTGGTCTCAACCCAGAAATTCGCCGTGAAGTACAAACTTTACAACTTGCTTCATTACCACCAGCCTCAACACCTCCCAATCAAACCCAAACACCTCATCTTAAGACTCCTTTCATACAACGTACCCAGGAAGAGATGACCTACTGGAGCGAAAAGGGCCTCTGCTACAATTGTGATGAGAAATGAAACTCATCTCACCGTTGTAAGGGCCGAGTCTTGTTTTTCATTGCAAACTCTAATGATCTCTCTCCCTCTGAGATCGTTCCGCCAGAAAACCCACCACCCCTCACTATCGAAACTACTCCACCCTTTGACCCAACCCTTCTTCACCCTCACATAAGCCTTCATGCAATGGCTGGCGTCCCTGCGACTGACACGTTCTGTCTTTATGGAGTTGTCAATCATGCTCGAGTCACCATTTTGGTGGACAGTGGTAGTACCCACAACTTCGTACAACCACGGGTTGCGAAGTTTCTCAGCTTGCCAATGGCAGATACAATCCCCCTCCGCGTAATGGTGGGCAATGGTTCCGTTTTAGACTGTCGGCAGGTCTGTTCTGCCACCAACTTACTCATCCAAGAACATTCATTCACAGTGACATTGCACGTTTTACCACTAAGTGGCGCCGATATCGTGTTAGGGGTAGAATGATTGCGCACCTTGGGCCCAATCATTACTAATTATACTGCCTTTACCATGCATTTCACTCACCTGGGCCAGCCCGTCACCCTTCACGCCGATGTTCAATTCAATACTGACCCAATTTCAGCTCACCAGGTAAAACGCATGATCCATACTCATTCAACATCTGGACTTTTCCATTTGTCCCTTTTACTAGTTAACAAACCCAAACCACCCGTAGACCCACCCCATCCCATTTCCGCCATTAATGAGCTTTTACTCCAATTCAGCTCATTATTTCAACAACCCTCAATCCTTCCCCACCTCGCCAACATGATAATCATATCAACCTCGTTCCCACAGCTAACCTCGTTAACATCCGGCCTTATAGATATCCTCATTTTCAAAAAATTGAAATCGAAAAATAGGTTACAACACTGCTTGATTCCAGCCTTATCCAACCAAGCCGAAGCCCTTTTTCAATGTGTGTTGACTATAGGGCAATTAACTCCATTACAGTGAGGGATCGATTTCCGCTTCCAACAATTAACTAACTTCTCGATGAATTAGGTAGAGCTTCATGGTTCTCCAAGCTCGACTTATGCCAAGGATTTCACCAGATATTAATGGCGTATGAGGACATTCCAAGAACAGCCTTTCCAACTCATCATGGCCACTACGAGTATAGAGTCATGCCCTTCGGCCTTTGCAACGCGCGGTCAACATTCCAAGCCACCATGAAGGCCGTTCTCAGTCCTTTCCTGCGAAAATTCGTGGCACTTTTCTTTGACGACATACTCATCTATAGTGAGTCCTTCCAGATCATCTTCATCATTTGGATTGTGTTTTCACCTCGTTATCACAAGCCCAGTATTATCTTAAACACTCTAAGTGTTTGTTCGGCCAACGCCAACTTGATTACTTGGGTCACGTCGTCTCTGGGAATGGCGTACAACCTAACCCCTCTAAGATACAAGCCATCATCGATTGGCCAACACCACAGTCTTTGAAGGATCTTCGAGCCTTTCTTGACCTTACAGGGTTTTATTGGAAATTTGTTAAGGGATACGCAGCAATCGCAACACCTTTAACACACTTACTTTGTCAGGATGCTTTTCAATGGATACCGAAATCCCAAGATGCGTTCGACAAGCTGAAGCATGCAATGACCGCCGCCCCAATGCTTGCCCTTCCCGAATTTTCCCTTCCCTTTGCCCTAGAAACAGATGCCTCAGGCACCGCCATGGGTGCTGTCCTTCAACAACAAAGTCACCCCATCACATTCTTTAGCAAGCCATTCTGCCCTCGCCTGCAACACGCTTCTACATACGTGCGAGAGCTTCATGCAATCAATGTCGCCGTCCGCAAGTGGCGCCAGTATCTACTCGGCCATAAGTTCACCATTTTTACCAATCATCGTAGTCTCCACGACCTCATGTCTCAAGTCATTCAAACCCCGGAGCAGCAATTCTATCTAGCCAAACTTCTCGGCTTTGACTATGACATTCAGTATAAAGCTGGAACCTCCAATGTAGTAGCAGATTCACTCTCGCGCATTGATAACTCGACCCCAGCATAGTGCTTCCTTCTCTTGGTTCCACACCATGAGTTTATGACCCAGCTAAAGCATGCACTAGTATCCAGTTCAGATTTTCAGAAACAAAAGGAGGCTATTCAATCTCGGCTTAAGGATCACCCGTACTTCACAATTATCAACGATTTCATATTCTTCAAAGAAGCAATTTGGATCGACTCTCGAAACCCTTTCATTCCCTCATTGTTGCATGAATATCATGCCACTCCTCTTGGCGGCCATTTCGGGGTCAAGAAGACCTTACATCGCCTTCGCTCTAACTTTCAGTGGACTACCATGGTCACGGACGTCAAGTCGTTCATCTGTCAATGCAACATATGTCAGCAGGTTAAACACATTACCTGCAAATCCACAGGGTTACTCCAACCAATCCTACCACCTACTGGTGTTTGGGAGGATCTTTCTATGGATTTGATCACGCACCTCCCAAGTTCTCACGAGTTCACGGTTGTCTTCGTTGTGGTGGATAGATTTTCTAAGGGTGTACATCTTGGTGCATTACCCACCCACTTTACGACATTCAAAGTGGCCAACTTGTTCCTGGATATCGTGTGTAAGCTCCACGGTTTTCCCCACAGCATCATTTCCGATCGTGACCTAGTGTTTATCAGCTCCTTCTGGCGTGAGTTATTCAGGTTAAGTGACACGACATTACGTATGACCACTGCATACCATCCACAATCAAATGGCCAGACGGAAGTAATGAATCACACCGTTAAACAGTACCTTCGATCTTTCATGCACAAGCAGCCCGTGGACTGGTATAAGTTCCTCGTATTGGCAGAGTGGGCGTATAATACATCGCAACATTCCGGCACCGGCGTCACCCCGTATGAGGTCACATACGGCAAGCCTCCATCCTCCATTCCCAATTATCTCTTGGGTTCTTCTCGCAACGATGCGGTTGAAACGATGTTATGCACACGAGAAGACATTCACGATACCCTTCGACGTAAGCTTCTCAAGGCCCAAGATACCATGAAGTACTTCGTTGACAAAAAGAGACGAGATGTTCAATACGAGGTTGGACAAATGGTTTATGTTAAACTCCAGCCCCATAGTCAACTTTCACTCTGTACCCACCGGCCCCATAAACTCACGAAGCACTATTTCGGACCATTTCGTATAGTGGAACACATTGGTAGTGTTGCATATCGTTTACAATTACCAGAAGGGTCTCGAATCCACCTTGTGTTTCATTGTTCGCTGCTACGACCTCACCATGGCCCTTTCGAACTGCCAACTTCCCCACTTCCACCGGATACACTCCATAACCATCCTATACTTGAGCCTTTAGCCATTCTAGACTCTCGGATGGATCTTTCAACTGACCCACTGACTCGATTCGTTCTCGTACAATGGGTTGGCCTCGCCCTTGAAGACTCTACCTGGGAGAAATGGGACGAAGTTTGTAACATCCATCACCTTGAGGACAAGGTGAATTTCCCAGGGCAGGATAATGTTAGCACCAACAAAGTAGCAGAAGATGACATAGGTCCACTCCCACAAAGGAATATCACACGTCCAAAGCATTTAGAAGACTACGTGTAAACTAGGATCACGTGATGTATTGTATGCATGTCCATAGTTAGTGAGAGAGTTCGTTAGTTTGTTATAAGGGCATGAGAGTTGTTAGTTATTATCGCAAAAGCTGTTATTGGTTAAAGCCATACGTATAAAAGGATATCATGAGGCATGAATAAAACATAGAAAGAATATTCTCGAGTAATATAGTTTAGCACAGGAGGTTGCTTGACCTTGAATTCAAGGCATTTCTTTTTCCATTCCTCTCGCTCCTATCACATACTCTCAAACTTTTTGTTTATTTTCTTACCACGTATATACCCAATATCAGTTTAATTTAGTTCAGACTTCAGATGATCAAGGGTTCAACTTCAAACTTTAAAATAATTATAAATAAATAAAAAAATCATGCCAGCTGCATATGGGACAACTAATGACAATTTCTGTTTAAGTCTGGATTTCTAAAAACCAACTTGTCATTTCAAACTGTTCAAGTTAGACCAAGTTTTACACCACTATAGTAGCTAATTTGTGGGGGACAGAATTAGACTTTGCATGTAAATAGTACACTAAACAATAAAAAATATGTGGTTGATATCATCATAGTTATTATTATAAATAAATTAAACTTGGTGTTACTTATACATATGGCAGACTGATACGGGTACAAAAACTGTTTAATAGTACACAGACAACACAGATAAGTACAGTTTCCATGATCCACGCATGAGTTGATGAGCTTGAATATTGGTGATTAAAATATTGGCAATTCTTTGGTGCATCCTGATCAAACAATGTAGGATAAGTACTTATATTTTGAGGGTTAAGATTTACCCAGAACACAAAATGCTAAGATACCACCATTCAAATATAAGTACTTATGTTTAAACTTTGAACACATTACACTATACCCCACATATACTACATTAAGACTTTCTTAATGTTCAAAAACATTACACTGATAACTCTGGTATATTACACTAATACTCTCTATAAAAAAAGTTACTATAATGATTAAAAAATAAAAAGTATTTGTGTAATTTAATCGCTAATATAATTTATTATAATTTTTTTTAGTTTCAATGCATTAATTGCTCATTTAATTAAAATCCCTAATTTCTATGCATAAAACCTAAGTTGTCATCCTCCAAAGCATAAATTATACTCCCTTCATCCCATTTTAATTATTCTGTAAGAGAAAAAAATTGTTCTAAAATAATTATTATTTTAATTTTTTAATATAACATTAATTACTTTTCTCCACTTAAATCTCTCCACTTAAATCTCTTTATAATATTAATGGTGGACAACAAAAATTTATAAATAAATTAATAATAATATAAGATTAATTTTATAAAATTATTATCTTTTTTCATCTATTTAATATTTTTCTTAATATTTATAAAATGAATACAAATTAATATTGATGACAATAACTAAGCTAAATGAGAAAGCGAGATCAATGCTGCAACCCAAATTTCAGCTTTTATAGACTGTAATAGATAAGAGATAGTGATTTTGGCTTGACTTAAAAGAAAGTACCCCTAGTCTGATTTCATGTCCTTTCTCATGTGCAATGCAGCCATAAAAGAATACCTCAATATGCTTTTCACTACAAACCCCATTCCTACAGTTATATTTCCAGTAAGAACAATAATAAAATTCATTCAACTTCAACTAAAAATCCAAGCGGCATTGAACATGGGCCACAATGGCTTCCAAATGTACCTTGCATAGGCACTAGGCACGCAAGAGTTTTTCTATGACAACAAGTACCCATGTCACTTTTTCATCTTTCCATCAAGAATATAATAAATAATAAATAATATTCATAGAATAGCCAAGACACATAAAATAAAATACAGAAAATATACAAATATTACAGCATAAATGTATATACATTTTTTATTATAATTATACTATAATTAAATTTGTATTAAATGTTTTGAACATGTAAATTACATTTTAGATTTCTGGTGAAAAATTTATATTGTGATTCAAGGATTTTTTAACTTACAATAATTTAAAAAAAAACATTAAGTTCAATTTATAAATAAAGATGAAAAGGATAAACTAAAAGAGAGGGGATTCAACATGACATATGATCAGTTAGTATTATCATACTCAGATGCCAAAGTTGAATACTTTTTTATTTATAAGCCAAAAGAAAAATTTGCATACCTTGTTTGACCTGATTTGCTTCAGGGAAGAGTCCAGCTGACGTTCAAGCTGCTCAAGGTCCTTAACGTCTAAGTGCTCCAATTCTTCCCCAAGGAGGTTTCTACAGAATAATACAACCAATGTTTGCTATTCATACTTGTGGATTTAACTAGCTTGTGACTTAATTCCAGAAAACATTTTTTTATATATTCCTTTTCATTTTGTTTTTATTGATAATTATGAAAGTATCATTTTATATTGTAACTTTCTTTTTCTGAAAACATCTTTTGTTTTTATTACTGTTTTTTGTATAAAAAAATGTTTAAAATAACAAAATACAATAAAAAATAATATGACAGTTTTTGTAATTATTAATAATATTAAAAATATAAACAACAACAAAGCATTATCCACTATGTAAGATCAGTTAAATGATACACATACACAACACCATTTAGCACAGTTAAAAATTAAAGTTTCAGAAATATAAAAAGAAAATATTTTTCTCCAAACAAGATAATTTGACTAGCATGCTACCTTTGTGTTTGCTGTAGTGCCTCAACTCTGGATTTTAGCTTCAGGTACTCTTGGTAGCGCCTCTGCACAAGGGCATGGGGTGACATATGTTAGACTTTGCCAAAAGTTACTAATCCATGTTATTGGACTTTGACAGACTGCATTTACTAGCAGACAAATAAGTCATATACACTTGAGAAAAGGAAATAAAAATGAGTATTTAAGAACACAACTTAAAATTGAAGTTTAAAGAATCAAGTTTCTTTTAATAAAATAAATTCAATGTAATGGTATTAGGAGTTTTGACTCTTTAGGTTTAAAATGGTTTGTTAAGTCCGTTTTAATTTTAAATTTTTTATCAAAATAAATAAATTAAGATGATAAAACATAATACTCCAACCATTGAACATAACATTTTCAATGTAATATCTATAGTGCTTTGTGAAAATATTGTTTTATAAATAATTACAAAAATATCATAATCATTATTACTTTGTTTTATTTTTAAAATTTATTTATAACACGAAAAAAATAATTATTTCACTTTTACTTTATTAACATTTTTTTCGTTTCTATCATCAAGTATCATCATTAAATGATGATGTGACAATCATATTAACAAATAGGTGAGTTGTTATATCATCTAGTTTGCTATATCATCTAGTTTGTTGTATTAGTTACATGTAACTTTTTTTTTGTAAATTATACTTTTAGTCCCTGTCTTTTCACAAAATTATGTTTTAGTATCAATAACTTTTTACTAGTCTTAATCTCCCAACTATTGTTCGTCATTGTTTTTAATCCGTATTATCAAGTATCATCATGAAGCATTAATGTGACAGTCAAGTTCCAAGACACTACAAAGTTTCTAGTGGTAAAACCACCAAATAAGGGGTTTGGAAATTTGAAGGAAAAAACAAAAGCAGGAAAGGATATCTAGTAAACAAAATTAACAACTCACAATACACAAATCAACAACCCACTTGAAAATTCTCATCACATCGAAACCCATCTTTGTCGCCTACTGTAGGATGTTGATTTTTTATTTTAGACCACAGTTAAATGGTTGTTGATCTGTGTATTGAGATTTATTGATTTTGTTTACTATACCCTTTATATTTTTCTTTTAATTTTCAAACTTTTTTTTGGATGTGTAAAACCACTAGAAAATTTATAACACCTTAAAATTGACTAGAAAACGTCTTAAATCAATATTTTATCACACGATTTTCATGTCAAACTAGCAATTCAAATCACTACCAACATGTTTGCTACATCACTTCTAGGTGATGATGAGAGAAACTTAAAAACAATGGGGAACAATAATTGAGGAACTAAGACCAATAAAATATTATTGAGGTACTAAAAGTGAATTTCTTAAAAAAAATAAGGGATAAAGATCGATCAATAAAAATAGAATATCAAAAAATTTATAAGTGATTGTCACGTCAAACTAATAGATGTTATGACAACTCACTTAAATTTTAATATGACTATCAGGTCATCACTTAAGAGTGATTCGTGACCACAAAACCCAAAAATATTAACGAAGTAAAAATATAAAGATTAAGATCTATTTTTCAAACCCAACATATCCTACGTTTTCCAGTTTCTATCTTCTATATCCTCTTAAAACCTTATTCTAGCCAAAATAAGATAGATGAACACCTGTGTCTCTATTTCAGGTTGGTGCTGGACTTCCAAGGCTCCATAACTGCATCTGTGATACCGTTCAAGTGTCTTGGCCATGCTGAAACCAATTGCCAGTATGAGTACATCCACACATTTTACATCAAGAAAAAGGAAATGCAAGCTAGGGTAAAACAACCAAGATCCTGTAAATCAAATCATATAATACAGGCAATGAAACTAATCCTTTGTGTGTGTCTATATATATATATATATATATATATATATATATATATATATATATATATATATATATATATATATATATATATATCATGAGTTGCAGCCTGTATCAAACACGTATTTTATTTTCACATAAGCATTACTATTAATTTTGGATCCTATGAAGATATAAGATTGACCTAATAATTGAGAAGAAAAAACTTAAGGACAAAGGGAGGAGGAGAGATTGTAAATTCAAACTTCTCTATTTTTTTCACTAATATTTCTAATAAAATTAACATTTATCAATAAAAAGAATTATTATTTTTGGACCCCTGAAATTTTAAAGTTGGGTTTTAATCATGTCAAAATATAATTTCTCATTTAGTACAGAATTTAGGAGTTAAAAGTTAATATTTATTTAATTCAAAAATTACTAAATAAAAAAAATCTTATCTTTACCAACCCAAATATATAATTAACTTGAAATCATTTATTCTCAACATTAGAATTAAGTGAAACAACTGTAATCACAAATCACTGTATAATTAAGATTAATTTCTTTCATCTTATTTTATCATTTCAAATATATTCACACATGTGCATGCGCACACACAAAATTTTTTGTATTGATTATAAGAACAATTGAATAAGAATGGATAAATTATGATGAGGAAGATTACAATAAATGATTAGCATGCTACATCACTACTACATTATTGAAATCAAACTAAATCTTCTAAATTTGGCTTTGAATATGGTTAGGAGAGTAAAAATTTCATTTCCTCTAATTTTCTTATCTTTATTTATTGAATCATTTTGCTTTCTCAATTCTCACACCTTATTTCTTCAAGCATTAAATCATCTATCTCTAGAAAATATTATCACTTTTGGCCCTCAAGATCTTATGAACTTTCTTGGAAGGAGATGTTCATTGTTGGGGTTTGAGGGAGCCTAAAAGTAAGGAGGGACCTGCATTACTGCATCTTTAATCCAAAATATCTTAAGACATTATGTATATAGGTATATGTTCAAAAGAAAAAGGTACGTTCCCTTATATTATCTTCACTAATCCTGCTCTCAGTCAATGTGAAACTTCATATATTCACTTAAATTTCTAACATAAAAATAAAAAAAATCTAGCATTCTTCTCATTAAGTGGGAGTCAATTAAAATGGTTTTATTTCTTCCTCAAGGGAAATATCTATGAGCAAACGGGTCCACAAGATTATTAACAGAGTCAAATATCCACAACATGGCTCCACATTAAATGTATAATCTATTTTCTTATATTTAACTGCATTAAGCTCATTCACAACTATTTAATGTGAAACTTAAAATCCACACTTGAATTTCTAACAACACATAACGGACAAATTAACTATTCTTGAAACTTAATATAATCAAGTCACGTGTAGATATATCAATATTGGGATTGGTTATAGTAAGTCTTGGAATATTAGCATTATATATGATGAATGTAAATCTTCCCAGACCAAGTGTACTTCTTGAAAGAGAGTTTTAGATGATATCAAAGTTGAAGAAATAGCTATATATATACCCTTGAATATGTAATATATTAGTGTTAGTATTAGCATCAACAATGTAATTAAAAAGGCCATACAGTATATGGCTCATAATTTCAAAAACTGAAATGAAAGTTTATTCAATTTTTTTTTTGTTCCATAGTAACGGTTTGAACTATATGCCTCTTGCAAACTATTCAAGTCCATCACCATTGGCTTGCTCATGAAAGTTTCATGCTTATATAATTTGGATATAAAGCATGTCTCTCATTAAAAAAAGAACTCTCTTAAAATAAATAAATAAATAAATAAATAAATAAAAACTAAGGAAATCTCTTACATGTCTCCATATACATATCAGACATGACCACTAATCCTCTCTAATACTAAAGTTTAATACATACAGGGCAATGAAGGTATAGGATGTATAGAAGATCTAGCCATGCAGCAAAAAATAAACACAAATTAAAGCTTGTCTGATGCAGCAAAGTCTACGCAGCTTTTTAATCTATTCACTTCTAGAGCTACCAGTAAGTTAGTAACTACTACACTTCACAGAATCAATCATGCAGTAATTATATTACATAACTTCTCTATGCATATAGGATTTCCTTCTGATAGAGAATTACATTATGTTTTATTTAGCCAAGAAAGTGTAAAATGCTTATTATATGATGTTTATGCAATAATTAAATTATGTGGATGCATATATGCCAAAAAGTATAACCCAACTGGAATGTTGATCAAACATAGATGTCTAATTATAAAATCACCAAAGTAGAGAGAAACCTATTATAACGGTATAGAAGCCTATCAAATCTGAAAGAAAGGTTACGTGATGACACTTCAAAAGTAATATATTCGTACAAATATCATACACGGGTCTTCAGCACAAAATCATATGATATATATGAATTTAACTTTCCAAAGTATGCATTGTACCAAAGTCCTATCTTTTACATTGAATGCAAATGCATAATTTGTTTTCTTTTCTTTTGATGTGTTCTGACATACGGATGAATGTCTAATCAGAATCAAGTATGCATGAACAATGAGAATCTTGGGGTTGTAAATATTGTTATCTGAAGATCTAGCTAGAATGTTAGTGTTAAGGCTTCCTAAAATGAAGATTGGACGTCATAATATTACATTTATCATTGCTGTAGTAGCATAGGTGTAAATCAACTAACTGCTTAATTTGTTTGTCTTTCAGTATAAGAAACACGGAACTTTACACAACTATCAAGGCAAAAACTACTTTCTCTTGGTGCCATTTTGCAGGAAGGTAAAATTTGCTAATTCCTTTTATTTAATATGAATTTACATTCCAAAAATTCAAAAGTCAAAATTCGTAAAAAATTTAATTATTGCATAATGTAATTTAGATACTCATGACTATTTTTCGTAAGTGCTGTATATGTTAAATGAAAATACATCTAAAAATGAAAAAATATGAAAGATTATGTAAATTTAATTTTTTTTAATACAAAAATAAGAAATTAAGGACTAAGCTCTATAGCACTTGGTCATAAAGTTATGAACCATCATCCATTACAAAAGGGAAGTGAATTTCATGCGGTTTCAAAAAGAACTGCGGTAGTACAGTTACTAACTTCACTATTCATATGTGAGTGTATCTGTTTTCTTTAGTCATCATGATAATTGTTATTATTAATTTATCAATTTTATTGATAATTCTCAGTCAAATTAATTAACTATTCTTAGTTGAATCTCTCCTCTCAATAATATTTTTTTTTCATTCTCTTGAATAGGAGACTTTGCCTACTACTGAACTTATAATAACACTCAAACTAATGACTTATTGATCATTGTGAGTGTATCTATTTTTTATATATTAAATTATCAAATATTAAAATTAAAAAGCACCTGACATAAGTGTTTTCAAAACTGTAAAGGACCTGAATCCAAAAGGGTTAGTGCGTGAAAATACATGAAAATTTATTATCACAATATTTCAAACTCTAACAACTCATTTCCAAGAAAATTTGGTAGCTCCGAAACGGAGACCACTCACCCAAACTTCCCAGTTGTTTCCCTCTTAATTTTTATTGAAACTGTTTAAGAAGAGAAAGTTCCATTGCAAGGGATACACTTGTAAAAGCTTTTTTTTTTAATAATCACACTTGTAAAACCTTAAGAAAGGAAATTATAATCACAATATTATAATATAGCAAAACCATATACCACAATTTAGATTTTGAATAAACAAAAAAAGGAGTGGTTTTAGATTATTAATATAAATATTTCTAATCATTAAACTAAAGCATAAACTGAAATTGAACCATGATCAGATACATGTAACTAGGGAAGATTCACTATGTATGATGTTGAACCATCCAGCTAAAATTTTGATTCAAAGCGATCTGCAAGCTGAAGCTGCTTTCTAATAACAATTCTTCAAAAAAAGAAAAAAGAACATAAAAAAAAAGAGAAATTAAACTTCAAAGAGAAAGCAAAAAAAAATAATTAAAAGAAACAAAAACAAAAAGGCACAGCCCTCATCAAGCCCTACAAATCAGACACAGAAAACCAGAAACAAAGCAAAGCAACCAAAAACTTAAAAAAAAAAACTCATGAGACGCAAACCCCTAATGAAAACACAAGCACAAACAACCACTTTACCACCAGCAAGATGCAAACTTTAAGCACCCCATGAAACAAGGGAAAGAAAATCAAGACCCCCCAGAAAACAAAACTCCCTCAAAACTTCAACAGAATCTTATTTCACACAAGGAAACACAAACACACACAAAATCTGTCATAAACAAAAGACTTGATGGGGTTTGTGTGTGTATTACCTATGGCCGCTGCAGAACTCATACAGCTTGCCACGGTTGGAGAAGATAATAAGGGCAACCTCAGCATCACAGAGGACAGAGAGTTCATAAGCCTTTTTGAGCAAACCATTCCTCCTCTTTGCAAATGTCACTTGACGGTTTATCTTGTTCTCAATCCTCTTCAGCTCCACCTTTCCCCTACCCATGTTTTTATTAATTGCTTGCTTTATATCTCTTTCCACAAATAAATTAAACTAGCCTTTTCAGAATACCAGATGGAAAAGACATAATTGTATATAGAATAGAATAGATTAGAAATTTTTTCAAGCAAATTTTTCCCTTCTGCCCTCTTATTTGTGTGTGTATATATAAGCTAGCTTATCGCATGAAATGATATGATATGATATGATCTGTCGCGGAGTTTTAGTAGGTATGGTATGCCTATGATGGATGCGTAATGGAAGATATTGAGAATATGTTATCACCCCTTTTGTAAAGCAAACACAACAAGTAGAACTAGAAAGTAACCACAGCATTGATTACAACGCAGTTCCTAGATCTCGCATCTAATGCCACAGTAACTAGGTAGTTCCAATTTGCTTAATTTTAGTACATTTTATGTGTACCCATTCTCAATTAAATAGAAATACTTCACATCGCCAACAAAGATTGTTTCACTTGATAAAAAAAAAAAAAAAAGACATCCAAAAGAATGAGAATTTGATTCCTATCGATGTGAAAACTATGAAATCTACGAGTACCTTCCTTTGAAAATATTCATTGAGACTTAAATCTATCTTGACTTTATAACTCACATAACAACTCACATAGTTTGTCTTAAGAAAAAAATACTCCACATAAAAAATAATAGCTAGAAATACTTTTTCCATGTTATAAAATCAATAATATTTCCAAATATAATAATTTGATAAAATAACTAACTATTTTGTAAGAGTAGTCTTTTACACACCACCATATCACTAGTGTGAGTAATCTTTGACTCAGATCTCTTAAATAAAGTTTCAAATTTAAATCTCATGTATAAAAAATCGTGATTAAGAGTAATTAGTTAGATTCTTAGGCAGAGATTAGTTAATAATAAAATCTTTTATACTTTTAATGCATTCTAATTAAATTTGTTTCTAAATTTGTTCTCATTTTAATGAGCAATATGATGAGAGTGAAAGAAAGGTACACATATTTTAGCTAATAAAAAAAATACTATTGTGGTTTTTCCTTTTATTTTTTAGTTCTTAACAACTTTGTATGCAATAATCATATATAACAATTTTTATTACAAGATTCTTTTATGTGTTTAATTTTCATAGATTATCATGGTAATTTTTATTTGTATTACCAATCAATTAGTAATAATTTTAAAAGTAAACTAATATAAAGTTCAATAAACTTACTATATTAGTCAATTTATAATTGATGATAATATAAAAAAATTTACACTATCAATGTATTATAATTATTTTTTATTAATTCTTTCAAAAATAAAATAAAATAAACAGTACACAGTTTAACGTGCTTTTTATATATTTTTTGCTTTCTTATAAATTATATAGAAAAAATAAGTGTAATAATGTAATGTACAGCCACACAATATCCCTTTTCTGTGGTCTAATTTATAAATGATAGAGAGAGAGAAAAAATGTGATAATGTAATATACTACTATACCATATATTTTTTCTATGGTCTAGTTGCATGCAAGTATGTACTATTTGTCCATTTCAGTTTCACGAAAATTAGTCAACGAGAGATTGCTCCACGTCTTGGTTTTATTCATGGGTGAACCCACCCCCCCCCCCCCACATATTGCCAAGATTAAAATTTTACTCTAATTTTTTTGATTATGACAATATCAATTCGGTCACTTACATATATATATCTTATTTTTTCTGTACCAAAATATTCAAGTTCTTTAAATTTATGTCCCTCTGAGAAATAATAAAGGAGAATGATGGGTGGAATAAAGTTGATAGAAGTAGTAGAAATTTAAATATTGAGAAATCAAATTGATAAATTAAAATTTGTTAATATTTTAGTTTGTATATTACACGGACGGACAGTCCCATCCTGAGATTTTTTATCCATGCCAAAAAATTAAATTGGACCCTTTTATATTTATATTTAAGTATTCAAAATATAAATACATATAATATAAAAAGTTGACACATAATTGTTGATGAATTAGTAAATGCATCAATTTGTTTTAAATAGTAAAGTTAAAACGAAAGTTCGAGTGTCGAATTCATATAAATAAAACTTTTTTTGTACTTAGGTAAATGAATATTTTATTAATAAAAGAAGTTAAAGAAAATTATTTAAGAAAGGTTACGAAAGAAATAGTAATTTAAAGTGGCAGCAAATTAAATAAAACAAGAAGAGAATTTAAAATAATTAATTAAAAACAAAGAAGAAAAGAAGAGTCAATTATTACATAAGTTAGGTTCAGAAGATGTGAATATTGAAAACTTAGTCTACTAGAGCTACTCTTTGAGATAATGTTTATAATTTTTCTTTATTTATAATTATTTCAATTTGCATATACTAATATACTCTAACTTTAGTCCCCGCATGAAAGAATTTAATTTATCTATTTTCTCTCTCAAATCACTTTGCAGACATAAAATAGTAAATTGCATTAAGAATAGAAATGTATAACAGGCTAAACAAATATCAATATATCCCTAATGATGAATTTATTTAGATACTTAATTAGTCTATTTTTCTGAATTAGCCTATTTTTCTTAACTAGTCTGTTTTCTTTAATGAGCCTTGTTTTTTTTTAATTAGTCTACTTTTCTTTATTATCCCTATTTTCCTTAATTATTTTACTTTTTTGGAATTTATTTTACTCATAAGCATCATAAATTTATCACTTTTAATATTTTCTACACAAAAATTTAAATGATCTTAATTTAACAATTATTTGCTCAAAAAGGAAGAATTAGGAGAGAAAAATTATAAATTGTTATATAATTTAACCCTAAAATATACTCATAATTAGTAGTTATCAATAATTTTATTAAAAATTACATGTTTTCTTACATTAAATGAATAATATAGTTTTAATAAATCTCAAAATGATATATCACATTTTTTATTCAATTTAATTACTCTTATTTTATCAGTTATTATTATTCAATTTATTCTTAAAATAATTACATAATATAAATATTTATACATAAAATAGATATGAGAGCACGACAAATCAATGATAGGTTTGACTCAATATGTCATTCTTGCATAAAACATGATATGTTCATATTTTAGATTTACAAATTTGGTCAAGCCTATGGGAAATTCATCACATTTTCTTATAATTTTAATTTACTTCTATATTTATAGTTTAATTTTATATTTTATCTATCGAAGAAAATATTTTAGTTTTGTCGTTATTTTCTATTATCAATAAATATCATTTCATATTAAATATTGCATATATTTTTGTTCTTTATCAATTTATTGATATTTAGTTTTATTCATTTATAGTTTGAGTTTTTTTTTATTTCTTATTTTGTAAAAAAAAGAAATATTTTAAGTCTAAATCAAGGCAGGCCTTGTGCATGGGATAAGTAATTTTTATAATAATTAAATAAATTTTAGTATAATTAAAATAAACAAATACCGTTGAATAAAGATGATAGATTGAAAGAGAGAGGTGGTTAAGAATATTAATATGCAAAAAAAATATGAATGAGGGTTTTTGTAGATAGTTGAGAGATTTTTTTTTAATAAATTACATGAAACTCCCTTTGAAGCTTAAAAAATTACACATGCTTTTTTAAACCTACACAAACCTCTCATAAGGTTTAAGGAAATTACACACACCTCATCTTTATTTTAAAAATATAGCTAGATTTAAATGTTATTATTGTTGGTATGGAGTTGGTTCAAGTGATTTTGTGTATTGGATAATTGATGGCTCCATTGGGGTGATTTTATTTGGTTTGTGAAATTCATAATTGTTCATTTAGCTTATGGGTTGGCTGGATGGGGTTGGTTCCAATGATTTTGTTACTCATGGTGATGTTCATTTGGATTATAGGTTTATTGGTATGACAAATTGATTGAGTTTTCTAAAACTTATTTTTTTTTTTTTATCAAAATTGTCTCATACTTGAAGGAAGAAGACAATGATATTTTCAAAGAAAAAATACTCATGAAATGTTATGTGCAATACACATGATTTACTTCTATCAAATATTTGGACGACATTTAGATAAATTTGTGTAAGTTTTAAAAATCGAAGAGAGACAAGTATAATTTCCTTAAAACCTAAGGAAGGTTGGTGTAGGTTTTAAAAACGAAAGAAATGTATGTTTAATTTCTTTAGACTTGGGGACCTCTGGGTAATTTGTTCAATTTTTTTTATAAATTGTGTAAGTATAGTGTGTAAAATGCACAATCAAAGGAGAAAAAAAATCAAGAAGAAAAATGTTAACAATATTATCTTTTTAATACTCTCTTAAATGAAAAATGTTTAACAAACATCTTATATACTTTCAAACACCTAGAAAGAGGAAGAATAAGGAGAGTGGCTACTATTTTCTCTCTCTTCTTTTTTTTGCTATAGAGAGGCTACCATTGTCTAACGATCGACAAATAAAAAAGAGAATCAAAGTCTTTGAAAACATGTTTAAAGAATCAAGCTATTTACCAAATATGCTTACCTGTGTTGATATATCAAATTTATTTTTATTCCATAATACAATTATAAAAATGTGAAAAAATGCAAGTAGGAGACATTGTGCAATAAATGCTTTTTCATCATGGGATATAAGAATGTCTGATTTCGAAGTCTATAGTGTCCTTCTAATAACTATGCTTGCAGCCAAAAGCAATGGCAAAAGAAAAGTAATTTACAGTTACTGGGTGTCAAACAGGCCACGTTCTTGCAGAAGAAGTAAGATATGGGTGGTAGTATAGGTGTCAAGCAGGCCACGTTTTTCATCATAAAATCATTGTATGTACAAAAGACATCCTATCATATCATGTCTAAAAGGATAAGTTTGTTGGTAGTATAGGTGGCTAGGTGCATGGTTGGGTATACTTAATCTCTTTAAGAAAATAATAATCATCTTTAAAAATGTGTTTATTTAAATAGACAAGTGTTATATAGTATATATGCTAAAGAATGTGTATTATGTCACATTAGTTCACAAAACTAGGGTCAGATAATACAAAAATAATGTAGGATTAATTATTAAGTATGATGTAGGTGCTACTCATAATTCATATGCAACTATGTAATATATAATTTGTTCTGTACTAAATTAATTGTACCTCGTGACAAGAGGCATCAGTGCCGAGTGCCCAAAATAATAGGATTTGTTTAGATAATTTTTAGAAATATTTTACAAAATAAAATAAACTTATTTATAAGTCAAATGAGTAGTATATAAGATAAAAATTAAAATATGTGAAATTTTAAAAATTAACTTATATAAGCAAATTTTATAAAGAGGGGCTATTTCATTTATCTTCTTATTTTCAACTCTTATAAAATGATTTTTATATTAACTTTTTTTTTCAAATTTGACTCATTGTAAAATCTATTAGCACATCCTATGTTTCTTGTGCACACTTTACTGTTTACACTTTTCACTTATTCGGCTGCTACTGGGCTACGCAATTTTTCATAGCTTGTTCATCAACAGTGATTGCTGGATCTGTTTGCTGGACGTGTGTTGTTGAGGATTTAGTTTGAATTGCTTGTTTGCTGAGATTTGATTTCGTGAGTTTAGAATATATATATATATATATATATTAAACAGTGATTAAATTAAAATTAAGATAAAACTATAACTAAATATCAAAATAATAAGATAATTATCTAATTACTTGATAATTATTGATTAAATATTAACAGTATCAAAACCCACAAAGTTAGTAGGGGTACCATAAAAACTCTATAATAAACCTCTCATTTTATATTATCTTTACTAATAACTATGAAAGTGTTAATGCTATTTTGAATGTTTAAATCAATGTTATCAAACTCAAACATGTTATGGGCTCAACCGGAATATTAGATCACTGAATTGGAGATTAACTCAAAAAGTCACCAATAACCTGCATGATTTTGTCTATTTTAAAAAAATTTAAATAATTTGCAGTAAAGTTAGTATATTGGTGTCAAGTTATAATTGATTTGGTGGAGTATTCAGTCTCTTACAGTGGCACATTCTAACATTTCTCAAAAAAATTAAGTAAATCTATAAACAATATAATGTATATGTTGAATTTTCTAATTAATCATGTTGTTCAACTGTGAAATTTTTTTTAAAAAAATTAAAACACATGACCCGTCGAGTCAACTACGTCGTCGAGTAATTGATTCAAGGATAGGTCGGATCGCTACATACCGAGTCGAAGTGATTGATTCAAAGATAGGTCGGATCGCTACATACTGAGTCGAATGCATAATCGATGTAATACATGACCCGTCGAGTCAACCACGTCGTCGAGTAATTGATTCAAGGATAGGTCGGATCGCTACATACCAAGTCGAAGTAATTGATTCAAAAATAGGTCGGATCACTACATACTGAGTTGAATGCATAATCGATGTAATACATGACTCAAACCTATTGTGTGCATGGTTTTTGGACCAATAGGTCCACCTAATCAATCCAAGATGAGTCCAATAACTATGATTTTAGTACCCATTTTTTCTAATAGATTCTAAGTTTGATCCAATAAAAATAAACGGTTAATCAAAGCATACAAAGTAGTGCCCGAAGGTTTTGATAGAATTTAATAAATGTCATCCGAATATAAAGTTTATGTCAACAAATATTTGAAAAACAAAAGACAGTTATCATAAAAAAAGGAATTGAATTTTTATTAGATCAAACAAAAATAAAAGAAAAAGAAAAATACATAATCAAATGATGGATAATACATCTAAGGATATTGGTGTTGATGAGGCGTCTATGATGAGGTTTATGATCTAGCGAGAATTCTCGATGTACCTATTAATATACTGAAACAAAACAAGATATGAAATAAGATAAATAAAACACAATTAAAATATAAACTATGAAATAAGAAAAATATTTTTATTCCAATTTTACGTGGACATATTTTCTTGTATCCTTTTACGATGATCACCTCTTAATTATTACATGTACATCATTTTCCTGTTTTTCGTCTAATTCAGGTAGCCTTGGTAAGAAAGAAAGAATCTCTTAAATATCAAAACTAGCTCAAATTATTAACGATTAATTAAATTTTAATTCCTATATTTTTTTAAAATGATTTTTAATCATTAAATAAAAGTTTGATTGATCAAAATCTATCAACTTTTTTCCATTAAAATTTCTAATTACGAAAGAAAAATTTGATTAGTCAAAGTCTCTAAATTTAAAAAAAAATAATCATTGAACAAAAATTTGAATCCCGTTATTTTTTATTTATTTGATTTGATTTTTGGAGCTAAAATCCAAAATTTTGAAAAGTTTAACAACTTTCACCGATCAAACTTTTGTTCAAACTACTAAAAATCTTATAAAAAAAAAAGTTGAAGATCCTTGATGATTTAAACTTTTGTTCATTAACTTAAAAATCGAATTTCCAAAAAGTATATGAACCAAAAAATATGGTTTGAATATTTTTTTAAAAATAGAAAATAAGAGTAAAAATATGTTAACTTAAATTTTAGAAAATATTTTCTTTAATCATTTAAATTTTCAAAGAAGTAAAAACACGATGGCAGCACCTTAAACTATTTTCATAATAATACATATTATTTAAATTTTGAAAAATTTAAAACAAAAATTATCTTTAGAAAATAAAAATAAAAATAAAAACAAAAAGATACTCAAACCAACCAAGTGTCACTTTAACCTCTTATTTGACACAAGACTTTCTTCGCCTCATATTTACGATATGTAGTGGTATTACCTTTAGGTAAAATGTTTTTCAACAATTCAAACAATTTGGTAAAATTCTTATTGCTTCACCAATTTTTCACTTTCAAAATTGCCAACAAATGTGTGAATTTAGTGTACACTAAGTACGAAGGCTTTTTTTGCACCACTGTACGGTTAATGTTATATCTCATATGTACATGTGCATGTTGAAAGGTCTTTACTCCAATCATGAATTATGTTCTCTAGTTGATCATCAATATCCACACCAACTTCAACACTTTAAGAATTAAAATACACTCAACATTTGTAATATAACTCACCATGTCATGTCAAACGGTAGTAGTTATTTATTGCATTACATTATCTAATAAATAAATAATAATATTTTTTATCACAATAAAAAAGTTAAATTCTCACCTCTCTCGTAAGAAAATTTTGTAAAAACATAAAAAATATTTCGGAGAAACATTATTTTCTTAGAATGTTTTTTTTTTTTACAAAATTCTAAGAATACTATTTTTTAAAAAAAATAAATAAAAACATGAAAAATAAAGTTTTTCAACTTCACATGATTATCATAAAACAAACATATATATATATATATATATATATATATATATATATATATAATATATATATAAGAAACTTTAAAATCTCTTCAACCCCTTCTCATATTAGTCAATTGATCCAAACTACCTAATAGTAATTACAAAACATAAGGGCAACAAGGTTTAACAACATTCGTCTTCGATTCATAGTGTTAACTACATTCTTGACACACGTCTCATCCTAATAGTGTGTTAGATATCATTATTTTATTTATGTTGTGGTTACTTGTAGTGTAAATGAGTTCTACACTATATATCATCCAACAATTAATTATGGTTATTATAACTCTTAAAATAATTATTATAAAAAAAACTTATCATATTTGATGTGTTACAAATGAATACATAATACTATAAAATTATTTTATATTATTCATACATGAACTATTTTCTCTAAAATTTAATAATTTTTGTTGTTTTAGTTGTTTTTGGTGTGACAGGCCTGTTAATTAACCTGTAACTGAATTGTTTAGTGATAATCTTGTTAGCTTATAAATCTCTCTTTTTTCTTTAGTTATAGATCCATTAGAACACAACTATTCTTCATGACTTGCTTAAGAATAAGACTATTGGTCTATCTAAAAATCTCAATATGAAATATATAAGTATCCGAATAAGTTAACAAGCGAAACTAGACTTATATAAAGACAATGTTAGATATAAAAGATAGACAAAATTATGTATTACGCTAACAGGTTATAGACTTAAACCGTGAATTGTATAGTAGGGTACCACAAACTTAGAATCCCAAGTTTTTAGCAACTAATAATTTCACATTTTGACAGGTGTCTTATGTTAGTGCTTAGAAATTTATTTTTGTAGATCATGGGGTAAATTTTTTTTTTCTTTGATTGATTTAATTTGGGTACAAAATTAATACCAACTTGTGTTTCCTCCATACTTGAGATAATTAAATTAATGCCTGCTACTAATTTCCATCATTAATAAATTCTGCGCATAGTTTCTTCAAAATAAAATAAAGATTATAGGTCATTTTATAATTGAGTGACCATAACCATCATTTTCAACCGTTTAAAACAAAGTCAAAAATCCATTTGGTCATTCTTTTGAAATATCATTTGCATTTCATCCAATAATACCAGCCAAGTAACCTGTTGGACATGAATTGAAAGTCAGATCACAGGTTTGCTGTTTGAATCAATTTTGGCATTATTGGGAAAAAAGTTTGGCAGTGGCCCCGTAAATATTAATATATTTGTACTATATGCCAGCTTCATTTGATTATTTTTATAGGCGACTTTATGTACTATTGTTTACTTTACTGAACACATTTCAAGCTTTTAAGCAATTGAAAATGTCTGGAAAATAATTGAAATTAAACTTTATTTTCACTTTAATTTCAAATTCTATTTAAGTTATCAAAGTTGAGGTTAAGCTAGCTGTTGACCATATTTTTACATTGAAAATACATCATTTTAACCTAAAACATTAACTCTAACCCTAAATCATAAATTAATTAAAATTAAATATTTTAATAAACTAAAAAGAACACAAGTTGGGAAGTTATTGGGTCCAAAACCGACTTTCTTATAGTGTTAAACCAAAAAAAAAAAAAGGATACAGTGAGAAGTTGACTTTGGGGATGGCAGTTCTCTTGATAAAAAAAAGTATATTGGTAAATAATTTGTGCAATGAGTATTTTGGTAATTATTTTCTTTATAATTATTAAAAAACACAAACATTATACAATTTCTAAAATTAAATAAATAAGTTTCAAATAAATCACAATGAAGGTTTACTTGCATTGTATAATAAGTTCCTGCTAGTTTTTTTACCGTACAATGCACTTTTTTTTAATTTTATATAAGAATTATTTATAATATATATTTCGTAGAAAAAAATAGTATGATGGCCAACATATTTATAGAAACAAAGTAAGTTTATCCAGAAAAATATCTAATAGAAGGCTAACCACCAAAACATTGAAGACATTTGTCTCATTTCAATATAAAAATTAATTATATAAGAATTAATTTATTTATATTAATATAAATACAAAATAAACATGAATACATAAAACATTCAAAAAAATATTCATGTCTCTTATTATAAAATAATGAGAAATTTGAGTTGGCTCAACTTCATTTAGTTTGCTTTCATCAACTAATAAAGATAAAGAAATAGATAAAATACACGGATGTCAAGGTTTTGCCTAAAAGTGGTATGGTATTAAAAAAATTAAGAATTGACAGTGTTGTAGAGCTATCACGTGTATAAAGTTACTCCAACTCAAAAAAAACATTGATCAACAAGTTTGTATTTCAAGTGAGTTTTTTTATTCCTTAATATTCAGTTAGAAAAAGAAACCCATGATTATTATATATAAACTTAAATCAATCAAAAAATATAAAAATATAAAAAATGAAGAAAGAAACCAAAAAACTCATTTTTAGTTGAAAAAGCCTGTAACTCAAACAAATATATCAGAACCTTATGATAAGAAAGATAAAATTAAATTATTACAGCAATAAATTTAAAAGTTTGCTTCACATATTACTAAAATAAAATATTCATAAATTATTTTAGTTAATAAATAATAAGCCAAATAAAGTGAATTATATTAAATTATAACAACGCTAAACTTATAAGTAATGAAAATATAATAAAGCTTAATTTTTCCTAAGTTATTAAAATTTTAACACAATTTAAGATAAATTATTCATCCTATGATTTGGATGTTTTTTTTGTTCTTTCATGAAAATGTTCATCCTTATGTGATATTTTGTTTTTAATATTTCACATGTTATAAAAATAAAACATTCATAAATGAGTTGTGTCAGTACATTAGTATGATTAAGAGATGATGATGAGCAAGATAAAAGTAAATTCATATTAAAATTATTAAACCAATAAATTTAAAAGTGCTAAAATTATGATAAAAAATAATTTTTCTGAAGTTATTCAAATGTTAACATAATTTAAAGTAAGTTGTTCATCTCATGGAAACGTTTTTATCGGTATTTTATGTGAAATGTTCATCCTCGTGTGTTATTATTTTTTTTATATTTCATGTTAAAAAAAATATTTTTTATATATTTCACATGTTACAAAAATAAACCAACATATGACTTAGTTGTGTCAATACATTAATTAGTTTAGTTAAAAATAGTAAGCAAGAGAAAAATAAATTCATATTAAAATTATTTTATTTGTTCAAAGCTAATTTTTCTATAAGTTAATCATTTTATGAAAGGTACTAAGTTATTTTAATTATTTTATAACTCCATTAATTCCTGTTTATAAGACTCAAATTAAGAGTGGTGTTTGTTTTGTTTTACAAGATCCAATCCATAATATTTCTTGCATTAACTATTTTTATACCAAAATATTTCTAATTAATTATATTATATATTAAACAATTATAAGAGAGTCATGAGTATCAATGCCAATGAAGTTTTGAAAAGAAAAAAAATAGGACAATGATGTTTCTATCAAGTTCAACAAAAAAAAAATAGTGAGTATTAATGACAATGATGTTTTGAAAAAAATATGAAAAATATATTTCTATCAATTAAATTAATCATTTTTTTAATTTTAGTGAGTTAGGTCATTGAATTTTATAAATAAAAACACAATGAGCATTTATAATAAAATTTAAGCACATGTGGGGTTTTGAGTTGAAAGCCTAATCCTATCACTATGGCAATAGTCTAATTAATAGAAAAAAAGTTAATAAGAATGCAAAAGATAACGAATAAAATATTCACAACAATGAAATGCAATGAAAAAATCTTTAATACAGAAAGAACATACAAGATGCAAGAAAAAATAATGTACACTTGAGATGTAATTGCAAAACCAATAATTATAATTAGATGTTTAGACAATAAAAACAATCATGCGGGATAAAAAAAAAATACAAGATGAAAAATGTTAGAAGTATAGGAAAAGAAACTTATAGCATAAAGTAGAAACAAACAATAAAAAAAAGTTTACAATCTTGCGAAAGCTAGAAGAGTGTATGAGAAACTAAATATAATTGTTAAACGGAGGAAAGTAAATAATAAAGAAAATTTTCATTTTTTATGAAATATGTTAATAAAAAATTACTAAAGATAACTTAGAAAATTAAGAACAGGGGACCCAAAAAGTAATTTTATATATAATATTACAAAAATTTAAAAACTTCGGGGGCATGGCTTCTGTAGGCCTTACCATGCAAGGTCTTCTCTCAACCATTTTCTTATAAAATTTATAAGCGCGTAATCGATTATGGTCATTATTAAAAAAATATTAAACTGGAGCATATAATTGATTATGCCATTGGCATAATCGTTTATACGCCTTTTAATTTTTTGAAATAAAGGGCGTAGAGCAATTTTTTTCAGACTAGAGTAAAATTGGGATTTCAAAATTATTTAATTTTAATTTTTTTATTACCCATCTAACAATTTTAATTTAAGTATTTTATCTCTTTTAAACTCTCTTTCATCTACACCTAATTTTTCAGTTTTCACTCTTCATTTTTTTACACTTTTATGTTTTTTCTTCTCTATCAAACACAATGTAAACATATTTGCAAATAAATATCAGGAAGACTTTTTTAAAGGTAAGAAATAGATTATACATAAAAATATTATTATTATTATAAGTTCAAATGACATATTTGCTCATTTATCTTACTGCTTTGTCATTTATTTTTTAGAAAATTCATTGTGATCATTTATCTTTTTAAGAAGGTTCAAAATGATCATTACGTTAGTTTGAAGTTAACGTCGTTAAAGATATTCAAATACTGACAGCTAAAATCCGCCACAAAATGAAAAATGAGAAGAAGCACTCAGAACACGCTCTTTATATATTAGTTTCATCGTTCACAACCTAATCCTCTTTTAGATAAAAAAATCCCATGACTCCACGTGCAAATCATAAATCATAATCGAATTCAAGTGAATGACGTTATGGATTGGTGGGTTTGTTGATCCCATCTAAGGAGGTAATCTTGCCATCCTGCTTGATGTGAAGGGCACTGCATCATGTAGTGATGACGATGATGAAAAGGAAAATCAAGTTTGTTCAGGTCTCTAATGAACAAAATCTGTAACTCTCTAATTATCTTTTGAGATTTGCACCGTAGAAGAATTCCAATTGGGAAAAGTTGGAGAGCGAGATGATGAGAAAAATTTTGATTATTGAAGGATAGGAAGTTAATTAGAAGGGATTAGATGCTAAAAGTTTTGGCCTTTGAGGAAAGATTAATTGTTCTAAGTAAAGAAAATAAGCTAGAAAAGTTTTGGGATTAGGATATTTTTTTACATTTTGTGTTGACTTTTGAATCAATTTTAAAAAAATCAAAATGAATTTTTATAAAAATAAGACTAAAATGAATAAAATAAAATAAAATACTCCGTCTAATGAAAACATAACACATGAATTGAATAACTATTGTCTCATTTAATTTAATTCATATTAAATAACTACTTTTTTATACCGTATATGCATATAATATTTTAAATTTTATTTATCAAAAATTAGAATAAATAGCACTAGATAATCGTTTGATTAAATTTAAAATAATATTTAATAAATCTCAAGTAGTACTTTTCTATCAAGTCTATCATTGGATTTGATAGGGAATTTAGTTTTTTTTATAAAAAAATATTAATCATTAATTAGAACATTAATAGTAGGATTTAAACACACCACATTTCTCTTCCTTCTCTCTTCAACTATGTACCAAATCGAAACCTTATAACTCCTTGGTAGAGATTTTGATAGCTTATAAACTACTTTCATTAGCTTATAAACATACCGAATTGATAAATTAAATAAACACCTTGTTTAATTAACTTAGTAAGAAGGCTATGCTTGATTATGAGAAAAGAAAGTGAGGAAAAAGAGAAAAAATAATTTGAAATTTAAATTGAAGGAAAAATAAAAAAATAAATTTTTAAATATTATTTATAATTTTTTCTTTTCATTTTCTCTTCAACCATGCAAATAAAAGAAAATATATTATTATCCATTTTTCTCTCATCTAAACACCAAAAATACGAGCCATAAATAAAATAAAAGTGATAGAGAGAAAGAGTAAAAAAATAAAATAATGAAAAGTCTGTCTGTTTGTAAAAAATATTTTTTGTAAATAAACATATTTTTTCTTTCATTTGAAAAAAGGGAATAAACTTTAATAAAGACCTGAGCAATAATGTTTATGCATTGGTAATGAGTATGTGCCACAAAGATTGTCGCAAAATTAACATTCGAAAGCAAATTATGCTAACGCATGCACAGCACTTGAAGCTCATGAAAGCAACATTGTTAGTGTTTGTTTTAGCAATTCATTTAAACGGGGTTATGATTAAATTAATTGTTTGTAGGTCATGCCATTTTCAACACACTCAATTCTTGTTTAGCTTAAAAAAGATAAGCTTGACTGCTTTCTTAAACCTTTGTGTATGATTACATTAGTTGCTTGGTTGGTATGCATTTGCAGAATAAATGCAAGTTGATACATCAAAACAGTCACCTCACATTGCCTCTAATTACAAAAGGAAAAGTTGAGAAAATGAGGAGTTGAACTTTTTTTTTCTGTGTAGGAATTGAACGCATACAATATCTTAAAATTTATAATACTTACACATGCTATTTAAGTGTAAGAGAGGTGAACGAAAAGCAATTTGAGAAATGAAAAGAAAATGAAATTAAAGGTATTGTGGTGAAAGTGAATGCACCAAGGGCAACTCTCTTTGTCTCCACGGTTTATACTTTATATAGTCCATCAATCTATTCACACTCAACTCATCATCTTTTTCAATTTCTTTTAATATACTATAGGAGCACTAGAAGCTGAAAAGTATCAGGAGGAACAATATTGGCAAAGTTTAATTTGTCTGACTTTTATTGGAAATTTGAGTTTGACTTTGACCATATATCTTGTAGTTTACTATAAATCTAACATTGTACATGTTCATAAAAAGAAGATGAAATAAAATACATACACTACTAAAAAAAAGGGTTTCTATGAGGGTTCAAAATAGCATACAAAGACGGTTGTCAATCATCTTTGAAGTTAATGTCGTTGAAAGTTAACACTTTTGATGACGGTTCAAAACACACCGTCTTAGAAAAAAGTCACCTTCCAAAAACGGTGTTATCCATATTGACTGTCTTAGAAAGCTTATTTTTTAAGACGATGCTTACGATACATAAGCATCGTCCTCAAAAGCGAACTTTCTAAGATGATGCCTACGTAAGCACGATTGTCAAAAGGTAGCTTTCTAAGATAGTGCTTACGTAAGCACCGTCTTAAAAAGCTAGCTTACGTAAGCACTAGTATTTTTAATATTATTACACTTCACAATAAAAACTTTCCACTTTTGATTCTTTAACCACTGCCCCAAGGGCACTAGTATTTTTTAGCAAACTATTATAACAAATTATACTATTATACTTCCAATCAAACACATAACAGAAATCCCAAGAACAACAAATTACATCTACTTATATAGGGTAGCCCCAACAGGGATGAGAAACACTAAATTCATCATCTTAAACCTACGCCAACCTACAACAAACTCCAGGGCTAAAAGAAGGCAATGAAAAACTAAAAGGAGTCATCCACAAAGTAGGGTTGTAGAAGTGCTCAAAATACCATGTTTATCCTACTATAAAAAATAAACAAGATAAAGCAAAAGGGAGAATATAGAAACTTTAAGAAGGAAAATGATGAACAACCAAGTAATACTAATAGCACAAGCAGAATATCATAGTAAATAAGTATGTCAAACCAGAAAATAGAAATTATAACAACAAGAATTATATATACAAACACAGATAAGAATAAGTAATCATGATAACAACAAAGACTTGAAAGAAATGGACCTCTATCTCCACACTCAAAAAGGAACACTTAATCATGTTAGTAATCAGTACTCACTAGAAAAATTAGATGGCACAAAAGACTGACTTCCAACAAATTTATCTGATGATGCATATTTGCCAGATGGGAAGACATATGGGTATTTTCCAATGACTGTTTGTTTCCTATTAAACCACCTAATGAAAAGTTCCCTTCAGGACCATGCCCAGTAACCGCAAATGGTTGCTACAAATTAGATGCCTCATTCATGAAATCATCCTGTCTTGCAAAGGAAAACCTTGACTGATTTTTGTCTTGGACTTTTCGCAAAAGGTAATTTTTCTGAATCAGGAGTGAAGTATGAATCTTCTAGATGATCATTAATGCTAATAGACGATAACCCTAAACATAAGTTGTGCACATCCCCATTTGAATTAATGCCAACTGCAGTCTCGATATTGAAATCATGTTGTCTGGAGAGCTCCAGGAAGCTTGTGTTCACAAAAGGTGTTGCAGTATATAGCTTCATGATATATAGCTTTCTACAACGATGTTGCAGTACCCGTCGTTGAAGAAGTAATTTGAAGACAGGTTTGAGTAACACCTTCTTCGTATAGCAGCCTCAAATTATGAAAATGCCACCACCTATATTTTTAAGACGGTTTTGTAATGACCGTCGTAGAAACTGCGTCGTAGAAACCCCTTTTTTTAGTAGTGATATTAAAATATTTATGGTTGAAAGCAAATAATTTCTCACGATTGTTAATTAATTCATGTAACTAGACCAATGTAATTACTGTTTCTTTTAGTAATGCTCTATACAATATGTTTAATTAATTATATATGAAGGTTTTTGTGTGTTTTCAAGTTTCTAATAATAAGACGAATATTTCTATGAGTTTTGGTTAAATTAATTTAGGGTTTTTAACTGTTAGTTTTGCTTAATACAAGAAGCTTTTGAATTATCTAAAAGTGGAGATTCTTTTTTGAAGTGAAACATCTAAGATTATAAATTCACATCATAATATTTTTTTTATTCATAGGAATCGAATACATTGCCAGAAAATTTATAACAACTCACATATCCTACTAAATCAATTGAATTAGACTCTCTTAACATTCACATCATAATATGTTATTATAAATATCTATTCTTCATCTAAGAATACGTAGAGTTGTATTTTCCAATATTTTCTATATATATATATATATATATATATATATATATATATATATATATATATATATATATAATTAAGGTGATAAAAAAAATTCTTATATTAAGACGTGTGTGCATTACAAGAAAAATGTGAAATAGTGACGCAAAA
Organism: Glycine soja; assembly: GCF_004193775.1. Classification (NCBI taxonomy): domain Eukaryota; kingdom Viridiplantae; phylum Streptophyta; class Magnoliopsida; order Fabales; family Fabaceae; genus Glycine; species Glycine soja. Next base: position 11,843,684 of record NC_041003.1, on the reverse strand, counting down.
TGATTTATTGCAAATTGTAGCTAATTTAGCAACCAATAACAGAATTAGTCATTTATAGAAATGGCTAACAAAATTAGTGACGGAATTCTTCCCTAACAAATTGATCGATTGCAAAGCCAATCATTACGTGCTTGGAGAACCATAAGGAAACACTACTATTTTATTTTTAATTGAGAAATAAAATACATAATCATTTTATGTGAATTCAACAAGCTTGATTAAGATAGGACTCCCACACTGTAAGGTAGAACATGAAAACTTGGAAAATCTCTTGTATCATCTCTTTTATATTTTGATGATGAGTTATTTTGTAACATGTAATAAGCTTCTTATTAGTATGAACACTAGTCTATCTTAGGATATATGTTATAACTTTATATGCTTGAATGTGTGTGACTCATGCATCTTAGGCTAGTATATGCATTTCAGTATTCTCATATTCATATCATGGTCAAGATCCATGAATAAGTTTGATTGAGGATAGAATCTGATCGAAATATGTTTTAAAAATGTTTTTAATTGATCCAAGATCAAATATAATTATTTATCTCAGGACCCCTGTTTCTTAGAAATAGAGCAAAGACTAGCAAATAATCAATTATCCTAAGCATTTAGTCTTGAAGAATATTGTTGCGCATTTAATTGATCATTAGTCTTGAAGAATATTGTTGCGCATTTAATTGATCATGAGGGCTATATAATTGATTATTTGTTCTCTAGGAAACTTGACAAGAATAATTTAATCGATTATCTTTAGCATATAATTAATTATTTTTGTTGAGTCTATATAAACAAGCTTTTCAAAGACTCTCATGTGTGGCATCCATTTTTCACATCTCACTTCAAGTTTTCATATAGAGCATCACAAAACCTTGAGTGTCATCACCCTTTTGATTCATTATTGTAAAATTTTAACTAATTAATGACAAGATCAGCTTAGTGTATATAAATAGGAGCCAATTCCTATCTCATGAACTAGCCTTTAATTAAGATTGATTAATTGAGTTAAACTATAACCCAAATCTTGATATGGTGTCAAAGTTTATCTTAATGATTATTTACTAGGCTTATCAAATCATCCATTATCGAACTACCTATGGATATAAAGTGATAACCACACATACACATAGGAGATATATACTTACACCCACATAAGTTACATCACATTTTATATCATTTAATAACTTTTTTATTAGATAATTTTATTTTAAAATCTACCATTTAATTGAAAGTTTTCTATGATATAGATCATCTATATAATCTCATATTGATTTAATATTATTCAATATGTGTGTGTTCAAAACATTTTATGATAGTAATTATATAAATATTGATTTCATATTATTTAATTAGTGATTTTTTAAAATAAGTAAAAAGTAAATCTTTAAGTTATAAAAAATTTATTAACATTAAAACAATTAAAACTATCATACTTTTGTTTGAACTTTATTTACCCAAATAATCATTGTTATCCAAATGAATATTTTTTGTAAATGGACAAAATGCAACCAATATTATATTTGCTAAATTAGGTCATCATATATGAATTTCATTGTTTGTTCTATAATAGCAGAATTATGTTTGCAAAAAACTAATTTACAAAAACTTATTAGAATAAAAAGAAACACGATTAAGAGTAACACCTGGATTTTGCTTAAAATTTCGTCATAAACTTAACTATAACAAGTTTAAATAAATTTCTCTGTAAAATTTTTAGGAAAAGTTACATGAGAAAAATTCTTTAAGAGTTAAAATGTAGTTGAAGTGTACATTATTTATAACTTATGGAAAACCACACTGAGCGTATAAATTAATCTGCATGAAATTGTTCTAATTTAACCATTAAAGTTTTTAAAAAGGAAAGAAGTTTAATTTATTTTATCTTTTTATTTTTTTCTATTATAAAAAATTGTATGGACAAGTTTGTAGATAAAAAATATGCAAATAAAACCTATAGGACTTAACTCTCCATGCTTTTGAAATATCACAATGAGTAATAAATTGTTTTATATATATTTGGATTTTTTTAATTAAATACTACATATCTTGTTAAAGATTTGGATAACTAAAAAATGAGAATGCTAATGAACTAGGCAACTAGCTAAACAATTACATGGGATGACGAGTATTAATATTTTTCATTTGTTAATTTCTCAACAATTATTTTCAAAACCCTCATCAACAAAACTCAGAAATAAATAGCAAGTTTATGTTTTTAATATATAATAATTAAATATTTTTTTATATATATCTACAAACCATTAATAATAATTAACATAAATAATAATGATTTATGTTTTTTAATCAAGTGATTTATAATTTAAATTATAATTGATTATTGTGTATGAAATAAATTATGTTAAAAATATATTTATTTATGTTTCTTTGGTACATTCAAAGTCTCTAATCAAAGTTTATTAAATTTTTCAACAAGAACAATTTTGTATCAGTAGAATTATTGAAAAAAAAAATATTCCTACACACCTACATGTTGACAACTCCATTTATCTACAATGGGATTCTAAAAGGAGAAGAGTGAAGAGTATCTTCTGAAAATAATTATGACAGTAAATAAGGGTCAGAAGGAGGGCTACAAGTAGGGCACGTTAAATTAATTTAGGTGAGTAACAAGGTCAGACACAAATAAAGGCACTGGGTGTGATAGGTTGCAGGTGCTATTTGTCGATTTTGCATTGGTTGCCTTTCACTTCCAAATCCTTTTCAGACAATGTGATTCTGAGGTGCCAAACTCAACAGTGCCACGCTTATCTACGCTGTGCTGCATCATTTTCATGCGTCCTCACTCAAACCAAATTTTATTTTTTTTACTGGTTTATTGGAATATCTTTTAGTGTAATTTTGGTTTGTAGTTGAGGAAATTTTGAATATATTTTTATATGTTTGATTTTATGTTAGAAAAAAAATATATAATTAATTTTAGATTTAAAATTAATTTTGAATTAGAATAATTTTGAGTAATTTTTGTGTTGGATTTAAAATATTATTTATAACTTAATTTTATAATAAAATATTCAAATATAAATTACATTATTTTAAAATTAATTTTAATTAAAGTTAATTTCATTCAAAACCAATTTCATCGATATACATGTAAATACTTAATTTTCACTTCTTTTTATCATCTTTTTTCAATATCATAAGGAAGACTTGAACTCAAACTCATAAGAAAAAGTAAAATTTTGTATTAAACCTTTAACTAGTTGTCAATTGCAATGAGATAATTTAGTTAATGATAGATGTGGATGGCGGTGAAAAGTGAAAACATAAAAAAGTCAATTTTTGGTCGATGAAGATATAATAAAACATTCATTAATTTTTTTAATCACTTTGATATTTTACTTACTATTAATGCACAAATATGAAATAAAACAATTTGTACCACACGCGTATTAAATATTAGTTCAATACTGTTTTAAAATATACATTGTTAATATCAATGGTCAGGATTTGTCTGCCCAGCCTAAAATGATGTAGAGTTAATTTGAATCTTAATTAATTTTTAAGTATAAAATATATTTTATTGAAAAAAAAATATTTATTTTATGTGTGACAATACACATTCAAGATCGAAAATTAATCATTATTATCATAAAGGATTATTTTATATCAATGACATATAAAAAAAATATGATTGTCATATTCCTTTCCACGCGTACTTGAGGGTTTTCACTCGTTGAGGTACATAAATTAATATTTATAATATTTTTCCATCACCTTCTATTATATACTCATTTTAATATTTTACGTTCCTATATATTTTCTTTTCGTTTTCTTCATGATTGTAAAAAATGTAGAATTTTTGGTAGAAAAATAATTTGTTAATTATTCATGCGTAATAAGTGACTAAGTGAGAGTGTATTAATTTGGAAACCAAATAACCAATTCAATTCAACTGAACACCAATCTATTTTAGAGCTCCTTTCACTTTTATCCTAAACTGTTCATCGAGAGGTGTAGTATTTCTCCCATCCTTGCGGCTTGCACGCAAATCTGGAGTTGTATTGATTTTTTAAAAAAAGTTCCATTGAAATCTTGAAGAATAGGTTGGTGATCGTCTTATTTTTTTCTTTAAATTTTAAATAACTATGATCATCAGGTGCGGATCCAAACTTGGATGAGAAGGAGGACAATCACATATATATATATATTATTAATTTTTATACAAAATATTTATAATTTAATTCATGTACACTAAATGGCATTAATAACCTATCAAAACGCATAACGTTTTATAATATAAAAAAATGCGTAATATCTTTTTTATTTGTCACAAAATAATTATTAATTATTAATTTTTAATAATATTTTTTAATGTATACTAACAAACATTCGATTAAAAATTTATTTTCCATTTTATTATGAAGTGTAGTCTTGTTATTAAAATATTAGATATGAAATATGAAAAATTAAAAATATTTTTCTTTTATGTGGTGTGGTGTCTTTCGATCTTTACAAACATTGCCAATGTCACATGTCATGACTACAACAATTATTATTGTGGCTTTTTGTAGTTTGGAAATTATAACATTCTTTGATCAATCTAATGATATGAGATTTTTTTATAATAACTAAATTTGATAAAATATATTGAGATAAGATTTCTTAAAACAATATTACCATTTATTTATAAAATAATGTTAAAAAATTAAAAACTAATTACCAATAATTTTAGAAAAATTATCCCTGAAACATACATTCAATTGGCTTATAAGTTAGTGTCTTCTTAAAAAAAAAAAGTTTGTTTCTTCTTTTCTTTCCGAAAGAGTTAATATATTTAATTTCCTTTTATTGATTGTGTATATATGCACTTCAAAACAACCATAACAATAGATTTTGTGAACGAAATTATACGTATGACTAATCAACGATCATATCTGATGTACCAAAAAATATTTGATGCTTCTCAAGAAAAATCCATTAACGTACGGTGCAATTCGGCAATTAAAAAAATAGTAACAAAAACCACCAAGCACGTGGATATGTGAGGTGAAGTTATTTAAGTGTAACCAAATGTTTTAGGTTTGAGTTATGAAATAATTATGTTAAATATTTAAATGAAAAGTTTTATTATTCTTACTAATCTTACTTGACTTGAAGATCATTTCTATTGGAAAAGACATGTGGTCTAAATAAAATAATAATAAAATAAAATGTTAAGAATATATTCCAATATATACTTTTATCACATTTCTTATTATTTGCTAAAATTTATATAAATTCAGTTAATGACATGTGTTTTATTTTTTGCGTAATAACTCCTATCTATGGTTTATCTGTACTCATATTAAATTGACCTAATAATAAAAATAGTTACAAAATATTATAAACAATTTTATGTCTAAAAACAAAATATGAAAAATAAAAGGAAACAAAAGGATAAGTCATTGTTTTCTTCCTTGCCATAATTGACAGGATGTGTGGTGGTGTTGTACGCGGAATTGGATTCTTTTCTCAGCCATGCATGCTTTGCCTGAAGCCCTGAACCACCTGAAAAATTGCAATGGTAAATTAGACTTGTTGAGGGACCCATTGCAAAGCTCTAACAACTTCATTACAAGTACCAATCACCTTTATTTTATTTTTTATTTTTACAAATTACAAGTATTTTATATATGAAATAATTTTGTTCATTCAACTTAATAAAATAACGACTTAAATATTTGACACAACATAATTACGTACTCATAACTCAAATTTAAAATTATTTAAAAAATTCATATCAATCACTACTGCGACTGCTCTTGCTCTAACTAAGTTAAATAAAGTCACGACTTAAATATTTGATATAGTTATGTCCTCATGACTTAACTCAATTATTTTTTTTAAAAAATAACATATCAGTTACTATTATTGCTATTATTTGTGCTATATTTGTGCTACTGTTGCTACTATTATATTGTTATTGCCTACTCCTAGTCTCCTACTCTACCCATTAAAATATTAGTAGAATAGTTTAATTATAATCTATAACCTATGAAATGAATGATGAGCATGAAAATATCTCTAGTAAAGTGTACAAATTAAGATTCAAAGAATATTAAGATAACCTGAATTAATCCTTGAAAAGGTCTAATCTATTACATTTTTGAACTGTTAATGAATTTATCAATTATTGACTATAAATGTTAAAATAATAATGGTCATGTTAGAGGCTAAGAGCATCTATAATATTTAGGACATCTCTTATGATCAAAACTTAAAAATAGCAACTTTGGATATTTAAGAGTATATTAAATTAATTAAGTGGTCTTCACAATGACACATAATGTTTAATACAGTTATATATAACTCTGTTCAATGGTAAAGAAAAATAAAAAATCAATGATTGATATAAGTACTAACGCTTTATGTTCTTAACAAACGATAAATCACATTTAAATATAAAATAAATCATATTAAAAGAAAAAAATATACCTTATTTTACGATGCTTAAAAAAGTTGGCATAAAATATTGAGTCAACTGTAAAGGGCCAGGATGTTGTTAAAGGGGCTCCATGTAGGGCAGTAGAGAATCCAAACTTTAGGGAGTACACTCGTCGAAGACCTTTAGAATTCGATACAAATCGAAGAACCCAGAAAGCTTCAATAAGGTGCAATCCGACAAGTAGCAAATGATCCCTATTTAACAACTTTGTCCTCCTTAATGTTCCCACCATTTAGGGTGATGTGAATAGATTCGTAAGAAGAATCTAGAAACTATTGTATTGAGCCCAAGGATCAAAGATCCACAATGTCCTTGTGGCTTTAGGTATGATGCTTCTCTCAACCATTAATCTATGAAGGTCCATTGGCCCCTAGTACTAGGTTGACCTCCTAGTGAAGGTAAATCTGTAAGAAGGGTTGGTTTTTGTTGAAGGGTCTCCCACTTGAATGGCCACGTTTGATTGAATAAGTGCCTACACCTCATAGGCTAAACGCTTGAGGGGTTGTAGATCATAAGTGCTTATGCTTTCTTTCCAAGCTTGATGCTTGTGGAGTTGTCAATAGTGATTAAGGATAAGATCACATGTGACCAAGTGGGGGAGACCTTTACCCCTTCTTAGTGTAAGTTGATTTCACTAGTAGTAGGGTAGGGTGACCTAGTACCAAGAACAATGAACCCTTATGCATTAATTGTTGGGAGAAAGGTTACCATAGGGACATTGTGGACCTATGATTTATTGGGTCCATTATACCAGCTACTAGATTCTTCTCGCAAATCTAATTAAAGCACAATTCATATATAGTCCCCTTCCAAAAAGAAAAAAAAAAAGTACGAATGGTTAAACGACAGCACACTTGTTAAATAGGAGTGAACAACTTAAACGCTAGATTACATGTTTTTTTTTTTTTATTATTATTACAGAAAGAAAGGCAAAGCTACAAACTAGAAAAGTCAACGCGTAAAGCCTCCAAGATACAATTTGGAGGATTATTCCAAGCACAACTTAAACGCTAGATTACATGTCGTTGAAGCTCGTTAAACTCTTATGTTTGCATTGAACTTTGAGAGTATCTTATTTTTATGGTTAAGTGCTATCAATTATTATTTTACTATCATTATGCGAATTTCCTTTTAAAAATTAATGTAACTTTAATATTATATCCTACCTTAATAGCATCAGAATTCTCCATCCAATTGATTCAATAAACCGAACACTAACAGTCTTACTATTATCAGTGTTACAGTTCTTTTAGCATAAACATTTTAATTTCCTCATACACTAATTAATTATCAAAATTTATTTTGAACCCATTATCAAATTCAAATTCATTTTGAACCCAACATCTGAAAAAGGAATGTTAAATTAATGATTTTGACAGCACTAGGGCAAAGTGGACGAAAGTGCCTGTCAGTTCTTAAAACAACTCCAAGAGAAAAGTAAGTGCGTCCAAAGCTTGTTGCGCTTCTTCGATCTATTTGTTTTCATCATTATGCCAAGTTGTTGACCTAGTTTCATCGGAGATATTACATGTCACACACAAATGTATAAATCTGTGGTGAAACGATAATAAGCGGATTTTTTTTTCAAAATTATCAAATAGAAATAAAATTTAAATTAATGTCCAAAAATGGATAAGTAATAAGATAATTTAAATTTTCTGAATTAAAAGTCATAAATTATGTTACGATTTTTTTTTATTATTGAAGTGATAAAAATATTTAATGACTTTAACTTTTTTAAATACGACTTTAAAGTTGTAAGTAATTATTTTTATTTTTTTAAAAAAATAATTTTTTTTTAGAAGTAGTAAACTATTTACAACTTCAAATGCGTAAACAGTTTTATTTTAATTATTAAATAATTAATGTATGTTTTCTTTTTTAGTTTTATTTAATATTTTTTATATTGTTTTATTTAATATTTTTTATATTTTTGTATATTATTTTATTTAATATGCTTTATTTATTTAATATTTTCTATATTTTTAACTAATGTTAAGAATTATTATTTGTTTTATAAATTAGAAAAATAATAAAAAAACATAAATTTAAATAAAAAATATTAAAATGTACTACAAGTATTTGTTTAACAAAAATATTAAAATTTTTTGTTACTAATATTAACAAATAATATTAACTTATAATTTATCAAATAATATTAATTTCTTTTCAATTTTTTAAATTAATTTTTATAGTTATCATTAAGTAAATTAATAATTCCGTACCGTAAAAATTAATTTTAGTAGTAAAACATCTTAATACTTTTGTTAAAAATATATGTGTAATACATTTAAATATTTTTGTTTAAATTTAAGTCTTTTGTATTATTTTTTAATTTATGAAACAAATAATAATCCTTAACATTAGTAAACAAATATAGAAAATATTTAATATAGAAAAAATATTAAATAAAATAATATACAAAAATATAAAAAATATTAAATAAAACTAAAAAAGAAAACATACATTAATTAGTTAATAATTAAAATAAAAAACTATTTAGGACTTTGAAATCGTAAATAATTTACGACTTCTAAAAAACTTAAAAATACTTAATTACGACTTCAAAATCATATTAAAAAACTTAAAATGGTAAATATTTTTATGACTTCAATGGAGAAAAAAAAACAAAAATCTTCACACAGCTTATAACTTTTAATCCAAAAAATCGTAAGTTATCCTAAGACTTGCTCCTTTCAAGTAATTTAAATTTTATCCTCATTTGGTAATTTTGAAAAAAAACACCCTCTTATTGTGGTTTTGCCTAAATCTTTGGTCAAGTAACTCTTGGTGACTTGCAAATCCCAAAACAATGTATTGCATTAGAGGGAGAAATAAAAGTTTGTTGCATATAAATAGATTTGGAATAAAAATAAATTAATTTCTAGATTGACAAATAATTTTCAAATTCTATATTTTGGTTGGTTCCAATTTTTTGTGAATGAAGTTGATGTAACTATAACTAAATTTAATCTAAGTTGTATAGTATGTCTCATGAATAAAATAAAGAAGGTTCTCACAGGTATCCTATCGAATTTAATACTCGTTAACAAAAGAATGTTATTGACAAAGAATAGGCAATATTTTATTTACCAATAAATTTTTAAAAAGAGTACCATTTTCTAGATAATATTATTTTAAAAGAATTTTCAGATACTTTTATAAATATTTTTAAATTTATTATGTGGAATTTGTAAATTTAATTGCAAGACATCATCAAGGTGAGGTGATCTCACGTTGAAAGCAAAATCTATATTTAATCAAGATTTAATAGGTAACAATTGAGATTCAAGAAAGTAAATATTGAAAAAAGTATTACATTTTAATCCATATTGCATAGAATCACTAATCCTAATATTCTCTCGTGAAAGCATAATGACTTTTAATTTCATGAAATGAAAGCATGGAAAGAATATATATTGTTCTTCTTCTTTTGGGTTTTACATTAATTTTGTTTCATAAAAAAAAATCATCATTCATCATTCCCACTTCTAATCAAAACATTATTGTTTTTTAGTCAAATGTTAATTTGATAATTTTGTTAAAAAATATTAGTAGGAAGAATTTAAACTCGCAATTTCTTTCTCTTTCCTTTATCATTCTCCAAAATCAATCTAATATATCCTAAAAACATTATTGTTCATCAAGCAGTTAGGCTATTCTATTGACACTAACCGATAAGAGAATAAATATCACATGACTAAGAGTTATAGGAATCAATGCTAGCTTCATTTACCATTAGGAGCAGAATACCTAGTAGAAAAGAAAGCTTGAACAGCTTTGCAGATTCCATTGATTTTGGGAAAATTTACCTATTCTTCCTTTGTAAAGAAGGTGCTTTAGTGTAGAAGGAACCCAATCCAAAAGTGGCAAATAAGCACATGCATGGTTGCTTCTTCATTTCAATTCGAATAACGTTTTTTGTGAATTTAACTATTTAAGTATTTTTTTTTTACTGTGAAAGGTCCAGAACCTTTCAAATTTGAATGGAGAAAGCAAACCCATGTTGAGTTTCTCAGCCAAATTGGTACTTAAGCCTAGTTTACCCATTGGGTCTCTTACTATCATAGACTATGGATTTGGATCAGAAAACATAAAGAATGGGAATTGATATTAGTTCCTCCAAAATTGCTTTTGGTCCTTATCATTAATGTACAAATACAAAAATATCTTTTTGTTTCTTTCCTCTCATATTGGCACCCACCCCACCCTTTCTTCCTTTTTCCTTCATTCTTTCCTATTTCACTCTCTTTCTTTGTTCCTTTCTTCTTTCCCTCTCTTCCCTTCATCCCTCATGTATTCTTCCCCTTTATATATATATATATATATTTTTTTTTCATTTCTAACAATACAACGAAATTCATAAAAAATAGAACAAAAGTATGATTTTGTTCTATAACACAATGGAAACACACTTATGTTGTACTAGTGGGGGTGCAAAAAATATTGTGCAAACAAAATCATGATTTCATTACACAATGTTTTTCGCACCCCTACTAGTACAACAAAAATGTGTTTGCCTTGTGCATTGTAGGGAATGAAATTTTTGAAATTTGATAATGTTAGTAGGAGCCAATAGCAACTCCTTGAAAAATACGTTCCAATTATGTGATCAATATAATATATTATCTCTTAATGCGTAAAGTGTGCTACTATTGGCACTGCCACATTTCTAATGGCACTACCCAAGTGAGGGCCTTTTAGCTATATTATGAACTTACTCCTTGGATGAAAACACAACGAAATCGTGTTTTTGTTGCCTATATAGGGGTGAAAAAACAAATAACAACAAAAACATGATTTTGTTGTATAAGTGTGCAACAAAATCGTATTTCCATTGGACAAATGAGGTTAAAAAAATAATAAAGCAACAAAAATAAGATTTCATTGTATAGTGCATAACGAAATCGTATTTTCGTTCTAATGGCACTACCCAAGTGAGGGCCTTTTAGCTATATTATGAACTTACTCCTTGGATGAAAACACAACGAAATCGTGTTTTTGTTGCTTATATAGGGGTGAAAAAACAAATAACAACAAAAACATGATTTTGTTGTATAAGTGTGCAACAAAATCGTATTTCCATTGGACAAATGAGGTTGAAAAAATAATAAAGCAACAAAAATAAGATTTCATTGTATAGTGCATAACGAAATCGTATTTTCGTTGCACACACGAGGGGTGAAAAAATTAATACAAAGAAAATATGATTTTGTTGTTGTACAGTACAACAACGAAATTGTATTTATGTTGCATTAATTTTTCCACCTTCATGTGCACAACGAGAATACGATTCTGTTGTGTATTGTACAACAAAAAAAATCGTATTTTCATTATTGGTTCAATATCAACGATTCTGATCACAATCCCAAACAACAACACATACTCAACAACAACAAAACTTGCAACAAAAAAGGGGCCAAGGGATGCATCGATCTCGACGAATGTAGACATTGGTTGATTGACGAGGGTGGCAAGGTGGGCAAGGATGGGGGTTGCACACACTGGTTGGCGGACGAGTATGGGGTTGCACTATAGTGATGGAGGATGGGGTGGGGTTGTGCGATTGTGGTGGACAGGGGTTGGGTTGTGCGCGGTGCTGATGGATGAGGATTGGGTCACATGCGGTGGTGGATCGAGGTGCGGGACTAAGAATTCTTAAGGGAATAGAAAGGGGTGTCAGGATTTGGTAAATGGGCAAAAAAGAAATTTTCCAAGGTTGGTAATGCCAATTGCAAGGTTTGGTGGTGGGAATAGTAGTTCTCATTCCCATGCATAAAATAGGTTGTGGAAATTAAAGATAGATTCAAATAGTAGGGGCCATTAGATTTTCATACTAATTAGTTAATAAAATCCATTTAAATCACATTCATAATTGATCATTCGTAACACTGTTGAGGTTGCTATTTATAATTTTTTCTCTCTATAATTTGTCATTTTGGCATTTTCTTGTTCAAGTGTGTTTGTTAAGATATTTTAGTAATTTATAACTATTTGATCCAATTAAGTTTATTTGGGAGAAGTTGTCCCGTACAAAATTCACATAATTGTAAATATTTTCCTGTAAACCTCTATTCCCCATAGTGAACACTTTCCCGCTTAACAACTTAATTACTATTTATTTGAACCATGGTTGAGCAACTTTAAGTATTTTTGGGTTAATCTATGTTAATCTATCGATGAAGTAGAGGTTTTGTTTTGTTGTTGTTTATGGAATTTGATCTCTGTGTGATTAAACCGAGGAAGACCAAAATAATTGAAATCTCCCAAGGGCAAATCTTCAAAGGAGTAAGCTTATCATCTCGTCAGGAGAGTAGGATAATATTTTTTAAATTTTGTATTATAAAATAATGATAAAGATTTAGGGATTTTACTTATATTTTTCAAAACCATTCTTTTATTTTTTTTTAAAAATAGAATTAAATTAAATATACTTATATTGTTTAAAAATAATTTTTAATTTTTAAATATTTTATTAATAATAATATTTTAAAACAAAAAAATAAAAAAATTGTAAAAATATTTTTAAATTGAATAAAAGGATAAAAATGAATTTAGTGACATTAAAATTAAGAAGAAAAATATTATCTTATGAGCTAGCTTATATCTATGAGATACTTCAAGTAATTAAAATAAGCTTGTGTATCAAACAACTTAGTACAAAATATCTTGTAGATCTTTTAAAACGTTGTCAGGTACAAAATTCACTTGTAAATATATTCATGTATAACCTTTATTTATGGTGTGAACACTTTGTTGCAAAATAAATTAAAAATAGAAGTTGAAATAAATAGTCGACAGAATATTGAACACAACTAATGAACTTATATATGTATAGTATATGCTTGAAACTTGAAGTAAAGTTCTACACATAACTGATTGAACAAAATACATGATCCAAATGAGCATATCTATGATGTATTATCATTCTATTTCATCAATGAAACAAAGTTGGTGTTTACAAAATCTGTTGTTGTGCATTCAAGCATAGAAAGGACCAATTAATTGGATCCCCAATAAACATGAATATCGTATTTATATAATCTGTTGTTTTGCACATCTTTGAGAGAGACATTGTCCTGTACAAAATCCAATTGCAAATGTTGTGAACATCGATTCTCTTGATGAATATATAAATACAAAATGTAAGTTGAAATAAATAACTAAACAAATTACTGAACTTATTTATCATCCATACAAACTAAAGAACCTACTTATATAAGAAGTTTTTAGAATCTAAACCTCCAACACTTCAAAGAAAAACATACATATGAAACCGAGATTAATATTATAAACATAACTTCCATATGTCTATAGGTTGTTTAGTTGTCTGTCCATAAGTTAGACTCCGCATTTCCTCAACGTGAAAATTAACAAATTTAGAATTTTCTCAAAAATCACCCGTATTTAAATTGTGAATGATTAGATGTCTCTTATCCCTATACATAATATTAAGTGGAGTTAACAATAATTAGAGCAAAATTCCATTTTGAAATGAGATGAAACTACAAAATGAAACCATAGATCCATAAAATAAAGAATTACACACAAATTAACGAATAAAAAAAATGAAACCTAGATGACACAAAAATGAGATATGAATCTAATTTTGCAACCATCGTGCAAGACACAACATTCTCGGGGAAAGAGAGGGAGCACGAGTTGCTTGAGAGTGAGGAAGTTCGTTTGGAGCATGAGTCAAGAGTGAGGGAGTAAAGAGAATTGTATGAATATGAAAGGAAAATATTGATAAATAATATTTAATTTCAATATTAACTAGGAAAGTAAATATGTGATAGCTAATACATAGTTAGCTACAAATCACTTATGAATTTTATTCCTAGTTAAAATTAGTAGCGAATTATTAAATTTCTTGTAGTGCTATGTAATAATTATTGTAAATTTCTTACTCATTAATGTATTATGGCCGGAATGAATATAATGCTTAATTACAGGGGTGTTCAAAATCAAACCAAATCCAAGTAAAAATCAAAAACCGATAAAAAAAATCACAAATCTCTCAAAATTGAAATTTATTGGATTATGTTTTTATTTTATTTTTCTCAAACCGTGCATTTGATTCGATTTGCGGTTTGGGATTTGAAAACCAAACCAAATGGATCCGCTTAAGTGCTTTTAAGTGTGTTTATTTTTTTATGCACAATATACAAAACAATGCTTAATACTTATGTGTGTTTTGTTTGAGGCACTCTTTATTCTCTAACTCTATTTTGAGAACCCTAAAACCTAAACTAAATATATGAATCTCTACCATCATGAAGCTAGTTGAAGCCTAAAAGACCCACACTCCCATGGCTCATGTGCTCCTTCTTCTCTGACCAACCCCACTTGAGGCTTTCTTTTCAGTTTTTGTTTCCTTATTAATCAAAATTAAGCTATTATGATTTATGCTTTTGTGAGATATTTTTTACTTTGTTTTTTTGAAAGAAGGTATTTTTTACTTATTCCACGAAAAAAACGCAACTGCTTTATGCTTATCCGTTTTGGAACACCCAAAAATGATATTTCACAAGGAATGAAGAGAAGTGCTCATAATTGAAATTTTCCTGTAAGAAGTTAAGGGAAACATAAGGCATATGTCCTATAGTTGATAAGAGCATATACTTGTGGATTGGGGCATGCCAGGCTTATAAATATTTTTCCATACAAATATTTTTGCATAACTTTTTGGAGATAGAAAGAAAATAGATATTTTAATAGCAAGGACTCTATAGCTAAAGCGTCATGGACCAAGTGTGAAAAGGCACTATGTATGAAGCTTAATGTGGCCACGTATATTGCACATCTTAAAAAGTTGGAAAAGAAAAACGATGTCCTAAGAACATTATTATTCATGCAAAATCCAACTGTGTGCTACTCATTTATATAATGCCCTATGGTTTAGATTTATTGCAGATTGTTATGTTTCAGGTTCCTTGCACATTCTCTTGTACTCAAATATGCAAACCTCTTTCACTTCCTTCCTTATCTTATCTCTTTATTCCCTTATTATTGAAGGGGTGTTCATATTGGGGGCATCCCATTGGAGAGTACACAGCAATGAGGATGGAATTATACTTTGGGCTAAGGTTTAAGAGAAAATTCAAGTTTTTCTAGCCCCACCATGTCCCTGAATTCAATTGCAAGGTTTTTATTTGTAGGGTCATGAAATGGATCCTTGTGTGGCACTTGAAACCCTTGATGGGCCTAAAACTAGTAGAATTCATATGATGTGTTGTTGGGTCACTGTTATAAGTCTTTAAAAAGCCTTGATGACATCTGAACCGGGACTTTCACTGGGTCTACAATAACACTCAAACCCATGAAGAACTCCCCTCTTCAATGATGATTTATGATCCAATGTCGTTTTGGTGAAAAGGTCACTAGAAATCAAACATACCACATAGCATTAAAAGATGAGAGACTCTTGGGGCAACCATGTCCATTAAATATCACTTTAGGAATGCATGGTGCACATTAAAAGAAAGCAACCAAACATGTGTATCTTCCAAGATTGTAGAAATATTTTTCTGTTCAAGATGAGGATGAAGATGATACTAATTACAGTATGGCAACATCACCACACACACCTCTTACTATTGCTACTAGCGTTGGATTTGATTCATTTGCTCTGATTAGACCGCATATGTGGTCATTGTCCAATTAGGTTAACGTTTTTTATTTTATTTGATGTAGGCCACTCACTCATAAAACTCAGGTATGAGGCAATATAAATCAAATTCAAGTTAGTTAATTGAACATGTATCATGTATGATTTCTCCTTATGTGTTATGTGGCCTTGCATTGATCTTCTCCAATAATAGAGTAACAAAATCTGCGTACTATAATAACCTTGGCCTCATATGTTTTTTATGCTTAAAGCAAAGAAAATAACCCAACAAATTCCAAAATGCCCGCTACAAGGGGCATCCAATGCACACACAATTTTGGGTACATGTTAAATTCCATAGCTTTCCATGCTTTAAATTGATGTCCTTTCTATGAGTCTTGTTCTCGAGGGTGGCCCTAATGACCAAATCTCAAGCAAACCAGCCAAGGGTGGTGATAGTTACTTATCTTGACTTGATATATCAAAATCTAGTGCTTGCAAGAATCAGAACCACTGGCTTCTAATAACCCTTAGCATGATTTTCATTTAACAGAAAATGTATGTATGTAACAAAAATGTGTTTTTTCTTCTTCAAAACTAGTGGTCAGCAAGGACTATTGGCATAACACAAGTGGCATTATCAGTTTTCCATATCTTGATGCTGATATAGTGAAATGGAAGAATAGAAAAAAAAAAAAAATTACTTTTGTAGGCACCTCCACAATTGTGGTGGCTACACAATAAAAGGGCCCCCCCTTAACTTGCCACATTGATAATTATTAAGTAGGAAAAAAAAATTGACTAGACTAAACGATCTTTTAATGGAACTGTCACCTTCATCTCCCTCGAGTGGCCTTGACTAAGTGGAACGTTTATACGTACAACAACAATATTTGGTAGTTCATATATATAATATATGGCTTTAATGTATACATGTGATTGTGCCCACACACAAGCCACTGTTGTGACCATTAAGCTCCGACACTAAGAAATGGGCATTGGCTTTGATGGGCCAAATAATCTCTATTGACTAACATCAGTATCTAGAAAGGATCAAACTAAAGTTGATTATACTAAGTATGCATATGTTGTGTGCGTAGTTCCTAAAGTTATTTCTTTCCAATGGAAAAGGCCTCTCCACTATTTATTATTCTTTGCTCCTTTAGTAGGACTTCTTGATATATCACCTTCCATATTATATGGTATAATATTATGAAAATTTTGTTGAAATTTTTAGTTTTATTTACATTTACATGACAAGACATTTTTTATGTTCTAATTTGAATAGTATTATATTTTACCTAGTGCTGCTACCATAGATTCTCTATTTGAACCTACCAGTGGTTGGAAATTGAAATATTACCCACCCAACGGACTATAGACTTTTAATTACCGTGATGGAAAAAGTCCTTGTTATGAAAACAACCTAAAGAGGAGGCAGTGTGATATTAATGGGCCATAGTAAATCTATAATAGTCAAAAAGAAATTACTTGCCAAGTAATTACTTTTTTAATTTTGTTATAATTTTGTTATAGAATATGGAGTGACTTTGAAGCCCTCAAAATGATGGTGGGATCTCTACAATAATTATTGCCCCTCTGTATATATAATTATAATGATGATATATATGAGCAAAGAAGGGTTAGATTGTATTATGCACATGCTCATGGCCATTGGATTGGATATATATCCATAGCCAACAACCACGTACTTAACACCAAACTCCCACTCAAACCCATAGAAGCATATAGAATCCAAGGAAACACAGCTCTTTGCTCCCCACAATCCCTAACAAAATCCTCTGGTTTTTAACAGCATGAGGAGGATAAAAAGCACTGTTCCCCACTTATATCTTTATTGCTAATGCACATATTCACATCATGTGTGGACCTCACACAAAAACCTCCAAAACTCCCTCATCATATAAAATTATGCCTTGAGTTATTGATTAACCTAAACTGACCCTCCCCACTACTCTCCATCATTCGAAACCCAGTATCCCCCCCCCCTTCTTGTTACATATTGCTATATCCATAATTCCACACACCATTTCATTCATTCATTCACCTCTTGTTACATATATAACTTGTTAATACAAGTCCTAAACTCAAACTTGCACCACACTATGTCCATAGCAGGCCTTATAGACCCAGAAATGAATCACAACAAGTCCTTCCACCGGCGAAATAACTCCGGCGAGCTCGATGTGTTTGAGGCAGCAAGGTACTTCTCAGGATACAGTGAAGTTCTTGGCTCCACCACCACCACCTACACTCAGAAGATCAATATGAGAGAAGAAAGGCACCATCATCATCATCATCATGGACATAGAGCTGCCAGAATCAGCTTAGACATGCCAATGAGAAGCTTGCTCCCACAGCAATTCCATGGCATGGAGAAGCAAATCATCATGAAGGAGAAGAAGCACAAGCAGCCTAGCTCTCCTGGTGGAAGGCTTGCAAGCTTCTTGAACTCTCTCTTCAGCCAATCAGCATCAAAGAAGAAGAAGTCAAATAAGTCAAGCTCACAGTCCATGAAAGATGAAGATGAGAGCCCTGGTGGAAGGAGGAGAAGAAGGAGCAGCATTAGCCATTTCAGAAGCTCAAGCACTGCAGATTCAAAGTCCTTGTACTCCTCCTTGAGTTCAGGGTTTAGAACTCCTCCTTATGTACAAACACCAACAAAGAGCTGCAAGGAATTCAGAACCTTCTCTTCAGAAAACAAGCATGCACTGTCCTTTTCAGCAAAGTACAACAATAACAAGAACAACAATGGACAACATGTAAGATCATCAACAGCAACCACCACTTTGCAAAATGAGTTTTTGTGGGATGAGAAGAAAAAGAGGGAACCAACAACAACAACAACCTTGTTGGATGATAATAGCAACCACAAACACTTATCAGAGAAACAAAAGAACAACAACAACAAGGGAAGTCATGAGTTATTACTTGAGAAAGATAGGATGTTAGTGGACAACAAGTACTCATCAGAAGAGAAGGAAACCACCACTCAATTCAAGAACTTCAATGAGGTTGTTGTTGATGATGGTGCAGAAAGTGATTCAAGTTCTGATCTGTTTGAATTGCAAAACTATGACTTGAGATACTATTCAAGTGGCCTACCTGTCTATGAAACTACCAACATGGATAGCATCAAGAGAGGAGCACCAATTTCCAATGGCCCTCTGTGATGTTTGGTGTACAATATTTTTCTTCCTTCTTTAATTGGTTAAGGTTTAATATTTAGCATGTTAGAAGCTATGAAAAAAGGAAAATCTATTAGATTTTGCTTGTTTCCCCCAGGGTTTCATGATTTCAACTGATCCTTTCAATACTTTTTTTTTTCTGTGTACATATTGGAATGTTGGCTTGTCTTATCTAATTTCATGATCTAATGTCCTTTGCTTTTGGACCTTTGTTTTTAGAGTGCAAAAACAAAAACAAAACAAAAGTTAATGCCCACCATTTGTGGCTTCATCAATTTTTTTTTGCCGTGAATTTAGGTTTGACATCTAATCAAGAGCATGGTTATCAAATTCTTTAAACAATCATTTCATGTGTCCCCCTGTACCAAATTCATCATCTTAGGTTGCGCTTGTGCTGTTGTGGGAACTAAATTTAGGACCTGATTCATAAGTAATTCTTTAGAAAATAAAGTAAGTTAATGATCGATATTAAGTGTCTCTGCATAACAAATTTATTTGAATATATATCATCTATCAGTTATCTCATTAGCCACTGAAATTTCTTACTTGATGATTGTTCATTTTCAAGTAGTCACAAATCCCTTCATTTATTTTAAAGAACGTTTTGTAATAATAATTTGAAGAGTGATAACTAATAACTATATAACTATATGAACCATGTACTTATGTATTGGCTTCAGTTATCAACCTTATTGACCTTGGAGATGGTACAATCATCCTGAAAATTAACCTTCAAATTAAGGAAGCTTTTCATCTGCATATATGCCTTCATTTGATGCGGTTAAGGCCTTCATTTTTTTATTGGCAATGGGAGTAAAACACAAATAAATGGGTATTATATATCTCTGTCGAGTCCCGCATGATTCATTTATATCTCATTTATGTGTATACATAATCCATGTTGGTCATTTGTTAAAGGTTTTTTTCTTCTTTTATTTGTTTGTGTGTGTGTGTTATAGTTTTGTTTTCATTTTACAGTAATTCTGTATCATTTTATAATATTTTCTCACTAATTCTCTTAATGTTTTATAGAAAAAAGAATTAAAATTGTGTTTAATGTCTGAGAAATATAAAATGTTTTAAATCTTTTTTTTCATTATATTGGTAAGAAAATAAATAGAAAAATGTTGGAATGAAGATTTTGAATTATTGTTTATTCTATGAAAAAAAATAGAAGAGATCGAGGGGGGTTGATTTTGTAATTCAAAAGTTGCACGGGGGAATCTGAGTATCTTAGGCAAAGACAGTATCTATATGTTTAATTATTCCTTTGTCACATTGATTGAGGTGTTCATGCAATGGAAGGTGGTTGATTAGGGGATGGGGGGAACTTGAAAAGTAAGCAAATGGTGATCTATAGTAATCTCTTATTTCTCTAATATTCTAAAATATGGATGATGTGACATAATTAGTATTACATGTTAAGCTGTGCTCCACTGATGGTGGATCAATTGAGAGCCCTGGAGAAAAGAGAAACACAAGAACTAGTCATTGTTCCGTACAACCCTTGGTTTTTACAGTATCCATCAATCTTAGCTTGTTAATTCAATAATTAGGACCTTCATATGCGTAACGAAATAGGTGTTCAATCAAATCAAATGATCAAACGTGGAAAGTCATGGAAATCATATTTAATCTAATATGCTTTCATGGTGTTGGAGACAGAATGAAGACAAACATCAAAATTTACCATGCAAAATATCACGCACATCTTTTTAAGTTAAACATAAAATAAAATGCGAGAGAGAAATCTTTTGAAATGAGAAACGAAAATGAGTTCACACTTGCTCAATTTCTTAACCAATTTTGCTCGAGTGGATCAATTACTGGGTTTTTTACCTTCATCTGAGCAGCCTGACCTATTTATGCCTCGGCTATATAGTTCCTTATTATTATGAGTCTGTTTAAATAAAAATCTTATATTTAAGTATGTTAAAAAGAACTTATTTTGATAAGCTATACCGAGAAACTTATTGAAACAAACTAAATAAAACTTATGAGTCATAGACTATATGTTAGAGTAAATGGAGTTAGACTCAAGTCGATCTCTTAAAAAATATTTTAGATTTAAATTTTATGGATGAAAAAAAATATTTTTATCACAGGTAATTCCTACAAAAGATCATATTAATGATGTACAATACTCGAATTCTAATAAAGATACTAAATAGTTGATTCTCATCTTTCAAAAACTACAAATATAAATGGGACATCTATCGGCAAAAAAGATCATCCTAAAAATCACCCTAAGATCATCATTTTGTGGCTATTTCTTATACTTAATGTTTTTTTTATCTCAATTATGTAGGAACACGTCATAACAATTGGAAAAAAAAATTATCAATATTCATAATCAGTGATGAAGGATCTCTCAAAGAATTAGTAATCCTTTTGAAAATTCAAAATAGAAAGGATTTATACATACTTAACAAAAGTAATAAAAAATTAAAAAGAAGATGAAGAAGTCATTCTCTTTCTTTTATCACTTTGGAGCCACACAAGATAAAAATCTCAGTTTTAAATGGCCAATCAAGCTATCCAAATAAAAAGAATTATTTTGATAAACTCCAATAAACTCTTCTAAATGCCACCAATATCAACTTACTTTAAATATATACAAAAACAACATCTATTAAAAACAAAAACAGCAATGCCATATGAATTTGGATTTCCTTTTATTTTTCAACATTAACAAACAAATAGATTTGGATAAAGAAGTATATATCTGAGTTGCTTGCTTGATTATGATCTATATAGCATTATCTTTAATATGGTTTACAGGAGGAGGCTAAGAAGGAGTTAAATGATGGACTAATTGGATAGCCTTTTGAAAGAATCATGCAAACAAATGATGTATGGGGAACCAAAGGGGTCGGTGTAACTATCAATGTGGGGTGGAGGGGCCAAACTTTGGTATAATTCTAGTTGAAATGCAATTGCAAAGTTTACTATGTATCATCCTCAGGCCTAATGCATTGAAGTAGGCTTGAGGGGAGATAGGGACAGAGAATGTGATAGAGGGCAAGAGAGAGAGAATCATGCTCATCTTTTTTTATGGGCAATCGAATCTTCCTTTTTTTCTTTTTCTTTTTTGTTTTTTTAGCAAAAGTTAAACTAATGAGTGTAAATAATAATAAAAAAAAATTAAGGTACCAATCACTTCACTAAATGTTTATTTTCAACATGTGTCATGTTCATTAACTTTAAATTTAACTGTTTCCTTGTAATCTTTTCATGATACTACTGGATTTATATATATATAAAGAATCGTTGTGCTTTTTTTAATTTATTATTATTATTATTTGTACCCGAGGTCATGATTTGTCTTCCCATAAATATCAATTACTTCTACCTGATTAGGCCCCCTATATCGGGTTTAGCCTTTCCCATTCTTGGTGAATATAGGATGAGTGATTTAGAGAAAAGTCTGACTTTACCAATTAATTAATAAAAAGCGTGTTAGGAGTGATTAGTGACTGAAATATATCTAAAGGAGAAAGGTACCAACCAGCAGCAAAGCTATCTTAAAAAAATATTAAAGATTAGAAACAATAAAATAAAGGAAAATATGGTGTAGTTTTTAATGTATTTCTTCATTTAGTCAAATCACTATTTTCATAATCTAATTGCCTTGAACTGGAATAGAGGGTCATTAATTTGGTCACTTGAAAACAAAATAGTTAAATAGTTATTTGGTCCATTTAAAAACAATTTATCACTTATTAAATAGTTATTTTTTTTAGACAACCAATATTCTCTATAAAATCTAATCCTATTCAAGCTACGCCAAGAATACTAACATACAGTTTGGTAAAATAATTCTTCTAACATAAATTTTTCTTTGGTATACAAAACTCGAATCGAAACCTTATAAGAAAAATTAAGTATGTATCATATAAATCAACCATTAATCACTTAAATAATTATTTGAATATTAATAAACTAATTGCTTAATTTGTTGTAAGTAAAGAACATTTTTTTAATGTTTATATATTCTTTTAAACTTTTTCTTTGATATCTCTCAAGGGCTTTCTAAATTTAACATTAAAGAAAAATAGAAGATGAAGGGTGAAATGGAACTTCTTATTAAAAAAAATAATTGAAAAATACATATACGCATAATATGATAAAATATTTATATAATTAGCATAATAAGGCTTGCAGAGAGAGAGAGAGAGAGAACTCATCTATTTGTTGCGATATGAAAAAATAAATTACATGTCTCATAGACTACTCACTGGGAACTTGGCTCCCAAGACAAAAAAATTTATTGATTTTTATTAAAGCCATGCGTGGTGCATGTTGATCCCAAACAACAAACTTTGCTTTTTGGAACAAAGTGGAAATGAATTCAATAAAGACGAAAACAGACTTCATAGGCTTTAGGAATTACGATTTTTTACTTTTAATCATTTAACATATAAGCTACAGTAATATATTCTCAGGCAAAAAAAAGCTAGAGTAATAAATATATAAAGGCTTTAGACCCATTGCTACTGTTTAGCATATTCTAAAGCTTATCGTAATAGATTCTCTCTCTTCCTTTTTTTTTCTTTCTATATTGTTCTTTTTTTAATCCACATACTTCTATGACTTATGTCCATTATGGACGGTGACCACAAATGCTATATTCACTCCCTTTTTTTTAAGCACACTCCCCGTTGCTATTTTAATTTGTTATTATCATCAGCAACAAATCAATCAGATCAATTACTGATATTTGTTTCAGATTTGTTATTCACATATGATTCTTTTCATTATTATTGATATTATTAGTTTTTCCTTTATTGGCCACCCATGGTTGCCAACAATCCTCCAAACCATTAATCCCCATATTATCTTCACTCATAATAACTCTATTGTTGCTTATTACACACAACTCAAGGCTTACCGAGATGACAACACCAAACCTTATTATCATTGCTCCATTTGTAATGTTGATGGTCTTTCTGGATCTTAGATTCAAGAGCACTGGATCATATGGTATCTGATATAGTTCATGTTGTTCTTCTCTTTAAAATCTGGTTTTTTAATTCCACATGTCCTGCACGTTCCATCCTTTCAATTTAATCTTTTGTGACTTAAATGATCTTCTTTTTTCAAACTTTATTTTTTCCCTCACCATGTCACACACTCTCTCCCCTGTGACGATACACTCCTTCCAAGGCAACAAAACACTCCCTCACTCTTTCATTAGAATCATTTCTCTCTTTCACTCCCTTATGACCTCTAATTCAATATTTTACTCTGATCTTTCTTGTTTGTTATGCATCTCTGTTTAACATTAGGATTTCTATCTTCATCCTCCAAGCTCTCAAACACATTATGTTTGCGCTCCTTTTTTGTGATTTATACATAATAAGAACTAAAATTGTGAAGGAAAGAAAATTAAAACTTCAATTCAATATAGTGATTTTTTGAAATGTAGTTATTTTTAAATTCTAGAAAGTAGTGTCCGGAATACTATTTCAAATTTTGCATTCCAGAAATTACGTTTCAAAACTATAAAAAAAGACAATATTTTGGTAACTACTTCTCAAAACAATGATTAAACAGTGAATAAGGGTATTTTGGATATAGAGAGCATTAATGATAGTAAGAAAATTAAATTAAAATATAAGAGGAGTATACTTAGAAAAAGGAGAGCGGATATAGCATTTGTGTATGGTGATTTAAGTTGTGAACAGAAAAAGGTTATCTTGATTTGGATTTCTCTTCTAACCCCCTCCTTATGGTTATTCTTCCTATACTCAACAAATTTCTTTTATACCTAATATATTTTAAAAAATTCCAATTTTACCTTTTACGGATTGTCAATCCGTAAGTCTCATACAGATCCGTAAGACGAATTACCAATTATGAATCCGTAAGTCTCATACAGATTATTAAAAATATGTTTTTTGAAATTATTTAAAATTAATGGTCCATGCAGGTCTCAAAATAATTTAAATTTTATATATGTAAAAAAATATTATTAGATTAAAACTAATTGTTATAAAATTTATTACATAAAATTATGTGTATTAAATATATATTAGAAATTTTAGTGGTATATATATTGATATTAATTATTTTTTAACATAATTAACCTATTAGCTCAGTTGGTTAGAACATTATGCTAATAATATGAAAGTCACATGTTCGAGACTTAGATGTTCCATTACAAATTTGTAATTCATAAGATTATCAATCAGTATGGGTTATATGTAAGGGTATTTTTGGTTTTTTCTCTTATTGTTGGGTGTATTGAAAAAATGTTGGGTGCAGAAAGAAAATTTCACCCCCTCAACAACACCACCCAGCTCACTAACAACTCACCCCAATACCTCTAAGTTCCACTCAAGGGCAAAAAAAAACATAAGCCTAAAACATACAAACAACAATATAACATGAAATGTCAGCATTAATTATATTTTAGACTAACATAAAATAAATTTAACTTTTCTTTATAATTTAATTAAAAATACTTAAACTTGCATTTAGGAAAAATAGGTGTTACATCAGTAATAGCTAAGAAAAATGCTCCTATGCTTCAACAATTTCCACTATAACATATACTCAAATTTATTCTAATAATTGAAAATTTATTAAGTGATTTAGGATCTCATATTATCATGATCCTAGTCATGTTACGCGATAGTCGAAATCATGGATAATGTGATCATCATGAACCATATAATAATCTTACACTTTTAAAAATGACATGAGAGTTTCCAAAATAAAGAGAAGATCATGTAAAACAATATAAACATGGAATGTTTATTTTATAAAATAAAACTATCATTGAAACGATATAAACAATGAAATAAAGTGAGATAAAAAAAAGGAATAATTTTTTTCACAATTTAAATGAGGAAATAAAGATGTATAAAGATAATATGTACCAAAAAAAGAAAGAGAGAATAAAGCAAGAAAAAATATAATATTTTTAAAAATGGAAAAGATATTTAAGTCTTTAATTAATTAAATAATTTGATCCATATGTGTGATCCCATCATGGCATCAAAGACTTGCATTTGGAGTATTGTTCTCTAGTGGACAAAATTCTCTTACGGCATAAATGGCTTGCTGGCTTTTAGCTGGCCTGCTTTGAAAATTTTAAAACTGAAGGAAAATCAAGCTAGGCATAGTGTCATCTCAACATACGACAAGGTTGGAGTTTCCCATTTTCCACTCAAGCCCACCCTTTCCATCTTCACCCCTTCACATATAGTTTGATTTGACAAATAGTAGGGTCATCAATTAAACACACATAAATGATGCTTCTTTAAACTTTAAGGGTGTTGTGTCACACCCCACTTGCAAAAGAGATACACAAAAATATATATATAATGGGAGTTTTGTTGTATACAATACATTTAACTGTATAGAGTACAAATAGCATGATCGTCTTTGTTTTATCTTTTTATGTATGCATGTCCCTGTGATTATATTGCTAGGTTAAAGAATTTCATAATCTTATCTTAAATGACGTGAGTTTTATTTGTAATTTGATTTCGGACAATCACAAGCATACTTTTACGAATATATGGTTGGTTTCAGCAAAGTCTATATCAAAATGGATTATTTGAAAAGGTATTTACATGGTAAGGATGGTAATGCTTATTTATCCTGCAACGAAAAGTATCATCCTAAACGACGTGGTTAAGTGTTAGTGATATTTGACTTTTTACGTTAGTTATAAGAATAATTGATGTAAAAAAATATTTTTTAAGTTAATTATACATATGTAAAAGGTTAAACAAGATTAACACTTGGAGGCTGTCCTGGTAAAAGACAAATCTGTCATTTAAATATATTTTTTTTCAAATCACCTATTTTAGTATTTATTTTTACCAAATCACTCGTAAAAGAGTCATCACAGACATCCTAACAACGACAAAATCACATCATGGTTTCGAAGGCTCGAAATGGATTCAATGGCCAAATTAAATCATGAATCAACCATGCCACAAGAAAAAGTGACACAGATTATAACACGATTGCCTTAAAATTTTCAATTCAAGGTGGCCAACAATTTTACAATCTTCTGAGCAAGTGCCACTATTTCTTTAATTGGATGCGACAAAAGTTATTCATTTGTTTGGTAAGAATGGTTGATATAATTATGAACATCGTAATTGGCCTGTTTTTACAATGGTAGAAAATATGTTGCCCATCGTAATTGCTTGTCAACATACTTCTAGTAAAAACTTGTTATAAATAATAACATTACGAATTATAAATAATAGCTTGGACTTTATCAATGGTTGTTGAGAAATATGGAGCAATATCTTAGTTGATTTGCTCATCAACAAACTTGTGTTTATGTTAATTTTACACATCTTCTAGCAGTCTAATAATTCTTAGTATGAAAAGAAATCAAGAGTGCAAAGTGAGAAACTTAGTGAGATGAGAAAACAAAAAAAAAAACGGTGGGAGGTTCCCACCCAATTATCTTGCCAAAAAGAAACCTAAGCCATATATGAAGGGAGTGGCTTCCACAATAGACCTCCACGTGTAAGATCTTAGTTGATATAGCTGCAACAACAAAGCAACTAATCTCCACAATATTTTTTATTTAATTAATTTAATTATATATATTATAATTGGGAATCTCCACAATATTTGTGATAAAGAACATACACTCAAATTTAATCTTCTTGAATCATTAAAATATTATAAAAGAAATCATATATTAACGAAAATTTAGTCAATAAATTTTGTTACGAAAATCCTTTCGTAACTGTTAGCATTTTCCAATTTGTTATGGATATAAGTTTTCATTGACAATATATGAATATTACATATCCACATTAATAATTTTTTGTTTCAATTTTATTATTAGTATTTTTTTGTTACTATTATGTTATTAATATATAAAATCATAATGTCCATAAAATTTTAATTTTTGTAAACATATTAAATTTATATTAATGAAAACAAGTCTAGCGATTAATTTAAAGTTAAATTCCCTAATTTTACTAAAACTACGCAACTAAGCGTCTTTTTCATTTTATAACAAATAACTTAATGTTTTTTATTTTAAATTAAGTCAATATTTTCTTTACTGGAAGTCTATATTTTATTGTTTCTTAATTATTTATTCAATCAAATAAATTTTTAATTATTTTGGTCGACATTTAATCATTTAATAAATTTTAGATATAATAAAATATTTAGAAATTATAATTAAACTATTTTTATTTATTAAACTAATTTTTAACATATCTTTAAATTTAAAATTTTAAATGTTTGTATTTTTATCATTGATAAATAATTTTAAATTTTTTTCAATATTTCATATACGTATATAAATTTATACAATGTACCTTTAAAAAAATGAGAAGTAATATATGTACAATAATTTATACAACATCTCTTTACTCTATCTTATCACTTATTAATTTTAAATTTAAATCTTTTTTCTTTTAATTGCATATTTTGTTATACAATTTGTTTGTTGTACATGTATAATTTTTCAAAAAGAATTATACAGTACATTAAATACTTTTTAACTTTTTATGCATATTTAAGAAATTAGAAAGGAATGCCCGTCGCCATTTTGTCTATAGCAAACTAATTCACTAAATAAAACCCATGATCCTAACTTTTCTTTTTTTGAAGAGATTCAAACCTTTCTTATATCCCATATAATGCCTTTGAAAATCTAGTCTAAAGTATAAGACATGTGAGGGGAGCGAAAATCCAAAATTTAAATAAAATTAATTGACAATAAGACATTAAAAAAGTGCAAGTGGTGATTTTTTTTAACAATTTACACATTGTTTATTGGGAGGCGTTATTTTTTACGTATGAAATCATTATATTTTCTTTAAGTTTTTTTATAAAACTACATCAATTCCACCGTGCAAAGCACGGCCATAGAAAAAAGCAAGAGAGGGATCAAGTGCTGTAAAAATAAAAATAACAATTGCAGTCAACAGTAACCAAAAAGAGAGAAAAAAAAGGAAGTGACATATATTGCACAAAAAAAGCAAAACACGTGTAAGTGTGATTGATGGCTGGATAGTTTTTAGAATAATATAGATTATAAATAAATAAAAAATATTTCTTTAAAATGAATTAATCTATGCACATACTAAACTTTGATGCGGATCGGTTGGTCAAACATGGAGTTTACTTGGATTTGCCTTGTCATGTTTGGAATTCTTGTTCTCCTAAACTTAGTTCTTCTTTTCAAGCAATATTTTATTTGTTACACCTCAGTTCTTTTGTTGTCTTTTATTTTCCTTTACTCTTACAAAAATACTAAACTTTGATGCAATAAATTTAACTGTCAAACATAATCATATTTTTTTAACGTTATGAATTATAATTATAAAGTTTGGTGTTTGACATTGTTAAAATTATAATTCTTTATTAATCTCCACAATGATAATTTTTTTTTCTTTTTTCTTATTGTCAAAAAATTATGAGAATATAAATATGAATATAAAGTGTGACATTAAATAGAAATAAATAAGTTGAATGATAAATATATTTAATGTCTTAAAGTTTTAAGTTAAAGTATAATATCAAATTTACTTATATAATTTACCCGTGGCTTATTAACATAGATCTCTCCGATGATTTATCTCTCTTGAATTCTTAACAAGTGGTTCTCCAACCCAAAGAACATCTCTCTCACTTCTGATTTTGGATATCTCCCTCCTCCCAAAAGATATCTGGCCCATGCTCTTGACTCCCCTTCACATATATATCCTCACCTTGAGAACACTCCTTTACATGTGTTTAAGTGTAGTCCTGATCTCCTTTAGATTGATGGTGTCTTTTTCATATGTTAGGGTGGTCATTAAGTGCTCATAGGAATTAGGCAAAGAATACAACAAAATTATTGTCTTATCCTTGTCATCAATTTCACATCAAGCCACAATAAATCATTGATAATCTGATTGAAGAAATTGGCATAACTTATGCTTTATAAACACAATCATATAATCGTTTCAGTGCCTTTAGAAAATTAAACCTTGTGTTTGCCATAGATCCTTAATCCTTTTCTGCCACAATCCAAAATTCTCAATTCCATTGAACTTTCCCACTTTGAATTTTGAATTAGGGTTAAGTGTCATCTAACATAAGTTGTTGACAATAACAACCAAATTTAAAGAAATTTAATAATTAATCACGCACACACATAAAAGACAATTATTTAATGAGGTTCAATCATGTGTCTATGTGTTCTTGGAACAGAGTGGATGGGTTTATATTATTAATGAAAAATAAGGCTACATCAAGTATTTATAAACTACAATACTAAAATAATTACAATATCACCCTTGTATGATACTGCAATGTAGTCCTCTCACTCCCAACCCACCTAATCTATAACCCAATAAACAGATGATCCAAGCCTACTCTATCCTCATTGAATATGAGTCTACACAACATAAAACATACACTAAGTTTTAGAAGTTATTAGGGTCGGTCTAATGATAGAGGATTTAGATAATTTATATGAAACCTTAAGTTTTATGGGAAAAAAAAAAAAAGCAAACACAATTCTTCTCTTGTTTGATTTTTTTAAAAAAAAAAAAGAAGAAGAAAGAAAGAAAAAACCTAGAACTCATGTCTTTATTTTTTTATAATTTATATATTATTAGGAATATAATATATATATATTTAGTTTTTATAAACAAAATTAATTTGATTTCCTTTCAGTTTTTTACTCATGTTCTTTATTTTTCATTTTACTTCCTTTCTTAAATCACCCAAACCTTATTTATACCATCAAGCATGTGAATTAATTACCATGAAATTATTCTAGTTTAATTAATGATCTTAGATTTAAATTTTTAGTACACAATTACATCAAGATATTTGGATAATTTAAAGTGATCATATTCGATTCATATATGATTATCTCCGATAAAAAAAATTCATGATGTAAAAAAAAAAATAAACCATACCTTATTTTTTTAAAAAAAAAAAAAATCTTATGTTTACGCATTATTCATCCACTTTTCACGAGTATACCTTTTTGAAAAACAAAAAGTAGCCATACTTGGGAAAGTCTCTGAATTGTTATCTTAGTGGTCGTGGACATGTAATTGAAAATGGGAAAGCATGCTTTCCAACAGTAAAAAGAATAAACTCAGCCACCAACATAATAGAAGCAGGGGCCACAACCATTGCCATCATGCTGCATCTTTTGATTACTTTAGGCTGTTAATATTATTACTTTTTAATTATTAATACTAGCCAGTAACATTCAACCATTGTATTCTTATTGTATACTTCTAATAATATCCTGTGATATATTGGCTGAAAGGCATACTCAATATGTCAATACAGTAAAAATAAATTTTGGTAGATAGCGAAATTCGTTTCGAAAAATATGAGGGGTTGAAAAATTGATATTAAAAGATAAAAATTTTAAATTTAATTCATAAATATATAAAAATATGATAAATTAGTCTGATAAATAATTTAATAATAAATTAATTCTTAAGTTTTGTAATTTAATGTTAAATTAATTCTAAAAAAATATAATCAAATTGGTATTTGAACATTATAACTTAATAATGAAATGGTTTCACAAATTGAACTGAATTATTTTATTGCACTTTTTGTACATTTAGAAACTAAATTGTATTTTTCATATAAGTATTAATTTACCACTTCATTACACTTTTGGAAATAAATTTAACTATTTATCCAAAGAAATTTTTAGATACTTTTAAAATATAATATATCTATAAAAAAAATAAGATATTTATCATATATTGTTTTATTATTCTATAAATACATTTCTCACTTCCTCTTCCATTATATCACTTATTAATATTTCTTATTTTAATTTCAGTTTCCATGTTTCAACTGAGCTAAGACATATTTAATAATATGAAAACAAATTTCCTATTCATAGAAAACAATAATTTTAAAAAGTAAAAAGTGTCTCCTTTTTGTTTAGTTGAGTTTTTTGTTTTTTGTTTTAAATAAAGTAAGCAGACAATTTTAATTCTTAAAAAAATTCGAGTACTTACAATTAGTCTAAAAACAACATTCTTCATCATACTAGATTTAAAAAATAGGATCAAATCCTTAATCACATATACTTACGGCACAAAGTTATTTTTTAACTGTATCACACTATGTTAATAAAATAATTAATTTATATTTACATGTTATTACTTAAAATTTTAAAATTCATAACAAATTAGTTTCTTGTATACATACCTTTCCTTCCTTCATTGAAGGTTGGTGTAGCATGCGTGTATGACCAAATTTAAAAACGTGTTTCATTAAATGGCTCCATATAAGCATGTTGTTGAAGCATTCCTCATGAAGTGACATTAATATTAATATTTTGGGAATGTATTGTATGTGGTGTGAATGTTACTAGCTACTAGTCGGCAACCCCTGGAGAAAGAGTACTTTGTACGTGGAGCATCTTTGTAGCATTTTAACCACAAACATGTGTGGTGTGCATTTAAATTAGCTATGTTGGATGATCTACCACAACTAGGAATCCAGGATATGTTGGAACTATACAAATATTCAATAAAAGGTTTCCAATGTGAGAGATGTTAATTAATGAATTAAAGAGATTTTTTTATTAAAATATATAAAATTATGTTACTTATGAATTTTATTTATTTATGTTTTTCTATAATTTTTACATTATTTTTTAATTACTTAACCAATATTCTAAGAGAACGAGAACTTGTTAGCAAGACATTCTCTGTAAATATCTCTAAAATGGTTTAATATGTGATTTTTTTCAAAAAAAAATATTAATTAAAATAAGCAATAAATTACTTCTCTTCATGAAAGGACTATTTCTCAACTTAAGTTTTTTTTAGAAAAAAATTATTATATAAAATAATTTTACAATATCATTCAATTGTAACTCATTATTTATAGTAATTTTGTTGACTTTTACCAAATTTTCTTAAAAATCAAACAAGTAATTATTTGTAATCAAATGATAATATAAATTATCATTAAACTCTTTCTTTAGAACATAATTTCTTACTTACTTTTAGGTTATGGTTGGAAAAGTTAACTATCTGGAAGCTAAAAAGCTAATTGATAGTTAAAAAATTAACTTATTAAATTAAGTATTCAATAAAATTAGTTATTGAAGTAGTTGAAAAATATAAAATAATAGAAAAATAATAAAATTATAATTTATTTAAAAAAGTAATAAGAAAAATGAATAAATACATTGAAAATAAAAGTGAAAAAAATATAAAAGATTAAAAACTAGTGTTTTAAAATTTTTTTATTTTAAGTAACGTTTCAAAAAAATATTAAAAACTACAAAAAAAAAACTTGTTAATCCAATAGTCAAACAAGATTTTTCAACTACTAAAAAAATAAAAAAATTAAATGAAATATTTTATTAAACATAACCTTATTAATTAAAAAATAGAAAATAAATTTTAAGTTGTAAGTATAAATATTTTATTATCATATTAATTATTAATTTATGAATTAAAAAACAACTATTAATTATTGTCCTAAATCAGCAATTCTCGTTAGACAAAAGAAGAAATACTTTGTTGTAAATGTCTCGATTTTAAGAAATAATTAATATACATAATTTTTTTAGAATTAGAATAGAGTATTCGTGTTTACTAACTTGCTTTATTATCTTTTGTTTATCATACGTATCTTTCAAAGGAAAAAATCATGTTTAAGTTGGATGAACATAATGTGAAATAGTTAATAAATAATCTTATTTTTTAAGCACGTGATAAGATATTCAAAATAAAGTTTATGTGAATAAAAAAAATTTGTGAAAAGAAATTAATTTTTTAAATAAATATTCATATCTTAAGGATTAATTCTTCAGCTAAAAAATATCCTAAATTTACCCATAACTCTTGTACAAGCCAAACTCATTGAATGCATTGATATTTCAGCGAGTTGGATAATAACACTATGAGTTGAGTAAAACATTATTAATACCGCTGCATACTAAATAGTTAAACTTGATACCATTCAAAAACTATAAATATAAATTGATTTCTTAATTACATTTTAAAGTTTAATTTGACTGAAAAAAATATTCATTTAAAAACTATAAATATAAATTGACTTAATTATGTAATTAATTTCTTAATTATATTTTAAGATTTAATTTAGTCTTTTAATTATTAAAATGCTCGATTTAGTCCTTCAATTATTTAAAATGAAACAATTATACTATTTCCCTCAAATTTGTTACTAATTTGACAAAAATTAATACTTTTTGCATTAATTTTGAACACAACTAATACAAAAACATTGTATTTTTTAAATTAAGCAACGGATGTAAGAGGATATTTCAAGTTTTATTCAAATTAAGCCTTTTACATCTGTTGTCAAATAATTAATTTAAAAAATATCATGTTTTAAATCAGTTGTGTTGACTACCGATACAAATAGTACCAATTTTTATTAAATAATTAACAAATTTAACTGAAAAAAATATAATTATTTAATTTTAAACAATTAAATTCAGCCTTTTAATAATTAAACAACTAACTGTACAATTAAGCGATATAATTTTCATCATTCAGAAACTAACATAAATGACTTTTAACCAATTAGTTTCAAATGTAAGAGAGCCACCAAACAAAATTTGTTAAAAGGGCAATTTTCTACTTTGGTAATAAGTGCCTTGAGAAGCGAGATTCATCCCTTTACGGTGAGAAAAATCATAATCATGATCAACCATAGTATGCTGTTTAAATTTTTACTACTACTAAAACTAATTTTAACTTTCACTCAAAGTTTTATTCATCACAAAACAACTCAAATTCGAAGACACATTTTGTTTCAACTTTCAAATATAATATTCAACACTAGTCTTTGGTATGTTTCTGTAAATAGAACCAAATCAAATGTACTAGAATGGAATTGCATTTCTGTCTCAAAAGCTACAAAAGACCTCAACATGCTTTTGGTTTTATAGTAGAGGAAGAAATCATGTTGACTCACGCTCTATCTGCTTCAACGTTACCACTATTTTGAGCACACACAAAAAAGAGAAAAAAAATCACTTCTTTCTCTCTCTTACTGTTCACTCTGCTGTGTGCCAATACCAAAATCACTCAAAACTCACAAGTTGCCACTAATCTGTCAGGTTATTTCAAGATACCATTTTTTCTGGTGTTTGGTTCCCGAGAAACTGTTTAGAATATAGAATCAAGGAACAGTAGAAGGCCACCAAATCATTTCAATTTTTTTCTTCAATCTGTGTCAGCACCCTTGTTTTGCATTCTTCTTCTAGCGGTTTGTCTCCTTTTTCTTCTTCAGAAAAATGAGTCCTTTCATCTGCTTCTTTTTTCATGGCCTTTATTCTGCTTCAGCACAGTTTGAGCTACCAACATTTTAACTTTGTCCATTGGGGGTTTGAATGTTGTGAGAGTTGGAACATGGAAGATATCTAATCATGCAATCTGGGTTTGATTTGATTTGTTTTGTTTTGTTTACCCTTTTGAATTTTTTGTTTCTTGTTGTTTGGTTTACCTCAGTGTCAATGTCCCTGTCAAAAAAAGGTTGAGATTTTTGGATGCTATTTTTGGCTAGTAGCAGGTCAGGGAAATTGAATTTTCTGTTCATGAAACAAAGTGGGATCTGATTTTCTTTTTCTTTTGCTTTTTCCTTCTTTTGGTGAAAATTTTGCTTTCACAAGTTTGTGGGAATTTGTTATATTTTCACATGGTTGTCATGCCTGTTTGTTTTATTTTGTTTTCCTAGTGTTCATTAGTACATGTACTTTATTTATCTACAGCTATATTTATGTCTTGTGCAGTATGTATATTATGTACATGTATATGCCTGAATTTGGTATAACTTTTGATTTTGGCTAGGGAGTAATGTTTTTCTTTTGGATTGTGGTAGGCTGCTTCATTATTTCACACATCTGTGACTTCAATTGGGATTGTACTAATGGAATCTTGGAGTTATGTCCCCGAAGAGAAAGGCTATTTGTTTTCTGATGAAATGGATTTTTCACTTGATGCTTTCATGAGAAGTAGAAAAGCATTGGTTGAATGGGACAACAAATCCAACTTTGTTGAGAAAGATGGATTTAATTCAGACAGAGAGGTAGTTAGAAGCATGGAATTTGTGGATTTGGGATTCCCTGACTTGTTGCAAAAGTCTTTTCATGGAAGCCAGCCTCTAGAGACATCTAGCTATGAACTAGATAGTAATAATTCTAGTAAAAGAGGGAATTCCTCCCCACATGTCATTGCCTTGGATTCTTCTATGGGGGAAGAGGAATCCGATTCAAAGCATTTGAGTTCTCTAGTTGAATCCAAGACTCATGATTCTTCACTGATTGATCTGAAGCTAGGGAGATTAGCAGATTGTAAAGGTGCAAGTAGTGATAAAGTTGCAAAAGAAGGGTTCACTTTAACATCTATACATCCGACCACACTTTGGAAGAGAGCTCGCACTTCCAGCTTGCCTGCACAGGCTCCTGTATGTCAAGTTTATGGTTGTAACATGGATCTTAGCTCCTCAAAAGATTACCACAAAAGGCATAAAGTTTGTGATGCTCACTCCAAAACAGCTAAAGTTATTGTAAATGGAATTGAACAGAGGTTTTGTCAGCAGTGCAGCAGGTATTTTTGGTTTATTTGATAGATATATTACTTCTCAATTTTCATACAATCAGGTGGTCAACTCACAACATTTATGTAAGCTCCTTATATTTTGTTTAGTTGGTGAGGTACTCCAATCCTGTTGGTTAGAAACAAATAAAAGTTGAGCAAATTATTTGCTATAAAAAAAAATCAATTAAAAATATCAGGGTTTGTTTGGTTTAAAGAAATATCTTTTTCATCTCTGGTGTTATTTCTTTTTGCTGTTACTTACAAAAGTGTTACTTTGTTTGTTTTAAAAAATTGTCTATGAAATGAAATGTTGTTATTGAAAACATAAACAAGGTAAAGAGCAAGAAACAAGATGAAAACAAACAAGGTATTTTTTTTTTATAATTATTAGTAAAAAAAGAAAATAAAAACAGAACCTTTTTCTTAAATCAAAGACTCGCAGTGCTTCTCTTATTTTTACTGTCATATGGTTCTTCTAGTGGATCCTATTAATACAATAATTTAAGAGTTTTCTTTGCCTACAACAAATGTAGTTTAAATGGATGTGACAAATGACAATACATTATTGATCAAATTCCAATCAATCAATTTATATAAGCACAGATTGACTGTTGTAGTTCAGGTGAAATATCTTCTTGATTTTGATTTTAATGTTTGTGAATTGAACCTGATTGTTACTTATGGATTGAATTACACCATTTGTTTTGTTTTTAAATTAGGTTTCATTTGCTAGCTGAGTTCGATGATGGTAAGCGCAGTTGTCGCAGGCGTCTAGCAGGACACAATGAACGCCGAAGGAAACCCCAATTTGATTACGTGACTGGTAAACAGCACAAGATTCTTCAGTCATATCAAGGTATGAAAAATCCATTCTGTTATTACCTTCATTTGCATTAGCTATGACAGAATTATCATTTAATGTTTCAACTTTTAAAACTTCTATTTAATGTCCAACTGCAATTTTGGATATTGGTAATTTCTTGATGTGTGTCTTGTCATTTAGAAGCTCTAGTGGATGCATTTCATGTTCAGTTCGTTAAGTACTTTTCATATTTCAAAATTTTGTGTTTAACTTCTTTAGCAGAAATACAATTTAAATGAATTATCTGGTATACAATAGAATGAGGATAAAAGGATAAATGAAGTTGTTGGATATTAGGTAGTGATAGTTTTGATAATAGAAAAAAGAGAAATTGTTCAAGAAAGTTGAGACATTCATAATGTTTAGACACTAATTCTAGTATGAAGAGTTGTTGGGTAATCAACGCTCCCACAAATAAAATTACTCACCTCCACAAAGGATCGTGAAAACATAACAAAGATTACACCGTAAGAAAAATAATAACACACAAGAATTTAACGTGGTTTGACACCTCTTGCCTATGTCCACTAAACCATCTCAAAAATATTTTCACTATCTCAAAAATGATTACAAGATTGTAACCCACCCCAAATAATATATCATTCTACAAACTCGAGTACCTCACTCAATGGTTACAAGAAACATTCTCACACAAAGACACTTTTCTCTTAACAAAGTGACTTTGTTTCACAATCTCTCTTCTCACACACTCTCTTCATGTGTTGTGTTTCTTCACTAATTTTTTCCTCTATTTATAGTGAAGATTGTCACCAACTATAATAAATAAGCTCTCTTGGAAGTCGAAACAAAAACAACTTCTAATGCATCCATTCAACTAAGGTTCATCTAGCAAAATGTAATTTTTCATTTTGCATTTAAGCCACCTAAACCTTAGTGATAAAAATCAAATTCCCAATATACATGCACCTTATCTTTTGGCTTGAAACTCTACAAGAGTTACAGGTTTTCATAGAGGTGTATGTTGGAAAAAGAGTCAGGGAAGGTTATGGCACTCGATAAGAAAGAATCGGAAGGCAAATGCATCCTGAAAATCTGTGTTATTAGGATTTTTGTAGTTGATATTTGATAATTGATCACACATAGTTCAATGTAACCATGGCAAAATGATATTGACATGAAGCTTTCAATACAATAAGACGACACCTAGAATTATATTTCAAAATTGACATCATGATGTTCATAATGATTTCTTTATGATATCATGTTTTTCATACTTGGAATACCTGCTTGGTAAGCAAGCATGACTTAACCATGGTGAGAAAAATCAAAAACAATTAAAATCATACCCATTGCTTAAATTTGAGCAGCATACTGCAAATCAAATTTGATAGGATCTATGCACTATGACATAAATTTGAGTTTTTAGCAAGTTTTAAAATTGCAGTTACAGTCACAGTTGAATTATGATTGCCAAAACTGTGAGCAAATGTTGCTGATGTGGCTTCATTTTGTATCATTTCTATGTCAAGAGACATTCATCACTATATTACTTAGGATTTTGTGTGAAGGTGGGATCTATCTGCAATTATAACTGTATTGGAGGACTTTGAATGGAAGTTTTTTTTCTTTTTTTTTTAATTAACCTCTAAGAATTTTGAAGACTGGTGTACAATTTTTACTTTGATAGCTGATGCAGCACCACATGGCATTGATAGGTATATTTTTTATTTTCCCTTTTGCTTATATATTTCTTTTTTACTCTATGCACTCTTCTATGTGATTATATTCCTGAGTCTATGATATACAGGTTGTATAGCAGAAATCTCTTTACTCAATAGTCAATCCTCATCCTCAAGGGACAAAATATAAATAAGTTTTGGCATTTTCTATTAGTTGCCTCTAGACATATACTATAGATATCATGCTTTTTTTGGTCACTATAAGAGCAGATATGTCTAGAATTTTGTCTGATAGTGTATAACTAAATAATGTTTGTTTGATTCTATTATAATATTTATTCTTCAAATGTTCTGTTCTATCAAATATCTATCATGGGAATGAAGTCATTTAAAGAGGAAAGCTAATATGTCTTCTTTTAACAATAAGATGCCCATACCATAGGATATTTGGGTCAACTCAAGCTGAGGTGGCTATGCTAGCTGCACTGAAAGCTTCTTTTATGTTCCCCTTTCAATGACTTTTTGACTACACCGGAGGAGTTTTCAAAAGATAATGATACAACTCCTGCTATAAAATAAAATTAAAACCATTATATCTTGAAAAGACACCATGAATTTTTTAAACATTCCAGACAAAAGAAACACTTACAGGTTCTTTAAATTATGTTATCTCTCTATCTCCTTATATCATGGTCCTGGGGAATGATGTGAACCATTTAACAAATGTTGGCATGCATTTATTAGAATTTTTTATTCAGTTATGCACAAAGTTCAAGCAAAGCATACCAGTATAGAAGCATGCTTTTCTTTATCATTGTTGGACTTGTACATTTTGCGATTATACAGTTATTTTAAATAATTTTCAATTCATAAATTGAAAAAGATTCACTGTTGGAATCTTCTTACAAGGATGATGTGTACTCCATAATCACTGAGAAATGTAAAATGTATCCTAAGTGTACACTATGCATACTTAAACATGACACTAAGTATGCGACTGCTGTAATGAAGTTATACAAGATCCAACTCTAATTTCAGCTGTCATCCACAAGTGCTCAAGAAAATTTTCCTTGTTTTTTTGTTTTCTTTGTTGGAAAAAAGGATTGTTTGGTTATTGCTGTCATAATCTTACTTTTTCTAACAAACCTTCCCAATAGGAAGGGTATCTGCAGTTACACTAAGAGTCTGAGAACTTCTATTACATTGGTTGTGTTAGCAGGTACTAAGTATCTGGGGTCTTCATTACAGAATAAACCCCAGTTTCCCTTTCAAGACATATTTCAAAGCAGCATCCTTTTCCCCGGAAAGCATGCTCAATTCTCTCAGAGTGGACGTGTCAAACTGGAAGAGGACTCGATTTACGGTTCCCAACTTGCTGCACCGGTCACACTTGATCAGGAATCATCAAGCTGTGCTCTCTCTCTTCTGTCAGATCAGTCACAGTATCCGTCATGCCACGCAGCAGGCAATCCATTAGCCAGTCCCCAAGTCTTTAGTGGCATCCGCATACCCGACAGAGACAGCCGAGTTTCCAAAAAGCCTTTGAGGATAAGCCCTGCAGATAAACTTGCACCAAATGAGTCCTTTCCATGTGATACAATCTCCAAGGAAGTTATCAAGAATAGATCCGCCGCAACATTTTCCAGTGTTGGTCATGCTCTTGAAGTCCATAATGGAGATGATATCTGCCAACCATCAGAGTTGTTCAGCATTAAACACAGTCTTTCCTCGGAACATGCAGCCACGGTTGATTTGTTCCAATTGTCTTCACATCTTCAGAGGGTGGAGCAGCAAAGAAATTCTGTTTTGGTGAAGTGGGAAAATGAGGACTACTGTTTCCCAACTGTGTGAAAGGTTGCACATTGTTTAAGCCTCAAAGTGCCATTAACATGCCCATTTTCGTTGATACCTATGTTTGCGATGCTATAATAGTGGCCTAGTGGGACTGTTCTTCGTGAATTGATTCATTTGTGGTGTAGTATGGGAATATTGATGGGTTGGGGGGTGAAGAATATCTTATTAACTAACCATGGTAGTGTTGAGGAGAAAAAGGAAAGTCAAGAAAATCCAACTGTATAGCACAGATACCACTTGAGCATTTGGGTTGAGTTGTATTAGCAATAGTTATTTATTGGCTTCGGACTGTTGTTATTGACAGTGACACTCATGTTCATGTCTTTGAAGTGAACATGTCTTTCGTGTAGTTTAGGTGACATTCAGCTGTGTCTATGGACAACAATAGTAATGTCTATGCACACATTTCATTTTGTCACATAACCTCTTTTTATTATTATTGAAACTTATTTCGAGTGTCAACCAATGATAAGGGAGCAAAACGTGTGCATGTGCACATGTGAATTATTCTCCCCAAAACAATAAATCGTGATTTTATAAATGGTTAATATTGGCTTTATCTAATATTGATATTAATTATTCATTTATGGATGACATGATTAAAATTAATTGTTTTATGAATCAATGAGGTTTAATTGAATTGGTTGAACATGAGTGGTATCTATCTTTAATTCCAATAGATAAAAAAATAATTGTTTTATGATATCAGTTTTCTCATGATTTGTTTCTTATAGGATACAGAATCAATTTACACTGGCTATCATTTTTTTTATACTTAAATGAATTTGAATAATCAATCTGTTTGACTGAATGTTTGTATAAAATAAATAAATAATATTTTAAGGTGTTGCTTTATTTTAGTAAATATTTTATTTAAAATATGAGTAAATATTCATTATTAGATAACACATGATTGATGTACATGATTAGGAAGATAATATCAAATGATCCAAATGGTTGAATTGATTAAATTTGTATTATGTGAAAAATTATTAAGTATTATCAATGCAAAAATTTGATACATGGTGTAAATTAATCTTATCCTATTATGTAACTATCTAACGTGTAGTTTGATATGTGGAATTATTTCAACTTAATCAGATATCGAGTTAGAGTCTTAGGTATGTAATTATGTTAAATATTTTGAAGGAAAATTTTTATCGTTTATAATAATTTTATCTGAACATGATTTTCTATCATAAAGCATATTATAAAAAAAATTTCCAACCCCATTATACATATCATATGAATTGTGCTGCCTAGTATTTTCATTTCGGCATATATGCCACTAAGCTAGATTATGCGCTACGAGATAGTTCCAAATAATTTATTAATCCTAGAGTGTTACTATAAAGCTCTTGGTTAGGTTCTGACTTCAGGGCTACATTCAAAGACAAGATGCAAAATGGAATCAGGACAGCAAAAGTAGATATATAATTGAGGTCTCTACTTTATAACTTATTAATTAATTTAAGGTTCTTATTAATTCAGGTAGTTGGCTCTCTTCGGGGGTCCAAAGAACAAAGATAATAATGTTTAAATACTGGGTTAGTTTTCAATTGATTTGTTTATGAAGAATATACTCCAGCATAAATAAGAGTGTTCCGTATCCTCTTGGGAGGGTGTCACCTTTTGCAAAATTTTACCTTAACTTCTGTCTCTATGGTCTTCAAAGTTTAATTTGAGGGGGTGTCTTGACCAGACCAAACTTTAATTTTATTAATGGAATGGCTATAATTAGAATGATTGTTTCATATTAGGTATAGTTCTAAGTCGTTGCATCTTTTTGCACTAGGGGAATCCCCTTTACAGCCTCAGCACTTGCCATAAGAAAATTAGCTTAGAGCAGCCACGCAAAAAAAACTATAGCATGACTAATAAAGTAAGCAAATTCCCAGAAGCAACACTTTCATTTTTAAATTTGCATGAAACGCCAACTTGCACTTCATGTAATGGATTCCATCATTACAAAGCACATATTATGGCTAAAATATTCTGAGCATCGTAGTTCACGTGTGAATGGTCTTTATACCTACCGGGGAGTTTCAATAATATATATGCTGCTGTTGTTGCCTCTCGTATCATCTTATAATTGATAATGGCTAGTACCGTTTGACATTAACTATATATATAGTCTTTGATCAAAGAAAAAACTATGTACAACTATCAATTTATTTGTTAAAATAAAAGACAATATGCAATCATCAATATGTTCATCTTTATTGGCTTTTTTTAAATAAAAAAATCTCACACTAGTCTTTTAGCGAGCATTTGGTATAGAACAAGTTCTTTCCTACTTGAAAATTGGAAATCATAATTTGTTAAATTAATTATGTTTTTTACTTAAATTTTTAAAAAAATTTACTTTTAGTCCCTAAACAAAA
Organism: Glycine soja; assembly: GCF_004193775.1. Classification (NCBI taxonomy): domain Eukaryota; kingdom Viridiplantae; phylum Streptophyta; class Magnoliopsida; order Fabales; family Fabaceae; genus Glycine; species Glycine soja. The sequence continues at coordinate 11,800,125 of NC_041003.1, read as the reverse complement.
TTTATGTTATGTTTGACAAAACTAATTGAAAAGTTATTTGAAAACTGAAAAACTAGTTGATAGCTAGAAGCTTTTAAGTTAGTTTATTAAATCATAAGTGTTTGGTAAAATTAATTGTTGAAGTAGTTAAAAAAATGTAAAATGACATATTTAAAAGGATAATAAGGAAATTGAATAAATATTTTAAGGATAAAAAGAAAATAAAATATAAAAAGTTAGAAACAAGCGTTTTAAAAAACTCTATTTCAAGTAACATTTCAAAAAATGTTAGAAATTACCAAAAGACTTGTTTATCGAACAATCAAATAAAAATTTCAACTAATAAAAAACCTAGAAGTTAACTAAAATGACTTGTTGAACATAGTCATAGTGTTTTTTATCCCTATACTTATATTTTGTTAATGATTTTAGTCTTTACTATTACATAAGCATCTTTTTGTAAAGTAACAATCAGGATGACAATCTAGTAACTTGTTGCATAATTAAGAAGTATGATAGGACAATCATATATTTTTTAAATTATATTTTTAATCACTTACCAACTTGTTTGGCGCCATCAACTAATTTAAATAAATGAATGATTAAAAACATGATTTATTAAAAAATACACATACCTACGTCGTCAGATTTCTTGATAACGTGACAAGTCACTGACCCGCCAACATGACTATTATGTAATAAAAAATGGTGTTAGGCGATAGCAAGAACTAAAACTAGTAATAGGAGAAAAATATATGAATCGAAAATGTTATTTTTTTTTTGTTTAAAAACTAAATAAATGAAGTGATGAAGTGGGAGACGACAAAGGTGGACTGAAGTATAGGGGAGAAAGGGCCTTGGCTCCCTTATTTTTTTAAATTTTTTTAATATATATATATATATATATATATATATATATATATTATTTTAATATTCAATTAATTATTTTTATTTGAAGATTTTGATTTTAGAAAAATAAATCAAATACTAAGTTGCACACTAATAAATTGTTGGTTCAAGTAATAGTGAGCTCAAGTAAAGTTTTGGGTTTGAATCTTCTTGATGAAAAACGTGATTGTGATAATACATTATTATGTGGTCCGGGACCACCACGTCATTCATGATTTCGACCAATAATCATGCAACATGTGGACAATTAAAGATATATTCATTAAATTAAAGATATACTCAATAACTATTTAACAATAATTAATTGTGTTATTCCTTAATTTAAGAGATTTAATCAATTTAAAATATTAAGTTATATATGTGTTACATAATTATTGGTCAGGACAATAGATGACACGATAGTCTTGGACTACCTAATAATTTCTCCATTGGGAGGGAAGAACCAACAAAAGCGAACATTTAGATTTCTCAATAAAAATTATTCATCGGTAAAGTTTGTAAGTATTTCATACCAAACATAATATAATAAAAAGAAATATTAAGTTATACAAGATATTTGTCGAGATTCATTTGATTAGATTTTGGATTTTTTTTCTTATAAAAAAGTAGTTTTTTAAAGGTATAAATAAATAGTTTATGTAGACTTTTATTATAAAATTATCTAGGTTAAATTTGATCCCTCTAATTTTTTCTCGTTCCATCCCTGACAAAAAAAAATGTTACATCATAATTTTCACATCATACTTAAGCCATTTCTGCGTCATTAATTAATACAAGAAAATATGCTTTTAGCGTCAGCTCCAACTCTAACAAATTGTTTATTTTTTAATTTTTTAGAGTCAGATATGCTGACTCTAATTTTTTAAATAATATTTTTGTTGTTGTTATACTAATATAATTTCTGATTTTAAAAATTATGGATTACAACATTCTTTTTTATTCCTAAAATGTTTAATTCATATGATATTGGAGTATTTTAATGCTTATGATGTTAAAGTAGGACATGCAAAAAAATAGTAAATAATTTAGAGTAAGTTTGAATGACTCTAACAATAATAATAAAAAGTTAAACAATTTGTTAGAGTCAACTTTGAGCTCACGTTAAATATACACTTTCTTGTAATAATCAACAACCTGCAAAAAACTTAAATATGATGATATGATTATGTGACAATGATTATATGTCTTTCTATCTGTCACATCATACTTAACGAAACGATACTAACTATATGATCAAACAAAAAAATATGTTAGGTACCAAAAGAAAAATAAAAAAATTTAGGTAATAACTTAAAAAATAGATATTTTACGGGTATAAAAAAATATTTAAACATATAGAAATTGAAATATTTGTTTGTGTGATTATTAATATTTTTTATTTATTAGCTTTAAGGTTACAAAATTTTTCATTCCCTATACTTTTGACCTTCTTTTATAGTCTCTTGCCAATTTTTTTTTATTTTTGCAATAATATTATTACAAAATTAATAATTAATGCCTTGATAATTTTTAAACAGTTAAAAAATAATTTTACAATAATATAGTATTTTATATTTTAAAGGCTTAAATATATTTTGGATACTTGTAATATAGTTCATTTTGATTTTACTATTTAAACTTTACTTATTTATTTATTTTACTACCTAAAATGTCTTTATGTTTGATTTTAATACCGCCGGTCAAAATCTATAATAGACCCTAATTGACAGTTACGAACCCTGACGGTCAAGTATTAAAATTAAACATAAAAATATTTTAGATAATAAAATAAAAGGTGGATTCTAGAGTGAAGAAAAGTAATAGGTGGTGCACAAGTGCACCAATACAAATATCATGAACACCGCCTAAATTGATTTAAAAAATTATTATTTTATTATAATTTAAAAAATACCAATTATAACCCTCATTTAACAGAGATAATTTTTTTATTGAAATAAAGAGCAACGACTTTCAATGTCATTGGAAGTTGGAGCTCTGGCGAGAAGTCTACCACTCAGCACGACGGTGACATGCGACACCCGTTCTTTTGCGATGCCATCTTGGTGAAAGGTGTCACTATCACTAATTCACTACCACTCGCTCTTATGCATATTCATGGTTATCATGTTCATGTAAAAATATGGAAAATTTTTAGTTTGATTCATTTGATTTAGAGTTAGTTGTTGTTTAGGTGTTAAATAAGTACTTGGTTTAAGTTATTTTACATCTAGATCTGATTTGAAGTGGAAACAACTTTTTTTAATAGCAAAATCTCCTTTGCTGCTCACTCCCACATCTAAATCTATAATTTGAACTTGACAATGATATCCCTTAAAACTAGGGATGGGTATACCAACCCGGATTCATGAACTGATTTGTTTAAGGCCTGACCTGCGTAGATAACACGTCTATTTTAAAAAATCAGCATGACCATAGAAAAATTTGGACCTAATCCATAAAAGCAGCAGACTTCACGGATTTAATTTGTGGGTTCACGAACTTATCCATGTGCCTAATTGATGCTTTGCATTTTGACTCACTAACTCTCTTTAGATTTCACTCACTCTCAATTCTCAAACATAGTAACCCACTAACCCTAAGTCCCTAACCCATGCCTCCTTGGCTCCTTTAGTAGTTCAGCCTCAACCCTCCTTACACCTTAAGTCACCCCACCCGCGCAAGCAACCTTTGTCGAGCCAGCCTGACCAACGTGAGCCCCCCACACAATTGCATCGCCCAACCTCTATTCCTCATGCTGTCGTGCCTTCTTCCTCTATTCCTCACATGTCACGCCTCCAACCTCCTTCCTCACATGAGTCTAGTTCAACAAAATTTCATTTTTTTACATGACAATTTGGGCCCACAGACTAGTCCATTATCCATGGACATTTGGTGGATCTGATATAGGCCTAAAAATAAAACTCATTTAATTCACGGGTCAGATTTATTGGGCCTGTCTAAAAGGTAGACTTTGCAGGTCAGACCTTAAATGGGTTGGACCGATCTATATACCCACTCCTACTTAAAACTAATATTACCAGCTCAAAACCACATCAATTAAATAGTAGTTGTTATAGAATGCAATATTGTCCATGGCCAAGTCAAAGAGAGTCAAACAGATGCATATTTGTTTGATGCATACTCGTTGGCAATTTCATCTCCATGACGGAGCACTCGATGGAACACCCATTCACCATGGCTGGAAGGATCCCCAAATGCATTTAGGGTGTTGTCCGATAGTTTATTTCAACACATCAGACAAAGTGAAGCGAAACAACAAGGACATTAAAAGTAAAAACCCATCAAGAAGAATACTCCATCTTCTTATAGTTGACATTTTAAACCCAAGGATATAATGAATGGGCATTTTAAACATTATAATAAAATAATACTTAACTTTTATATTTTTTAAAAGTTTAATTACTCATTTAATCAGATTTCAAACTTATTTCTTTTAGTCCCTATAATTAATAAGTGAATTTTTTAATTTCTAAAGTTTCCATTTTAATTCCCAAAAAGTTTCAGTCATTAAAATCCTTTAACTAACGAGGTTATAAAATTTTAACCGAAACCTTTTGAGAATTAAAATATAAACTTGAGAGATTAAAAAATTCAGTTATTAAATTTTAGGGACTAAAAAATTCATTTATTAACTATAAGGACTAAACAAAAGAGTTTAAAAACTATAATGAATAAATGAACAATTAAATCTTTTTAAAACTATTTTTATGTACTGTTCATTGAAAAGTGCTTCTGTTCATCGAATTTTTTATTGTCCACCGGTGCACCACCTAATACGTAGGTGCACCATAGAATTTGCCAAAATTAAATAAAATAAAAAAGTTTAGATAGTAAAGTCAGAATAGACTATATTTCAGGTATAAAAGATATATTTAAGTTGGCGTATAAAAAAAACTTATAAGGTCAGATGCTTCAACCCTGTATAAAAAAACTTAAAACATACTAAATAGCCTAACTTAAAGGAAATGCGTTTGGATGCTTCACTTCATACTTTTTGCACCCCTCATTATTATAACTGGAAATGTATTTCATTTTGTATTTTTTGCACCCTCATTAATATAATAGAAATGTATTTTCGTTTTGTACATTTTGCACCATCATAATTTAATATAATGGAAACATATTTTTGTGGTGTATTTTGGTGAGATTGACAACAAAAATGTGTTTCCATTTCATACTTTTTTCACCCCATAATTTAATATAACAAAAATGTATTTTGGTGGTGTATCTTGATGAGATACACAATGAAATTACATTTTTGTTGAACACACACAAAATGCACCTCACATGAACTATGATAAAGAAATAAGGCATCGTGAGAGAAAAAAAGGTAAAGGAATTGAAGTAGGAGATGAGAGTGTGAAGCAAATGAACAAGGAGAAAGAGAAGAAGATGACAGCGGGTAGGAAGAGAAGGAGGGAAAGAGGGGGGGGGGGGTGGGGACTGTCAACAGGGGTAGTTTCGTCCTTTCAACTGAATTTGAAAAACTAAGAGGTGGGAATAGAAGTTTTGGGAATGAGAATAGCAACCCCAAGTTGGCAAGCAACCCAGGCCCAAAGTATTGTCCTTCAAAGTTTCACTCTTTTTCTTCCCTCTCTCTCTCTTTCACTCACTTTCTCAGTTCTGTTTCGCTTCTTCTTGTGTTGTGTTGGTCAAGTGTGTTGTGCAATGGATAATCAAAAGAAGGGCAAAGGAGGAGACCAACCCAAGAAGTTAGCGAAGGTATTGAATACGAGCTCTCTCCAAATAAATGAAAAAGATGCTTTTCAGTTGGTTGGTTCCATCGTCGAAAAGGGTATCTCTGATTCACACAACAACCCCACAACAACACCACCCTTCCATTTTTTCCCCAAACCCACTGTTCTTCCTTTCCCCGTTGCGCGCCATCGTTCACATGGCCCTGTAAGTCACCGTATTCTCCTTCAAGTGCCCTTTTTGGTGCAAGGCTTTATTCTTGTATTGTGTTGATTTATGCTTCAACTTAATGGAAATTAGGTTGTGTTGTTATGAGTAATGCGTGAAAAGCTGAAAAAAAAAACGTCTTTTAATGTCCTTCAACTACCCTTTTGTATTGTGTTGTGTTATGCTTCAGCTTAATGAAAATTAATATGTGTTGGTATGAATAATGTGTGAGAAGAAAAATAAAATAAAATAGTCTTTTAGTGTTTTCTAGGCGTATAGGGAGTTTAGCCGAGGAGGGTATGTTGGAAAATTCTGAATTAAGATTTAGTGAGTGTTAATGGGAGACATGCAGAGTTATACATTGTTTTGGCATGTGGTGGGGTTCACTGCATTCTTCTTATTTCATTGTTTTCTGGGTGTTTTTGACTGAACACAACAAATAGGATATATGGGTTTTCTTTTTCTTTTTGTCTCCCCTAAAATATGGGACTAAATTCTAGTACTGTTTTAAGCTGTCGGTAATTTGATTCTGGCATTGTTGTACTGTGCGGTGCTGTATTACAAATTATGCAGAATAAATAACATATGAATGGGTGCTGGCACGAGTGGTTTTCAATAGTATGCATGCTTATTTTATGGAGGATCACACAATTGAAATAGTCATAATGTTTTTTCTGAGTAGTGATATAAGTGGTCTTTCCATGTTCCAGTATATGTATAGGAGGGGATTTTCATGTTTGAAAAGTTACAATAGCTTGAGATATTTTGAGTTGTATTCAGCTTGTTTGCTTTAGTCTATATTAAAGGGACAGCTTGTACCTCTTGTTTAATGTATCTTCTTTTGCTGATCCCAAAAGAAAATAAAATATGGGACTAGATGAGTTATTATTAATTGGTTTACATGGAAAAATCTGTGTAGGAGTAACCACTGAATTGTTCATCAATTTTGTTGAGCCTCAAAGGTCTTAGGTGGCTATGAAAAATGACAATATGTATGCTTAAATTGACTCATTTTGGTTTATTGTGAATGTAGTTTGTGTAATGGCTAGTAAGTTTTGTGGACTGATAGTTAGGTTGTGGTGATTTTACAGCATTGGCGTCCACTGAGTAGTAGAGGGGATGATGATGGTGAGGATGATGATAGTGACAATAATGTTAAGGATGAAGAAGATAAAAATTTGCAGGAGTTTGAAAAAGTTTCAGCCTTTGCCAAGCCGGTACAGAGGAGGAGGAAAAAGGGTTTGGATTTTAGAAAATGGAAAGAGATCACTCGGGATGATAGTTCTTCCTTCGGGAAGGAATCAGAGAAGGATGTGTCAAGCTTTAGCCAAACTACTGGGAAAAAGAAGAATGAAAAGGGCAGTAAGAGCACATACAAGAAAACCTCATCTTTGGATGATAATGTCATTTCTCCAATGAAAGTGGATACAAAACCACTGTTAGATAACTCAGATGGTGGGTTTATCAATTCAACTACCACTATGGAAGTAGATACATTAAATAAGGTAGATCATGAGGAAAAAGTTAAACACGCCAGAATTTATGATGACAAGGAGCAAAATGAATCTGTGCCTGGATTGGACCAAATTTCTTCTGATTGGATGCCTGATTACAATTTTGGATCCCTGGATGTGCAAAGGCCAGGGCAAACTGACTTGAATTCAAGCATGCTGTCTTGTTCTAGTTCCAATAGTATTAGAAGTGAACAAAAGTCCGTGTCTCTTGATAGTGAAATTGATGCTGAGAATCGAGCTCGGATTCAGCAAATGTCAGCTGAGGAGATTGCAGAAGCCCAGACTGAGATAATGGAGAAGATGAGCCCTGCATTACTAAAATTACTGCAGAAGAGGGGGCAGAATAAATTGAAGAAACTAAAATTAGAAGTGGATATTGGCTCAGAATCTGTGAATGGACATGCTCAGAGTCCTCAGGATGCAAAACATCTACACACAGAGGATGGGATCGCTCAAACAGTGATTGTGCCACCATCCAAAGAAAAGCTAGATGATGAGAAAATTAGCACGAAGACTTCAACCACCGCTAGTAGTAGTGCATGGAATGCTTGGAGCAATAGAGTTGAGGCTGTTAGGGAGCTACGATTTTCCTTGGTTGGGGATGTTGTTGATTCTGAACGTGTATCAGTTTATGGTATGCGTTTCTATTCTTCTTATGTTTCTTTACTATCTTCTGGTTCTAATATCAAGATGATGCTTTGTATGATCCTTGCATATGTATATATATTAGAGTATCTCCTTGTACCATTCTGGACTCTGTAGTTAACTAACAAGTGCCGGCTAAGAATTCTGTTATTAGTCAGTTGTAACTGACAGATTAATTTCAGCTAGGCTATCTCTATATATCTCAGACATACCTCTTCTATTTGCGATCAATGAATAAACATTTTATCAGTAATCACTCTGAATATCTCAGTGCTCTCTTTCTCTCTCTGCTCGATGAATCCTAACAATATATGGGTTCTTCTGTATTTAGTGTTTTGCATATGTAGGTGCTTGGTTAGTGATAGTAATAGTATTGTCTTCTTAATGTAGATATATGCTCTTCTGTAATTTTTTTTTCTTTATTGGGTATGTGGTAAAGCTAGTGATAGTTTGGGTTGCTAATGTTTGAATACTTTGCTTCATGAAACATCAACCATTGTTTATAGATTGTGATTTGTATTCAATATTATACATTATACTACCTCCAGACTAAAATATAAGCAACAAAAAATCAATGTGTTTGGGTTAAAATATAAACAAATTTTAACTAACTCTCTCCTATTTAATGATAATATCTCCAAAATACCCTTCATTTAATTAGAGTTTTATTTCCAATAAACTTCTCTTTTTTGTCCTATGCAATTAATGTAAATGGTACTTTAGGAAATAAATTAACTTTTTTTATTGAGACTAACAAAATTAAATAATGTTAACTAATTTTATTGATGAGTGTGAATTAGTTTTTTTTGCTTATATTTCAGTCCGGAGGGAGTAGTATTTTTTGTTCCCAGCAATTGATGATCTTTTTTTGGTTGACTACATTTCTAAATGCACATGAACCAAAAAAAACACTTACTGTTTGTTTAACTTATTTGGAGAAATAATCACATTTTTTCTGGTTTCTGAGAGAGATTTTGAAAAATTGGCGATTATTAATCCAAATTTAATCTTTATCAAACATTTTAGCATTTCCATGTGTCATGTAGGCAATATATTGCTGGTAAATACAAATACAGGAAAGTTAAGATCAATGATGTTGCTATATCATGGCTTGTCTGATAGCACTGAGTAGATTATGCTCCCTGCCCCCCTGCATTTGCCACAAATTACAATAATGTTCTGGTTCATGCCTAGACTGAAATTTCTGTATGGTTTCCTTTGCTTCCAAATGTTTCCAAGTTCATAGACTTGATTAGATGGCTTCTGTTGTATATTCAGCATATTAGATGTTAGCATTTGCATATAACAGAACGGAGGTGCAAATATTGATTTAAATAATGAATATTCATGGATATCCATTGATATCCTGATTATTCTGTTAGCACTGATATCCATCAAATCTTAGCATTTGTTGTATATTACTATATTCATTGATATCCTGTTTATTTTGGAAATAGGATGGAGGTTTAAATATAAATTTTGAATTTTCTTTATGTGACAATTCTTTGTCATGATACAGACAATGCCAATGAACGTGACTATCTACGGACTGAGGGAGATCCTGGTGCTGCCGGTTATACAATTAAAGAAGCAGTGGCACTCACTAGAAGTGTGGTATGTTATTTGTTGTAACTGATGTATATTTCAGTTGGATGCCTGGACCTGGAACAGTTTGGATGGCTTTACAATTATGAATATAAAATATATAAATTTATAGCATTCCCCTTTAGTAACACAGCGTCTGCCAAATGTTTTGTTTTTTTAGATTCCTGGACAAAGGACCCTTGCATTGCATCTCCTTTCATCTGTGCTTGATAAGGCATTACACTATATTTGCGAAGACAGAACAGGGCATATGACAAAAATTGAGAACAAAGTTGACAAATCAGTTGACTGGGAGGCTGTTTGGGCTTTTGCACTCGGCCCAGAACCTGAGCTTGTGTTGTCACTTAGGTAAAGTTTACTTTTTGGTCCAAGCTGTTGGTATTATAAACTACCTGCTATGACTGAGTGAAGATGCATGGGTTTCTTTTTCTTCTTTTAAGAAAACGAATATTGTTGTTTATATTGCTGTTAATCATTAATCATACAAGTTGATAGGTTTGGATGTAAGTAAAATTCCAGCTTGGTTATGTGTGTAATTTTAATATCACTTTCATCTGGCATGTGAGATGGACTCAATGAAGCTTGAGATCACATATCTATCTGTTTACATTACTGATTATTTACATGTCTTGCACTCTTGAAGCCAGCCTTTTTTGTGGTAAAATGTTTAATATTATTATGCCTTAGAATACTTTAGAGTATCTTAGTTAATCTCTTGAGAGTGGTTTCCATATTTAATTATTTTTCATGATTTCTTAATTAATTAGGATTTGGAATCTTTTCTTAAGGATGAGGATTAGTGCTTTGTCTTTTGTCACATATCATTACACACCGATGAAGATAGCATTCTCTCCTATTCTCTTTATTTAATTAAATCCCTATAATATTAACCTGGTTTCAAAGTGGTCCCATCCTCTGTGATTTGACCCCATCACCTGCTGCCTAGTTCTCTAAACTGGTGCTCATCTTTGTTTCTGTGGTTTTTTTCTTCCTTCCAGTTAGCTGTCTTTCCTTCTGCCATTGTCTATCTTTTCTTCTTTGTATGTAAAGATTTTGATCTGTCAAATTTGATGCCTAATTGCCTTATCTCCTAGTTACTGCATGATGTCCAGATTGAGCTATGGTTCTGGTTCTCATTTGTTCTTACATTGCCCAGCAGTTTCCTTTCTCTGGAATAATTTGTTTAGTGTTTTCATAGAATATGGGGTTCGTCCCTAGAATCTTCAGCACTTCCTGTATGTTAATTTTGGAGGATTTGGTACTAGCTGAGAATCCAGAAAGTTTTGGTGTTCTTCTCTGTGTGAAGTTCTTTGGGTATATTCAGTTAGAAATCATCTTCTGTGGATGATAGTCTTCTAATGAGTTCATTCGGGTTCAGCTAGTTTTTCTAGCTTCTTTGTGGTGTTCTGCTTATGGTCTTTATATATAAGATTTTATTTTTGTTTGATTGATTGTGTGTTTCTTAATCTTTGTTTTTTTCCTTTAATTTTTGGTTGTCGTGTCTTTAGTCCTTGAGGATTCTTATCCTCTTATATTTGTATCTTTCTCTTCTATCTTAATAAATTCTTTGCTTATATAAGCTTTGTTGATTGTTATGTTTTGGGATGAGCTCTTATGTATACTGGCTTTTCCTAATCTGTGCCCTTTTTTGTGGTTTCTTCCTAAAACTGTGATGAGCATCATATGTTAAAACAGAAGCTGGTTGGCCCTTGGACCCTTGGGTAATTTTACTACCTGCATAGCTGTTTCTAAAATTCAATTGGAAGAGTGGGAATGTAGATTGCATACTTGATTGACTCATAATACCTTCTGTCCTCTTGTATTTAATAACATGGAGTGTTGGTGAGGCTAGAAAGATATTTTATTTTGAATTATAAATTACTAAATGCAAATAAATGTCATCCCAAATAGATGGCTATATATCTTGTCAATATGTTTGAATTTTGCCAATAGATGGTATTATTATGTTGTGACTTGTGATCCTTGTGCTATTTTGACTAGCTTATGATAAATATACTGATGAATACTTTAATTCTTTCAAATTGTATTTTTATAATTTTTTTCCTCATTATATGGCCATCTTTTGACAGCAGTATTGTGCTCTGATTTTTTGTAGGATATGTCTTGATGATAACCACAATTCTGTAGTTCTGGCCTGTGCAAAAGTTGTTCAATGTGTATTGAGTTATGATGCAAATGAGAACTATTGTAATATCTCAGAGGTAACTGGATTTTTATTATCTTTTAATTTGACAATATTGTTGCGTTTAAAATTAGATTCATCTGGTTTTTTATTTTAATTCCAGAAGATAGCAACTTGTGACATGGATATTTGCACGGCTCCAGTTTTTAGGAGCAGACCTGATATTAATGATGGATTCCTTCAAGGGGGTTTCTGGAAGTACAGTGCCAAACCTTCTAATATTCTTCCTTTCAGTGATGATTCAATGGATAATGAGACCGAAGGAAAACATACTATTCAAGACGATATAGTGGTTGCTGGGCAAGATTTTACTGTAGGTCTAGTTCGCATGGGAATCCTTCCTAGGCTTCGTTATCTTTTGGAGGTAAAACATAATTAATCATTCATCATGCTGAAACATTTGATGTCATGAGATTCTGTCTACAAAGATTAAGGATATTTTTGTTTTACAAGGTTTGAACTTTCATGTCAAATTCATTATTCTCTAATGGTTGCAGACAGATCCTACAACAGCTTTAGAAGAATGTATTATTTCCGTACTGATTGCTATAGCGAGGCATTCACCTACATGTGCTAATGCTGTACTGAAATGTGAAAGACTTGTTCAGACAATTGCAAATAGATATACTGCTGAAAATTTTGAAATTCGATCTTCTATGATTAGATCTGTAAGACTCTTGAAGGTGAGTGGTAATTTTCCATTTTATTTTACAGGAAGTTATTTCTGCATCATCAGCTAGAGAATCATTCCTAATGTTTCATTTGATTTTGGAAAAGGTTTTAGCTCGGTCGGACCGGAAATCTTGTTTAGAGTTTATAAAGAAAGGGTATTTTCAGGCTATGACTTGGAATTTATATCAAAGCCCTTCCTCCATTGACCACTGGCTAAGGTTAGGGAAGGAAAAATGTAAACTCACATCTGCTCTGATTGTTGAACAAATGCGTTTCTGGAGGGTCTGCATTCAATATGGATATTGTGTGTCTTACTTCTCGGAAATGTTCCCTGCCTTGTGTTTTTGGTTGAATCCGCCTTCATTTGAAAAACTTGTTGAAAACAATGTTTTGGATGAATCTACTTCCATCTCTAGGGAGGCTTACCTTGTTCTGGAGTCTTTGGCTGGAAAACTTCCAAACCTATTTTCAAAGCAGTGCCTAAACAATCAACTTCCAGAGTCTGCTGGTGACACAGAGGTATGGTCTTGGAATTATGTTGGTCCAATGGTTGACTTAGCCATAAAGTGGATAGCAAGCAGAAATGATCCAGAAGTATCTAAGTTCTTTGAGGGACAGGAAGAAGGAAGATATGACTTTACTTTCCGAGATCTTTCTGCAACTCCTTTGTTGTGGGTGTATGCTGCTGTGACTCACATGCTTTTCAGAGTGCTTGAAAGGATGACATGGGGGGATACTATTGAAACTGAAGGGCATGTGCCATGGCTTCCAGAATTTGTACCTAAGATTGGACTTGAGGTAATCAAATATTGGTTTTTGGGCTTTTCTGCATCTTTTGGGGCAAAATGTGGAAGAGATTCTAAAGGCGAATCTTTTATGAAGGAACTAGTTTATTTGAGGCAGAAGGATGATATTGAAATGTCTTTAGCTTCCACCTGTTGTCTAAATGGAATGGTTAAGATTATTACTGCAATTGATAATCTGATACAGTCTGCCAAGGCTAGCATCTGTAGTCTCCCATGCCAAGAACAAAGTCTCTCAAAAGAAGGAAAAGTGCTTGAGGATGGCATCGTTAAAGGGTGTTGGGTTGAATTAAGGTATATGCTTGATGTTTTCATGTTTTCAGTTTCTTCAGGGTGGCACCGCATACAGTCCATTGAGTCATTTGGCAGAGGAGGACTGGTTCCAGGGGCAGGAATTGGATGGGGTGCCTCAGGTGGAGGATTTTGGTCAGCAACAGTTTTATTGGCACAAGCAGATGCAAGATTTCTTGTCTATTTGCTGGAAATTTTTGAAAATGCATCTAAAGGTGTCGTGACTGAAGAAACAACCTTCACCATCCAAAGGGTTAATGCTGGCTTGGGATTGTGTTTAACTGCAGGACCTAGAGATAAGGTTGTTGTAGAAAAGACATTGGATTTCTTGTTCCATGTCTCTGTTTTGAAGCACCTTGATCTCTGCATACAGAGTTTACTCTTGAATAGGAGGGGTAAAACCTTTGGCTGGCAACATGAAGAAGAGGATTACATGCACTTAAGCAGAATGTTATCATCTCATTTCAGGAGCAGATGGTTGTCTGTAAAGGTGAAGTCTAAATCTGTGGATGGCAGTAGTTCCTCTGGCATTAAGACCTCTCCAAAGGTTGGTGCTTGTTTGGAAACCATATATGAGGATTCAGACACGTCTTCCGTGACAACTCCGTGCTGTAATTCTATAATGATAGAATGGGCTCACCAGAAACTACCACTTCCAGTTCACTTTTACCTTAGTCCAATCTCAACAATTTTCCATAGCAAGCGGGCTGGTACTAAAATTGTTGATGATGTACTACATGATCCCTCTAATCTGCTTGAAGTCGCCAAATGTGGACTTTTCTTTGTTTTAGGTGTTGAAGCAATGTCCATTTTTCATGGCACTGACATTCCTTCTCCTGTTCAACAAGTATCATTGACATGGAAGTTACATTCCTTATCTGTCAATTTCCTTGTTGGAATGGAAATACTTGAACAAGATTGGAGCAGGGATATTTTTGAAGCTTTGCAGGATCTTTATGGTGAGCTTCTTGATAATGCAAGGTTAAACCAAAGTAAAGAAGTTATTTCAGATGATAAAAAGCATCTTGAGTTTCTGAGGTTCCAAACTGAGATTCATGAAAGTTACTCAACTTTTCTTGAAGAACTTGTGGAGCAGTTTTCTGCTGTTTCTTATGGTGATGTTATTTTTGGCCGGCAAGTTTCACTTTATCTACACCGTTGTGTTGAAACTTCCATTCGACTTGCTGCCTGGAATACACTGTCCAATTCTCGTGTTCTTGAGCTTTTGCCACCTTTAGAAAAATGCTTCTCTGGTGCTGAAGGATACCTTGAACCCGCTGAGGTAAAAAAACATATTCATTCACTACCAGCTATTTTACTATGGAACATTATCCGCAGAGGATATTGTTTGAGTACTTGTTCTTTGATACATTTTTTCTTTCTATGTTGATGATATTGGGTTGAATTATAAATGTCACCTATATTTTATATTTTATAATTTTGTAAATTTTCAAAAAGTGGTTGTTTAAAATGTGCTTAAAAGCATAAAAGCATATGCTACAAAGTACAGCTAATGTTGCAGAATTTTTAATTGTGTTACAAATTTACAATACCTTTGACATTTATTGGTTGTATTGTAGCATCTTTCATGAATTTTGAGGAAGCTTTTGAGAGCACAGGAAATACCAAACTAAGCCATACTGACACTGGGTCCTTTTATTTTTTATATGATACATAACAAAAGTGAAGTTCCTAATTGGAATTTTGGATATAGTCAAGAATCTTATACTTCCAACAATATAACAGATAGTCACTTTGCAACAAACATGCACATATTTTTTACAATGGCTTGCTTTAAAGCTTGTCTTTAGTAGGGAAGAAATGTAAGGTTGTATCTTTGATTCTTTGAAGTTAGAAACTATCACGATGGTTTTGTCATGTAAGTTACCTCGGAGGAATGAGGATTGTTTTCATCAAGTTTCCTTATCTAAAATTTTTATTTTCCATTTTTTTGCTAATATCTATAACTTATGTGAATAGAAACAATTGGAGCTCAATGGGTAGGTGGGATAATTGTTTACTACTGTATTATCTGTGGAGGGGTGCACTTGCCACCTGTGTGGTTGCACCAGCAATGCATACTAGTCTTTGGCTCAGAATACACCATATATCTATCAACATTAATTGGTGTACTGTATCTCTGCAGGATAATGAAGCAATTTTGGAGGCTTATACGAATTTGTGGGTTTCTGATGCCCTTGACAGGGCTGCAATTCGAGGATCAGTTGCATATACTCTTGTTGTCCATCATCTTTCCTCCTTTATATTTCATGCCTGTCCCACGGATAAGTTATTGCTGCGAAACAGACTTGCTAGGTCTCTGTTGCGAGATTATGCTGGGAAACAGCAACATGAGGTAACCAAAGTCTTGAAAGCTTTATCCTGATGGACAAATGGTAGTTTAAGCAAATCTCCATTCAGAATTTGTGCTGCCATTCATTCTCCAATTAGTTTTAGCCCATCTGATTAAGGAAATCAAATGTTATATGTGAATGTGTGCTTGTTCTGTCATCAAGTTGTTTGGAATGTATATCAGCTAGGACTTTGGCCTACCAAATAAAATTTTAAGAGGGTAGAGTGAGACATCACTGTTTAGGTAAAATCCTTTTTATGACCAAGAGTTTGAGGCCATGGAAAAAGTATTATCTTTTACCTCCTAATTTAATTTGCATTGTTGCATCTGTATTTTCAATTATACATCCATAATGTTGGTGTGGCCAGGCATTACTATTTACTAATGGAACTCTTGTTGCAGGGTATGTTACTGAACCTCATTCACCATAACAAGCCACCACCATCTGTCATGGGAGAGGAGCTGAATGGTATACTTTCTGAAAAGAGTTGGTTAGAGTCCAGATTAAAAGTATTGGTTGAGGCTTGTGAGGGAAATTCCTCTATTTTGACAGTAGTAGATAAGTTAAAGGCTGTTGTAAAAAACAGTTCATAGTGAGGTAACTAATATTGAATGCGTGTAAATATATTCGAGATATACAATGAGCTATACATAAAGTACAACAGAGGCTTATATATAGATTTTTTCAATGATGTCTCAAATGTATTAATTGGAGCATGCATGGCCACTGATATTGGTATATTTTGTTAGAATGGAGTCTGCTGGTTTTTTTATCAAGATTCTGGGAACCAAGTCCTAAGGCATGCAATGTACATAATGAAAGGATACAGGTATTTTAGTTAGGTTATTATAAAATATACTCTTTCATCACATTTTTACTCCATTTTCTTTCTATTTCGTCCTTTTCTATCGCCTCACTTAGTATATCTGTGGCAGTTTCTTTGTATCTTTTCTTTTATCTTCCCATTTTCTCTCTTATTTCCATTGAAATCTATCTTAAAATGAGGTGGGCAATGAGTATTATTCTTTGGCTCAATTACTAAATTAGTCTCTAAATTATTTTAAATAATTCAATTTGATCCTTGAATTTCCAAATGTTTCAATCTGATGCTCTAATTTTTAAAAATGTTTCACTCAAGTCATTTTCATCAAATTGAAATTGATACTGTTAATGAAACCGTCACAATTTGTAAGTAAAAATCGTTAGAATTTAATAGAAAAAAATTGATTGAAATATTTTTAAATATTAAAGGATTTGGAACATTTAGAAATCTAAATCAAATTAAATCATTTAAAATAATTTAGAAATCAAATTAGTAATTAAGTCTTATTCTTTTATATTTTATTTGAATGATGAAAGATTTTAAGTGAAATAAAAGAAAGAGTTAAAAATGAGGCTGTTTAGATTGAGAGTAGATCATGTAGAAGAGAATGAAAAAAGTGTTATAGACATATTTGTCCCTATTAATATATTTACACAATGTAAAAAAAAACTAAAATATCATTTTGGTTCCTTACTATTTGAGTAATTTCATTTTTTTATTTTTTAAAAATAGTTTTTATTTTCAAATATAATAATTTAGAAACATGTTTGGTTTAAATTTTTGTTTTCAATTTTCTGAAATTCAAAAACATAAAAAATGACCTTAACAACTCCCAACTTAGTTGACTTCATATCATGTTACTTCACCGAGTCTTCATTAATAGTTCCTTATCAAACACCAATTGAACTGAATTCCAGTCCAAAGTAAGAATAATCACAAAATAAAATAGGCTTAAATGCCTTTTTAATTTTTGTAATTTTATTTTTGGTTTTTGATTATTATAATTTTTTATTTATTATAATCCTTATAAATTATGTTTGTTTTATTTTTTGTTCTCGAAGCGATTTAGGTAGTATTTTAAACAGTGGAAAAAATGATAATTAAACCGTTTTAAAAATGAAAAATAAAACAATCATAATTTATAATGACTAAAACTATTCTTTTGCAAGGAAGAAAAAAAATATTAAATTATAAGGACTAAAAAATTATTTAAATTAATAACAAATAAAAAAATTTCAAACACTTATCATTCAGGATAAGTGCAAGCAAGAAAATCACTTTCTCCTTGATATCTCAAACAAACACAAATAAAGGTTTGTTGAATAAAGTTTAGTTAGAAGGGTTACCATAAGGAAATAGTTTTCAGGGGAGGAGTTTTTCATGCATGAAAATCATGAATCCCAAGAATAAATAAAATCTATTTAGTTAATCATCAGAAACATTTAGACAAATTTTCTAAGAAGTGAAGACTTATATGATATTTTTATCAATTATTTTGATTATTTATTACATTAAAAAATAACATGATATTTTTAATGTAATAAAAAAAATTAAACTTGAGAAAGTAAAATTCTCACTTCTAAGAAACTTGTTAAATAATATTCCAAAAAAATAATATTTTTAATGCTAGGACTAAAGTGACCAACAAATTACATTTTCAAAGACTTAAATTAATTGTATTTTGATACTTTTTTTTTTATCATTTTTCAGTTTTTACATGTATTTTTAGTAAAAAAATAGTTCCTAAAATACAAAACCTTTATAAACAACCTTGTCATTTGTCAATGTCTTACGTTTTTTTAACTAATAAAATAAGATGTCATTTTTATACTTTATAAAAGTATGAAATAAAAATAGTTTTCTCGATTCACACTCACAAATATCAACATTGTAATAGCCATTGTACCCATTTTATGAATTTCAGTCTTGTATGGTAGATGCTAATACGACCAGGAGCATTTAGGTCCTACGAAGAGACAATACATTACACATGTGCTAACAAAGGAAGAAGGATCAATACATGTGAATTAGCTTAGGAGCATTCAATAACAATTAATCATCTAGCTCTTGATTGAGTGTTATGTATAAGCATATACGTATTAACCCTTTTCCCTTTCTCATCATGTGTGTACTGACCCTTCTTAGAATCAAAACTGCGCAGAATTACAAACATTTTACGAACCATTGTTCTTGAACGCACACCAAATTTTACTCACAAGCACATCTAACGGAACATCCACTTTCATTTTTGTACTTAATGTACTTTTTGCTATTTTCACTTCTAAACAAGGGGTGGTGTGTAACCATCAGTACTCTGATGCTTATGTCAATTAAGACACAAGAAACAATAGAGTACTGGAATGAATTGTGTATACTTAGTCGTTAAGAGTTACCTCTTATATAGCACAATGGTTATTTATGACAAGATTCTTGAAACGTTTCACGATATGCCATTACATATATTACCTCTTATAGAGCAGGAATATGCACGAATTAACATGTATATTTTAAAAGATTAAAAAGGGAAAAGTGAAAGACCTTGTGTGTTCTTTGCAATTTTTTTCTTTTCTGTAGGAAACAACGTTTCTATAAGTGTTGTTATTTCATACAGATAGATACAATATAGATATGGGCTAATTAACGTGTATATTTTATTGGCTATTTAAAAGATAACAAAAGGAAAAGTGAATTTGTTGATTTGTTAAAAATGTAACACTACTTCTAAACTCTAGCAATTTATCTTTCAAACATTTCCCAATATGGCACTAAAAAGGGGATCAGAATACGAACTTAATTTAGCATAACTATTTTAGATTAAGAATTATTTAGTACTAAATACATATAGGTCCTGCCTTCATTAATTAAACAGGTTTCAGATCTACATGCATGCATAAAGTCCATCTCGATACTGAAGGAAATCAAAAGATATAGATAGAGAAATTAAACAACACATAGTTTAATATAACTAAGTGACACCTAGTTAATTAGTTAACTTGCTCCAATTCTCTCCAAACCATCATGCCACAGCTCTCTCAATCAGCCTGCACACGAGTTAATAAAAATTAATTAGCCAATGATTAATAATCTTGGAGAAAAGCATTCATGGAAATTATTCTTTTTATTAATCATGGAAATAATAATGATCACGAATTCTTACATTAACTTTAGTTGCAGAAACTGAACTGGTTGGTGAATTTGGAATGAACCTAGCCCACTGTGAATTAGTTGTGGAGCACAAGTTAGGAACATGTATGAACATTTTGTGAGTTTCAAGAAACGTTAAGCTAGTTACAAGTATGTGCAGTGCTAACCCTAAAGCCTAAACAAAGGGTTAATTTAGAAGAAAAAAAATTACATTTTTCGCTGCAGCACTGAAAGCTTCTCGATGTGGGATCTCAGGGTTCGCAGCTTTGATGCGCTGTATCTCCTCTCTGACATTCACAACAACATCAACCAAGTAGTAAATGAAAAAAAAATGAAGTTTACGAAAGCAACTTATGACCTTTTTATACAAATCCTTTTGAATTTATTTCAATAAGACAATAACCCTTCTCAAGAAATTATTAAAATAAGTTATTCTTAACTAAGCTTCATAATCAAATTTATGAATAAACTTTCATTTGATGATAAAACTTTGTTGAACAAGTATTCTTTTTTAGTTAAACTGTTTAGGGTTGTGATATTAGAGCAAAAGACATTTACATGAATAAACTTTGTTGAACAAAAAAGAAGTACACATCTCTTTTGCACTTACTTCATGAAACGGTTGTAAGCAGAAGGGAGACGGTGCTTTTTCTCAGGTGCTGAAAAAGAAATCAAACAAAATAATAAGGACATTTACATGGTTGGGGGGGTAGAGAAAAAAAAAACATCATATGATTATGTAAGTCTCATGTTATATAATTGTTTGGAGAGGGTGTTTCTGAAAAGGGTTTGTTTTGATCTGTGGTAACTATATACGTACGTTTCACAACAAATGATGCTGCTTTTGGGGACACTGACTCGTTAGATGTTGTTGGTGAGGAAGATGAAGATGATGCTTGTCCCTTTTTGGCATTACTGTAAAACCCCTGCTGGAAACAAAACAGATGCTTATGTTTGTATACATAATGATACATACACTTTCACTTTTTTCCTAACCAACCATCACTATACTATTCATCTCAAAGAAAAGCCCAAATATAGCATAGCAAGGAAGAAGAAAACTAAAACATAAGCATTAGATCATATAGTATATATAGAATATAAAATGTGCGTCTTGTTCATGAATATTATTAATGATTAATGTTTTATTTTTGGGGGGTACAGAACCTGCAGACTGAGGGTGTGATCAACGCTTTGGCTTTGAGAACTTGGGGGTCTGGTGCTCAGAAAGGAGAGGTTGCTGCAGTGACCACACTTCACTGTCACAGTGTCTAACAGCCTCTTGCATGGGATACCAACCTGCACACAAACAAAAACATCAACATATATATGAGTATATATATGACCCTACATATGTATAAATATATCTCTAGTTCATTCCCCTCTTTCAATTTTAGGTAACATTATTTTTGTTAATGTACTTCTGAGTATACCACTTGTACTCATCAATTTAACAAATTCAATTTTTCTTATATATAAAAAATTGTTAACCATTTTCCAATAGGCATGCATATACAAGGTTTTAAATTATGTTCACGGTTTTACAGTTTCATTGTGTTTTGACATTGCGAAAAATTGTGGACAAAAACCTTGATGTTGCAACCGAAATCATGGTCTTGGACTGTTTTTAAAAACCTTGGGTATATATATTATATGCTTGTATCATACATAGAAGTTCAATACATGCACATAAACGTAACCTTATGATACTATAACATAAATATGAATAAGTAGAAACATGAGTCATTAAACAAGTTAAAGAGGGGTAGGTATGTATATTATTATTTGTAGTAGTGTTTAAAGATGAAGTTACCGCGAGGACAGTGTTGCAGAAGTTGCAACGAACGTAGCAGAGGTGTTCAGATGGTGGAACCAGGTCCATGGTGAGTTTGTCTTCGTGGTTCATATTTAAAAGGAACAAGGGTTAGGAGGAGAAGGGTGAGAGAGAGTAGGGTTAAGCCGAGGGAGGAAAATGTTGCAGTAGTTGTAGGGTTTAAGATAGCAATTTGAAAGGGTCAGTGGGTGATATATAGGAATAGGAGTTGTGTTGTGTTGTGGGGTAGCTTCAAAAAAAGAAGAGTAGTTTTGGTTTTACCACTTGGTCTTCTTGTAGTACAATTTGCTGCAGCATTATATATATTGCACGCTTTGTTTGCAGACATGACCTGCACCAAGCACTGACACTAATTAACCATCTACAATCGTCAAAATATTCTTCTTTATTACTTTATTATAGCACATATATGCATGTATAATGTATTATATATATTCTCTGCAGGAACATGAACGAGAGAGTGAGACATATAATTAAAATCCTGTTTCAAAATTTGATTCTGTTAATTAATCGCAGACTATTTTGTTGGTATTTTCTTTAATATTAATTTAAATTTATAGGGGTAGTCATTCATTCATTAGGTTTACAACGGTTGAAGGATTAGAAAAATCTGCATAAGCTTAAGGAGTTTACTACTATTTTATTGGCACGAGTCATTATATATACACACACACTAATATACATATATCTGTGTATGCACGTTTGTGTTATAATTTACAGAAAGAAAAGTTGTATAGTTTACAATCGTAATGTAAATTTAGAGAGAAAATGGTGGCTTTGTTTGCTTCACATCTAATGTAAAAAAGGCAAGGAGTATTTGTCATCGGTTATAATTTCTCAGGTATAGTAATTTATAGTGTAGAATATGTTTTGGATCATATCTCTCAAAATATTTTAAACTTTGATCTTAGTCCCTATAAATATTTAATATTTTTTAATTTTCATATTTACTAAAAGTGATGTAGTTTTAGTCTATTAAATATAAATATTAAAAATGTATTAAATTTTTATAAGAATTAAAATCGAATTTTGAGATATTTTGAAGAAAAAACATATTTTATCTTTATTTTTTAAACAATATTTTGACAAATTATATGTGTATTTGAGTTATTATTTGTAAATTTTATTTTGAATAGTTATGATTTCGTAAAGTTAATTTTAGTTGAAGTTTAGAAATGAAGTAATTCTCGTTTAAAATTTTTAGTTTAAAAATCAGTTTTATGTTAAAATTTAGGATCGTGTTAATCCGTTAAGACATTAGATAGAAGACAATAAATAAAAAAAGAGTTTAGTAGAAATACATTATAAGGGATATATGAGAAATCATGATGGGAATATATTAATAATATTTTTATTAAAAGAATATTTTTTTATCAGTTAACCATACTCTAATTAGGGAAGTAATTAACATTTATCTAAAACTTAATATAAAATTTTCACTCTAATGGAACAGCTACAAGTTTTTTTACGTTGATTTAAATGTATTTAAGAACAAAGTTGGTTTTCAATTATTTCAACCAAAATTCATAAAAAAAAAAAAAAACTAAAACCATGCATGTTTCTGGTCCTTCAACATTCCCTTGAGGAATTGCACGACTCCAAACATCTACTGGCTATATATATCTGGAATAACTTGTCGTAATTAAATTAACTAGTTTATATGTACCACTCAAAATTAAAACACTTGTTTAATACTCCTGTATTTTTAACTAATTTTTTTTAGGGAGATGAAAATAACTTTAAATCTCTGGTCCAATGCTTTATAAATGTCGACTTAAAATCCTATTCCCAAAATTTTCATCATCCCCACTCTTTCTGAAAAAACTACACATTTACAAGTTTTTTTTTTTTTTGCAAACCCCGTGCCTTTTTTATTCCTAAGTTATATAACATTCTTTTTTAAATTCTATGAACATGTTACATGAAGGTAGGTTGGTTAACGATTAACAGACTCTTGAAATATATAAGTTTGATCCTTGATGCTATTTATTAATTGGTAGACGATATAAATCTTTAAAAGAAATATTTTTAGATTTTGATAATAGGATTTTATTTTGAATAGTTTTACACTTTTAATTTACTCTTACACATTTTAGAACAACAATTAGAATGATCAATCCTGGTTATGATAAATTTTCAAAAGATTATCCGGACCTTTCAACCAAAGCTATAGACTCATTAAATACATCAATGTAGTACATGTGCAATCTAGAATACCTAAGAACATCACAAACCTATTATTGTCTAGTTCATCTAAGAAGCTGGCCATGAAGAGTTAACTCCATATAACTATTTAATATACTAAATTTTCATTTAATGAAATTAATCAGATAAATTATTTCACCAACTAAGAATGATCATATACCATCACTCATAAAATTAAACAAGTACTCTCAGTTTATCAATCCTTATTATGAATGCACCTAGTAAGTTTTCCTTTGTTGAATTAAATTAAGCAGCAAACTCTATTTCCAGTGATGTCCTTCATATAAGTTATGTAATGGAAACTGAGGAAAAAAAAAAAGAGTTATCGGGAACATTATATAAAGTTATTACAAATCATATTTTTTTCTTATTTAATTGCAATTTTAATTCTTCTACTATTATTAGAATTTGATTTTTATCTCTTTATTTTGTCTATTTGAATTTAATTCCCAACTATTTTAATTGCATAATTTTGAACCACCTTGTCATATGATATTAATGCAAATATTGACATGACACTTTCTTGTGCTTCCACATTAACACTTTCATCTTGAAATATCACTCTCCTAGAATGTCATGTCAACATTAATATTTAAGTTAAATATTGTATGCTAAATTAACAGATAAATCGAGATTAATTACACGACTAAAATAATAGGGATCTCAAATTTGCAAAAAAAAAAAAAGTAGGGAACCAAATTTTGACCATAACCTAAGGATCAAAGATATATCTGAGTCTTTTTATTTGTGTTTTTTTTTTCTTATTTATATTATCCTTTAAAAGCAATCTTACTTAACATATATAGACATTAAATAGGAACACTTTTTTCAATAAAAATTCTAATTTTAATTTGTCGCATTATGAGAAATTATTCCCTTTCACTAAACCTATCCCTTATTGATGTGCACGTGTTTCATACTACTATTCTTATAGTGTGTTAGCTTGAATATAACATTAAAATGTAATTGAAGTATTCATAAAATGTGATTAAAGTAGAAGATATAAATAACTCATAACTGAATTGCAGTACACATTACTAGCATATAGCAAGAGACTTCTTGTTTTAGTTACACTTAAAATTTTTCACATCATAAAGTCTAGTTGACCATATCATGAACCCTCCCCTAAACTTCCACTGCATAAATAAACATGTTGGCCCCTCTTTTTCACCACTACACACACTTCTTAAGTAACCCTAGTATTCAACCGTTCCAAAACAACTTTCTCTGGAAGTTATTCATTATTTTCCCCTCAGATTGCAACCCATAATGCTTCTACATCTCAAATATGGAAAATAAAGTATAGGGACTGTCCCATTATTATAAATGCATTGCTTATTCAAGTTGTTTCCCAGATCCCACCTTGCCACCCATTCATGTCTCAGATCAGTCAGATGCAGTGATTGCACCAGCAATTGAATTGAAGTGGGATGGTAATGAACCTCATTGGAATTAGAAGCCTACCCGGTAAATATGGGAAGCTCAATTAAATAAAAAAGATGAAAAGTGATGGAAAGAATTTCCAAAACACCATTTATGAGTTAACCTAAAAGAAGTCGACTTCAACACAATACACACTAAGAATCAGAGCCAGAATTCAAGATACTTTGAAAATTTGATCACAAAACCATTGGATTTCTTTATAAAAAAAAATTACCCTTCTTGATTAATAATGGAAATTCGAAAGAAAAAAATTACGAGCCTTTTAGGTTATTATTCCTGTCCCTGGCTATATATATAAAATACGTGCATGTGTGATATACCACATATGCTTATGAAATAGGCACATGAACCACTGTTTTTAGTATAATTGATACACCGAAAACCAACTTATAGTAATTAAAAGTATAAAACTAGGACATGGACATGCTGAAGGACAAACCCTTACTAATTATTTAAAAAAAACAAAAAAATCATGTGACAATATTACAAATATTTAATAATATAATTTAATCTTTCTTAACTAATACGATAGTGATTATAGCGACTTGTATCTCTTAATCAAATTATTTAGAATTTGAATCATGACATTAGATATGAAATAAATCATATTAAAAAAAATATTCATTTTTATGTATGTTTATAAATTCTAATAAAGAGTAATCACTATTTTCGATGATAACTCCTTAATATCAATATGATAGTAAAAAAAATCAACTAAGATTTATTTAGACAATATTTAGATGGAGTTTCTTAAATATCTTTAGTACATCACTGAATATGCCAATTAGCTTGTGGGTTGTTGTTTTAACTTAATTAATATTGTTAAGTTTCGGCCATAATTATGTAACTGCAAGAAAAAAATTTCATTACCAGTAATGATGATATTTAATTTGAGTAGATTTGTCTTTCATAGAAAAATGCATATGTTCTATGTAAAAAATATGCAATTATTTTCTAATTAAAATTAGAATTTTCTAACATAATAAATGTCAATATTGAATGCTGAAGTGAAGACCTGCAATCTTAATTAAAGAATAACACCAAAACTACATGAATAACGACTATACTTAAGTCTTTTCCTATGTCTTAAAGCATTGGCTGGCTAGATATATGTAAAAGGAAAGAGTGGCAATGTAGTTGAAGCACGAGATAAGTTGGGAGAAGTTGAATATTGAGAGGAAAGGGAAGAGCGAAAAGATAGTGAAGAGAAGGGGTCCTGTTATCAAAACCCCCTTTTTGTGGGTGCAGCACTTGAAGAGGAAATATGAGAGGGACATATGGTAGAGTCACATGTCAAGGTCATGGCAGAGAGACTAATTTACATTTACACAGGGCAAATGCATGCAGGAGATGGGTGTTGTGGTGTCCTTTTGTGATGGGACGATTCCACAATTCCCAAACAAGGAAACAAATCTATCTCCTCACTTCAGGCCCCTACCTTTCTATGCTTGTGTAAATACACACTTTCCCTAGGGCTCACACTCACAAGTCACGTACATGCACACACACACACACCTTTTGCTCATTCACTCACCTACCTAGCCCCTCTCTCCTTTTCTCTAGTCCGATGAAATGCCCAGTCATTCAACCCTCTCTCCTCCTGCTGCCACATAAATTCAACCAGACTATTCAACTACACCATGGGAATATCGATACACACACGTATAAATTCATATATTTTAATTACAATATCTTTTGCAATCTTTTTTTTCCTACTATGATATTAGTAATAAGTATTTTACTAGATTCATGGATAAGTAATACATATATTTTAGTTACAATATCTTTTACAATCTTTTTTTTTTTTTTGCTACTATGATATTAGTAATAAATATTTATTAGATTCATGAATAACTAATGTGTACTGAAATCTTTGATTAATCACTTTTAATAAAAAAATTATTATATTTTTTTATTTACAAAATTTGAATATGAAATTTGGCTTAAGGAGTCCAAACCTAATTTTACATGAACCAAGGACATATATATTGGCACTATTATTTAATAATAGTTTATCATGAGGAAAATTAACCGACACATGGTGATTTCATATTAATTTAATTTTATCGGCAAATCTTAATTGTTAGTGTTTTAGTTTTTGTTATTGGAAAAAAAATTTAAACTTACAATTTGTTCCTCTATCTTTCTTTCTTCAATTATCCAACTAACTTTATAACTTCATTTTTCTTTGAGTATGAGTTATTATGAATAACAAATATATAAATACTCAAAGGCAAAACTTTATTACTCATAATGATCTAACTTGTGGATCAAGTAAGATTATCTCTCTGAATTATACAAAAATTCATAATATTATTGACTTTTATAATTATATTCATCATTCTATTATAATTGTCTTTTAAGAAATAATTTGTCTTAAAATAACTATTATTTTAATGTTTAATGTAATATTAATTATTATTTTTCTCTTATATCTCTTATATATTAATGATAAATTACAAAATCTAAAAATGAATTAATGGTGATATAAGATTAATTTCATAAAATTATTATTATTTTCTTTATATATGTAAAATATCATAAGACAACAATTATTTTTGGAACGAATGAAGTAAAATATATATTAGAATAATTTTTAATTGAATGATATTATAAAAATATTTAAAAGTACAATGAAATTAAACTTTTGGCCTAGAGATTCCTTTGTCTTTTATGAATTCATATCCCTGTAGAACACCGCCCCCCTTTTCACATCATGTTCCTAGTTTAGTTCTGTTCATTAACTTATTTGGACACAATCATTTGATCTATTGTTACCCAAACTTGTTATCCATATCGGGAAATTGGGACAACACACACCAATTCTCCTCTCCTCTCCCTCTATGATAAAACTGAATTCGTTTACACCGACGAAGGTTGTCTCTTACTTTCATTAGCCACATAATCTGAAGGGTCAATGAGACAACGATACTGATCGACAAAACATGGCCAAAAGTAATGGCTAGCTATCATGAAATTTTTCATTGTGTCTAAACGTGGATATGTCATAGACTCATAGTGCATAATCTGTGTTATGAAGGGATTTCTTGTGACATACTTAATTAAGTGAAAGTGTTTGTACATGATCTTGATTTTGATTAAAAGTGAGTTTGAAGGGAAGTGATTTTAGTAAAAGTAGTAATATTGTTTGAATTTATTGATAAGAATCACTTTTGAATGTGTAATAGTCCTTAAA
This sequence comes from Glycine soja, assembly GCF_004193775.1. Lineage (NCBI taxonomy): Eukaryota > Viridiplantae > Streptophyta > Magnoliopsida > Fabales > Fabaceae > Glycine > Glycine soja. Next base: position 11,771,603 of record NC_041003.1, on the reverse strand, counting down.
AATATTAAAATATTATTATAATGTTAAATAGCCAACTATGTTTTTTCCACCGCAAAATCAACAAAATGCTGCATATTAAAATAAAGGTTTTGAAGTTCAGGGCTGATTTTGATCAAATTTCATATTAAATAATAATTGGCTCAATAATCAAAGCCTGTTCAAATACATTAATTGTTTTTATTTTTATTTTTTTAGAAACACTTGTATTTTTAGTGCTCATACATTATATGTGTGATTTTAATCCCTCCTATTTCAATTGTTTTAATTTAATTTTATAGTCTTTTTAATTATTAAAATTAAGTCCTTAACCTCAAATTCTATCCATTATAAACGAGAATATAATAAAGATGTCAAGTGAGATTAATTTGTATAGATTCACAATGAAAATTTTATCCATATTTAAATAAAATTAATATAATAAAAAATAGCTTAATCACATTATTTAGATATTTCACATATTTTTTCTTTTGTTAATCTTTATAAATTAATCTTGCATCTTTTTTTTCATATTTTTTCGATAATTATTGGATAATATTTAAAGTATAAAATTAATTTTAATAATTAAAAAAATATAAAAACTAAATAATAGTACGTAATTAGCCCCTTTTCAACAAGCACTCGGTGTATCACGTGTAGGGACTAATAATAGATAGATACACAGAACAAGCCACAAGACAACCAATCAACCACGATGAAGAATGATTTTATTTTATTTTTTCATCAACAATTTTTAAGTATATGGCAATTTTAATTCAACCTTACACGGGGCATTTTTCATTAATGACATGGATGGGTATGGTTTGCCGAACTTTTTTTCACATTTATTTAATTAATATCTCAGTATGCACATTTTACATGATATATGTTTAATTTTATACTATAAAAATTTATAATTAATAAATATATTTAAATATATAATTTGTATTATAATTAAATTTTATGATAAATATTTTTTAAATATATATTAAATTTATAATAAATAATTTAAATTGTCATATAAGATTAAATTTAATCTACTAAAATTTTCTTTTAAAAAACTATTGAAATTTGAAATGATAAAGGGATGGACAAGTAAGAAAATGAAGTATACAAATAAAATGACAATAATAATAATTTGAAATAATAGAAAGAATTTTTTTGACTGTTTACACAAATTTGATATGACATGAATGATAATGAAGTATAAAACTAATTTTTACTGTTAGTCTATAATTTATTTTATCATGATAATATGTGAAATGTATTTCTCATAAATGACATCTCAGCCAAATTTAAGGATGCCTTTTCATATGGTCACAAAGTTTAAATTTAAGAGTTTTGAGAGGAGAAAAGATTTTGGTTTCTTGAGAATCATAATTTAAGAAACTTAATTTATGTTTGATATATAATTTTAAAAATAACATGCTTGAAAAATGAGATTTATTAAAAAAAATTCTAATTAATTTCTTCAAAAAAATTTCAATGAGAGGTAAGAAATTTTTATTTTACACTATAGTAGAAATATCACATTATTTTTTGTTAAATTATATAATGTGATAAATAATTAAAATAATTAATAAAAATATATATAATTCTTTTTTAATTTTTAAGAAACTTATCTAAAAATTCTTAATCATCAATCAAACAAATTTTATTAATTTTCAAAAAATATAATTATTGGAATTCATAATTCCGGAAAATACATATCTTCTCCCCTATCAAACCCCGGTTCGAGCAATATCATATAGGCCTATACATGATGTTAAACTTGTTTGATTTTTGCTCTCTTAATTTGGGCTGAAAAGGCCTCAGCGGCCATGGATGTCATAGGCCTATACATGAACATGATTTTGTAATATATTCCAACGCCAAAATACTCTCTATGAAGATCCATGCATATTATTGATTTGAAACCAGAGAAAGAGAAGTCTCAGTAAAATACTCTTTAATATTTCTTTTGGTCCTTGTTATAAAATCTAATTAACTAATTTATTGAAATAAAAAAATTTGATTAATTTAGTTCGTAATATTAAATTTATTCTAAATAAATTAATATTTTTTAAATTATTTTTGTGAACAAAACTAGTAAACATTAATGAGTTATTTCTTTCACTGTCATATATCATTTTAGAACTGACTTTAATCATAGATATTTTTGTAAAAAAAAATATTTAATGCATATCGAAGACAACATAAGTAGTTTACAATAATTATGTATCTTGTTCAACCAACTGAAATAGATTCTTTTGATAAATGTAAATTTAAATCATGCTATTAGTATAAGAATCTCTTTTTTAAGTATTTCTATAAGCATTTTTTGAACTGTGAAATTATCCTAACCCTAATAAAATCGTGAAATTCAACTCACAAACTTTTCGACATTAGAAAAAAAAAAAAAAAAAAGTCTCGTCCTAAATGAGCATGCATGGCATGCTTTGACCAGATATTTCCAATTGTCACAGAAAATGGCAGCATATTTTCTAAACTGGTTTTACATAGCAATTGTTCCCAAGCCCTTCCTCCACCTCCCCTAGAGCAAAAATCAACCACCAGTTTATTGCTTTTAGCCTTTTACTTTAGAATCATTTTGAAAGAAGAGCTATTTCTGTTGATGGGATAACTTCTTCTAGTTCTTTTTCTTTTTTAAATTCATTGAACCATGATCCCTCTTTTGTGTCTGGAGTAGAGTACAAAAAATGGATACCCTTGAAAGCCCATTATGTCATTGGACTTTATGATTATCCATTACAAATAATTCAACCTCCTCACCCTTGTAAAACTAGATGTGGTAAAGAATTGGTTTAAGACATACCATATATGTTGAACTATTTATTGATTTTTCTAAACTACGACAAAAAGAAGAAAAAAAGGTAGTCACATGGTTGGAGTAAAGTTAATTCATTTCAAATTTAAAAAATATTATTCTATATGTGATACTTTGATTCTCTACATCATCCACTTTCTTTACAATTTGACAAAAAATAATAAATAAATAAAAAACAGGAAGAACATTAGACATGTGCGGAAGAAAATACCTATGAAACTAGAATACTTTATAATTTAGTGTCTTAAATCATATGTGAGATATGAAGAGATATGTTAATAATATATGCTCTCTTTAATTCATTCTTTTGAACTTAATCTCTACGGGATGAAATTTATTGAAAATATATAAATTTTTGTGGGTCTTACTATTGAACTAATGAAACTCTCTTAATTTTTTAGTTTATTTTTATTTCTAACTAATAATAAAGTGTATTAAAAGGAGTGTATTAAAGAGGATATTGCTAGTTCCTTATATATAATAAATCTATATTAAACATTACAGGAATACTTCAAATCTTTTTAGATTCATTTTTATAATACAATAATATAAGATAAATTTTAGTATTTTATTAAGTTTTCTATTGCATCCTTTTTCATTTGTAATTTTGTAATAAGTAACCTACAATCCTAATTCCTACGCACCTACAATCAATAAGTACCCTACATTTTTATCTACTATTTGCTCTTTCTAAATCCCAAACACACTTGTAACTAAAAAGTTGCAATCCATTTTTTGTCTTTATTAATTACCCACACATTATTCAACACAAATAAGATTGCCTTTGTAAATAATAAATAGATGGGGAGTAAGTGTATAGTTGACAGCAAGAATATTTGTAAAGCTTTGAAAACAAAAGAATAAATAAGAACAACTTATTTTTTTTAAAAAATTCGATACTTAAATAGAAAAAAGAGAGTAATTCATTGTGTTGGACAATTTTGACTCCATTAAACCACATGATCAAGTTCAAGACAAAAAAATGTGATCAAATTTTAGGAATTTTTTTTTTAAAAGAGAAAATAATTTTTTTAAAGATTACCATTCAAACAATGGGCAAGAAATAAGTCAAGTAGATTCAACCCTTACCTTCGCAACAAAAAGGAAAAGATAATCAAATAATAATAAAATTTTAATATTATTCTTCACTTCAACAGATTTTGATAACACTTCTTTTATATGCAAAGACTTTAACACTCTCAACTAATTAAAAATTATTTTCAATATAAATAAAGTCAACATACCATATACATGTTATTATACATGTGAATCTCTAATTGGAAGACAATTTAAAAGTATTTTATAGTGTATTATTTTAATCAAATTGAACCTAATATATAAGAACTCTTTCAACCCGAAGGAATTGGATGAGTAAAGTATGAAAAGTCTCGTATTTGATGGATTGTAGGATTGAATTTTCACTCATCTCCTAAAGCTAAGATAAATGTAAGTACATTTATAAGTGTTCCTTGAATTATAGGCTTTTTCTACCTAAGATTAAAAGGTCATTTCCTCTTCCCTAAATTTTAGGTTTAATAAAAAAAGTACTCTTTCAATTTCTTTAATGTTAAACAATTTAAAAAAATTTGTTCATCTTTTCTTCAAATGCTAGGTCGTGATATATACCCACCAATGACCCCATGCATAGCTTCACTCATTTTTCCTAATTCACAACTATATATACACCACCATGAACATGGTTGGCTGACCCACTTCACACACCGGTCCGAAGGTCCCCCAACCCATTGGCTGATGCATATATAGAAACTGCCATGGGCGATATAGCCCCTACCACCAATTTCTGCTCCAACAATGGCATAGGGGCCATCAATGGCCAGCCACCGATATGTGAATTGTATTTTCTACTCCAACCAAAGCACTACACGACAGAATATCTCATGCATATAGTACTACTCATCTTTTAACACCTTTCTATCCCTTCTTTCTTCGTCCTCTATTATCTTTTTTGGAGAGTACTTTGCTGGTGAGTGCATAAGTTACAAAGATAGCTTATGTTTATGATTTAATTAATTAGTAATATGTTTGTTTTGTATTAGGGTTAAATTGATCTTATGAAGTGATGGAATGTGTTAATTAATTAGCAGCGTTAAAAGGTTAAATCGGTAAACAAAAATAAAAAAAATCAATTGCATGCGCGTGATTTGAGTTTTCAGAACATATATGTGTATCATAGATTATCAGGGTAGTTAATTAGTTGACTTTGAAGTTAACTAACTATAGATATAGATAGTGGACGAATTGTAAATAATTTATGTACATATAATTAAACGAGTCGAAGAATGAGAATGGAAGTTGATTATAATAGTGAGTGACGTGGGTTTTCTTCTGATTTTTGTTTTCCATTGAAATTTGGTTATTAAGGGATCACAAACCTTTTTTGCTATTTATGTATTTTTATACATGTAATTCCTTGGATTTTGTCTCTATTCAATTTTGCATTATCTTTAGAAAATACTCTGAGCGGATATATATATATATATATATATATATATATATATATATATATATATATATATATATATATATATATATATATATATGCTAATGGTTGTTAGCTATTTTGTTTTCATTCTCTACTTTAAGCTGCATATATCTTTTTTCCATTCTGTTCACACTTCACATTAGTTGTATCAGCAGGTTTGCAATGCTATGTATGCTTAGTACATTGATTCCAACATTTCAAAATGTCTTTCATAAGATAAGAATGTGGTATTTTTAAGTTTTTATGGGTATGGTGGGTCTATTCTGTGCACGGTGCCATAATAAAGAGTGACTGCCATTGAATAATAGTTAGAATGAATTGTCTTATGTACTAACAAATTAAACAAGCACATTAATTAACTCTTAACAAACTTATAGTGGACAAGGACATGATTGGGGTCTTACTTATACCTACAATAAATTGAATATAACAAGTAGTTATTAGATATGAAGTTTGGTCATATGTATTAATTAATCAGAATGTCCTGTCCCATTCAAATGTAAAAGGTGATTTGTACACCACATGGGAGATTCCTTCATACACAAATTAAACACATTCAATTGATCACCCCTATCTCTAAAATAAGAGTAGACATTTTCTTAAAGAAACATCTCACTTTCATGAATAATGGCATATCATGGGAAAATGATGACCGATATTAATAATTCATGACAAGCAACTTGCCTTCATAAAGTCTTAAAAAATATCCATTTCACATACAGAAATTCGATATAGCAGTTACATAGGTCAAAATGGTATTAGAAACAAAAGCATAAATGTAATAATAATAAAATAAAAAAAACTCTCGTCTAACCATCAAGAGAGTGAACATAATTAGTAAAAGAATAACCTTTTCACCATCTTCTGTACTTTAATTTTGATTGCTTTAACTTACTAATGGTCCGTTAATTTTGCAAGGCATGCACGACATGGAATTGAAAAGGTTCACTTCCTTCCATTCAATCCAATTTATAAAAGAACAACAATTATGATGCTGGTAACATGCACAAGGTTAGCAAAGGCGCACTGGAGTAGGTAGAACATAATCCATTATACATTTAAACAAAAGATCCAAACTAAAAAATTACCATAGTAAACAACCGTTACTTAGGATATTACTTATGGGCCCCACCAAAAAAAAGAAAAAACTCATCATAGTAATTAGCTAGTAATATCATTATCTGTCCAAAGAAAAAGGTGATTAGTACACTAAAAAAACATGTCTTTTCTGACGAAGGATTTTTTTCTCGCGATTAGAAGAAACCGTAAAAAATGTTAGTATTTTTTACGGCTTAGTATAACAGTCAAAAATAATACACACAGTTTTAATTTTAAGTATTTTATTTTATTAACACTTATTTATTTTTTATTTTGATAACGTCCCTCCGCCACAAATGATACACACATTTTTTTAATTTTTTACGTAATATTTGTTATATTGTTATTATATGTGTAGTCAATTAAATAATGTGTGTAAATGTATTGTAAATTTTTTAATACATGTGTTTAATTTTTATGAATAAAAAAAGTAGTTATTAACTCACATATATGTTGTGTGTATATCATTTATTTGTCCACGCTATGTACGGGACTTTACCTAATTTACTTATAGAATAAACATTATTAGCACATTAGGGTTGCTTAGTAGTAGGTAGATGTATGATGTCTAAGTTTATTTCCGACTATCGTTATTGTAAAAAAAATGGAACAAACATTATTTTTGTAGCATTTAATTTCATTTGACATTTATTAATTTAGAATTTAATTTTTATGTACTATCCTTGCTATAAGATTTTAAATATCAACTAATTAAAATTTGACTTGAACATGATTTTTAAAATTATTATTACTAAAAAAATTATCATATTTTATACATTAATTAAAATCTATAATTGAATGAGAATATTACAATTTTATATTTTCATTACGTTTTAATTAAATTCTATTCATTTATTAAGAATGGATCCATTGTGGGGATGAGGAAATATTATTTCATTCATCATGGGAAGATGCTGAAAAAGTTAGAAGAAAAGGAGAAATTAAAAAAAAAAAAATGAAGTTGCTAGAGTTTATCCCCTCTGTTCCTTGGGCCATGTACGGTGTACTTGAGATAAACTGCATGAACGCGCTTTCTTATCTTTTTCAGCAGATGACCGACCAAACGTATTTGAATTCAGCCCCTCAAAAGGTATTCGATGATGTACTCTTTCAAAGTTTTATTTTAATGAATTTAGCTTTTACATTTAAAATTATTTTTTATTATATTGACGTGACTTAATAAAAAAATTGACACGTCAATTTTAATTTTAAGAGTTATTATATAAAAATTTGTAATAATTATTTTTGCAAGATTATTTTTTATGAAATCATTAATCTTATCATAACGCATTTCATTTCTCTCTTTCGATCTCTCTTTTTTCTTCTATATCTCATGATGATATTAAAAATTATAAGACTTTATAATATAAAAATGTTTTTTATGTTGTAATTTACACTTCAACTTATATATATATATATATATGAAATAAATAAATAAGTAGACTTTAGTTGAATCACATCAATGATGATTAGAACAAGAATCCGAACCAAACACATAATACAAGCCAGCCTTAAAAATGTATTTTTAAGTCTAAAATAAATAAATAAATATGATATATTCAATATTAATTTAATTTAATATATTTTAACTTTAAATCATTAAATTTTAAAGTAATTATACTTTTAGTCGCATCTTTAAAAATAATAGTGACAGCTCATTTTACAGATTTTTTTTTTCCAAAGAATTAATAGAAGTTAGTAATCCCTCCCTCCAAAGTAATAGGTGTCCTAGGTTGCTTTATATATAAAATAATAATAATAAATAGATGAAAGAGAATGATAATTTTATATCATCACTAATTTATTTTTAGATTTTATTGACTTATATTAATTTAATAAAAAATATAAGTGAAAAAAATAATTAATATTATATTAAAAAAATTAAAATGATAATTATTTTGAGATAAAAATTTTCTTACATCACAATTATAATGAAATGAATGAAACCAAATACTACTTATCTAACAAAATCAGATATGGATGAAAAATATAATTAGAACACAAATACAAAGTACTAATGATAAAAAAAATACAACCAAGGTTGTCCTTCAGTTATAAAAATAGAAAAAAAAACCATAAACTCAATAAAAAAAAATAACAGTGTAATTTTTTTATATTTTAATATAAAATTATATTTATTATCTCTTAATTTATGTGTCTATTACTTATTTAATTATAACTACAGTAATAATCCTATAGTGTCTATCTCAATAATATAACGAAACATCATTGTGTCGCATCCAACAAGCATGCATGGGGAAGTTTGTGTTTTAGGCTTTTGCCAAAAAGGAAGACATGTGTTCAGTTTATAGGTAAATCTTGTATATGTGTTATGCAATATACAGTTCTTCTCTTGACATGAATGGAATTAGGATCTTCGATTAATGCATGATTCCTGCTCACATATAACATATATAAGTCAGCGTTTTAGTCCTGTTTAATTTGTTAATTTACTTATAATATAGTTAAATAAATTTGGTTTTAGTTTTCTGTTAAAAAATATTAATTTTAATTTTCATAAAATTTAAAATTTTTAAAAATAGTTTCTATTATCTACTATTGATGATGTTACGTACATTTAAACACGTTATGTCATATGTCACCTCAACATATTTACTCTCATATGATATAAGTAGATGTATGTCCTGTAATTACTAAGTAACAACAGATAATATTTTAAAACTAAAATTATATTTAATTTTTTCATAAAATTAAAATATTTCTAAAAAAAATTTATCAACATTTAAATTAACTACCGAAAACTTAAAATTTTGAATTAATTAATAATAATAACAATACATTGATATTAATGTCGCAACTTCTAAATTTTAAATCAATTCACTTGTATGCATATTTAAATTAATTTGGTATATTTAAATTGGTTAATTGAATTGTTTCGTGTTAAATTTACATATAAATGAGACTTTTTTATTTTAATAATTGTTCATGAATTTTGGATCTACTGGTACTGGTGACTAGACAGACACTTTCATTGCCATATTATATTTATCGAGACCAACAAAATATGTTATAAGCTTATAAAAATATTAATTTTACTGAAAAAAATGAATTGCATCCCATAACAATGTGACATAAAACTTATGAAATTTTTTATTTCATATAACAATATTTATTTGCATCCTTTATATATATATATATATATGAGGAATTAAGTTAATTATATTAAAAGTAAATCTTTTAGAATTATATTCTATTCTTATCATTCATTTTTTAGAATACAAGGTACGAAATGCATGAATAACAAGGTGGACCAAAGAACTTTTCTTAAATAAATAATTTTTAACAAATTTTAATAACACGTGAATGAATTTATGACAAAAACCATCGGTCGTGCAACATGCAACAGTACGAAAATAATTTTCGTACCAAATAATATTTTCATATATATAATAGCTACATATGCAATATTAATAAATAATAGATCCAATGATACTGAATTTAATTTTTCAAATAATATTTCAGATTTAAGTATCGTGAATTAAAAAAATGAGATTAGAAAAAAATTACTAAAATAATCAGTCAATTTTTTTTAAAAAAATAGAGATCGATAAAATTAATAAATATTTTATATGAATAAGATGATAATGAAGAAATATAGATATAGTACTGAGCCGAGCCGGGCCTGGGCATAACCTCTTCAAAATTGACTTCAAATCTACCTCCATATCCTCAGACGAAAAATTAATACAATACCCTATTCCATCGGCAAGGATTAAGGAAACCTATCCCTAACTTTCATATATTTTTATTTAAATAAATTATGTCAAGTACATTGTAAATTAAATAATACTTAAAAATGAATAATAAATTTTTTAAAAAGTAGGAAATTTAAGAATCAAATCTTACTATTAGTTAGTATAAACATATATGCTTGGTTTTATGGTTTAATTTTGTTATATATTAAATATTATAGAAGTAAGAGTAAGTTTGAATTCAGGGTGAGTATTGATACTTTTAAAACCATTCTCATTCCTTCTATTTACATGTTAGGAAAAAAATATCAACTCTAGTCAAATCTGGTTTTCAACAATGTTAGACATGTTAATATGAAATATTTCATGTTTATTGTGGGTGCTACTTATGACTAAGACAGAAGTGTTTTCCTTGTGATTAATGAACTTAATTGGTAGGAATCCGTGTGAAATGAGATTCTATGAATATATAGGATATATTTCAAAATTTTAAAAGTGATAATTATTTATAAGTACATTGTACCAAAATTAATGTAATTATTATTTTATGAAACTCCATTTTGTAAAATGTATTGTATTATGAGAAAATTTCATTTACAACACACCATTTTGAATAAACTCATTATTAATGACTAAAATTTATCGATAAATAAAAAAAATATAAATTTCACTTCTCATTTGATGTATTTTATTCATAATTTTGTACTTATCAATAAATTTTGATTAATGATAAAGAATTTATTACTAGCATTCTTCTTATATCATATATATTACTAGTGAGGGATGATACCATGAGAAATAAATAAATGATCATCCTCACATGACAAATCAAGGTTTAAATTTAATGTACCATTATACCTCAAACAAGATTACTTTTGAAGAATGATACCATGAGAAATAAATAAATGAATACATAAATATGTATACTACAAGATCAGCTTGAGTGATACCACCCAATGAAACAATGGTGAACTTGGGATATTTTTCCATAGGGGAGCTTAATAACTAATCTCTTGAGATGCCAAAATCTACATAAGGAATTGATCGATCAATTTCAAAAGATATTCTTCCATTTGTATGGATTTGTGATCAATTTCAAATCATATGTCTAAGAGACAAAATTATTTGTTAATTATGTTATTTTATATTAGTGATTTTTTTTTTATAAATTCTAGTAAATAATTTAGAAAATATATACAAATTAAAGAGTGTGTTTAATTTAAAGTATAATAATAGCATTTATCATACAGTATACCTTTACACTTTAAAAAGGATTCGAGTTCAATGCTAACGTAAACACCAACCACCTTGCTCCTTTACTGAATACCATGAGAAGGTTTATGAATCTATCAAGTGTGTGCCCTGTTGACTTTGTGTAGGGCAGCCAATTAAGTGCGCATGCCCCCCCATTCAAGTTATTCGGCTAAGTTTAAAGTCCCCACTAACACCAATTGTCAACACTCACTTGATATTCAACATTATTATACCCTTGCAATGTTACACTATAAAAGTATAAATAAATCCATGACCTAATATTTTAGACATGAAACTGGTGACTTTCTTGTAATTCATCGAAGTCAAAATCTAAAATATGTTTAAAGAACGGATTAAATAAAACCCTTAATTTTTTTTCAAGAAAATAAATACAATAATTATTGAAGGAAAGTCAAGAGAGCACTTGTTGAATACCCGTGGGTCCTTACCCTCCCCAAGTAGTGGGATACTACGGACACCAATTCCCCCATAGTTAGTGCATGAATGCATATGCAGGTGATATATATATATATATATATATATATTACATATTACATATTGGCGTCAAATTAAATGACCACTCCCCCATCACAAAATCTAAAGCTGAACTATGAATAGTGTTAGCAGTACTATACTTCATGTGATTCTCAACTACAGGTCAGGTGCAGGAATATTTTATATATGAACTACTTTTTTGAAAAATGGCGAGTGGTACATTGGACTCGATCTATGTAGTTGATCGAGGCAAAATCTTTACATTATCATGACATGTTATTTTATTTATTATTATTAGCTATAAGACCATAAGTCAACCACACTTCAATTATTGAACCTTCAACAAGTGTTTGGACTAATTCAATGATCTATCTAATTTTAAAAAATATTATTAACTACTAAAATTTCAACTTGTTAAAATTAATTTTGAACTTAATTAGATTAATTTAAAATAGTGACAATTATAAATCTTTATTATTTTAAAAATTATAAACTTCTAAAAAAAACATTGGAATCTCTTATCCTCGATCTTCTTTATCTTTAACCACCCACACTCTTAATCATTTCATAATTGTATCAACCTTCCTTCTCGCTGGGATATAAACCCAAAGACTTCAATCAGTTCCCCAAATCACAAACGAAATACATGCATGTTGATTAGCGGTGGAGTGGTGCGTGGCCTCAACAAAGTTGACAATGCAATTGCCGAGGATGATCCCAACACCAACGAATGCCACAACGATGAACAAGTCCAAGGCCCCATGGTCATAACCATCTACCATTACACATAATACTGATTTTTAGTCACCATTATGCTAGTTTAATTATTTTAAAATTCAAAATATAGACCATGTTAACAAAAAATTGAAAAAATAACTAAAACGAAACATTTAAAAATATATATAAAAAATTTAAAATTTAATATTAGAAAAACACTCAAATATAATGAATTAAAAGCGATATTTAATTTTCATAAAAAATCTTTCATAAAGATAATAAACTTTAAATATGATTAAATCTTACATTTATTATAAGTCTTATAATTGAAAAAAAAAAAGACGAAAGTTTGTGAGATTATCTCACTCAAAAGTCAAAACTCTAATTACTATAACTGAAAAAAGAAAAAAAATGCATTTTTATTCAATTTTATATGAAAAAGACACACAATTATGATTTAACCTAATAAAATGTGGATGGAGAAGAGAATGGGTGAAGCTGCAGAGCATCTAAGTCAAACCTTAAAATTCATTAACAATTAATTTAACATGCGTGGTTAATTAGAGAGATATATATGACAGAACAGAAGGAAATGATCAGAAACACGATAAACGCAATGTATGGAAAAAAGATAAAGGTACGAAAGCAAAGACGGGGAAAACGGTGACGGGTCTCAGTTGCCATCATTTTGTATTTCTGCTTTTGCCTCCTCTTTAATGATTTTGCTTTTTGTCAGGTCTATTTATTCATAATATGAACAATGTTTAGATCCATAGAAAAGTGTATAATTAATAGGATAAATATTCTTTCTCATCCAAAGAAATGTATATACTCGTTAGAAATAAAAAAACAATAATATATAAATGTGAACAGCAGTATAATAATAAAAAAATGAGATATTTTAAATTTTTAAATATTAAAATTGTGCAATTTTAGTATTGCATCAATTAGATTTATCATATTTACTCACATTTATTATTATGATTTTATCTAATATTTAAGTTATTAATTTGTTTACAGTATAAAATATATTTTTTATTGTTTATTGTTATCATAAAATTAAGAAATAGTTTACTCCCGAATATCGTTAACATGGCAATTAAGTCAATACAATCACAGCACATTTTAGATAATGGTAGTTCAATATTTTGTATTTTTCAATTTACATTTATGGACTCATGATTGGCATGTTATGTTCACTTTATCCGTTTACTAATTCTGTCGAAATCATAAAATAAATAGTTTACTTACCGAAAATGTAAAGAGTTTTTACCCTAGACATTTGATTTTAAGTAGTTGTGTATAATAAGTTTATTAATTTTTATATTTATTAATTATCTTCAAAATCGTATTAATTATAATGTTTAATTTTACACGGATAATGCATATAAATAAAAACTTAAATCATAATCAAAAGATCTGATTATAAGTGGGAGAAAAATTTCAGAGACCAATTGATACAACCGAAGTCAACATTCGGAATTCTTAAGCTATATTTGTCAACAATAAATCAATATCAATTTGGTATGAAATTACTCTAAGATAAAGTATATTGTCCTTAAGAAGCTATAGGCTCGTTGCTAGAGAATCTAACCCAGCTTAGATTACAATATAGTCAAGTCAATATCACTAATGTGAGGGTAAACATTTATTATATATTATCACCTTAGTAAAATAATCATTGACTTAGTTCCTTTGGAAGGTATCCACCTACCTTTGAGTTTTATGGTTGGATTTTTTTTTTTAAAACTTATCTATGGTTGGAATTAAATTTTTTTTTTCTAGTTGGAAGATGAAAAATAATTAATTATATAAAAGATTAATGTTAGTTGCACAATTTTTAACAAGACATTTTTATTATTAGTTATTTTTGTGAAATTTTAAAATTTTGATTCTATTCTTATACCAACATGTTTGTTTAAGAAAAATTATATTTAAATCTTTTAAGTATTAAATTTGAGTCTCGTAAATAAATAAAATATAAAATAAAATTTCACTGATGATGAATGAATATCCCAGCCAATATTAGAAAAGCTTATAGACAAAGACTTAAAATAGATTCTACATTCCAGTATTAGAAATTAGATTAGTAGACAATTTGAGAATGGGGCTCCAAATTTGAACATTTACTCTTCCTACTCTCTCAATCGAACATTCTCGTCATTATTTCCATTTTTCTGAATGTTTTTCTCTCAGGGCCATTTTATTCTATAATTATTTTATGCTGTATATTTGATACTCATAATCATCTGTCTATCTCACTCATTCTACTTTTTCCTTTTCCTACCTCTAAATTAAATTGAAATATTTTTTTAAAATAATTTGTCAATAATTAAAAACAATCTTATATTACAATTTAAATTATTCATTGTAAATATTCAAAATGTAATATATATTTCCATAGGCATTTGTTTGTTGTGAATTTTAATTATAATACAATGTCCATAGTTAAAAACATTTTTATTATAAATTTTAATTACATGAAATAAACATTTCTTATACAAAACAAAAAGGGGTGAATTTTATATTATTTATAATTCATAATAAAAAATATTTTTCTAAAGCAATTTTTCTTGTTAACAGTGAAATTTAGCACGTACCAAAAACAACCTCATACACACGCACACACACTTCCCTGGTCAAAGGAGGGAATATTCCAACGTGTAATGGAATTTGACAGAAAAACCAACACAAACAGCTGTGAAAGAAAGGGTCCGCAATTCCATCACGTTACGTATATGAATTTCCGTCTCACTATCTTTTCTCATTTTTTTTTTCTGTTAATAAATCACGCTTGCCATGCCACTTCGATTACTTTTGTGGAACTTTCTGAGAAACATGCACAAAGGTTTTTCAGGATAAGGCGCACATTGACACTCTTGGAAGTGAATTGTTAATTAACCAAAACTACATCACTGTAATTGGATTTTAGTTACTTTTAACCAAAAGCTTCAAAACCACAAACTTTTGTGAACTATTCTAAAAGTTTCTAAACACAGTGAGTAATCTCTCTCTCTCTCTCTCTCTCTCTCTCTCTATATATATATATATATATATATATATAGACACACACACACCTCCTTCCTGCCTCTGTTTTCGACACAAAAAATCACTTTTATTTTCTATGGGTTCTTTTCTTTCCTTTGTTTGCTTGTCAGTTTTAGGTTTGTTATATCTTGGAGAATTTTCGCACTATGCAGGTAAATTTTTTCGAACAATGTATCTAACACAAGTCTTAGATTACTCGATGTTCGTCATTTTAGTACCATTCAACCACCATGTGTATAATAATTTGTAATTGATAAAGACTAATCCTCAAATCTCACACAAGAAAATCTTAATTTGTACAAGGTAAAAATCCAAAATAAGTTCTTTCATTAAATAAAATATTTTCACTCATATAATTAGAATGAAATCTTATACTATGTTTAAGAACTTGCCTGACCATTTTCAATCAGTATTTTTATTTTTTTAATTTTTTTACAAAAAATTTGAACTTGATATATCAATCAAACATAATATTGGTATCTAAACTATTTATTTATAAACTATTTATTAATGAATGTTTTAGGTCAATACATTCATCAAGCTTATGAAAAATTTAAATTGACCAATATCCTTTTTAGATCCATCATTTATCAATGACTCGTTATACCATATAAGTCTTTTTTATGCGATGTTTCCCTAGCCCAAATTAAAAGATCCCCATTAATTGTCTTATACACCTCCTATCAAGGGTACTAAAATATTCAACTACTAAAAGAGTTTGCCTTCCGTTGGGGTTACTTATGGTTCTAATTCATCCACGCTTATTGGATTACCTAACGTCATATGGTTGCAAATTAAATCATCCACGCTTCAGTGATATAAATAAAGTTTGAAGCATTGGCATACCCAGAACTCTAAGTCAGTGGAATAAATTATTCAAATTAAAATCAGGCGATTCAAATATATAAATGTAGAAGAAATAAAATACAAAATAAGATTTTACCTAAAAAGGTTTGTAAAAAAAATAGTTGTGAATTTTTAAAATTGAGGGGTTTTCCCTGATCTTAATGTAGGTCTGCCAATGGTTTGAAGAGTGAAAAGGATTATAAACACATTCTTTATTATATTACTTTTATTTTTATGTATAAAACTCAAATTAAAAATGATATTTATTTTTTATGAGTCAATTCATAATGTTTTGTATATTAATTATTTTTAGATTGAAATATTGCCTCTAGTTAAGTAAGATAGGTTCTATTAATAAACATTTAAAAAAGAGAGATATCACCTTGATGTGATAAGACAAGTTTATAATTTTGTCCCTTTAAATATATAGTCAGTTATTCAATTAGTGGCTGGTGCAATAAAAATAATATATGTGGAAAGATGTCAATATTTTAAGAGGTTAATCTTTTATTCTCCATAAAAAAAATACTTCAATTCACCCAAAAGAAGCAAGAGAGGAATATTAGTATTTTTTAAAAATATATGTAAATTTAAGAAAAACCCGTGTAAGGATGGACAGGTACGAGAGAACTACTACAATACATATTTCATCCTGTGTCATTCTCATTCCTAATTTTAATGATTAAAAAATATATTTAATATGATTATATTTTTCCTTTTTTCATTTAATAAAACAAATAAACAAATAATTTAGATTTTTATTATTTCTCTTGTAATAATCATTCTATATTTATTTATTGTTGAAATCATAAAAAATACAAGAAAAACCATAAATAACACAATTTTACATATTTTAATAAAAATTTGTTTATTTTAAATTTCTTAACTACTGCTCCTATCAGTAAAAAAAAAAAAAAAAAACTAGGATCCTTAAAAGACACTAATTAACCTAAGCCAAAAAATAAATATAGAAAAAATTAAGAATTGAATCAAAATTTTCAAATTTAAAAATTGAAAGACTAAATATTTATTTTAAAATAAGAAATTAAAATTGTAGACAAAATAAAATGAGAATATCAAAATTATATTTTAACCTTTACTATCTCTAATCAATTTTACACATAAATATTAGTAAATACAATACATATTGCGACCCTAATTATAAATATAATATTATAAAAATAAGAAAATTAAAAATATTCTAATCATCCTCACAAAATTCCTTTCTATCTCTTATCAATTTCTTAAAACTGGAGAGACAAAAATTGCGGCGAATCTCACGTGATTCTCCTTGCTCTTCTTATACAATCAAAAAGAGACATTTTCTTTTTGGAAACACTTATATAGTAGTAGTATTTTTTTATTTTATTTTAACTAAGGCTACGTTTGTTATACGGTTTGATTCCGTGTGCATGTGTTTCAAAATATCATTTGTTATTATTTTTTGAACGTCCGTCCAGAGGGTGTTACTTTTTAATGGAAAAATAAACACTTGCTAATTCCTTGAGTCTAGACACGACATTGAGGAGGGAAACTGGTATGTGATTTGTTGTTCCCATTCCTGCCTCTCAAAATTCATTTCCAATCACTCTAGTTCTTTATTACTCATTCCCGTATCCTATGACTTTTAAAAGATAAAATTAAAAACATAAAAAAATAATTTTAAAAAATAAAACAATAACATGATTAAATTATAATTTTGGTTTCTTTAATTTTTCAAATTCATAATTTAGTCTCTTTGATTTTTAATTGTAACATTTTATTCCTTTAATTTTATAAATTGACAATTTTAATCCTTTGGTAGATTATTAAGTGATTATTATGATTAATAGAATTATTAAATTAAATAAAAATTATTAATTATTCAAAAATTTTAATAAAAAATTATGAATCCTAATTTGATGTTATTACGATGGAATTAGACGTGGTGATAGAAGTAAAAGAGATGTTTATGAAAAAGAAGAGAAATATAATATTGTGAAGAATTAAAAATAAATAATTTATAAGTCGGAATTTGACAGGGCAATAGGCATGTATACAAATTTATTTGGCATGGGTCCTTGAGTCCAAAGTGGGGCGAAGCAAAGCTAGTGTTAAGAATAATGATGGGCAAAGTTTTGAAGCCAATGAGGCTTGGACAGGTTTTTATGGTAAAATTTGGTTGTTCCGGTTGAGCACACACACATAATTTTGGCACTTTGTAGTTTGACAACAACCGTTGGTTTCGTCAATTTGCGGCCAGTCTAATCTAAATAGCATCATGCACCCCTCCTTCCCATTCCCAGAGTGCTCAATTGGTAACGAGTGCCTCCAAAACTGTACCTTGCTTTCATGCTTCTTCCACTGGCGTGGGACAAATTATGTTCCTGTTTGAAAAATTCATGTGTCTTGGCAGTGCATGTGGGAATGAATTAATTAATGTCCATGGCAGCACAGCCTCCACTAAGCACCACATTTTGACAACTAGATCGGTTATCGGGTCATGTGTCATCCCCATTGTCTACACGTGTCCAACTCGCATTCCTTCTTTCCTCAATTTGAATAAACCATTTTTTTTAGAAATTACAGGCTTTAGTTTCAAAATATAATTCTTTTCCAGAGTATTGTGGAGAATAAAATTCTCCTTTGCAGTACCTCAACCACAGACTTGGATAAAATATTATCATCTCTGTTAATTCATATATTCGATGGCAGACAAAATTGCATAAATGATTTCTAGTTTAAGGAATGGTGTGCAATAAAATATAATATCCAATTACCCATCTAAAGCTATACTGATTTGATGGACTCAAAGTTGTTGATCCAGACAAAGTGGCAGTGACTAGCACCATCACAAGTTGGTCCAACTCCTACTCAATCACAAGCCCTTCTAACCAAATGATCAAACTTTTGCGGGGACAAAATAGTGAATATCCACTATAGGACTTTCACTTGAATGATGCCTAACATCAAACTTTTTGACAGCTTGAATCATTAGTGTCAACAAAGAAAAAAGCAAAAACCCCTCATACGTTAAGCCCTTTAAGCTAGGCAAGGAGATGGGGATCAATCACCAAATACACATCAAGTCCTGCTCTCTGAGTACTCTCCCACAGACAAGATTTTTGGACTTTAAAATTTAATCAAATTCATTTCACAAAGGAGTTAAGTTAACTCTCCCTTGACCACATTGTTTGGTTAGGCTTGTTTCTCATGGAGCATCATCAGCAGCAACAATTATTGTCACACTTGTGAGGTGAGTTTTGTGAGGAGTGGCACTCTAAAGGTGGTTAATTCTGAACTCCCATGATTAGTAATGTGCCATATTTTTTGGAAGAGAGAGGGGATAAACAAAAATTAAAAAGGAAAAAAAAAAAAAAGTATATGGCCACATCATTGAAATCTCCCTTTAAAAGATGGCCACAACTTCACTAACAAGCTAGAAAGGCCTAATCCAGCTGAGAAAAAAAATGGATGTAGAGAAAGCCTTCCACATGACTGGAGGAGTTGGCAAAACTAGCTATGCCAAGAATTCCTCACTACAGGTTCTCTCTTTCTTTCTTTTTTTTCTTTCATCTCAATCCACAATCTACAATATCTTCCCCCATCATTTTCTTGTTCTAGTCTACAATTGAATTCTTTGTGTTTATACTTATATACCTTATTTAATCTTATTATTCCAACAGAAGAAGGAATCTGATAAAGTGAAGCACATAATCATACAAACAGTTGAGGAGCTTTACCTTGCAACCACTCCAAAGAGCATAGGCATTGCTGATTTGGGATGTTCCTCTGGACCAAACACCCTATCAATCATCAAAGACATCTTTCAGGCCATCCAAGGCACAAGCCAAAGGATCATGCACCACTCCACAGAGTTCAGGGTGTACTTCAATGATCTTCCAACAAATGACTTCAATTCAATCTTCAAGGCCCTCCCAGAGTTCCAAAAGTTGCTTAGGCAAGACAGGAAAAATGGGTTCCCTTCCATTTTCATGGGAGGCTACCCTGGCTCATTTTATGGAAGACTGTTCCCAAACAGTTACTTGCACTTTGTCCACTCCTCCTTCAGTCTTCACTGGCTTTCAAGGGTATATTACACTTTCCCCCTTTCTTGTCATGCTCATCATCTTCCTACTGTTTTAGCCTCATATAGAAGAATAATTAATAACGTTTTCTGGATACTAATACTAGTGGACACTAGTACTAGTATTTGATAATGTAATAAGTGATATGATATGATAAGAAGAAAGAGACAAATATACACTGTTTGGGGTGTCCATATATCTAGAAACATGTTGTTTAGGTGTAGTTATTGGTGGTTTGTGTCATGCAGGTTCCTCCATCACTCTATGATGAGCACAAAAGGCCATTGAACAAAGGGTGTGTTTACATTTGTGAATCAAGCCCTGAAGTGGTGTCTCAAGCATACTATCAACAATTCCAAGAAGATTTTTCCTTGTTCCTTAGGTCAAGGTCAGAAGAACTAGTAGTAGGTGGAAGAATGGTGCTGATATTTTTGGGGAGAAGGGGCCCAGAACATGTTGACAGAGGCAACTCTTTCTTCTGGGAGATTCTTTCCCGTTCATTTGCTATTCTAGTCTCACAGGTACACACCATCGTCATTACCATTATTGTTGTGTTATAACTGACAAGTAGAAATTCAACATATTTACAAGGACAAGATAAAATTGAAAATAATTAACTTCCTTCTTGATTACTGGAACAAAACTACTT
This sequence comes from Glycine soja, assembly GCF_004193775.1. Classification (NCBI taxonomy): domain Eukaryota; kingdom Viridiplantae; phylum Streptophyta; class Magnoliopsida; order Fabales; family Fabaceae; genus Glycine; species Glycine soja. The sequence goes on along the minus strand of NC_041003.1, from coordinate 11,750,410 downwards.
TCTATATAGGCGAAAAATGATTTATTAGATACTACTTATGTGGAAGTTCTGTAATGTTACCCTTGATAATTTTAGCAGTGTATTTGACAAGTGACATGATCTTTCAATCATTTATTGATTGATATATTTTGTAATAAATGCTTAACTTCAGCCAATCAGAGTTAGCTAGCTTGACATTAAAGTCAATCAAAAGGATTTTGGTTGGATTATTATTAGTGAACTCGCATTATCAAGTGGTCAGTTTCTTAATTTTATCTATAAGCTCTCGTGTCATTTTGATGTTAATTAATGAAGAAAGTTATAAGTCCATGGAATATAGTATAAAACTAAAGTTTATGTTCAGTCTTGAAAGTGGTAATTTGTGTTATTTCATTTTTAACAAATTAATCCTGTAAGACAGAATTGTTTGAGCTACCAACCTGATAAGATAATTCAGTCAACAATTTAATACTTTTGACCCATAAATAAAGATATACTTTATAAATTATTATCAAAGCAACATAAATTGTCGATTTTAAGAATCAAATTATGTATATTATTAACTCTCTATATACACTTAGGATAATATATAGGATCTATGTTTTTTGGTGGTACACAATCAAGAATTTTGCTTTTGACAAAACAAAATTAACAATATGGATAACTATGAATGCACCTTTACTCTTTCTTTTATGCTTCAAATTCTGGCCAGGTACTCCTAAAAGCTATATGGATAACTATCAATTAATTCTTGTGTCACCTTTTCTTAGCCTCCTTTTTCTTTTTCTTCATTCTTGGTTTTGTTTTGTCTTCCAGGGAGAAGTAGAGCAAGAGAAGTTTGATTCATATGATGTACATTTCTTTGCACCATCAAGGGAAGAGATAGAAGAAGAGGTGAGAAAAGAAGGGTCATTGAAGTTGGAGAGGCTAGAGATGTTTGAAATGGACAAGAGTCACAATGAGCATGGAAGTGATGAGAGCTATGGCACACAGGTTGCTGTGGCAGTTAGGGCCATTCAAGAATCAATGATCTCACACCACTTTGGAGAAGGGATCTTGGAAAGTTTGTTTCAGAATTTTGCAAAGTTGGTAGATGAAGAAATGGCTAAGGAGGATATTAGACCAATCTCTTTTGTTCTGGTTCTCAGAAAAATATGATACTATGATTATTATTATTATTATACAAAAATATTAATTATATAGTAATATTAATTATTTTGGTTTGCAGTAATTAGACGTGTTTAAATTGCAGCCATTTACTGCCCATCACTGTAATCATCATGATCAGTCTAATGTAAAGTGTTGGTGTTTCGGTTTAATTTCCTTCATGTTATCATGTATGTATGCATACTCTTCTTGTATGGGGTATTTAATCATATATTTGAAGATTTTAAAATATACTAATATTTATGATGTAAGTTTGCAGAATCAATCTATTTGGGATCGACCTCCAAAAGTTGTGGAAGAAAACAGTTTAAAACTATTTTATATATATATACACATTTATACTTACATTTAAAATTATATTAGAATACAATAATTTGATTTTATTCTTACTATTAGTTTGACATAAACAATCTAACTAGACAGTACATTATTATAATATTTAATGGTTAGATAAATAAAAAAACATATTTTAATATATAAATAAAAATAGTGTTGAAGATTTAAACTGGTCTCTCTTCCACAAAATTAGTTGTTTATATAATTTAATTTTAGGATCATTGAATAATAAGGTGGTTGTCTATGAGTAAATAGTTATTCTACTTTATAAGTCACATTTTAGAAGTTTTGTTGTTCTTCTATGTAAAGTCACTTTATAAAATCTCTAAGACATTAATTGTTTTTTTTAAAAATGTACTGATCTTAATCTTTAATTACTCTACACTTTCCAATATATATGTTTTTCAATTTTTCTAATAACAATGAATCATCTCAACAGTTTCTAATATATAAAAATCAATTATATTAAAAAGATGATTAATTAAAGTGGGATGATACATAATGAATTTTGTATTTTTAAATACGGGTAATTTGGAAAGTTAATATTATCTATTTTTTTATAAATTCAAGACTAACAATTTTTAGCAACAATTTTAAAATTTGTAAATTAATTAAAAATTAGTTGTATGTAATAAAAAAATAGAAGAAATATTGGTCGCACTCTTGATCATAATAAAAAAATGGTTTCGCAATCATTTGTTCTTTCATTTGTTGATGTGGTAATAATGAACATTAGAAGTGAGTGTAGTGATAAATAAACAAGAAGCTTTGTAAAAAATTTAACTAGTTTATTTATCCCTTTGTATCAATAAATATGTCTTTGTAGTAAAATTTGCAAGCTTTTTACTCATATACATAGTATAGCTTTTTACTCATAAAAATATTTAAATGATGAAACTAATTATACCATGTAAGAAAATTAAGTATTATTAAAACATTTTTCTACAGCTATATATGTGACGAACTGACTTTGGTATGAGTTAGGTTTCCAACTGCTAAAGCCATCAATAAGTATTAATAATATTTGTTTAAATAATATAGGATATTAGATATTATATCTACATGTATATGAAACAATATCTTTATTTAAATTACTTATTCATATTTTAAATAATTGAATTAAAATATTTTGCATGTAATATTAAGTGGGACGTGATTAGTAATTGATCTAAATAAAAGATGTGTTTAAGTTATTCGTATAATATTGTTTTGAGAAAAATACTTATTATATCGTTCATGATTTTGTCTAGCAACCATTTTAAAGAGCTTGTAGGTTTCTTTTAGGCTTATTAAAAACCTTACAACTTAGCAAACAAGATGGACTTTGAACAAAAGTAATTTTAAGGTTTAAATATATTTTTTTCTTGCAATTTAATATTTTTTTCATTTTTTTGTGTATTTTTTTTTTGTTTTAATCATTATAAAATGAGTTAATTTATTTTATTTCTTATCCTTAAAATATTTTAAATAATGCATTAAACAATATTTTAAACAATAAAAAAATGTTTTAGATAAATACTACAGATTGAAGAATTGAAGGTACAAAACACAATTGCAGCGACCTCTTATTATTCACTGACTTCGAGCTAGCATAAAGTATTGTATTCTTTGTACATAAAAAGTCCTCAACTATTACAGAGGTTTAATTATATTGTGACACGTAATCACATTGAGCAAATCTAATTTATACCAAGCATGAATCTAATATTTATTACATAATTAAAAAATAATTCACATTTTATTTGATAGAAAATTTAGCAATATTTATAATTAATTACAAATAGTATTTTCCTTTTTTAGAGAAATATTTATAGTTAAACTACACTATTTTGCCATGAAATTAAAATAATATTGGTCATAGGTACAAATTAATATATATATATATATATATATATAATCTTATAAATTTAGAAATCTTATATAAATTTTTTTAAATAATTTTAAGAAAAATAACTACATAAAATAAAATATAATTTTGCATAAATACTCTTTTTTTATATAGTTTTCATGATTTGTAAATAAAAAAAACTAAAATTTAGTTATTTAAAATTATATATAATTTTAATAAAAAATAATTTTATTATTTGAACATAATTTATATTATGACCTATTATTATCTGAATGTATGAATATACATTTTTAATTTTTAAGATGTGAAAAACCAACTATGACATTAATAAAAGTTGAGTGTGCTTGTCAATATATTAAGAAAACTTTGTTAATCATTTTTCGAATAAAATTAATTTAATTAAAGGATAAAATATGTTTATGATTCCTGTAAAACTTGAAAAATATTAATTTAGTCCTCATAATTTTTTGGTATTAATTTAATTTCTATAAAAATAAAATATATTATTTTTTATTGATTTTCAGTTATGAATTTATTAACACAAAATACACTGCAAAGCCTTTTAAAAAAACATACACTGCAAAGAAAAATAATAAAAATAATAACAAGCTAAATTTAAATAATCCAACTATGGGGTCTAAAAAAATCTTTTGCTTCTTGGTACTTCACAAATTTTAATATTTTTTCTTTTGAATTTTTTTTTTATTTCTCAAATTTGTTTCAACATCAACTGAGAAAAATAAATGCAACCAAAATATCAGATACCATCTCTTCTCCCTAAAATTATCTGCATCCGAAAAAAAAAAGCTTCAAATCTAACAAGAGAAAGAAACAAATAAATGTCCGTATTATGAATTTAAATAAAATATGAACATATTTTGATTGTTTTAGAAAAACATCAACATATTATGATGGTGAGCTTTACTTTCTGTAGTGGACGGATCAAGGAGTGCAAGCAAGGGCCTTAGGACACTTTATATATATAAAACAAAAAAAATTAAAATTATAAAAAAAATACTAATAAAGAAAAATATATAAAAAATAGATTTTTGAGTTGATATTTTATTAATTTTTTTTCTTGTAGTAGATCATATCTCTAATTTTATACATAAAAATTAATAATAATTTTTTTATTAAACTTATTATTTATTAAATAATTATTTATTAGAAGTCAAATATTTAAATAATTGTGTAAAAAAAATATCATCCCCTTTAATACACTATGTATTGTCATGAATATGATCCCATCTCGTATTTATTGACTTTTCACATTTGGTTAATGACTTTATTCTTATTCTTTAAATCCAGCAGGTGGGTTCAGATTACAATCAACTCTCACGGGTGATGTTATACAATTAATGCAGTTGCAGAAAAAAAAGAAGACAGAAAGTGTATATGAATATGTGTATACAATTAGTGCATCCTTGGGTGTATCAGATTAATCACGCAATTAATCATGATAGATTATATTGGTTAATTAATCATGGTGTTCTCTTTTATTAATTAATGATTTGATGATCTGAATGATATGATTTTTCAACTTAACAAAACATACCAATTAATTATTTATATATTATGTAAAATCACCCAATCAACTAAGTCGTTGTAGTATAGTGGTAAGTATTTCCGCCTGTCACGCGGACGACCCGGGTTCGATCCCCGGCAACGGCGAATTCACAATTATTTGACATTTTGTTCCTTCTGATTCTGATCCATCTGCTACTTTTTGGCTTAGATTCCATTTGATTATGTTTGTGATGCATCTTTTTTACCTTCTTTATGCAGTGTTCTGACTTAGATTGGTTAGAATTTCATAAGAAACTGTAAAGGCTTATTCAAATTGAGGATTTAAAAAACGAATTTTCACTTTGGTTTTCTGGACTGATAAACCAAGTTTCCCATTGAGGGTAATAGTATCATGGTAGTGTTCTATTTTTCTTTTCCCTTCACTCTTTGATGTTGGTTTGTCAAATCTAACAAAAAAAACATGGAATTATGGAATTCCAGCTTCTTTATGCAAACAAAAACGTTACTGGGATGATGAAATTACTGAGTTTGATTTCAACAATGGCATGCAAGCTCACACTATGTTGTGTCAAGCGCGCATCAACTTCACTGTTACTGAGTGCTAGATGTTGTGAAATTTAGAAAAGCATATAGTTTGCTATTGTTGGTTTCTCTCAGTCAACATTTTCTTGCTTTTCTTCTGGGGCGAATTTGGATGTGTACTATTGACTTTACACTTAGCATATGAAAGGAAATAATAGCCATAGACAAATGAATATATGAATTGGACCTAATAAATGAATATGAGAGTAGTATCATATAGTTCTGATGCGAGGACTGACAATAGTTTTCAATTCTCATTCCCTTTTCTCAGTGCTGAAAATGGAATGTTGATAGATGGAGATTGAATGGATGAACTTGCTTGCTTTCATAACAATCTTTTAGACTATTCTAGCTGTCCAAATTCCGTGGCATGACCACTTCTGTTGGAACAGATAATATTTTAGAAAATTATGTGTTTTGTGTTATACTCGTTCCATCTTACTAATCAAGGCTAGTTACAAACAATTAGCGACTATTAGCTACAATCCTAATTTTTATTTTACTTTTTACTTTTTTTCTTCTCAAATCTAATTAAAATCCCAGTTGACAACAATTTCGGTTCAAGTGGTTGGGATGTAGTGAAGTCTATGGTTAGCACTAAGCACGAATATATCAAGGAATGTTTAAATGAATGAGGAGTTCAGCATTGGCACTTCAGACATCGTGCCTTATAGCTAGGGTGCTATAACAATAAAGAGCACAATAAATAGGATATGTTATAGGATGCAGTTATACTAAACTACATGTATTTTAAATTCTTAAGATGAGTGCTAGCTAGCAATTCAAGTCTAAAGTATGAATCCTTCTTCAATAGTCATGTCGTACACGTATTGAGTATGTATTTGTATTTAATATGCATTAGATATTTGTGGATATGTTTTAGGTATGTACCATTTTTTTTCTTTTTTTAAGAAATAAGTACTTAATTTAGGTACATATTGGTATTATTTAGTTATACATCAGACTAGTGCTGCGAGTTCGATAAATAAAACATTATTCTCAAGTAGAAAGAATTTTTTTAAAAAAAAAGAAGTAGTTTTTCCTTTGATCCCGTCTGCTTTCATTCACGTTGTTCCTATGTGTTTTTAAAAAGTAGTACATGATTTCATATATAAATAAAGAGGAAAAAATTATAAAATGTATAAAAGGTTACAAAAACAACAAAAATATTATAATTTTAATTTTTATACTAAATAAACACATATTTGAAGAATTTGTTTTATTTGGTTGGAAAAACACGCTGGAGAGTTTTTGATGTCAAGTAACAAAATGAAGACAATAATTCCTTGGAAGCTTAACACGCAACATTAACTAGATTTCATATGCGGGCTAGGATGCTAAAAGAGAAGAAAATGTTTGCTAGCATTACAAGAAAATGCTTATTTACTGATATATTTACCCACGGATTTAAAATTCATCGGTAATGTCGAATTGCTAACAAATATGCACACAGATCTAGATCAATCAGTAATTATAAATTACTAATGGATCCAATTCCGCCGGTAACATGAACAACCGTAGATAATAATGAAATATCATTATCAAAAAACATTCTATGGGTAATTTGGAAAATTCAACAGTATATTTAAAAGGTAAAAAAAACATTTTTGAAGTACCCACGGATTTATTCGTTTGTAATAAATTCGTAGGTACTGAAATAAATTTTTGTAGGTAACTTTACAAAGAAGCACGAAATTTTTTGCTTGAGACGTATCTAGTCCGAAACTCCAGAAGAACAAAGGGGACGTCGTTTGAGATGTAAGTCACATGTTCTATGCTGGATAGCCAATGTCTCAATGTTTTGCTATTTTTATTGTATTTAGAATTAGATAAAGTTGTTAGAGTTCCTCTGTATGACTCTTTTTTATTTTCTATATATATATATATATATATATATATATATATATATATATATATATATATTCATTTTTTTTTAGTAATTTATACTTTAGAAATGGAACTAGAGAAAAAAGTGAAAGGGGAAAAAAATTAAGTCATTATAAAACAGAGTAATACATGAATCAAGTAGTAAACTTCTAACATGGAAGTTGTGCCTTAATAAAATTCCTTTTGGGTGATAAAAAAAAAAAAGCACTAAACTTCTAAAATGGAAGTTGTTATTTTATTCATCTTTCTTACAAGTTTTCTTCTTTTTTAATTGAAACATTTCATCTTTCACTTTTAAAAAATTCATAATTTTAATTCTTCATTTTTTTAATTGAGACATATCGTCTCATAGTTTTAAAAATCTATAATTTTAATTTCTTTGGTCAGTTTCAAACATTGATTTATATATTTTGTAAACATTGATTGACACATGTATGTTTATTATCTATATGATAAATGTATTTTTTTTTTAAAATTATTTAATTTTTAACAAACTTAATTTATTAAAAAACAATTAATAGAATAAACAATCAAGTCTAAAATTGATCAAAAGGGACTAAAATTATAATTTTTTTTTAAAGTAGAAGGCAAAATATCTCAAAAGAAAACTAAAATTGGAGGTTTAAAAAAATAATAGAAAAAAAATTATATTTTAACCTAAAAAAATAATAATCATTTCATTTACTCTTAGTCTTAGACGGTTATTTTTTTGAGATATATTTATCATCTACATAGAAATTATATGGTTAGCTTTACTTTCTGCACACTAAAGTCGTGAATACATAGGATTAGTTTATTTAAGCTTATTTTTAAAAATTAAATGTTTTTTAAATAAAATAAATAATTTTATGATTTTTTAATGTGTTTGTGTAAATTACGTTTACTTAAAATAAATATTTTTATTTTATTTTTTTAGAAGCAAATCCTTTACTTAAAATAACTCTAGGAATAAGATTACATGTATAAATTTAGTGCACCTAAATTCAAATTCAGTGTATTAGATTAATCAAGCTATTATGATAAATTATAGTGCTTAATCATGGTCATTTTTTTTATCGATAAATAGTAATGATTAATTTTTTGTTAATAGAAAATTTGAACTTAGAACTTCTATCTCCACCCTTCACCACGAAACCAACTCATCATCAATGTTCTCTTTATCAACTTAAAACTTGATTGATATGATGTTTACAACCGAGCAATGAAAATACTAAGTGATACGAATGTAATGTAAAGTTTAAAGCACCAATTGAGTTGTTTACAGTATAGTGGTAAGAATTTTCGCCTGACACGCACACAACTCGGGTTTGATCCCCGGCAACGGAGAGTTATACAATTTTTTGCTCTTATGATTCATCTCCTACTCTTGGCTTAGATGTTTGACTTGATTTTACTATATATTGTGTTCCTACTTTATGCAGAGTTGGTGACATAGCGAGCTTAGAATTTCAGAAGAAACAGTAAAGGGTTATCCAAATTGATGATTCAAAACCCGAATTTTCACTATGGTTTTTGGACTATGATAAACCAAGTTCCTCATTGAGGATAGTAGCATGGTAGTGTGCTGTTTTCCCAGCAAAATCTTTGTTGGCTTGTCCTATCTAGCAAACATTACAATCTTTGATCAGTTTGTCCAATCTAACAAACCTTACGTGCTACGCATGCAAACAAAAACAGAGAAAAGTATAGTTTGATTTAAACAATGGCATGCACGCTTACTGTGCTATCAAGTATCAACTTCACTGTTACTGAATATGCTAGCTGTTGGTGAAATTTAGAAGAGCATAGTTTGCTTTTATTGGTTTCTCTCTGTCCTTATTCTTGCTTTCTGGGGGAGAATTTGGATGTGTACTATTAACTTTACACCTTGCATATGAAAGAAGATTAATAGTAGCCACAGACAAATGAATATATGAACTGGACCTGACAAATATCATATATGTTGATGGAGATTGAATTGATGGCTTTCATAACAATTATTCTGCCTGTCCAAATTCCGTGGCATGACTACATTTGTTGGAACAGATAATATTTGACAACAATAGTGTTTGGTGTATACACAATCCATCTTACTAATCAAGGCTAGTTACAAATAATTGGCTAGTATTAGCTACAGTCATAGTGCTTTTTTGTTTTTCTTTGTATGTTCAGATCTAATTAAAATCCAAGCTGAGAACAGTTATTTGGATTCAAGTTGTTGGGATGTGGCAAAGTCTACGGTGACAGTTCTGTTTTTCCTCAAGGAATCATATTGATTATTGAGGAATGTTTAAGTGAATGAAGAGTTTAGCATTGGCATATTCTTGGGTGCTGTAACAATAAAGCACATAATACATGGCTTTGTGTACCAGTACCACCGAGCACATTGCTATAAGATTATTTTAGTTTAATGTATGGTGTAAAATTTAAGTTTTGGTTATTTTTTTATTTGTAGAAATTGAAGACAAGTGTAAGAAGTTTTAACTATGAACTAGACCTTCTTAGTGTTTAAATTTTGAGTATGTAATTAAATATTTAAAGTAAGAATTTTATTATTTATAATAATTTTACTTTACTGGAACAAGATTAACTCCAGAAGATGATCATAATTTCTAAAAAAAAAAGAATTTAGTTCTCCTAAATTTCCTAAACTTAATATATTTGAAACTTTAAAGAGTAAAATGTAAGATTATAATTATTAATTAAAAAATAGAAAACAAATTTGAAGTTGTTAGTATAAATATTTTATCATCATATTAATTATTAATTTACGAATTAAAAAAAACTATTAAACTTCTGTATTTCCTTTCCAAGTGAGTAATTGGGAAAGGGACAGAATGAAAGTACAGCAAAACAGTCAAAAGGAAACCTTTTTTCATGTACTTTGTTTCAACATTTGTGCTGAATATAATTTTATTCTACTCGAATAAAATTATTTTAATTAAAAAATATGTGTTCTCTTAAAAATAAAAAGGTTAAAATATATTTTTTATTCCAATAAAGTTGGTAAAAAAAAATTCATCCTGTAGATTTTATTTTTATTTTTAGTTTCTATAAAATTATAATATGTTACTTTTTATCTAGAGTTAAGTTCGGATTCATCCAAACTTCACCATTTCTAAGGATTAAAAATTGCAGAAAAAAGAAAAAAGAAGCAAGAATCGATTCCCTATTCCCACGCCAATAAGATTGTCTTCAATCTGGAAAAAAAACAAAAAGAACAAAACGAGCACAACAAGGATATTCAAAATGGTCCCAATTGTCACATGAACACAGTGGTCCCCAATCCTCCCTTAATCTCGCTGGATTGTTACAGCTAGAGGCAATTTTACTCCTATAAATTCTTCGATTAAGTTGTTTGCTATCGATGGTAACCTTATGATGATGTTACTGTATATGTAATTTTGTTATATTTAACCATAACAAGGCCTGGCATAGCCTTTGTTGTGCAGCAAAATTCTTTTCAAAGCTTAAAAGTCTAGTTATCACTTATCATGCTTCGAGTCTTACACTTATTGACTCCTAAAATTTCAAAAAAAAAAATAAAATCGCACTAACAGAGTTAGATAAAGAAATCCACAATAAGAAATTGAAATTAAACACCAAATTGCACATGTAAAGGGCACCATTAACACATAATCAGGCAAAGAAGCAAAAAAAAAAACCCTAAACACTAAACCCAACATGCAAAAGAAATTCGCAGTTGGCAACCAACCTCCCCCTGCTCGCCCCCTAGCAGCAACATCTGACCCAAAACACAAAAAAAATTGGTACAAATTGATTCGTACGTGATTGGGAGGGAGATCGAGAGAAAAAGGTATTTTTTTTTTCATATATTATTGTGGATTATAAGTAATTGTAATATTCTATTTTATAAAAATAAATTAATATTATAATTTACTTGATAATATTTAAGTTAACTAATAATGTGTTTAATTATTTTGAATAAATAATAAGACGAGGTTATTTTTTAATTATTTTATAAGATTTGTCTCATTGAAAACTATAATTAAAAAAAGTGTGAATAAGGAAGGTTTGACTTTTGAATTTTTACAAGTCATACTATTAGGCATGGACAATTTTCATCTTTTTAATCATACATTCAACAAGTATTTCATCTTTTTAATCATACATTCAACAAGTAAGTGTTATGTCAATGTTTTAAACTCAAATTCATTGGTGATAAATTTATTTATCTTAGACGATGATGTTTGGTGTTCAGGAATGGGCTTGGTGCATGCAACGGCGATGCTGGTGTGAGAAGGCTCCACGCGAGTGAATCTATCTTCACCTCCTAACTAGCTTTCTGATGATAGCGGCAGTGAAGACATGGTGGAGGAGGGAGAGAAGAGAGGTTCGGATCAAAGAAAGAAAAATGGAATTACATGAGTCCAATTTTTAATGGACAAAAATTTGACACGTAAGTTTAGAATCATCTAAGTTTAACTCCAACCTAAAAAATAACATTATAATTTTGAAAAAAAAAACAGAAAAATTTTACATGAACGAAAAATAAACTTTACTAATTTTATAACAACGAAAAACCATATTTTATCCAAATAAAAATATACATGATATATCTCCCACTTCAATGAAAAAAAAAAAAGGGAAGTGTTTATCCCTTTTCCATTTTTCTCTCATCCTTATGTTTCTTTCCTTTTCATTAATTTTGAATTCAAAACATTCACAAATCTCATGATGCAAAATTCAAAGAATCGACAAAAATGAACACAACAACACACCGACACCGACACCGCCCCACCGGCATATTAAAGTGTGAAATTTGCTTTAAGTGGAAACTAATTTTGAACTTAAATCATTCACGACATGCAAATTTAAGAAAATACAGGGCATGTCAACCATAAACTCGAGAAGAAAACATCGTTGGTCCTAAAAACTGTTGCATGCACAGAAAAATAAATATGAATTTTTCTATTAAACAGATTATTTTGTTTGTGAATAACATTGCATACATCAATACGTTAATCCTATGGGTAAAAATATATTTGATTTAATTTTTTTTATTTTTAATATTTATATAAAATATTGTATAAAGAACATTTTATTATTTTCAATATTTCATGTACAAATCTTTCAAATAAAAAAGAGAATAAGGTGAAATTTTACGATTATCATTATCATTAAAAAAATATCCAGTCATGTACTATAAAGTTAAATAATCATTCTTCATCAACGTTTTTAAGAGATATTCTCATGCTCATATACCATTTCATAATTTTAATTGTATGAAATAAAATAAAATTTTCATCTTTTAAGATAAACTGAGTTTTAGAATTATTCTATTTTAAATAAATCCTAATTTGAATTTAGTTTTTATGTTTCAACTTTTACATATTGATTATAAAAAAATGAGAAGTGTTGGTAGGTGTTTAAAATAAAAATGTTCAAATATCATTGCAGTAGATGGAAAACCTATATAAGAAATTAGATGAAATTGGTGTCACAAAAGGAGGTCTTTCTTCAAAACTTACCCTGCACCTCCTTCAACTTAGTCTAAAGATTTCATGAACAAGCAACTTATAAACAAGGTCTTCTTTTTCGATATGCCTTGTATATCACTGCACTTGCAAATTAAGGTCAGAATTGCAATTTTAGTGGGGTATTACGTAATGTCTATTGCGTAATAGGAATATGTAATCAACCAGAATAATTAGGGTTTAAATGAAAAAGAGGTGCAAGGTTATTTTCAAAAAAAATTATAGGGTGTAGGAAAAAAAAAAGCCTAAAGAGCGTGTAAATACTGAACCTACGTTGTGATTTGTGTATCAAGACGAATCATAATGTTTAACCCACCAAGTTAAATATGCTAAACAAATAAACAAAGATAAATTTACAGATCGGCATCACACATTCACACATTAGATCTGTCGGCAGTCCACAAAATTGTGACACATGCGCAATAGTCTTTGAAAATTCAAGAAATTTAACTAATACTAATAATTACTAAGAACAAGTAACCCGTAACATCTGCATTACTAAAATAGAAAAATAAATTATTAGTATAAACAGGAAAACTCATCCACTAAGCAGAATTAAATTTCTAAGGTTCCAATCACAAATTCACAATATCGAAAAAAATTATCCTGAAATACATTAATGATATTTATAATATAAATAGTAATAATGATGATATCAAAATCAATAAATTGGTCTATAATCTTGCATTATAAAAAAAATATGATAACAAAATTACTCTGATTTGAAAACTAAAGTCCGCAACCATAAAAGGTTCACTTGGTAGCAGCAGCACCACCATTGGCTGACTTGGAAGAAGCTTCTTCGGATGTGGTGCTGTTAAGCTCATCCCAAGCTTCAATCCAAGTCACCATGGCATCTGCAAGCTTGGTGAAGTAGGGATCAACAGCCCCAAGCTTCTCTTTGACTTGCTTGGAGAGTTCAATGTAGCATTTTTGGACAGAAGTGCATTCTTTTGGAATGGTGGCACTTTGGAAGAATGGAATGATCTCTTCTTGCCAGAAAATGCCCTTGTACTCCTTTTTGAGATTCACAAAAGGATTGCTTGCTTTGCTGTGCCAGATGTATGGAAGGCCAGTCTTCACTCCCAAGCCCAAATGGTCACAGATAACCTGCAAATTCATGCAAGTTGTTGTGTCTATCGTGATAAGATATGTAACTTTTTGAAAACACAAGTAAAAGAAAATTTTAACTAGCAATGTGGATAATATTACTTAGAAATCATTTCTTGGCAAATTCTTGAAACCAGGAAATAAAACAACAATTTAATTTTGATTAACAGTTAGTATAAAGATTTATAGTGTCAACAAATTAGAAATCACCTCATATAAGCATTAAAAAGTCAACAATTTTCAATTGTGACAACTTTAGTGTCAAATCAATTAGAAATCAACTCATGACTTATTACACCATCAGTGTATTCCAATTAAATTCATTAAATAACGAGTAGTTCTTGACACATTAAATGTTTGTTAACATAAAAAGGACCCATGATTAGCATACCTTAACACACCATCCAGCCCACATATCATCGTATCGTCCTATAGGTTGACCATCACCCATGAGTCCAAAATACATTGCAGGTCCAATCAGCTGACGATCGAATGCCAGATTCATACCACACATGGGGAACAATGTTCCTTTGGGAATGGTAAGAACAGCATCAACATACCTGAAAAACATACACAATAATTTAGTAAACAAAACATGAACATATACAAAGCATGGATTTAATTGGAATTCATTAACAACATGAACTCTAAAATTAGTGACCACAATGAAGGAGCTACGTAGTACATACCTGGTGTTCCTCTCGAGGGGTTTGACAAGCTGTGTTGGAGCATCATAATCAGGTATGTTAAGCCACAGGCCATGAGAAACAGCAGTTGGGGCACCTTCACGAAGACTAAAAGGGTATCCACGGACAAAATCAGCACCAGCTCTGTAAGGATCATAAAGGGTGTTGAAGAAAAATGGTGTGGATGGACATAGGAGATTCTTAATGTGCTGCTCAAGTGCATTGATGTCCTTTCCAGAAGGATCTTTAGCAACCTGTACATGAAAATAGGAGATGTTGAGAAAATCATGTCTACAATTTGTAGACAACATTGTACATTCTTTAAACTTTGTGTCATAAGAATCAACATGTTTTTCATGTACCACTTTTTTTTGCTGAATTATATTGTTTTTCAGCACCACTAATCATGTCATAGTCAAATATTTCAATCCTTATTTAAAATACATATTTTCATAAATAAAAGAAACAAAAGACAGTAAGACAAGAAAATCCACTTTTAATTTGAATGGCGATCATTGTGTCCTTGAAAAGTCAAAAAAGATAAAAGAAAAAAGGAACAGATGATTAAGGTTGAATAAATTTAAAAATACTAAGGCAAAAAAAAATCTTTAACAATTGTTCCCATTATTATTTGTCTCAATCATTTTGCAAAGGTTATAAAAACACAAAATGAACGTTGTCTGTAGATCTGGTTTGCGTTCAATTTGTAAACAGTCTGTAGATCTGGCTATGTTCAAAACCAAACATGAAAAATCCAACTGTAAGTTAGTACAACTTGTTGAGAGAAATTCACATTGATCTAATAATATTACTCTTTTACATTTAATAAAATAATTAAAATAGATAAAACAGATAATTTTTTTTAAAAAAAGTTATTAATTCAAACAAATCAAAAATCAAATCAAATTCACCCACATCCAAGTAAACTATTCCCAAAAACCCAAACCAGTTCCCAGAATCAGTCATTCCAATCCAAACACACTCCAATCTCAAACAAAGAGAGAAATCAAACAAATCAAGCAACCTCAAACAACAATGAGACAGATCACGAATGTCACATGCACACAGCCATTCCAATCCAAACACACTTCAATCTTAAACAACGAGAGAAATCAAGCAGCATCAAACTGTCGAACAACATTGAAACCAGCAGATCGTGAATGTCACGTGCAGGTACATAACAAATCACATGAATGAGTCAAAATCAGTCAAAGGTTACTCACAACGAATCCAAATCCAACAACCATTCAGTCAGCAAATTAAACCCCAACTCAGATCTAGCGCCGTTTCAAAAACCACACCAAACCCTCACATAAAAAAACACAAATAAATCGAAATTAATCCCTCCTAAATCTGAAAAACAACATGAACCCTCATAACTCATCAAACAAGCAAAATTCCCCGACCCACCACAAAACCCAGAAGCAAGCTCACAACTTTAACACAAACCCACAATTCTTTCACCCAAAAATGTAAAAAAAATAAAAATCTCGAGATGGGGTGTTCAATGGCAAAAATGAAAAGGCCTTATAACTCATCAAGGAAGCAAAACACCCAAACCCACAATTATCCCACCGAAAAACTCCCAAAAACCAAAAACTCCCAAGATGGGGTGGGTTAGAAAATTACGAAGCAGTCGTCGTCGATGGTGTAGATGTACTTCTTCTTAGACACCATGTACCCAAAGCAGCGACAAGCAGAATCCTTAAACGAGATGCAGGAGGCCTTGGGACCCAAGATCCTGTTGATGTCGTTGCGGTTGTAGAGTTCGTAATCGAACCCATCGGGAACTTTGATGGTCCTATTGGGGTCTCCGTCCTGCACGATGATGAGGTGATAGGGCTCGAAGAAGGGCCGCCACATCTCGAGGAAGTCGAGGTTGCGGATCGTCGGGATCACGATGTCCAGCTCGTCCTTCAGGAGAGGGACGGCGGGCTTCGAGGAGGAAGGTTCCGCCATTGATTGATTGCAAGAGTGTGGTGTGTTGGGTTTTTGCTCTGTTTGGCCGCGGAAGGTATGAGTGAGGTGTGCTTGGTTTGTCTAATTGTGAGTTATATATAAGGGAATGGGGCAAGTGTCGTGTTACGCGGTGGTGTTTGAAAAGGCCAAGAAAACAGGGATTGATATCATGTATTCTTGTATAATTATATGACCAGTATTTTGGGAATTGTTTTTATTAAATTATTACGTGACATTTTATTTATAATAATTATTATCTCTTTCAAATAATTTTTAAGTTTACTAGTTTTAAATTGATATCATGTATTCTTGTATCAAATTAATAATATTTTATTACTAAATAATTGCTTTAGATATGTTACCATATAAACTTTAGGAAAACAGAATAATTAGTGCATAATGCACACCAATATGATGAAAAACATAATCTATTTAATTAGTATATTTTTAGAGAATAATTAATAGGAGTTATTCTTTAAAACTTATGTCAATGAATATACTTTTTTATTATAAACATACAAAAGTTCTTGTTAAAATGTGAAATGGATGATTCAGATTTATAATCTCTTTTAAGGTTTAGTTTATTTTATGAATATTCAAGAATAAAAACTTTTGATTCATATTTGTGAATTTGATCATGATATAATAATTACTGTTATTATTTTTTTTATTGTTGTTGTTATCATTATTATCCTTATATGTGTATTATCATTTTATCATTATTTACTCTATTGAACATGATAACACAATAAAATTAAAATTTATTTTGTTCTTATCTCTTCATGTTCTTTTTTCAAGGGATTATCTTATCACATTTTTACCTTACTTTTATATTTATCTTATATATCTTAATCATCAAATAAGTTATAACATCTAAATATTTGGAGAGAGAACTTTTTTACTAATATTGATCACATTTTGCTCGAATATAATTGTCTTCCTTAGTAGATAATTGTATCCTCTATGAAAAAAAAAATATTTTCCTTAATTAGATTTTAAATTTTGAAATTTCAAAAATTTTGTATTATTATAAGTATTCACTTTGTTTTTTTGCTTATAAAAAAAAGTATCCATTTACTTTTATCTCTTTCTTTCTTTTACATTTTCTTGATAGTGTCGAAGAAAAAACTGCAAAAATATATACAATTTATTATAATCGTATAATTAACATGTTGGATAATAGTACAATTATAATAATTAAGAAAAAAGAAGAAAAAAAAAAGGTGTGCATTCGAATATCTTCACTGATTAAAAAATTAACAAATTAATAATTGTCTTAAAAAACATGTTGGTTAACGGTACATTTCCAACTGCATGATTTTTGTTTTTGTACGCAATTTTTATTTTATATAAATATCATTTCCCCTCATACTTGTGTTTTTGTTTGAAAGAGGGCTACGCCACATGAAGCTTCATTTAATCATTTATGTACATGATGTCACTATAATTTTCCAAATTAAGCTTTAAATTTTTTTAATAATTAAAGACTGGACAACATATACTGGGATAGAAGCCCGTTGCATTTCAACCTATTATTTTGTTATTTATCCTTATTGTAGTGTAATCTGAAAGAATAGCATGAAAATGTTATTACAAAATCTCTGCTACGAATTTTGCTTTTTACGAAAAAGGAAAATATTATCGTCCCGTACGATTCTTGACTTAATTTTCTACATATGTGACAAGCATACGACTTTGTAATTTTGTTTTCAAATGGAAACCAAAAACCAAAACAAGAGAGAAAGAATCATTAACACACTATACTAAATGCACAACAATTGAAAAATCAATCAAGTTTTCAGTCTTCATATTTTTATTGTATTTATTTTATCTTTTATTTACTAAATTTGATTGCTGATTTTATTAATTATATATATTAATACCTGTAAATTATCATCATCAGAATTGTTTTATATATATAGTGAGAGAAATTAAAATAAATAAAAATACAGTTAGAATAAATACTGCTGACAAATTAATAAGAAAGAAGCAAAACACACATGAGGAAAGTGATTGATTAATAATAAAGTGAAGAAAGAAGAAGCTATAATTTTAATTTCATGATTGAAAGGTGGATGTGTCCCACTAGGGTAATGGGCTCCATGAAATTCAAAATGGGGGAAGCAACCATAACTTAAAACTATTATTATGATGAGTTTTATATAAAACATGTATGTGCTAGGCTGAAAAGTCTTGGCACGCCATGCCAGAGTAGATTATGGATCGAATAAACAAACAAATATAAAAAGAGTTATGCGAATAAGCATTATTACTAAAGAATATGCTTCTTGGCCACTCTGGTATCACATTTTTGCACGTTCAGAAGCACATATATATGATATATCTTGTGTCCATATGCCCGCTAAGTTATTCTTCGTTACATTCACTTTTCACTTTACTCCCTAAAAAGGGGTACGTAGATCGGCAAGAACCAGCTATGCAGCTACCCAATCTCCTTTTTAATTATACGTTCTGCTTAACAAATTAAGTTACATAGTTTATTAGTATTGTGTTGCTTTCTGGCTGTCACGTTTTGAATCAACAGTTATATGTATTCAATAGGAATGAACATAGCAAGCTGCAAGCATAGAAGCATGCCAACGGGGATTGGTTAAATTGAAATTAAATTATTATTATTATTATTATTCCTAGCTGACTTGTGACAAAAATAACGAGTCAAGCTCCTTGATTTTTTCCTTAAAATGAAACATAAAAATATCGTTTGTTTTAATATCTAAAAATGTTAAAATGAGACAAAACTACTCAAGGTCAACAACTCAAATGATCAGATAAGGCTCGTAACTTGAGTGAACCTTTTCAGCTTAATATGATTTGGTCCATAATTGATATGGGCTAGCCTAATGTTCCGAGTGTCTTTTTCAGTAAATGAGCAATATCAACATATCTCTTTAAATTGATTTTTCTTTTCTTAATTATTGTTTGTCTTTTAAGTAGGGATCTTGTTTTTTTAATCCCTTAAATTTAAATTTATTTTTCTTAATCTTTGGATTTTGAAAATTATTGTTTTTAGTTCCTCCAATGAGCATGTTGTTGATGGATTAGCAAGTGTACCAATTTGTCTTAACTAGTAAAGTTAAAATAGAAGTCTGAGTGTCAAATTTATAAAGATTTTGTTTGTATTTAGGTAGATGAATATTTTATTAATTAAAGAGATTAAAGAAAATTAATTTGAAAAGGTTATGAGAAAATAATAATTTAAATTGGCAGAAAATTAAATCAAACAAAAGGAAAAATTAAACAAGAATTTAAATTGATTAATTAAAGACAAAAAAATTAGAGAACCAAATAATATTGTAGAAGTAAATTCAGAAGATGAGAATGTTGAAAACTTAGCCTATTAGAGTTACTCTTTGATGTAATGCTAATGATTTTTCTCTATTTATAATTATTTCAATTTATACATGCATCTACTAGTATACTTTAACTTTGATCCCCAGTCTAATTTATCTATTTTTTCTTCCAAATCCATTTGCAAGGCTAAAATAGTAAATTGTATTAAGAAAAGCCACAAGTAATAATATTAATCACATGAAAAGATAATGCAAATGTAATATTCATAAATAGATAAAAAGAGAAATTACATCAAAAGTAGTTGGATGTTAAGTTCTCAACAAAGGGGATTTAGTCTCTTATGGTCATAGGAAGCTTTACAATTGCAAGAAATGACTCCTAATGATTACTTCTCTTTCTTATATCATTTGTCTTTTATAAGGAATCATATTCTTTTAGAATTTATGTGTATTTTTCCCTCATTCTCTCTTATTTTATAAGTGTAAATTAGTTTAGTGCTGAGCGGGCTTCTCGCGCTAAGTCTTCTGAATTAGTCTATTTTTCTTTATTAGTCCTATTTTCCTTAATTAACCCGTTTTTCTCTTAATTAGTCATACTTTTTTTAATTATCATGTTTTCTTTAATTAGTCTTTCTTTCCTTAATTAGCCATACTTTCCTTAATTATCCTTTTTTTTATTTTATTTTACTCACTAAGCATCACAAATTCATCACTTTTAATATTTAATGTACAAAAACTTAAATGATGTTAATTCATCACTTTTAATATTTTATGTACAAAAACTTAAAATCAATTTTTGGTTCAAAACTAGTTTCAAACCAAAAACCAATTTACAAACTGATTTTGAACTAAAAGATTGATTTTAAATTTGGTTTTAAAATCAATTATTTTTAAAATTACTATATGCAACATGATAACAAAAAAAAAAAAAAATCAACAACAAAATCAATACACTGCGTGTCTTATTTATATACTTAACCGGTACAATGTAGAATTTTTAGGTGGTAGCATATGAGGAATAAAAAATGGAAAAGAATCAACTTAAGGAATTAACTATCTCCTTCATGACCATTATAAGAAATATTAGCTTGGTTTCTACGAGTCAACATACAACTAAATGAGTATACAGATTATCCAAGCACATATTTGGCACGTTAAGTAACGTTCATTTTCTTTTTGTATGCGTATATATCACCTTCAAAGTTCTAACTTCAGTTCAAATCCAAAACTCAATTGTGATCGTGTATCTATGTCTTAGATTTAAAGAAAACAAGATAAAGAGTTGGTCATTAGATTGTTATAGATTTGTCCAATACATAGTTTAGCGAAATTACATTTTTTTTTTCCACATTTTACAAAATCTCTATGTTGTTAGACAACAAACATTCCTTTGTAAGCTGGTTCATGGACCCGAAGTCCAACCTATTGCATCGAATCTAACAACCACACAAATGACTGCATTTGTGTGACCAATTAGTGCCACTACTATTTCAAATGAAGACTTAGCTTCAAATCTTCTTCTCCATACAAAAATGACACCATGCTACAATTTTAAATAATCATACGATACATGTGTTTGATGGTAAACAGACAAAATGTTTAAAAAAGTAAAGAAAGTATGAGCTGATCAAATAAAATAACAAACTTTTTGGTTAACTAAATACAAAGAAAGTGACTGTGTAGTTTGGACTAGATAATCACAAGATGAAAGAATAAAACATTTTTTAGTTAACTAAATATGCTAGAGGAACTAACTGTGGATAACATTCAAAATATGAAAAGATTAAATTGAACTTTTCTAAAAAAAATAAGAAGGAAAATGATCATTTTAAAAAGCATGTGTATCTATTTTCGTTAGTTCACGCTTATAGACTAAAACAAAAATTTTAAAACAAAAGATCAAACGGAAGAAAGACTAAAATATAAACTCCTAAGCATGTTTTTTTAGCCTAAATTTTATGTTTGTATTGTTGCTGTAGTTGCTATGATTTTCATTGTACAAAGGCACACTCCTATCTAAATATTTTTAGACACAAATAGGCCCGTTTATGTTTATTTAGGCTTATTTTAATTTTTTTAATAAAATAAATAGTTTCTTGTTTTTTTATTTGTTTGTCTAAATTATCATTACGTTAGATGAAGAGATTCAGATATTTAGAGTGAGATCATGGAGAAGATAAAAAAAAAAATCAAGTTACCAACCTGCACAGAGAGACAGAGATACAAAATTAGGGAAAGATAAAAAATAAAAAAAAGAATAAGAAAGCAAAAAAAAAAAAAAATATCAGGGTTCATCGAATAAGAGAGTGAGATAGCAAAGCGGGTAATACAATATGGATCAAACTAAATACCCAGTCCATTAAAATAGACTTTAACTGGATCGGCCCGGTGCGGATTGGGCTAATTGGACTTTTTGTCAGACACTAACTCGTCTGCTCTTTGCCTTTTCTTTTCCATCATTACCCCCATTTTCTGTTCTGGATACTCTCTTCTTTTTATTGGCGTTTTGTTTAAGATTTTTTTTTAAGTGATCACGGATCACTACGACTTTCAAGAAGAGTGTGCTGTTTGGAGGAGATGAGTATTGCATCATCTAATAGACCAGGAAGCAATATTGCCCCTGATTTGGTGCAGACTTTTAAGGAGGCGTTTGATGATGAAGGATTTTTTTGTCTAGTTTATTTTAAATTTTATATATTACTTGGGTCATGAATGCTTCGTTACTTGTTGTCTTGACTTTCTTTTTAGTATGTTTAGTATTGTGCTATTTTGTAATGTAAATCATATGTTTATGTCTTTCATGCCTTTTTTGTAACCTTGTAAACAACAAAATATTTAGTGCATCCCGTTAATAACTCATTTTTAACACAAACACTTCTTGTTAGATTGAAATTTATGAGTTTTACATTTTTAGTAGTTTAGAAATGAGATTCATTTAATAAATTCATGTGTTAAAAAAAGTGTGTTGATAACATTTCTCTTCACGCCATTTCTGATTATGGAAAACAAAATACCTCCAAAGTCTAAAATGTGTTGGATACTTATATCACTGTGTGATATGAGGGAGAATGCTTTATTATAAACTTACTGATAATAAATTGCTTTGTAATGAATATACTTTCAATCCAAGTATTTTTCACTATTGAACTAAGCCAAATACTCTTAAAAGCCCAGATGAGAAATGCTAACAGAAGGTTCTAACCGGAGAATATAGAAAATCAAGGCTAGTTTGTTGATAAAAAATAAATTAAAGGCTAGTTGCCGAGTTCATGGCAAAGAAATGTGATTGTTAGGGAGATCACATTTTAGCGAAAGTATAAATAAAGACATGAGTTCTAGTAGATACTGATTTCATAATTTTCAATTTCAAGTCAAAGAAAAGGTCAAACATAGTTTCAAATTCAAACACAAGAGCACTCACTTCAATCAAACAATTTATGCACTGGAAATCTACGAGGGTAGGGAGAGAAGAGAGTTCTAACTTCATTACTACTTTAATAAACCAAATTCTAAAAGTGTTCAAGAAAGAGGAAAGGGTGTGTGTATAAATTGTAATGCAGATATATTAGATTGATAGGCAAAAAAAGGAAAACAAAAACATATGGCATGCTGTTTGAAGAAAATCTTACCGTAGTTCATATCAGACAAGTCGACGCAAATGAATGCATATATGTAAGAAAGCCAAATTAAATTAACTATAATATAATGGAATGCTTTAACTATTGTCAAATCAGTAATCCAATTTGAAGAGATTGGATGCTAAATCTATCAAACTCCTGGAAAAGCAAAAACAATAGTATAGTTGAAAATAACAAAAACATAATTTAGTATCTATTAGTTTGTTCTTACCATGTTTTCATTGGCTATAAGACATCACGACTTGAGTAAAAGGTTATCAATCATAAATCAAAGGCTCTTCCTGTTTTATAAACGCTTATTCAATGTCTCATAGTAATAAAATGTTCACAATATTCAATTTTGTCAAACAGAAGTGAAATTTTAACTAGTTGTTCAGCTCTAACACTGGCTGGATTTTATTGCTGTTCTGACATTATCAGAATTCGAAAATGGATATTGGTAAGTACTTGCTATTTTGATTTGGATACACATCAATGATGCTCCAAAAGCCACACTTGTAGTTTCTGGATCTATATGTTGATTTTAATTCGGCTATAACATACTTTACAAACATATAAAGAACAATAAGGGAAGGATCATTGACAAAGAAAGTGACAAGAACAGCATGCTTCTGCTCTCCTTAGATTCATCATTTGGAACCCATCATGACACTTGAAGATGAGTGAAGCAGTGAAGACACAGAGAAGCTTGAGTTATCGTTTTTTGTTTTCAAAGTTTGCATGACTGGGACTGATGAAGAAGATGTTGGAAGAACTCCACCAATGCTTTTATTCCCACATGCACCATTTGCTGGAGACCCTTTTAAAAGCACATCAAATTTTGCATAGTCCTCCCTTTCATGCTTTATCTCCTTGAGCATCGCAGCGATATCTCTCATCGTTGGTCTTTCATCAGGGGAAGAATTCACACACAATAAGGCTATTCCCAATGCCTGCATCATTTCCTCTATTTCTGATTCTGGTCTAGAGAGTAGTAGGCTAGGATCAAGCACTTCAAGACCCTTTTTCTGTCTCACCCAATCAACAACATGTAGACCATCTGGTATGGTTGGATCAATTGGTTGCTTACCTGTCAAGACTTCTAATAGAACTATGCCATAGCTATAAACATCACTCTTCTCAGTGATCTTCATCATATAGCCATATTCTGAAAAGAAAAAAAATTCAAAGTCAGCTACAATAAGCTAAGCAAATTATCTAAAATATGTTAAAAGATGCAAAATATGAAGGATTTCAATCAAGTGCAAACAACTATGTGAAGCTTTCTAAAACAAATTGACAGGTATAGTTTCTTCACATTTTTTTCCTTCAATTAAGATGCCAACTGAATTTGATAATTATGCAGATTGAAGAATAACAGAAGCAATTTATTTTTTGCAAGTAACAAAAAAGTTAAAAACCAAAAGAAGAATATAATGAAGCTGGTGAGGAAGGCTAACTAACCTGGAGCAATATATCCATAGGACCCAGCAACTGTATTTGAAGAACGACCGAAATCACCATCATCGACAAGTTTAGCCAAGCCAAAGTCAGCAATGTAAGGCTCAAATTCAAGGCCAATGAGGATGTTATTGGCTTTAATATCTCTGTGAACTATAGGAGGGACACAGTCATGATGTAGATATGCAAGGCCTTCAGCAGCACCTAACAAGATTCTGTACCTAAGTTCCCATTCCAGAGAGTTTCCAGTCCTCTCATGTAGTAGACTACTCAAACTTCCATTCGGCATGTAATCGAAAATAAGCAGTCTTGTTTTCCTGTTCCAATAGCACCCCAAGAATCTGACAATGTTCTTATGACGGATTGAGCCAAGGGTCTTGACCTCAGTCGAAAACGAGTCACGAATTCCACTTTTTCCTTCCTTAAATGCCTCTCCTTCATCAATTGTTGTTGGCCACAATTTCTTCACAGCGATGACTTCACCATTATCCATTTCAGCTTTATAAACAACACCAGAACACCCCTTCCCAATTATGTTTCTTTCAGTTAAACATCTCAGTACTTGTTCCACTGAAAAGTTTAGCTTCTGGAATGGTATGAATTGCCACGGCCACGAGTCACCCAATTCTGAATCATCATCTCTAATGGTTCTTCTTGCTTTGATCACAGCAGTTATCCCCATAGCAATCATTATTACTGTCAAGGCTATCAGCAATCCAATGGCTAGCTTAATCCTTCGTGACTTCCTTACATCATTTCCATTCAATGTCTCACCAGTCTTGCCAGAGTCCTTCATAAAGCACGAGAGCCCTTGATTTTCAGTGAAGTCTTTTGATGCCAACTGCCTGAAAAGCTTGTTATCTGGAAGACAGCCAGAAAATTTGTTGTAAGAAACATTGAGGGAGACAAGGTTGTCTAACTCTGCAAGAGGTTGCAAATCTCCTTCCAACTGATTGTGTGAGATGTCCAATATGGAAAGCTTGTTAAGAGCAAACATCTGAGCTGGGATTATTCCACTGAGTGAATTGCAACTAAGATTAAGAGCAATTTCAAGAGTCTCAATGCGGCCGAGCTCGGCTGGTATGCTTCCACTGAGCTTGTTGCTACTAAGATCAAGCAGTTGGAGATTTGAACATAGGCTCAATGATGCAGGAATAGGACCAGAAAACAAGTTATTGCTGAGGATTAGCTTACTCAGAGAAACAAGACGGCCTAAACTCGCTGGTAGAGGACCTGAAAACTTGTTGGAAGATGCATCCAATACCTGAACAGATGATAGTGAAGACAAAGAATTAGGCAAAGGACCTTCTAAGTTGTTGCTGCTGAAGTCTATCATTTGCAGTTCAGTGCAGCTTCCAATCTCATCAGGCACTGGCCCAGAGAGGCGGTTCCCAGAGAGGTCTAAAAAGTTTAAGCTCTTGAGGCTTCTTATTGTCTTGGGAATGCTACCAGTAATCCTGTTGTTTCCAAGCCTCAACCTGATCAGAGAGCTGCAACTGCCTATTTCATTTGGTATGAAACCAGATATGTCATTGGCAATCAGAAGCAGTTTTGTGAGGTTTTGAAGCTGGAATAGGCCAACTGGAATACTACCGGTGAGCGCGTTGCGCGACAAGTCTAGCGCTTGGAGGTTACTACAGTTTCCCAAAGAGGAGGGAATGCTTCCCTCAAGCTGGTTCTGCCATGCAAAGAACACCATGAGGCTTGACAACTGCCCAAGCTCTGGTGGAATCAACCCTGAGAGCTGGTTTGTGTCAACTTGCAACTGCTGAAGATTTTTAGCATTTGAAAGACTAGAAGGGATTGAACCAGACACATTGTTATCACTAATCATAAACTCTTCAAGCTCCAAGAGACCCCCCAAAGACACAGGAATAGTCCCAGATAGAGAATTCAAAGAGAAATCAATTTTTCTCAAGGTTGTACAGTTACCAATCTCTTCTGGAATAGCCCCAACAAGACCATTCTGCCACAAAAACAACTGTTCCAGCTTCTTGAGCCTACCAAGCTCAGATGGAATAGACCCCGATAGGCTATTTTCATATAAGAACAAGTCAACAAGTTCAGAACAGTTACCTAACTCAGGTGGAATCTCACCCGACAGCATAGTAGTATAGATGGACAGTGTCTGAAGCCTTGTAAGTCTCCCCAAAGAAGCAGGCAAAGAACCTGATATTCTGGTATCTGCCAACCCCAACACAGTCAAATTGCTGCATTCTCCAATCTCTTGAGGAATCTTCCCTACAATATCTTTGTTCCCTCCTGCTCTTAGAGACTCAAGTTGTGACAACTTTCCCAACTCGGGTGGAATAGTCCCACTTATCTGGTTATCAAAAAGTACTACATTTTTTAGGCCAATGCAGTTGCTTAACTCCACAGGGATTTTTCCAGTGAGCTGGTTGGAGTTCAAGGACAAGTTCTGAAGGTTTTGGAGCTTGCCAATGCTTGGAGGGATGGAGCCAACAAGGTTGTTGGAGCTGAGGTCAATGACAGTGAGGGAAGAGCAGTGACCAATGTCTGAAGGGATGGTTCCAGTGAGATTGGCATCAGAAATGACAAGCTTTTGGAGAGAGTGAAATGAAGAGAGGTTGGAGGGTATAGGAAGCTCTAGAGCGATGGATTGTATGGTGATTTCTGTGACAAGGCCTAGTGAGGAGCATGTTATGGATGTCCAGTTGCATGGATTGGGATCAAGGAGGTTCCAGTTGGAGAAAGAAGGTGGTGGTGATGATGATGCAGAAGAACTATGGAGCCATGTGAAGAGTGTTGAGGCTTCATGGTTTGCAGAGAAGGCAAGGCCATAGAGAAATGTAAGTTGGAGGAGAATAATAAAAAACAATGAAGAAGAAGGAGAAGGAGAAGGAGAAGAGGGAGAGATGTACAAGGATTGCCTCGAGGTGAGCATTGAAACAATGAAACATTTGCCTCAAATTCCAAACTTTTCTTCTCCTTGGATTTGAGTCATTGGGTTTTGCACTGCTCTTCACTCAAGCTTTTCTCTACTTGTGAGAGAATGTGTATGTATGTATGTATGTATGCAGTGGTGTGGATTTCTTGCTTTGAACTCAAACTCAGAGTGGCACTTCTCTAAGTTCTCTTTCCCAAAGAAAGCTAAAAGAAGGACCAGTTTTTCACACACAAAATCATAGGAGAATAATAAAATAACATAAAAAAATTTAATGCCTAGAGATCAGAAAATCTGCAGAAGTAGCACCACACCACACCTAAGATGCTTCTTTGTGTCTAAGCAAAAGGCATTAGAATAATGGGGCTGTGACAGGTGGTGTTTCTTGCAATGAACAAAGGCATCTTATATACCTCTGGAACTTTGCTGCACTGTACATGTATCTGATTTATGCTCTTTGTTTATTGCTCAGCTACTGAGTCATGCTACTTTCTTACCCACTGTGGTTTGCTCATACTCTCTCTCTCTCTCTGTCTCTATTATTTTCAATGAAAAGTTTTAAAGAAGAAAAGTTTTCCAAATTCTCAATAAACAATTCCTTACTGTATCATCACACATTTATTTTTGTCTTGGATGTACTCGCTCCAATTTAAGAGACTAATCCTTCGGAGTATGAAGATCTGTTCAAGAAGTTGGTTGATCACTCTCAATTCCATACACCCAAACGGATGAATTAAACTTCGGACCACATACTTAAAAAAATGTGATTATCTGCAAATCATATTACAAGATTATTTCAACACACTAAAATGATATATATAATAATATAACCATACAAAGTCTCACTAAAATTCTGAACAGACTTAGGCTGATCTTATTGGCTAAACATATCTGCAATGCATAATTATCTAAATGGATTTAAAAGTTTTACACAAAATTTTAAAATTATAATACCACATAAATTTAAGAACTCACCACAAGAATGTATTTTAATATAAACATTATTAAAATTAGTGTTTAACTTAATTTTTCTTATTTTTATGTTGATTCATGGCTTGAAAAGTATTTCTTTTATTGATAAAAATTAGTTACGAGACGATGTTTACGTAAACTGGGCATGCTATTAAAGTATTAATATTCTTAGTAATTTTGAAGCAAAATCAAATTTGCTGAATCCAAACAGGACTTTGATGTTCCTCATACAACTAACGCTCGTTGGACTTAAAATAATGTGGATGATACTTGAATTCATTTAATGTTGGAAGTTTTAAACTATCAAGTAAAGACTTTGAATAATTTTATATTCAACAGGGTCTAAATGTTGTTACAAAAAAAAATAGTTATAAAAATATTGAAAGTTTCCTGTTAATTATTAGTTTAAAATATGAATTTTGCTGATCAGTGCAATGTCCTACTAGTTAGTTAGCATTTGTCTTAAATATTTACATACCTTTATTAATAATTAGGCATATAAAGAAGAATTTATTTAATATATTCAAAAGTTACTTTCATCAAAATTATTTTGTAGACAAAACTTACAAAAGTAAATTTACAACTTATGATTTCAGTTCTCAATATTACTAGTATAAAATTTAAAAAATTGTTAAAAGAAAATAAATTTACAAAATTTAATCAAAACACATACTATGTCTCATCTTCCAATACTCCATTGTGGAAAACAGTTTGTAATGTTTGCAATTCCCTCTTGCAACGCTTTGTAAACAAAATGGTTATAAAATACAATGTTATTAATTCCAGGCGTATTCATGTATATTACTTTTATATATTTATATTGTTTCTTCCATAGCATAATAAATGATTTATAGTAAGTTGCATTGACCGTATACATGTTTTTTTAATGCATATATATATGACCATATTAACGCTGTTTCTATTAAAAGAAATGCTCCGGAGTATATCTTACTTCATGTTTATCTTTTTTTACCTATGCAAAATCAAATGAAAAAGAAAGCATGGAAATGTGTGTAAGGCTCTCTTTATAAAACGTTATAGTGTGTATTTGAGTCACAATCGGATAACAGACCTAAATTATTTGGTAAAAAAAAACATGTAAACTATTATTACACAATCATTTCTCTTTTCAATTTATATGGATAGAATTAGAATTTAGATTCATATGGTGAATTCTAACCATTTTGACACAGGAATACTATTCCATGAATATGTTTGATATATATATATATATATATATATTAAAAAACACTTAAATTTTATTGATTAAAAAATTGAAAAAATAAATAAATAAAAGTGGTAAAAGAAATATGAAATAATGAAGTTGGGAGAGATAATTAATCTAAAAAGTAACTTTTACTCATGAGAATGTAATAAACTCACCTTTAAGCATGAAAATGTGAAGTTCTCAGGAATTAACATTTCTTGAGAATATTTTTCCAAAATTTGTACCAAATATGATAATAAAATATTCTTGAATTCACTTTTATAAGAATCCTTTATGATATTTTGAAAAAAAATATCATAGAATTTTTTTTGTTTCTTCTACGAGACACTTAATCATGACTCGTTTTAATGATCTTAAAGGATGATAAATGAGTATTGATTCTTTTTTTAATGATCATTTCAATGATAATTTTTAACAACAAATTAAAGTAATTCAGAATTGACTTTTACATCAAATATTTTCAAGTAACATGATTTTTAAAGTGACATATAAATTGAAATGAAGAGTATTTTTCTACACTTTTAAAAAGCTCCAAATGAAGATGTAACACATTTAAGAAAGCACAATTAATTTCATATATATATATATATATATATATATATATATCAATTGTTTGAGTTCCATAGAAATGGGAATTGGCACAATTAATCATGACTATTTTTAATGATATTTTTAATAACAAATTACTCTTTTTATGATTAATAAGGGACACAATTAAGAAAGCACAATCAACTTCAAATATGATTAATTAAATTTTTATGAGTGTATATATAGTTTGTATGTTTAGTCATAAAAATTATCATTTTAACCAAAAAAATACTTATTAACATTTATCAATTGCACACATTTCCTTGGTGGTTGAAATGTGAAAAGATATAGCAACAACATTATAATAAATGGCACATAAAAAAACACTAAACATCTAAGAATCAAACAATCGAAGGAGAAAATTGAAGAAAGATTATTGAGGAAGGAGCAACATACCCAATTTCCAAGAGAGTTCCTACAACATGATGGTATGTTGGCTTCTCTAGTGAAAATATCATCATTTACAATTTTTGATTTTGTTTGTTTTCTTTCAATCTTTTCCTCTTACTGGGTTGAGATGTGAGTTTGGAATATGCTTTACAACTATTTGTGTTGAGGTTAAGGAGGAGGCTTTCAATGAGTGATAACGCATGAATTAATTGTGTGTAACACTGCGAGGTATAATAATTCATTATAATCAATGGTCATAATTAATAATAAATAACGATAATCAATATAGTTACGTCATTTGAAATTAAGTCATTTGATGCTTAATTTAATACGTTTGGGTTCTGTTTTGTCTATTTAGCTTCTTTTTTTTAAAAAAAATAGGTCAGGTAAAGAGACAAAACGACACATAAAAAATACTTATGAGGTGGTGAAAGGATATGAGGTTGACGTGTATTGTTCGTAGCTTAGAATTTAAATATTATATATTGTTTGAAATTAACTAATATGATTCTTTGAGACTTTATGGATTTGTTTTTGTCTATATAGATTTTTATTTTTATTTTTTGTTCGCAGAGTAAGAGTTGGAAATTTTAAGAGAGGTGAGAAATTGGAAGAGATGAAATGACAATCATCTAAGAAAGGGTTTAGAGGACATTGTAACACCTTGGCGATCACATCAGAGAGAGAAGGATCTAGAGATTATACAAGTATGAGACTGTACAGTTAAAGTTGACTTAAAAGAATTAATTGGTACTATATATGTATACTAACAAGATACATCTACTTTTCAGTAGTCCATCATTTAAGAATTTCATAGTTAAGTATGCTTAACTTGGAGTAATTATGGGATGAGTGATCTTTTGAGAAATTTCTGAGCAAGCATGTGAATGAAGACAAAATACACTGAAAAGTCTCGTGTTGGTTTGTGAGTACAGTCATTGATCAAATAGTCAAAGCAAATTGTCGAGATCTCAAAAGGGCTACTTATGGAAGATTCTGACCAGTAGAAGGTTCTGACCACTAAAGATGTTCAGTGAAATGTCACCGTGTGAAGTGTTGAAGTGTGTGAGCCGTTGGAAAGTCTACAATCAGAGACATTACAAACATCATTGGTGTTTGTCATTGTAAAAAAAATAATCCCTTTTGCATTCTTTATCTCTTTCATTGGAAATTTTTGCTTCTTCATGACCATGAATGACTAATTTCTAAGAGCTTGGATTGTGACACCAAACATCATCATGTGACATCAACTATCAAAAGCTACCATAAGATTGTTAAATTCCTCATATGCCTCCAACTCATGAAGAAACCATTCCCTCATCTAGTTGAAAGTTCAACTCCAAATACCATCACACCATTCTCCCACCTCAAACACTTTGCCTTCCTTGTTCTCAGAATTCACAAACACTCTTGCAAACCTTTGTTTCAACCGCATGTCACCCAACCACATGTTGCTCCAAAAGGATATATTCTTACTATCTCCTATTTTTCTCTTCACTCTTTCCTCAAACCAACTATTAGACTCTTTGACACTAGTCACTAAACCTAGATCCCTCCACCATAATGATCATTTAATAGACATTGATTCCACCCACCAACGGTTACAATCACCATATTTTGATATAAGTAGCCTAGCCCAAAGACCCTCCTCCCTCGTTCATCAACCTCCACCTCCACTTACCCACAAAAGTCTTATTGAAAAGTTTCAACTTCCTAATACCTAACCCCACCCCCCTCTAGACTTTGCCTTACATGCATCCTCCCACTTCACCCAAGCTACATTCTCTCACCTCACCCGACCCCAAAGAAAAAATCTTTGAATAGAAATTGAAGAAGATTCCATAACCTTAGGTAATTTAAAGAATAGCATAAATAACAACAAAATGGAAGTGAGTAACGAGTTAATGAGGTCATCTTCCTTTTGAATTTATCCACCACCGATTGCCAAGTATCCATTCTTCTAGGATTTGTGCCAATTAGAATCCCCAAAAACAAAAATGGAGAGTGGACAAAGATTGACAATTAAGTAGGTCTGCGTAACACTTAATCTCCCTCTCCGCCATGCCAACACCAATGAATTTGTTCGTCACACAATTAGCCTTTAACCCAAATGCAAGGTGAAACATCCTAAAAATGCTTTTGAGGGTCATAACACATTGCAAGTCCGATTTCAAGAAGAAGAAGAACGTGTGTTGTCCATTAATTGTAGTAAATATACATGCACTCTATTTTTGCCCAAAGAAACACTTTTTACAAAATCAAGATTCATTGTTTTCCACATCAAAGTTGCCAACCCCTCGGCTACCACTAGAAAAAGGAATGGAGCTAGATGATCTCCTTGGTTCAACCCTTTATACATCATGAACTCCTCAGTCGGGCTCCTGTTAGCAAGTATTGACATAGAGGAAGACTCCAAACACACTTTTAATCCATCTAATTCATTTCTCTCCAAATCCCATTTTCTTCATGACAAAATACAAGAATTTCCATCTAACCAAATTATACGCCTTTTCAAAATCCACCTTATATATCCCACGTTTTTGCTTTTTAATCTTCATTTCATGTGTTATCTTATTTGCAACGATGACTCCATCTAACATATCTCTACCTCTATGGAAAGCTGTTTGGTTTTCATCAATAAATTTGGGTAAAACCTTCTTAATCCTTGAAGAGAGAACTTTAGCTAGCATCTTGTACAAACACTCAATCATGGAAATCAGTCTAAATTAAGTGATTTAGACCTTGAGGATTTTCCATTTTGGAAATAAGAGTAGTAAAAGAAGCATATCCTCCCATAGGGATCACTCCAAAAACATGGAAGTCATTAAACATTTTACAAATATCCCCTTTCAACATGTCCCAAAAGTTCTTGATGAAATTAAAGTTATAGAAAAGTATTTGTTGAGAAATGTTAGCCCTTTAAATAAATCTTAGTACATTTAGATATTAATTTTTAGCTTTCAATAAATGTCTACATTTAATGAATAGAACATTTTTTTCCTACTAGCCACTATAATCACCAACTTAAGTTTGACCACTATAAAAAGTCCTTTTTTGAGCCTTTGACATTTTTTAGGCTAATCTCGCATTTAGTCGTGATCATATTGGGCCAAAAATGTTCGCGTCTGGCCTTAAAATTTCAAGCCCAAACCTTACATTTTGTTGAGCGAGTTCATATTGGCTTGACTAACTCAATCCATTTTATCACCTCTAATTTCGTTGAATTAAGAACAAATTTTTTATAATAAAAATTCATTTTGAATTGTTTTAGGTTCAAATTATTTTTATTTGTAAACAATAGGGTGGGCTAAATTTATCCGTTAGCCAAATTTTTATGTGTGTGTGTGTTTTTAGGGTTTATTCTCAAATTTTTAATTTTATAAGTATTGAAAATATCTTTTTTACAGAAATTAAAAATCTAAATTAATAGTTATAATAGTCGAATAATTTAAATAAAATTATATATTTCTTTATAAATGTAATTTGAGTTCTTAATTTTTTAATTTTTTAGTATGTATTTTCTTTTAATTTTTAATTATATTTGAATTTTTTTTTGTGAAAGGACTACTAAATGCATGTTTGAATTAAAGTTATTAAACTGAGTTTGCAAAAGATTCCGAGTCTAATTTTTCTAAAACTTAATTTTTATTCTCAAATATACTTTTGAGAGGAATCAAACATGATTCCAAATATGGGGCATTATAATTGAACAATGGTATAAAATAATTTATACTATTAGTGGATAATCTATTTTCTGATCTTAATATCTCAAGAAGTTTTTTTCAACTTTCTACCAAAAAATATCCTGAATTAAAAAAAATACGAACAAAAGAAAATTATCAACGCGGTGATTTTTTTGTCGGCAAAATGATAGGCATGCTAATGCATCAAATTAGCATTTGTTTGCGTGAACACTCTTAGAACTAAATTAACACTTCGTTAATTCCGTGCACAAGTCTTCGATTGCTTCAGTCTAGCATTTGTTTGCGTTTCAAGAAGTAAGAAAAGCAATGGAATCTTTCATTAATGGTCAATCTAAATAACAGGCAGCACTGTGAGTGGGTCAAACAGATTCAATTAATATTCTATAATATTGGAAACTCATATAAAGTGGATGGAGGAAATAAAAGTCAGCAAATCTTCTGTCAAACAGACTAATTCACAAAGTCAATCTATCATGTGGCTCTGGATTCATTTTTTTTTAGAGAAAAAATATACTTTGTGTAAATTAGGAGTTTGCAATTCGACTTCGGTTTGAATTATTAATTTTCTATTGTATTTGAATTACTACTTTTGAAATGATTGCTTTTCAAAATATATAATTATTGAAAAATGTAACTATTTCCCTTGTGAAACATGAATATTTTATTGACGTTTTCGTTAACATCACGTGACAGTGGATTACTTGTGATTATTCTGTTTGTGAAAAATAATTATTCAAATGATTTCTCAATTCAAAGAATGTTAGGAATGCACTCTCTCAAATATCCTTTTATTATTTGTTGAAAAAATATATATGTTGGTAGGTCTTATTAATTGAATACATAGTGAAACATGCTATATAGAGAGTAAAACCTATATTATTTATTGATGAGACTCTTGTGTTTCATCTAATTTTAAGGAGTGTGATGAAAAATGTACATTATAGTGTGTGTTACTATTTTTCAACTTAAACAACTATAAATACCTATGTTAAAATAATCACGCACGCAGTAAAAAATATATTAAAATAATCAAATCTAACCAAAGTAATTAATTGGTTCAATCGAAAAATTGATATGGTGTTTGATCCATTTAACCAAATAAATCGATTGATTTAAACCTAGATAAATTAGTGTAAAACCACATGCTGTAACTTTTTTTGTAGGTACATGCTGTACTTTTTAGTTTTTATACTTATGAAAATTTTTCCAACAAATAATATTTTTTATAGTAAATAATAGAGGCCAATATTAAGTTTCGTAGGTCCATTATATTAAATTATAAATAGTTATTTTTTAAAACTTTATTATTAATTTAATTTCATCATACAAAATGGTCATTTTATATTCTTTTACAAGTTTATACCTAAACTTTTTTTTTATAATTTTGCGTTAGTTTATTTCCTATAATATTATATAATATTAAAAAAAATCTACATTTAATAATCATCTAACTAATCATAATTGGGATGTCCTATCTCTTTATCATTCCTCAACTCATCTTTCAAAAAAAAAAATCATACTTCAACAACTAAAATTTTGGAAAATATTATTATTACTACAGTCGCCAGTCACCAGTCAAATTTAAAAATATGAGTATATTGTATTTACATGTATCTCCAGAAGGTTTCTACTTATATTACACTCAATATCCTTATGTTCTGTAACCCTATAAAAAACTACCTAATTTATATAACATCGGTCACTTTCTTTTCTTTACTTGTACCTTTTGTGTTTTCTGTAAATTGCGTTAGATATGCTTTCAATATTTTATTTTTTTAGTCTTTAGCTATTTGTTATCAAGTAACAACATCAAATGATGATGTAACAGTAAAATTGACGTACCAATTACATACCATGTCATCAAGGAATGTGAAGGGACAACTCTTTTTTTGGATAAACTGTATTTTTAATTTCTCATCTACTCATAATAATTGATGATGTCAGATAAGTTAGTATGCTATTAACAACGAAGTTAACCAAAACAAATTTACACGAAACTATCCCATTAGACTAACTTAATGACATGGCAACTCAAAGTGAAA
Source organism: Glycine soja (assembly GCF_004193775.1). NCBI lineage: Eukaryota > Viridiplantae > Streptophyta > Magnoliopsida > Fabales > Fabaceae > Glycine > Glycine soja. The sequence continues at coordinate 11,713,633 of NC_041003.1, read as the reverse complement.
ACCTAAAAAAAAATCCGTGTAATTCACTCTAAAAATATTGATCTACTTTGCATCAAATTAAGTATGATTGTAGTTTTTACTTATGTATTTTATGTGACACCATAATATATTCTATAACTTTCTTAGTTTTTGAAATATATATACACAAATTAAAAAGTAAGGAGGACAATTCATATAAAAAGCATTATCATTTTAAATGAACAAAAAATTAATTATTCAAAAAGTAGATTATCTCTTGCAATTATATTATGTCTAGAACACATCATATACACTTCTTATACCTATCAACCCTCACAAGTTTAACCTTGCAAAACAAGGGGGAAATCACGTAAATGTATCCCTGAATAAATTACTTAGTCTAGGCCACAGTGCAAATAAAAATGTTGAACTTCCCATGGTAAAAATAGTGTATATAAATAAAAGATAATCCTAATTTTATTAGTCGATTTTGTAAGATTAAATTAGATTTATAACTTATTTTTTTAAGATAATATACCAAGGTCTATCTTAGTTATTTGTTTTTGTTGAAGCTTTATTAGATAATATTATCGGACCACTTCCAAATGCTCAATCTTGCAAATATCATATTCAATTCTCATTGTGAGGGATGTGTGTTGAAAATTCCACATCATCTAATGATATGACTAAAATAATATATATAAATGAGAAATAACTCTCATATTACAAATTAATTTTGTAAAATTAAGTTAGATCCATGATTTACTTTCTAATAAGAAGAATTTAGAAAATGATTGATAGAAACTTACATTCTAGTAGATACAACCAGAAAAAAGGAGATAAAAAAGAGAAAAATATATATAAGATAAATAATATGACGTGATATGAAAAGAAAAATAGAAAAAGAAAAAAAAATTAGTGTTAAGGTTTAACATTATTAGAATATTCATATATTAACCACTATCAGGATTTAGGTTTTGAGTGACGGGAGTTGATAGAAACAAAATAATGTACACAAGAACAAGATACTGATGGATTGCCGAGACCGCAACCTTCTACTGTGCAGAGACCACGCGCTAAGCACGGTTCAATTATGTATAGTTTCTAAACTATAATATGTGTTTGCATATAATCAAATGATTTTGTCATATGCTTAGTACACGTGACACTGAAGCCCTAACGTTTAGGATTATATCTCTCTCTTTCTACCAGTTTTATTTTTATTTGTTCTATCTTTTTCCTGCAGCATATACAGTATAATATATATCGGGTATTCATCGAAATGAGATATTAGGTGCAGTTTGTTGATAGATCCAATGGAATTTTACATTTCTTATGTATAAATGAGCTCGAATGTGCATAAAATTCAGCAGATTTAATTTTACTTAGTTTTTTGAGTGGTGCTATTGATGGATTATATTGATCAAACCAGGTTCAACAGGATGAAAATTTAAATTTACAGAAGTTTTATATTTAGAATATTCTTTTATATAGCATTAATTGATAGTTCCCTTACACATATATATTCAAGTTTACTGTGTTCTCTTTTTTTTACTCCCTCCACTCTTCCGTTCAAACCTAATGATTTTACATATAAGTTATATATTTTAGCAAAAATTACTAGGTTCTTTTAGTTGCACAAACCTTATATTCAATCCTCACTTAAAAATAATTCATTTTAGTCTCTAAACAAATACTTTTGAATCCTTTTGGTTTATGTCATTACATAAATTTTACATTTTAATTCTTATCTTTTTTAAGTATTCAAAAGTAAGAGTAAAATAAATGATTTTTAAGTGTAACAATTAAAAGGTAAAATTTGTGTAACTATAAAAATTAAATAAGCAATTTTTATATATATTTTATTTACAAATATATAATTAAACAAATTCATCCATAGATTGTGGTGCAATGTGACACCATACACACACATATACTAATATTTGTAATATAATGGATTGAAAAGCTATTGAGATCTTATAATCCCACCATCTATGCATCTATTCAATTTTAAAATGTCATATATATACAATTTGGTTTTCTTGTACAAATGACTTTATTTTACGTTATTAATATTTGCAATCCTATTTTATGTTTACAATTCAGTACACCAGTTGGTAATTTATTACATGAAGCTGAATGATATTTTTCAACTGGTATCATTGTTCCCTCTATACTCATACATAATAAAACTAGCTAGTGTCATAGATTTTGTTCATAGTTACCATGCATGCATGATTTGCAAAGAAAGATGGCAATGATCATGTGACTCAAAAGACTTTTAAACAAAAGCACACAGAACATAATTTGAATCAACGTTATTCCACATTCCATAATCATCAAAAGAAGAAAAAAAAAAGCTTGACAGAAGGAGAAAAGTAAAAGGGAGAGGGAAAAAAAATGAAGAAACAAAACAAAGCAATATGAAACCATGACTCTCTGATGTAAGTGTACAGCCTAAGGTGGCAAAAATAATTAACATTTTAGGAAACTATTTATTTAAGCAGATAGTGGGGTGGCAGCAATATAAGCTTTTAACAAAAGAAAAAACACAACATCCCAGATTTTGAGGCCACATCACGTGAGGATGGGAATCCAAAATTTTCTATTCATTAGTGTGTCGCCCAACTAAACTCTCTTGTTAATGATGTAAATTTTAATGTACCAAATTTGAATATAGAGTTGGTAGTCATAGTTTAATTGAATTAACAAGGATATCCAACATATGCATATAAATGATAGTCCAAAGTAGGCCATACCCATAAAATAAAATAAAAAAATAGGTTTTAAAAGCATAAAGAGCCAAAAGAAGGGGGAGAAAAAAAAATAAAGGTTAAACGGCGCTGCTCGTTCTGAGTCTGCGGCCCCTATTTTAAGGGTCGTGACATTGGGAAGCTCCCCATCGGAATCTATGCACATTTTTGGTTCTATATACTTACTGACTTCAATTAAAAACCCAAAGTATACCTAACACATATCGCGCACAGCCCTATTTCATAACTTGTTTTAGTGGAGATCAAAATATATAGGGCTAATTAATACGTTTGGTCTATTGTGTGGTTTGAGTGCCCTTGCTAAAAATTAATTGATGAAGCAGTTGATACATGTAAAATAAGGTAACATTATATATATATATATATATTAAAAAATTAATTTATATTATCATTAAAGACCGTAATCGTTTATATCTTTATATTAGAATAACTATCTAATTTGTGAGTGAGAATATGGCAAGAAAAAAATCTATTCACGGATAAAAGTATAAAACCCGCCACTATATGAAAATGGATAATTAAAAAACATTTGTTTATTAATGGGACGGACTAGATAGTAAGTATGTGTTATTTTAATTTATTTTAATTTATTTTTGGTATGAATGTATTTTTAAAATTATTTATTTTCAGTATAAGTATGTGTTATGACTAACACGTTGTTGATTTGAATACAAGTAAACTTAGTTTTCTTAGGCAATATAAGGCTTGAGTACTGTAGATGAAAAAAAAATATAATTAAAACAACAAAATTAATGGATATTAGATATTAATGTGTAGTGATCCCAAAAAAAGACATTATAAAATTATTAGTAGTGGTATAAATATATTTTTAAAAATATTTATTTTTAGTTTTATTTTATTTCATACTTTTTAACAAATATTCATTGATATTGATGGTCATGGATATATATAAATTTCATGAATACCCGTTTAATGGATACCCATCCAAGCACCAGTAGGTGTGAGGAGATTATTACTCGCTTAAATTTTACTCTCAAGCAAAGATAAATTACACTTTTTCAAATATTCTTTCTCTCTTATCTTGTAATTTAATTTCTTTATCCATTTGTTTTTTTTTTCTTTTTAGATCATTGGTATTTTTGGTGGAAGGTAATCTTATCTTAGTCGATTAGATATAATCATTATAGATTACAAAACTCTCTCTTTATGTATTGAACACAACTACATAACCAAGACTTAAACTTAAGACTAAGACCTCTGCTTAACTTTAGAATAATCTCAACGCCAATTGATCCATGCGCTTGATGATTTTATTGATTTCTTTATTTCTTAACTAATTTAAACTAATTCGCTCCTTTCATATCAGATTTAGTGACGATTTTATCTAAATCTCTATTTTTTATATAAAAAAATTAGCCTTATCTCTTTTAACTTGCATATTATTTTTGAATTAAAAAAACTTGCATATTGATTTAAATTTAATTATCTCCTACATGATTTAAACTATTTTGCTCCTATAATCTTCAAACAAGATTCTAATAGCTTCTAATGTGATAACATGGACAAATTAAGGTTTTGACATAGTCAATACCTTCTTCTTATATATCCTTACATGACTAACCTTGCTTTGTTTTTTTATTACTTTTCCATTTTCATCTAACCTGTTTATCAATCGTATGCATATGATAGATTGGTCTTTAGAAATTGGACAAAGTGTCCATATTCATTCTTCTCAAATTGATCACACTCTTCTTTGGTTGTTTTAATCCATAATTTATCAGAGTTTCATGAATATTCTTTGATTTTCTTTTGATAATAATAATATTACAACATTGATTTCTCTTTTGAAGTAAAACTAGTTCACACTCCTTGAAAGATTTCTCTAATAATTTGATCATAAGGGTGACTAGAAACCAATCTCAAACTTCTTGACAAATTCAAATAATAATAACTTCAAAAATTACTTCTGAAACATGCTTTTGAACGTGCAAACTACTATTAGAAGTTGATTTCAAAATACTAAAAACATTAAAATTTCTTTTGAATTTTGAAAACCACTTCTGTTTTAAATGAAACTATCCACTTTTAATAAATAACTTAAATAAAACTTATTTCAAGGATCAAAACTTGATTTTATTTTTGGTGAATGGTCAAAACTTGATTTTGTTGTAAAATGGTTAAGTCTAAAACTAGAAACTAGTTCAGAAGCTAAAAATCAGTATAAAAAAAAGTAGAAAAAAAAACTAAGAAAGTTAAAGGATACTATAGAGAGACTTGCTATTCTAGTTCACCCACAAATCACTTGGTCTACATCTAATCCCTACCCCTTTTTCATTCTTTTATCATAGTCTTGATTCTATTTTATGGTTTTATGGTATAAGATGTCTTAATCTAATAATAATGATATCTAGAGCAATGTTTTCATAGGTGTCGGCCTGAAAAAATTGAGATGGGAGATTAAATATTGGTGAGTGATCAATAGCCTCAGAGAGCAATATTATTCTTACTGTTCCTGAATTTTCTAGAAAAAAAGTTATCATAGTGACATCAGGTGATTAGGCATCACGTTAAGTGATCCTGACGAAGTAATTAAGTGATAAGAATGTCTTACAACACAAATGAAAGACCAAAAGTTGATATTTTTAGAATAGGGAACTAAAAATGAACTTTATCATACTTATAAGAACAAGAAATATGCTTAATCCCTACAATTTATTAGATAGAATATGTTTGTGCACACACAACACCGTACATACACACCCACTCACCGAGAGGCATCTTTCTTCAGGGCAAGCACCTTGGTATTGTGTCAACAATAACAAATTGATACCATTTCAACATTTGTTGATTTTATTATTATAGTTTCAATTATACGAGTTCATGATGAGGTATTGATCAAACATTTAAGTTCTGAAAGATCAGTATCTTTTTTTCTAGTAATTTGTGATCCTTATGTGTAGGCCTTCTGGTGCCAACACTCTCGGGAATTTCATAAGTTGTTTGTTTCCCTCTGCTTCTTCCCACCTGAAAAAAAAAAAAAAAATATACTTTTAGCTGAGAGGAAAAATAGTCCATTTAAGATTATAAATTTATTTGAACACTAGTCCTTGTTAAGACATAAAAAATGCTCCACCACCACTAAAGGAGTGCTTAAAAGATCACTTACTAGAATCCAAAAATGAGAGGGAAATGAAGAATGAAAGAAAAAAAAAATGTTGCATTAGAAGATGTTGAACCCCTTATAGGGAACTTATCTAACTGAATCAAGCTGGCGCATACACACATGAGAGATCCCATTTAACTAAAATAGCACTATTTCATAGTTTATGTAGTGATTCCCAATTGACTAAGATAATGTTGTAGGAGAGCTACCATGGCTTCTGATTTGATGAAATTTTTTAAGATTGCAACTATAAATATTTGGCCTCATAAGAATGTTTAAATCATTTAGATGCTTTTTATTTATTCTTTTATTGCGCCTCCTTAATAACCACGTTGCCAATCCTTTGATTTGAATATATATCATTACTCTAACTTAACTAGTTTCAAATTACAATTTTATTCAACATTTAAATGTAGGATAAAAATCACAAAAGGTAATATATATATATATATATATTATTAAATACTCTACCTGTATCTAGTCACAAAGTAGTGAAGGAAAAGGCTGATTTTAAGCATGCCCCATTCCTTTCCAGGACACACCCTGCCTCCTGCTCCAAACAGCATGTTGTGATTATGAGACTCCAAGTCTTTCTTCTCCTACATTGCATCATATTTTATATTCAATATCAAGTGTTGTCATCATACACATAACATAATAATTAATAAGGTTTGGTAATTATTATTATGCAACTGACCACCCATCTCCATGGATTAAAAGTAAAAGGTTCTTCATAGATGAAGGGATCAAAGTTAGTCTCCCTTGTGTAAACATAAACTCTCCATCCCTTGGGAATGATAAAGCCTAACAAGTTATAAGCATAGTCAATGTTAGCTAACTGGAAATTTTAAGTAACAAAACAATTAATTTAAGTTATTTCCAATCAATTTGATTAAAATTTGAAAAATATACCATTCAATTCTATATCATTAGTGGTGGTCCTCCTCATCACTCCAGCAACAACACTGGCCAATCTCATGGTTTCAAGTATCACCTACACACATAAAAAAAAAAAAAAGATTTTCACTTCTTTTTCTACATCTGAAAATTGGGGGTATGCAATGAATTGAAATTCTCTAAGGTCGATCAATTAATTTCATTCTAAAACTATAGTCCATATAGATAAATGTCTACCGCACGAGTTAGGCTCATATTCTTGTAGTCATCCCAGCTGATCCGTTCCTCCGGCATTTTCTTTTGTTGGATTGCAAAATGCTCATCCTATAGAATATTTTAATTAGATAAAACAAACATTTAAAACTTGAACCATGGTTTTAATAGTACTTAAAGAGGATGATATCATATAGAAAGCTATTACTTACCCTTATTGCCTGAAGAACACTTGGGTTATCACATAGGTATTTGATAGCCATCATTGTAGTAGTTGATACCGTTTCATAACCCGAATACAAGATTGTGATGATTTGCTCAATTATTTCTTCATCATCAAGTTTGTGTTTGCCATCCTCATTTCTCATAAGGTGATCAAGAATGTCATCATGAGTAGCCGAAGAAGCTCTTCTCTTAGCTAAGAGCTCTCTTAGCATTGTAACCACTTTTTCCCTAGCCTGTAATCAACAAAAGTGCTTCTATGTGAACTTGAAGTGCAATGCAAGAAAGAGTAAAAATTAGATTTATATTGTTGTCACATTTGTAATTTTTTTCTCTCAAAACCTTTGATATTTAAAAAATTGCAAATAAATGTAACTAACGCAATTGGAATGCAGTCGTAGAGACTCCAAAAATATTGATGTTGAAGCCATGCACAGTTGAGGTGGTGAACCATTTCTGAAAACCTTAATTGACAATAAGTAAATATTATAAACATGCATACCTTAAGTCCTCGATAATATTGGGTTCCTGGAATTTTAATTGGCAAGGATATTGTTCCTAATGCCATGCTATCAAATGTGGCTTTAAAGGACTCGACGAAAGAGTTTGGCTCATTTTCTACCACAGCTTTCATGGAAATAAAGAATGCCATCTGAAAAAAAAAATCAAATCAAATTAAGAACGTACACATGGTGAGTGTTTTATGCTTTTAAACTTTTGATTGTTCCTTTGATAGATTAACATGATTTAAAATCAAGGTCGGGTAAAGAATAAGGCTATTAAAGCTTAAATTTTAGGCACATCAACAAAAAAATTAATTATTTGTTATTAGTTTTAATAAAACAGCAATGCCGCATAATATGTTGATAAAAAAGACTTAATATATAGTTCTTTCATTTAAAATAAAATTATTTTAAAAAATATATATTTTTTAACTCTCAATCATCTCTAGACCAACCCTATTTAAAATAGAAAGAATTCAATATGCATTGCACCAATGTACTATAATGGGCTTAATCAACTCAACACTTATATGATTGATATACTTACCTCAACAGTTTTTTCTTGAAGATCAATTACTTTACCACCCCAGTTGTCAAGGTAAGACCTCATGAACTCATCAACTTCTGGCAAAAGACGATCCTTAACTGCAATTGGACCAATGAGAGATAATAGTGACCCTCTAATTCGTTTATGAATGGCACCATGAACCTCAGCAATGTTAGTCCCTAGTATCTTCCTCATGGAGTCGGGGTAGCCAGGAACTAGGCCTTTTGCTTCATTCAGAAGTATGTACCTATTGACATCAGGATCCATGCTAACAACAATAGGGCACCCTAATGCGTGAGTTTTGAAGAGATTTCCGTATCTGCAAAGGAGACATGCGCAAAGTTATTACACCAAGTACATGGACACAAATAGGAGAAACATTAGGGAATAGCAAATAGTAATTTTATTTTTTGGCTTAATTATAAAAATAATTCTCTTATTTATTTCAACTCACTAAATTGGTTTCTTTGTATTTTAATTTATTATTAGTGTCTTCACTTTTTTTTTCAAATTGACTATTTGAATCTCCATGACAAAAATTGGACGTTGTCTTTTAATTAAAAAAATTGACCGTCACGTATTATTATGTAATTGATAATTGACGGTCACGTGTCATTAATTAGATAATGACATGTGACTATCAATATTTTCTCTTAGTAGTTAATTTTCAATTTTTGTTATGAAGACACAAATAGTCAATTTTAAAAAAATTATGATAGTGAATTAAAATATAAGGGATCAATTTAATTAGTAAGTTGGAAAAAATATGAAGATTATTTTTACATTTAAACCTTTATCTTTTGGTTTTCACATGTCTTTTCTTTCTTTAGGAGACAATTCTATTGAATACAGAATTTGACATTAAATGTTACATCTCTCCCAAAAAAAAAAAATATTGAATCTATATAAAAAAAATTTAGAAAAATGTATAGAAATGATTACCACTATTGTAGTAATATTTTGCCCTCTTTTGTTTCTTCTTAGCATAACGCGCATCATCACGAAAGAGATTTTTTTTTGTCCTTGTGATTGTCTAATACAATTTTAATTAGATTTGTCAGATGGAAAAGAAAAAAAAGAGTATCTTGAGTTATGTTCTCCAAGACTGACAAAACAATTTGATTTCAAAAAGTTAGTAACATTTAATTCCCGAATGAGCTTTTCGGACTATAATGTGAGGTATAAGATGTAATATTAGGAATGTAAGATACAATAGCCGAAGTTGCTTAACCAAATAAAAATAGTGCTCAAAACTGTAAAGTCAAATATGATAGGATGTGCTCTGGACCCAAAATAAAATGGTTGAAAGATTATATGAGATGGAGTAAATATGTAATTTATAATTTACTTGTATTAAAATAATAACACTTGGATTGACAGAAAAAAATGTTAAGAGTTGAATAATTATTATCCATTGACATCATTACTTAGGATTATATAAATATATTCATCTTTATCCATTATCATTAATGAATATAATATCTCAATTTTATGTTATTCTCTATAGTCTCTTCATATCTTAGCAGTAGTCTTTAGGTTATTTCCGGTAGATAGAAATAGCTTTCTATCAAAATACTTGAAAATAATAGGAGTTATGAGGTTGGTAGGTGGTAAAAGAAGAAAAAAAGGAAGGAAAAGTTACAGATTCTCCCGTTAACAAAAAAAATTAACAATTAATAACTAATATTTGTCATAAAAACTTGAAAATAATATTTCGGTGGATTGATTTTTTCTTCTTCTTTTTTTTTTTTTAACTGCACAGGTTTTGCTACTTGATATTTTCTTGAGTCCAATTTTGTTGAAAGTGGTTGTGGGCTGGGCCTACATGATTCTCAAAAAGATAGCCCACCAAACACATTTATCATCAAACTTTGTGCCGAATCACTAAAATCAACTAACCTAGCCTATATTGAATGAGATGCACGTAAATTCAGAGAAAAGTTGGCCGATTTAAATCAAGAGATGATACTGAATAGAGTAATTTCTTAAAAGTTTGATAAAAAAAAAGTATTTTCTTAAAAATATTTAATCTCGATAATATTAAAAACATGAGAAAAAGTTATATGGATTGATACTAGTTACAAGTTATTGTGTGGTAAGTTTATTAATTTAATAATTGTGATACTAAAACTCACACAAAACTTGATTTCTACTTTGTCGACAATATAATTTTTTTATATTGATGGTATAAATTTATTAAACTCTAAGAAAAAATTTGATCTTTTTTATTATTAGTCAATGTGACGGGTAAATGAAAAAGGTGAAGGGCACGAGAGATTTATTTGTGGTAACCAAATATAAAGATAAAAAAATATTATTAGCATTTAGCATTTTATCCCTTGTAACGTATGGTATAATATTTATTTTATATAACTAAAATTTATAATAAATTGATACTTTCTTTTGACTCAATAAATAGGTACTTTTAAATATATAAAATATATTAGAATTAAAATTTGTAATAAATAAATATTTTTAATATAAATTATTTATTAGATTTATGATAAATTATTTATATTGTGATGAAATATTTTTTTATTTATTCATAATTTTATTTAAAATATTGAAATTTATTTTTAAAATAAAAATAAAAGAATAAATTGAAAGAGATAAATAGTCAAGAAAAAAAATTGACAACGTCAAGAGATTTTTTTTTTGAAATGCTTTCATTGAAGAAAAATTCTTAAAAAATAAAAATAATATTATTAAGAATAATTCTTAAAAAAATAATGCTGAATTTGTTTACATTAGGAAATACATTAATAAGCACTATATATGAATTAAAAAATAGTTTACCATAAAGTCAAAAGCTTATTAATGTATTTCGTGATGTAAACAAATTCAGCATTCATTTTATTTTGAAATGACAATAAAATAAGAAAGAATGATAAAGCAATATTTTTTTTAAAAAAATATTTTAAATAAAATGGTAACATTTTTTCTAAAAAAATTCAATAGTCTATAAAGAAAAATATATAACACTCCTATAATTTTTATAGGATAATCAAGACTACATTTAATATACTACGAGTCACCCCTGAACGATTGTCCTAAACCCTGAAGTCAAATGCGTATAAATACTTGAGAATTCCACCACATTACCCTAATTACTATATATTTACATAATCAATTTTCTCGATTATTAAATTAAGAAAATTTTATAGTTAATAAGAATAAGATATTAAATATATTTATTTTTAATTTATTATTTATCGTACATTACAAATCATTCATTATCTCAGAAATATAAAATCAATCATAAGTTAGAGAAATCATCATAAGTCATGATTTTTACGGTAAATTTTGTTTTACACGTGATTAAATTGGATATAATATGAACGAGTGAAATATTTAGGCAGAACAAATGCATGTATTTATTAACAAATTTTTTTGTATTAATTAAAACAAAACTTTAAGCTATATTTCTTAAATAAAACTTTAAGTTATATTGCTTCACCTCTAACCCCCTATCCATTTTTTTTATCGAGAGTTTTTTATGCTTTATGCTGAAAATTAAATTCTAGGAAAAAAAACTCCCAAAAAATTATCTTTTTTTCCAAAAACAAGACAACAATTTTTAATTACAAGAGTAATTATAAATATACATCTCATTCTCTTAAACTAATCTTCATCTTAATTTTTTTTGTTATTTCTCTTTATATTTACCGTTATATCACATATCTATTCTATCATTTTTTTTTCTCTATTTTTTTTTTCTTTTCTCTACCACTCGCCTTCCTCCACCCTTATCCACCTCAAAATGGGATGAAAATTTATAATTTTTTTTAACCGTGATACTTAAAATCCTAACATTTTATATGTTAAAAAGAAAACTTAAACAACTTTTAGTTCCTACATTATTTGCTTTTTGTCTTTTTAAAAAAATATTTTGATCTTTATAATTATTTTTACTTAATTTTAATCTCTGTCATAGTTAAGTGGTGACATTATTAATAAAAAAACAAGCATGGTGTTTTCTAAATAACAAAAATTAAAATAAAAAATTAATATAAGAGAAACTTATAAATATCAAAAATTATAATTTTATTAGGAATTGAAAAAGTAACATTAGGAGCTAAAATGAATAAAATTTAGAAAATAAAATAGAAAAAAGAAATTAAGATAACTAAAACGAAAAAAAAAATCAGAGAGCAAAACAGTATTCAAATCAAAGAAATAAAAACAAAATATATGAAAGTCAAAGGTTGTGTAGTGTACCTTGATCTGCTTTCTTTCATGAAATCTGGTCCTTGTGTGAGAAATTTTAGAGTCTCCCCAACAAAAGGCCAACCCAATGATCCTGGAGGCATTCCTTTCCTTGAGTACCTTAAGCTGTTCCATTTCAGCAGTGCAAAGAATGCACAAAACGTCAATGCCAGGGCATAATAAAACACTGTCAACATGATGTTTAGTTCAGTTGTTCTCTACACAGGATCGAATAATATTGCTACATAAGATGAATCATATATATGTATATATATAGTGCTAGGATGCTAGTCATATTTATTAATTAGTGAACCTAAGTTAGGAAAATAAAACTAATTTTGACGCTAAATTTGGAATGTATACATGGCATTGAATAAAAGAGATAAAAATGGATGAAAGAGAAACAGAAAAGAGTAATAAAAAATCTTCTGTCATAAAAAAGAATAATAAAAAGTAAGAGTAATAAAGAATGAATTCCGGATTTCTTTGGTTGTTTTCAGCCTAGAAATTTTGTTATTGTACTATGTAGACCGTGCAATGAGGAAATTAGCATTTTATTTTTATTTTAAGATTTGCAATTTTAAATTGTTTATATTGAATATGAAGTATTATTTATTAATATGTAAATTAATTATTTGTTTCTTTTAATAATTATTATAAAAAAACGACTATAGATTTTAATAATATTAGTGGAATTAAGTATGATAATGTTTATATTTTTGTTAATATTATAGTGATATTTATATTTTTAGTACATACGTATGTATAAATTGACAATCCTAATGATCATTCTTAAATATAAATATTGTATAAAAATATTAATAATTTTTACAAACATAATTTGATATTGTGTAGACTAAATTATTATTAGGGATGATAGTGATGTGAGATGGTCTAAAATATTTTAAGATAAAATTACTGCTAATAATTTTTTTTTACATTAGGAATCAAAACTAATAAGTACTTGTTAATTAAGAAACATTTTTAATACCATAATAAATATTTTAAATTATTAAAAATAGACTAATTATTTTTTAATATGATAAATATTTCTATTAAATTATTTTTATTTTTATTTTTATTTTTATTTCTATGAAAAATATTTTAGGGATACTCATTAGTAATATCCTAATAATAATAATAATTTTGATTATAAGTGTTATAAAGATACTAATTAAAAATTATATAATATATTCTATTAAATATTTTGAACCATTTGTTTCTTCTCAATTAGTTATCATTTAATGGATTTTAGCAAAATATTTTTTGTTTTTACAAATAAAATTTGTCATGTTTAAATGTAATTTTATAAAAAATAAAATTAATAATATATAAATAATTGAATGAAAATATTATAAAAATATGAAGAAAAATTTCAGTGATACTTCATGTGTTTTGTTCCAATAAAACATGCACTTCCTTTTTTTCCAATCTAAAAAAAATCCCATAATATTTGTTTCTGTTTCCATTAGAGTGTCATTCCCTTCTCAAAACAGTGTTAACTATTATACTATTATATATATATATATATATTATCACGTGATAGGCATTTGTTTTTTAAGAATTTTTTATATAGAAGACATTCTTGTGTCCTTTAGGAAATAAGGTAAATTTGAATAAAATTCATGTTATTGATAAAGTTTTATATTTGTCATTGCACATACTTACGGTTAGCATCAAATATTGAAATTTAATACTTTTTTTTAATTAATTATAAATAATAAAACACACAATTAATCGTGGGTGAAAATAGCCTTTAAAAGATAAAGATGATATCCAAATGAAAAAAAAATAATTGATTTTGATTATTTTAATTAAAAGATATATTGTTTATAATCATGGTAATAAATCATAATTATCATAATTAATATAATAATATATTTTTCTCAATAAAATTAAAATAGAATTCTTAGAAAAATTTAGTAACTACATTTAATAAAAAAAATTATGCATAATAAACACATGTTATTACCTTAATCTTTTATTTTAAATTATTTTAATTAATGCTCAATTTTTTAAATTCAAATATATATAATAATTACTTGTAATTACCTTTTTTTATAAGTACATGTAATTACCTAAATCGTATATAGTTGATTATTACATTAATTAATTTCATATATACTACTAATTAACTTTGAATTTATCCTCTTGTAAAAAAAAACTGACTTAATTATTTTTTTTAAAAAAAATTGATTTTATTATTAATTTATGAATTGATATTTTGACTTTATTTATATGGGATTTAATTGATTTTTGATATATTTTTTTACGTTCTTTTTTAGTTTCTAAAATCAGAGCTTTTATTAGACTTTCCTGGAAACAATTATTTTTCTCATTCAATAAAATTACAACATGTAAATCTAGTAAAAGAATTTTAGGGAAGTTATAAAATATAATTAGATTAGACTTATGATGTGTGTACTTAAAATATTAGTTTTTTTGTGCAATTAATAAAATATAACGGTAATAAGAAATTAAAAAATAAGAATATTTTCCTATAAATAAAATAAAAAATTATGAAAAATACCAAAAAATTCAGTCAATATTCTCTAATTTTAGTCAAATTTATATTTTAATTAACGTAAACATCAAAAAAATAATATAAAACTAGAACTAATTCATTAAAATGTATAATTTAATAGTTTATTAATAACATTATGATATAAAAAATTAGATTTGATGACTTCAATTACAAAAAAAAAAAAAAATCATATTTTATCTAATATCATTCTTAATAGAAAATCAATTAATCAATTATAAGGAATCATATATCTCAAGTATTTTTTTAGTATAGATTATACATTCCTTTGTCTATTTTGTAGAAATCAAACTTAATTAGGTCTTCACAAATTCAAATTGTATTACCAATCTTCATGACCTTTCCATGGAGGGGTACCAATATACTTGGGCCCGTCGAAGGGGAAAACATGACATGGTAGAGGAAAAACTTGACAAAGTCCTTGCAACTATTGAATAGATGAACTTTTTTCCTGATTTCAAAAGATACAGTTCACTCAACGATTGCCTTTAGGTTCCAAACTCCATATGGGGAAGGAGCGTTCTTGTTTCCGAGGTCTCGATCATTTACATGGACCCACTTCTCATTCCATTTCTGGGAATTTGATGATCTATAAACTCCCTAGCGAATGATCGCTTCATGTTTGAGCATGATGAACTTTCTGGCCTCATATGAGAATGGAAAACTAGATAATTTTATGTATCGGTGGGTGAACAATCACGAACATAATAATTTTTTTTATCATGTTCCCAATAAAAAAGATACTTTGGAGCAACAAAGACCATGACTGAAGTGGCAATGGAATATCATCTAAATCTGACCACTCCCCCCTTCTCCTCCACCTAGATGCTTCTAAAAATAGGTCTTTCCGCAGAAAATTCATGTTTGAAAATTCTTGGCTCCTTGAACCTGACCTTGAGGAAATTGTTTACTCTGGATGGTCAAAACCCCTCACGAATGACATCATTTACAAATTAAATTTCTGCTCCAGTGAGATGAATAAATGGGGAAGGAATCTAAGGAGGAAATTTCATGACCAAATAGATGATTGTTGAAAGGGGCTTGAAGCCATTCGTCACCTAAATGATCCTCCAAATGTGGCAAGTTTCACAAAAATTCAAGGAAGCTCAATTCCTTAATTGCTCAAGAAGAATCTTATTGGAGACAACAAGCAAAAATCTGCAGGCTCAAAGATGGTGACATAAACTCAAAAATTTTCCACTCCTCTACCAAAGCCAGAAAAACAGAAAATACTACCACTTCTCTTATGAAGATTGAGTTGAAAGTTCATAGTCATAAGAAGATGTCAAATGTTGATATTTCTTATTTCAAGTGAATAATGATTGTAATGATGTTCTGCACAGTATCAATAATATCTATCAGTGTATTTCATTTTATGATAACGATTCACTTTTAGCTCCCTTCACCCTTAGAAATTTCGAGTGGTACTTTTTCATATGAACTCTAACAAATCTCCTAGTCATATGGTCTCAATCCAACCTTATACAAAAAAAAAATTGGCATCTTTGTGGCCCAAAGGTTTTTCACTCTAGTATTACATGGCTTGAAACAAGCTCTTTCCCAACAGAGGTAAATGCTACAACAATTGTCCTTATCCCAAAAAACAGAAATCTCACCTCCGTGAAAGACTTTAAGCCTATCTCTCTTTGTAATATCCTCCATAAAATTATTTCAAAAGTTTTGGCAAATAGATTAAAACTCATTCTTTCAAATTGCATCTCCCTTGAGCAATCAGCTTTTGTAGAGGATCGCTCTATTCTTGACAATGTCATGTTGGCCTCGAAAATTATCCATCATACAAGATGTAAGCAGAAAGGGAAAAATAGGGAAGTAGCTCTCAAAATTGATATTAGCAAATCTTTTGATAGAGTGGGTTGGTCTTACCTTTTGAGGGTTATGGGAAAATGAGTTTTCATGAAAAATGTCTCAATTGGATGGGCCTTTATCTCAAAACTACCAATTATTCTATTGTTGTTAATGGGGACTCAGTAGGATGAATTTCTCCTGGGAGAGGGTTAATACAAAATGATTCAGCGTTGTCTTATTTCTTTATTCTTTGCATAGAGGAACTTTCTAAAACACAGAGGAGAGACGACATTTACGAAGTCAAAGTGTGTAAAGGTGTCTCGATCCTCACACACCTTTTATTCGCTGACAATTGTTTTCTTTTTTGCATGACAATGAAAGCAATATTCTGGAAAAATATTATTGATTCTTATGGGAAGACTTCTGGTCAACTCATCAATTATCAGAAATCAAAAATCATGTTCAGCTCCAACACTCCTCCCAACATGAAGCAATTCATCTCCTCCCTCCTTGGGGTCATAGACACAATTGGCACTAGCAAATACCTAGGACTGCCATCCATCATTGGAAGAAGGAAAAAAAAATTGGTTTCCTGAAATATAGACTTTGGAGTCGCGTCAACCATTGGTCTACTAAGTTTCTATCAAAAGCAGGTAAAGAAGTCCTTCTAAAGTCAATTCCACAATCCATCCCATCCTAATGCATGAGTGTCTTTCTATTACCATCAATATTGCAGGGTGATCTAGAAAATATTATGAATTCTTTTTTGTGGGAAAGCAACAATCAACAAAGAAAATGAATACATTGGATGAAATGGGCGAAACTATCTATGAAAAAAGAATTTGGAGGTTTGAATTTTAGGCACCTTCATGATTTTAATTTAGTCATGCTAGGGAAGCAAGGTTGGAGATTATTCTCTAACCAAGATACTATAATTTGAAAGGGCTTTAAAGAAAAATGCTTCAAGAAATTTTTTGGATGCTCAACTTGGACACAATCCAAGCTTCATATGGCATAGTATCCATGTTTCACTAGTTGGGGTAAGTCAAGGGTTAAAATGAATGATTGGAAATGGTAATTCTATCAATATTAATTTGGAACCAGCCATGACTTCACTCAATTAAGCACCAATTCAATCAACACCTCCCCTCCTATTGCAGAATTCGAAAATTGGAAGGTAATCCAATTAATCCTTTTCGGGCCATTGGAATGAACAGCTCCTTCATCATATTTTTCTCGAAGAAGACATCATCAAAATCCACCAAGTGCCTCTTTTCAACATGCTGGGAGAAGACAAATTGATCTGGAAATTCAGGCAAACGGTGACTATATGGTACGCTGTGCTTATCACCATTATGAATTCTATTGTTGATAATGATCACCTCAAAGCACCTGGACAATGGATGACTCTATAAAAACAAAATCTGCCCCCTAAATTTAAACACTTTCTCTGGAGACTTCTTAGCTAGGGATGTTTACCAACAAGTGAAAAACTAACTCACAAGGGAACCAATTGCCCTCATGAGTGTGTTTTTTGCTTGTCCAATGCAGAAAACATATCGGCACATGTTTAATTGATTGTCCTACAGCAAAGCATTTTTGGATAGCATCAGGAATTTGTAACGAAGTTGAGCAGCAGATTTATAATGCATCAGATATCAATGAGTTAATTTTCTCCTTGCTGCCACAACACGATCAGCATTATCAAAACAAGGCAATTATGGTGCTTTGGTCAATTTGGAAAACCCGAAATGAAAAATTATGGGAGGACATTGAGATATCTCCAACTGTATCCATTGCATCCAACCCGAAATGAATGGTCCTTTGCAAAATCTTCATCTCCAAACAAGCAAATTCCTTAGCTAGGACATCAAAATTTTTTGCTTATAGTCATGACTTTAATAATATCCCTACTTGTATGGAAACTTTACTTTAGAATGAAATACCACAACTTTTTTTCTTTAAAAAAAAAGCTTCGATTAGATCCCTTGTTTCTTAAAATAAGTTTAATTATTTGATCTCTTTTATCAGATGACCATTAACTACATTAACATTGTATCTACTTGGAAAATGACCATTAACAGCAAGTCAAATGTCAATGAACAGGTAGGATTCTATGGTATATGATTTAGATAGTATTAAAGTGATTAATTAATTGAACCCAAAAGAACTTATTTAATCTTTTAGTAATAAAGAAATTAAGTTGAACTTAATAAATAAATAAGAGATAAAAAACATAATTTAACCTCTTCTCTATAATAGTCTCAAATAACATTTTCACATGTATATAAGTTACACAAAAAATTATTGAAACATCTATATATATATATAAGAAAGGATCTACTTATTTTAAGAGTAATTTTTTGAGTTTTTTTATTTTTATTATTTATTTTTATAAGAATGGATCTATTTAATTTTAATGATTAGATCTCATTACTCTTAAAACTCTTAAAATTAGTTAATTCCTACTCATATATATAACTACACAAGTGAGTGAGCACTCTTGCTCCAACAGATAGCCGCATATATGTGCGCGCTTGATAAATTTATGACCACACCATGACACATGCAGTTGCTCTAAGACGACAACTCACAATTATGTTTGATATTCTAAACCAGAATTGCCAACACTTGTCACTTTGTCTTGTTCTAAACATGGAAAAAAAAATCCTACTAAATATAAATGAAAAGACAGGTAAATGACTATACAAAAAAAATGAAAGCCCATAGCTGTCACTCAGCAGCACAGAGACAGAAGTAGGAATATTCCATTACAACCTGCAGATTACAATTGAGCCAATCATCCAAAAATAAATCAATTTGAATCTGATACTAACTTAATTTTACAAAACTGATTATAAGATAAAAATTATTCTATGCTTATATATTTGATCTTATCATTTGAGATCTTTAACAATTTCAACACTCTCCTCGTACTAGACATTAAACATCTAGAATTGTAAAATTTGTTGACACTTTTATTTATTTTTTATTGACAAATTAATAATTGTTAATTTTGTTAAAAAATTATGACCTTTTCCTCTCCCATTCTCTTTATTTTACACCAAACAAATTTTATATCTTTTATCTTTCATTCATTTTAAATAACATCCATGGTAAAAATTTATTTTCGCAAGCATGAATCATATATTGTAGGTGCACGCTAGAATTCGCCTCAAGTAGAATTATTGTTGTGACATTGTGATCTTGAACGACCTTGCAGCACTTTAGATTGTACTCAGTAGCGATGTCCTATCTACATTTCACTATAGTGTAAGTAGGACTCGATTTGCCAAAAGATTAACTAGACAAAATGACTTTTCAGGTGCAAAGCTTGAAGTGCAGTCCTGAACAATAAACGTTGTTGATGTGTCTGTACCTTTTTCACTATTTAATAAAACAATTTCACTCGGTAAAACTATCGGCAATTTTTGTGTAAATATTACTTGAATTTTTTTATAAGTATTATTTAAAACACATAGTTAACTTTTCTTTTATTCTTTTTTGGTCAAATATTATTTCTTCTAAGTTCTAATCCACGCACGCTTAAAATTGTTTGAAAGGTAGAGAAAACAAAGGAATATATAGGAAAATACAATGATATAGAGAAATCATTAATTTATTCAAATTTATTATTTTCTCATCATAGCACACATGTGACCAATCTATGGCTTCCCACAACCAGGCCATTTAACAATGTCTGGAGAAAGGGTCTTAAGGACTGGATTTCTCTCAAAGAAATTAGTTGGCCTCAATTCAAATCCGGTGCTCAACAAAGGCATTATTGGAAAATCCTCCTGGCATGGAACATGGTGGATTCCCACTACGTACCACAACACAATATCCTTGTTCTCAATACCCCTATTCCTGCAATTTTATTTTTCAATTTCAAAACAAATGTTAATCATACAATATCAAGAAATTTTTTAACTCATACCCACAAAAGTTAAGGACTGAAATCACTACTTGTTGTCTTGTTACATTCGTTTTCTTAATTAAGTTAAAAGGGTTAAATTATTTATTTAATTATGCAATTGTCTTCATTTTAAGTTAGTCTCAATCCATATAAAAAAAATCTATAAGTTTTAATCCTTCAACAGTTTATTCTAGCAGTTTATTATTGCCAAAAAGTTTCTGTATTGGGTTTATACCATAAAAAGTTTTCTCTCTGTTATTAACAATAAGGAATTTCCACCCAAAAAAAAACAATAAGGAACAAAACTTAAATTTTATGTATGCACATGTGTCAGAACTAAAATTTATGGCTTTTTTTAGTAAAAGAAAAGACTAAATCTTACAAATGAAAACATGTTAAAATTTGTACTTAAGGTTAACCTAATACTACAAAACAAACTTATAAGCTCTATTTCAGTCATCTTTAATTAATATGGGATTATATCCACCCTCTGACATCTACCACAACAAAAATGCATGGTGTTAATTACCAATTAAGACCTGCCAAGGGTGTCTGCAATTAAAGCGGCTTAACAGAATAACTATAGCGACAAAATTAATAGTTTAAGCAATTATAATTATACCTCTAATTAAAAAATATTTATTTTGCTAAAAAAAAAACAATGGGTTAGTTTTCAATTGGATAAACAGAATTAAAGTGAAACATATTTGGTTCCAAGGTTAAGATATGCATGCTTACTGCTTAGTCCAAACAGCCAAAGTATCATCTCCATGACTTTGATCAACAAAAAGTCCACCAGCCCACTTCTCAGTCTTATTGTAAGGTGTAACCCAAACATTGTAATTGGTGAAAGCACCACGTCTTTGAGGGTAATCATCCTCTCTGAGAAGGGGATGAGATGCTGCATTTGGAACCAAACGGTACCCTACTTCATTTCCAGTGGAAGTCTTCTTATTAGGGTTCACAATTACTAAATCTGAAGGGCTGAACCCTAGTTTGGTCTTTGCATCAGATTCAGTCTTTGCAACTTCACTACTAGTTGTCCAATAGCTCTTTCTCTTGGAACTGTTGTAATCCGTGACTTGCACAGTCTTGAAATTTGTCTTCACAAAAGAGTTGTCCACACCATCAATGTCAAAGTCAAGATGGTATATGTAGTAATGGTCATGGTAAACACCAATGCTGTGTTCTGAGACCAATGTGCCATGTTGGTCATCTTTTATTTGATCTGTGTGAGTAATATCCACTGCCTTAATTTCCAAAATGCCTGATAGTGATATCTATTGGAACATGAAGAAGAATTGAGTTAGAATTTGGATTATTGTAGAAAATGTCCAAACAAGGGTTGTCTGTCGGTCACTATAAATATACTATGTCCAAAGCTATTCTTATTTTGATTCCAAAATTATAAATATTTTATAAATTTAAAGTTTCATTAATTATTTAAAATTCACATATCTTAAGCGATATGTAGTTAACTAAAATCTCTTCTTAATCATAGTTTATTTATTTCTATCACTAATGTTTAAAATTAAAGTTAATTTCCATGCAGTAAAGTATAAAGTTTATTTTATATTTGAATAGATAAAGTTTCAAATATGTTTCTATTATCAATCTAATAATTAGGCCGAGTCAATAACCAGTCCAATTTTTAAAACATTTCTTACATATATCATCAATTTTCTTATATTTAAAACTCTTAACTTGACATTTTTACTCGTTTTCTTAATAAATTGATTCAGTTGAATTCTTCTGAAGCTTTTTTTTGTTTAAAACAAACGAATAATTATTTTATAATGTCAATAAGATCTAAATTTATTTGAACACTTTGATTTTCTTTCCATTAAGACTTCTTTGCACAATAAATTCATTGTTGTGCTATATGCTTCCCAATTTTTTTGTCTAAATTTATATTTCAATATTAAGTGTGAATTTATTAAAATGTATTACTTAAGTGTTGATATGTAAAAAAAAATAAAAAGGAAATAGAACTAAACAAAAAAAATAACTAGAGTAATAATAATTAAATTAATTTAAATATTAGCAAGAAAAAAGACATAATGCATATAAGTTTCGTATAACATCTTTTTAAATTAATAACAAATGAATAAAATAGTCAAATCAAGTGAATTATAAATGAATAAAGAATAACATTTTTCAGTGAATAGTAAAAGTGTTACATGAATACTTCTTGAATTGTAGAAGTGATATATTCACATCTAAATCATCTGAATCAATATTTATTTCATTAAATTTTATAAGATATTTTTTATAAAACATATTAGTATATAAATTATGAAATAGTTATATGATTTGCTATATATAAATTAGTTATATACTTAACCCGTATAATGCCCGTGTTGAAGCACTAGTTGCTTTAAATTAATTCCAGAGTTTGATATATTATTATTTTTCCCTTACACATTTATGGTTAAAGTGGCCCACGTGTACAACATAAAGAAACAAAGCATACCGAAGGCTTGATTGAACCACTTGGCTTGAACTCCCAATCTATTACATTGTCATAGTTGCCAACGGTAACAACTGATCTAACAATTAGACTCACATCAGATCTAACTTCTCGAATCTGAAAAAAAAACAGTGTCAATTCCGACAAAATGACATAAGTAAACTTATAAAAATAACAAGAATGAACAAACACGTTGAAAAGGGCCAAATTGTTTAATGTTTAGCCTTTAGATGTAGCTTTAAAATTGGTAAAATTGTATTTTAACAGTTTGTACACTGAAGAAAAGTGAGTTTGCAGTGAAATAATTAATTTTGACAAAAAAAAAAAAGAAAAGAGAATTGTTAGCTACTATATTTTGTTGTAAAAAATTGATCGAGCTTTAAACATAAAATTTATTTAAATTTCAAACTATTAAAAATCACCATAAATCTCATACATAACATTCTATAACTAATTGGGTGTCAATGTAAAAAGAATTTACACTCAGTATATTTATATGAAATTCTTAAAACAATTATTATAAAAATTAATAATTTTATGATACATAATAATCTATAATTGATGACATTGTGAAAAAAAACCTTTACTTTATCAATACATTTTAACTAAATTCTTAAATCTATACTTTATTATTTAAATAAAATAATTCTTTTAAACTTACTTTTAAATATTTAACTATGAGTTTAATGGTCAGTGTAAAAACATTTGCTAGTGTCAAAAAGGATCCAGCTGAAGTAAAAAGTACTTGCTTATGCATCATTTGATATTTTTTTACGAGAAAATGTTGATGGTAAAAATCATATCCAATTCACGCTATTGAATTTTTTTCAAAATCAATTTTTTTAGGGTGAATCCGATATTGACCATTGTGTAAAAGAGAAAGGTCATCCTTGTATATATTTTTCATTGTGAAACCAAACCATATTATATAATATACCACAGAAAAGACCACAATTATATATACTTACTTGCTCATTGGGAATGCCTGATTCAGTGTGACGCCAACTGATACCACCATATTGTTCAAACACACAAATTGCATTCTCCAAGTGTTGTGGGCTACCATCACTTGCCGCAAAATATACGTCTAGGAACTGTGCTTGTGGTGGACAATCATGCAAAGGTTCCAAAGAAACCATAGATTGACCAAACCCAAATTCACCAGCATCAAAGAAAGTCTTGTAATACCATTCCTCACCTGGGTCTTGATATGGCACAAATAATTCAGAAATGTACCCTCTGTATAATACTTGACGTGACTTATGCACTTCAGGGTCGTAAATTGATGCAGTTGAAATTATCACACCAGCTCGCACATCATAACCTATGTGGAACTTCCAATTGGCCCAGCTGAACAAACACACGTAATAATATGTAAGTGGTAATTAACACGAACCATGAGCAATCTTAAATCAATCATAAGAATACATGGAAGTTATATTAGGTACTTATTACTTATAATTAGCTAATACATTTTTTTATAATAATCGCATTTAGATTTAAACCTATAACTTCATACATATTATCTTAAATATTTCACCATTAGATCGATCCTAATGATTTCTATAATTAGCTATTTATTTTTATTTTTTGCTTAAATATATTTTAATTTTGGTTTTAGAATTTTTTTTATTCTAAGCCTTCATGATCCCTAAATTTTCAGGAACCAAAAAGATATTCAACTGATTCTATTTAAAATAAGAGTAATTAATATTTCAAAATCTAAAATGAAGATCAAGTAATATGTTGCCGTAAAAAAAATCAAATATATATGACGTGTTTGAGAATGAATTATTATTGGGAAATAATTACCGTTTTTCAACTAATGAAGTTTATAATTAATATATATATATATATATATATATATATATATATATATATATATATATATATATATATATATATATATATATATATAAAAACTGCAACTTACCTTAAAAAATTATCGTAAATTAAAATTAATTAATTTACGTTTCTAACAACTTAACTTAAACAAGAAAGACCAGATTTTTATTTTTTTTTTGAAGGGGAGAAAGACCAGATAAAACCATATTAACTATTTATTGCGTAGCCTCGTTAATCAAAGATTTAAAGGAGATATCAACAGCTTGCCCTTCCACCGAAAGGGGAGAGTTTTTGAATTTTTCATGTTTGTTTTAGAGAAATTTTTCATGTTTTTAAATGTGAATTTCACTTTTCTGCTGTTTTCACCTGTGTTACATTTTTTCTTTACCTTTATTTTTCCAAGTCTTGTCATGTTTCATATTTTCAAATTCAATTTACAAGAGGGATCTAACTCATGTAGTTAATAAGGTGCTTGAGCCTTATAAATTTTTTAATACCCCCTTTGATTCTTACTGATACAAAAAATCAAGAAATATTCACCAATGATTTTCTCATCAATTACATAAAATTACTCATTTTTTTTCTCTAAATTGAATTGCTAACTTTAGAAAAAAAAAATTAGGTGCGTCAATCAATAAAGAGAATAGAATGAGTAATTTTATTAAACACTTTTTTTTTATCAATGTCAGAGAAAAAAATTAAATAATACAAATCTCCAGAGGTTTGTTTACAGTTTTAATGATTTTTTGTTTTTTTTAATTAAAATTAAGATTTTATTTAATAATTCGTTTAATGAAAATTTATACAGTAATAAATGTTAGCATAAGTTAGTAAAACTCTAATTTTGTGAAGCTTAATCCAAAGGTATCATTTCTATCACACCATATCTTCAAAGAATTTTTGGTGTTTCTTTCTATTTAGTATGTTTTGTTATCACATCTATTTGTTTTACATGAAATTGACGTGTATCTTTTTTTTTTAATTATTAATCTCTTAGAAAATATGACTAATCAGTCACATTTAATAAGGTCATTAATCACGTTTTTTATTTCCAAGGTTTGAACATCAAATCTGATGGTTTAAGGAGATCAAATGGAATATTACCTGTACCAATAATTTATTAGTTATTAAATCTAATCAATTAATTGATCTTATAGCACGCATGGTTCCGCAGGTCTTTAATTAGTGTTTGTTATATGGGTTTTGCTAACTAGTACTAGGTTAAGAAATTAAAAAAAAAAATAGTTCTTTAACTAAGGGCACTTGTTTATATTTGATTTGTTATATATATATAAACCATGAAGCCATGAACTATACCTTATACTATGTCCTTTGATAGTGAACCCGGGTCCTTCGGGTTGATGCGAGGCAAAAGAATGAAGCCGTGGACTGAACGGTGGCTTCAAATGCGAAGCCCGGTATTCGGTGTTCTCCGCCTTAGGAACAGGCTCAACAACGTTATCATGGTACTCAACAATCTTCATTGTGTCAAGATCAGCGAGAATGTTTATGCCACTAATGGGCCTCACGTAGATATTCGCAGTTCCATTCTTGGAAAAACACTCCAACCTCAAAGCCCTAGTGCTCTTGGCTTCCCCGTACCACCCCACGGTGAAGCAGGAGCACACCACCTCCGACAAGTTCAAACCCCTCTTGTTAATGGACTCAACAAAGGGACCGTACTTTAGCGGCAGCGATATGGCCAAGCTTTGTTCTTCCAGCGTCAAGGTCGGGAACCCCGTGTCCAAGTGAATTTTGTACGAGACAACGTTGGAGGATTTGATGTTGATGATGAGTTCGTGGATTTGGGAGTTGTTGACGATGGCTACAACGAAGGCGCTGCGTTGGGGTGGGGTTTTGGTGCCGGAGGAGGCCCACTTTAGGACGTGGGTCTTGTCGGGATCGTCGAGGCCGACGTAGTGGAAGAAGACATGGTTGGGTGGTGTGGGGTATTTCTTTAGGACTGTGGCTTGGACGAGGGTGATTTCTTGCTTTGTTAAGGGGTCAAGTGGGTGTGTGATCAATTGCAAAGGGCTAATGGAAACTCCTTCTTTGGCTTGGAAGAGGAAGAGTAGTGTGAGTAGTGAGAAGAGGTAGTGGAAGAGTTTCATGGTGATGGTGCTAGTATTGTGGAATTCACTGTCTTTATATTGAGCTGCTGGAAGTGATGGGTATAAGAATATGAACAAGTTTTCATCATCAGTTCAACATGAAGTGAAATCTAAAACAAAATAGTGAGAGAACTTTTTTAAATTCTAAAGAAAAGAGTGAGACTTAGGAAATTTTAGTTAACATCTATGATATTTTTTATTTTAGTCAATAGTTTCGACTTTCAACTACATTTACTATAAAGATAGTTCTTAATCACTTTTGCAATAGTGTTTCTATTTTACTTGTTACACTAAATTTATTTTCTTATTTTTTAATTTACTATTTAAGTTTCTTATATTTTAAAATATAGTGTCTTATTCCTATAAAACTAGAACTATAATCCTTAAAATAAAAAATATATTCTTTTATTATTATATCTAAGTATTCCATTGAATATTTAGTGTGAAATAGAATATTAATATAATTAAGTTTTATGTAAAAATAATTCAAAATTCTAATTTTATTTTCTCTTAATTTATTATATTTTTATAATCTTATATATTATTTTTAAAATATAATATATAAAATTAAATTCTATTTTCACATATTTTAGAAAATGTATATAATAGGAGAACCGATTTAGTGTAATAGAAAATATGAGAAGAATTTTGCAATTAAGCCTAAAAATTAATATTAAATATTTTTTATTAATAGACTTAAAATTCAAATTTTGTTATTTTATTTTTTAATTAACCAATTAATTTTAATAAAATAAGTAATTTTATGTTTTTTCTGATGTGTTTATCTAAATGATTTCTGTTTTAAAAAATAATTTTATGCATACTTTGATAAGTAAATCAAAGTTTAAACAAAAAAATTTTAAAAAAAAATATTTTAAAATTATTTATTTTAAGCTTAAATAAATTGTTCAGTGTATTATTAGATATCTAGTGAGAGATAAAAGAAATATATATAAAAATATTATAAATAATATAATGCGATACACGTGAAGAAAAATATAAGTATTCAAATATTATTACTCTAAAAATATTGAGTTACCAACTTACCATGGTATCAATTGGTAATTAATGAGCAGTTCTGGTAAGAATTTCTTCAGGTACAATTAATACGTAACGTACGAAATCATGGCACTGATTGTTGTTGGATGGTAACTTACTAAAATGAAGATAGAAAAAACTAAAGAATGAAACCAAATAAACCAATTCCCTCCACCATATTCGTCTCAATTTTTTCGTAGTATTATCCAGCTTTCCCCTTAATCAATTAATACTCCCAGTTGTCCTAAATATTCGATGAGAAAATTTTGGATATTTATAGTATTTCTCTTTGACTTGTTTAATGGCCAATAATAATTTTATCCCATTTGAATAAAAAAATTATCACGTCTCAGAAAAAGAATGTTGAGTTTGATATTTTATAGTATACTTTTTTCAAATGTGGTGACATGAGAATCATGAAATTTAAATGCTTAGAACAGAGGTTGTTGGTTCCACACAGTAATATAAGAGTTCACATTAATTTCTATTGCAGTGGTGAAAAGTTACATCTAGTTGCATAATTCAAATTGCAGTGGTGAAAAGTTACATCTAGTTGCATAATTCAAATTTATTTAGAGTGTGTTTGAATTGAAAAATTTTAAATTTTTGAGAAATTTTAAATTTTAAATATTTTAATTAAAATTATTTTATTTTTAAAATTTTGTGTTTGGATAAAAAAAATTAAAGTTATGAAGGTGAAAAAAACTTATTGGTGTGCTAATTATACGTGTTTTTCTACGCTCACATCCGATCGATGTTTCACGAACTGAGACGGTGTTTCTTGAAAAAGGCTGTAAGAAGATAATTTCAATTTCTCATCTCTTAGAAGGAAATTTAAATTCCAAACTTTTAATTGTTTAAAATTTTGTTTTAAAATTCTAAAATTTTAAATTCTCCAAAAAAAAAATATCCAAACAATAAATTCATTCAAACGTACTCTTGGTGAGAATTCATATTCAATTTTTACAGTAAGTAAAACTTTATTGGATGAGTGAAAGTCAAACAATACAAGTAAGATTAATTTATGATGCATTAAGTTAAAGACATTCATATCTTCGACCCAAAAAAAAAAATTGGAGGTTACATGAAAGATATTTTGACCGGATCGAATAGGGAGAGAAAACAAGTAATTTAAGAAAAAAATAAGATATTGAGTATGTATTTGTTAAGAAAATAATAAGATATTGAGTGATGTTAAGAAAAATGAGAGAAACTATATTTTTATGATACTAAGACTTATAATATTTACGCTCGCTCAATTAATTGAATTAAACCCTTTGATAGGAAGACTTGATTAAGCTAGCTAGTAGTGGATATTTTAAATTTGATGCATGTATCAAAGATGATATATAAAGAGTGTATATTAGCACCAGTGATTTTTTGTGAACCAAAAATCCTTTTTTATTAATTTAAAGCAATATGTGATTTTATTTTTACTTTTTTTGTAAAATATTACAAATAACTCACCTTCTCGTTCACTCACGTTCGCCACTGACATGTACCCATGGGACCAAAGGTACGATAACAATAGAAAAAGACATGTCTTCCAGAAGAAAAAGACATTCTGAGTTATTTGTACTAAATAAAGAAAAAAGAGATTCCTTCAATTTATGTTGATCTAAATAAAGAATTTTTTTTATCTGTGATGTATGTTAATATGTATCTTCTAATTTTTTGTATATAGCTATTTCAGAAAAAAAAAGAATAAAAATATGATTTGTTGTAAAAAAAACAATTGCAAAAGTTATTTTAAAAAAATAAGATTAAGATTTAAGTGTAGGATTTTAACAAATGAAAAAGAGTGAGAATCTAATTCTTTTAAGTTAAAAAAATTATTAGGGTAAATATAATTAAAAAAAATTTATTCTTATTAAATCATTTAATTTAATATATTTAAATTTTTTGATAAAAATATTAAGCTAATATTTGATTCACAAAAATTTTATAGAAATATTTTTAAGAATATGTATGACAAATTTAATACTTTTTTAATTATTTCTAAAAATCATGATTCTTAAAATTTATGATTCTCATGAATCATGATTTCGAATTATCGTCATTTAAAAATTATTTTGAATAACCAATGTGATGAGGCCACAGACAGAGCTAAGGGGGTAGGCATGGACCTGGGTACCC
Organism: Glycine soja; assembly: GCF_004193775.1. NCBI lineage: Eukaryota > Viridiplantae > Streptophyta > Magnoliopsida > Fabales > Fabaceae > Glycine > Glycine soja. The sequence continues at coordinate 11,683,325 of NC_041003.1, read as the reverse complement.
CTTTGCTTCAAATTATATATATATATATATATATATATATATATATATATATAAAAGTATAAAATTATATAAAATTAATTTTGTAGGTTGTTTTTATAATAATAATTAAGATTAATCAGTGAAAAATTATGTTAAATTAGTTTCATTTGTTGTTTTTTAATGTTTAAAGTGATAATTAGTGTAAAATTAGTTATATGTTTGTTGTTGTTATCCTTTAATATAAAAATTAATTTCAATTTTATGTGTAAAATAAGTAAATTTCGTAAAAATTATTATTTATTAAAATTTAAATATTTAGGGACGTATTGAATTAAAATTTTAAAAGACTATTTTGATATAAATAAAATTCTGTGAATTTTAAAAGACTTCATAAGAATGTGATATCTTTTAAGATTTTTTTTTAAAAGAAAATTGATTAGAATTTTGTAGTTTAGCTTTTAATAGATTTATAAAATATGAAATCATAAAATTTGAAAGAAAATTAAATGCGTTACTTTCAGAAGAAAAAAAATCATGCATTGTATAAAATAAAAGAAGGGCTTAATTCATTGTATAAAATAAAAACCTATCGTAGAGCCGTGTTTCTCTGCACAACTTTCCTTTGTACCCTACAAAAATTGCTCTCTAACTACCTAAGGGTGTGTTCACTTGTGTTGGATAGGAAATAAACAAATGGGTGATAAATATGATAGATTAAAATAAAGACAAGAGAAATAGAGGAATGGAAATAGGTAAGAATAGAGTGAAAATAAGAATATTTAATTTAAGAGAAATAAGAAAGAAATAAAAATAAATAAAAGAATAATATTATACAATTTTTATGCACATCAACAAGGAAATAATTAATTTTTCCACCTATTTTGACACAACCGAACAACCTCAAATTTTTATTCCTCAATTATTTCACACATAAGTTATATAAGGTTGTCTTATCTCCCATTGGTGTGGTTGTGTTATTATCAATCTTAGCAATGATCCTTCTTTTAAGTGGGGGTCTAATCAAAGCCTCTGAACATATATATCAAGGTACCATTCACGGGTAGGGATGGAGACCATACGGTGGAAACGATTAAAGACTTTTGCCACACTAATACGGTTATAGAGATCCTGTACCTCGGTTCAATCATCAATGTCTGGTCTCCAATCCTTGTGTTGTGCTTGCCACCCCCACGATAGCTTAGCTTGTGGCTTTCTTTATCAAACGCACAGATAGGGTGCGAGACTGTATAGGTATAATTTTAAAAAGGTAAAATTATATTTTTGGTCATTCAGTTTATCTTTAATTTTAAATTTGATTCTTCGATAATTTAATTAACAAATTTGATCCCCAGTTTTATATATAAATCCTGTAAAATTGATCTTAGAAGCTCGATTTGGACGTTGACCGTTAATCTCAGACGTTGACTGTCACTTGTCAACGTCTGAGTGGTTCCCTGTAAAAGCTTCATTTTTTATAAGTAAAATTGTACTTTTGGTCTCTCAATTTTACTCCAATTTTGATTTTGGTCTTCCTATAATTTAATTCACACATTTGGTCCCCCAGTTTTATAAATTCAGCCAAATTTCTTTACGGTAGAAGTTGTATTTCAAATTTCAAAAAAAAAATATCATTATCATACATAGGTCACTTAAGCAGTAGTCGTATACACATAATACCGCATGGGAAAAAAAAGAGGAAGTTATTACAAAACCTGTTAAAGTAAGAGATCTAAAAATTTCAGACCCAGGTTGAAATTCATGCGTCACTTTCCCAAGTTGAACAACTCCGAAAGTGGGAGAGAGACAAAGAGTGATTTTTTTCTGGGTTTCAAGTGAGTGAAAAACTTGCAATGAAAAAGAACTGCGAGATTTATCAAGACCTATCATGTCTCTAGCACCAGTGGTTAAACCATTTAAAAGACCAATTTTGCAGGACCAATTCATAAAGGGATTTGTAAAACTGAGGACCAAATGTGTGAATTAAATTATAGAGGGACCAAAATCGAAATTGGAGTAAAACTAAGAGACCAAAAGTATAATTTTACCTAAAAAAATGAAGTCTTTACAGGAACCACTCAGATGTTGACACGTGACAGTCAACGTCTAAGGTTAACGGTGAACGTCCAAATCGAGCTTTCATGACCAATTTTGCAGGATTTATAAAACTGGAGGATCAAATTTGTGAATTAAATTATCGAGGGACCAAATCTAAAATTAGAGATAAACTGAAAGATTAAAAATATAATTTTGCCTTAAAAAATAGATTCAGACTGTTTTGAATCGTGTAAACCGGTGTGACTCGTTTGACCCGGTCAGTTTTACGATTAAATCAGTGGGCAAAAATATCAAATGAGGTTCCTTTTACAAATTATTTACCTAAATGAGTCTATTTTGAAATTATTTATCTTGTGGGTCTCTTTTTATACTACAAGACGCTTCTCCATTGGGCGTGACAATGGCATGAGTTAGGAAGTGGTGGCCTGCCAAGCGCGACCACACGTGGTGGCCTGTCAGGCGTGACCACACGTGGTGGCCTGTCAGGGTGACCACACGTGCTGATCTGCCAGGCACTTTAATGGTTCAATCTTATTGTGCAATGCTTTTAAAATAAATAAAAATAAATAACGATAATGTGAATGACACATAAATGTGTTAAAAAATCGGCATTTATTTGTAACGTCTATGTAAATTTTGGCTGTTAAAAAAATATACCAACAACATCAATAATTATGAGCTTAACTAATAATAATAATGTGGTGGACATAAAAGGTACTACAATAAATAATTATTGTCATCAACAAACAAATATAACATATATAAACACAACATAATTATAACCAAATATTAAATTATTAAGTTACAATAAATTAATATTTATCACACAAAAAATATAAACAAAGTTACAATAAATTTATCATCCGTGTCAATTTGTTTATGCACCTACAAAATATAATCATTATTATCATCAACAGAATAAATATTAAATAATGCTATAATATATCAAAGATAAAAACATTTACTAGTTTTGAGCAAAATTTCTAACTGGTATATATAAAACACTTCAACAATGATACATACAACAACAAGGAATGAAACTCAGCTGAGCGTAAATCACTTCAACGATTTCGTAGTGCAAATGGAACGAAGGAGGAGGAGGAGGAGTTTTATAGGGAGGCGTGAAAGGAAGTATCTGGTAGACCAGCACGTGTGGTCGCGCCTGGTAGACCAACAAGTGTGACCGCGCTTGGCAGAGTGGCAGGCCACCACGTCTGGTCGCGCCTGACAGGCCACCACGTCTGACAGGCCACCACTTCTTAACTCATGCCACGTGTCACCATTTTGGGGAACGCGTCCAATGGAGAAGCGCCTTGTAGTATAAAAAGAGACCCACAAGATAAATAATTTCAAAACAAACCCATTTAAGTAAATAATTTGTAAAAAAAATCCCATTTGATATTTTTGCCTAAACTAGTGAACTGGTCCGGACTGGTTTGCATGTAATGCAAAATGAAACACTGTGCATATTTCAATGTGTAAGTGCAGGTATGTATTTCCAAGTGAAGGAGATCCACTTAAGGAGTTAATCCTCATCTAGACCGTTAATTTTGTTTTAATCGGATGGTTCATAACAATTTTAAAAACTTGGGTCACATTATTCTTTTCTACTTCTCTTACCTTCTTCTTTTATCTGGAAAAACATACTCGTTGTGGTTACGGTTCCTATGCCATTTACAGGAAAGGAAAAAAAAAAAAAGACTTCTACATCTGCTATCAAAAATATAACAGGACCTAAAATATAAGTGAAGCATAATTATCAAAACCATTTTTTTGTGCTATATTCATGTTCACATTTCCAGAAAAATGGCTTCCACATGACCACATCTATTGCAGTGCTTGCAATAAACTATACAAAATCTATTTTCCAAACTTAACCCATCTCTACAATTAAGCGAAGGTCACGATTCAACGGAAAGAAAGCTTTGCCTCTGAGTGATTATTGTGCTGCTCGTAAGCACCGATGTTGGAGTCGGGTGATTACCAGTGCAAGGCACATGTTAGCTATGCAGTGGCTGCTGAATATTGGGGACAAGGAGTAGTTACATAAGCTTTGAGGAAAGAAATACCCATTGTCATTAAACAATTTTCGCATATGCTAAGACTTCAGGTTTTGGTGGAGGTGGCCACTGTGTTTGCCTTTGGCAGATAGCATAGGAACCGGAACGACGACAAACACCAGCTACGTTTTTTCACATAAAAGAAAAAGTTCAGAGGAGTAGAAAAGAATTTTTTAAAATTGTTATGAACCATTGAATTAAAACAAAATCAACTATCCAAACGAGGAGTAACTCTTTAACTTAACTTGCAGGAAGTGGATCTCCTTCATATATATATATATATATATTTATATAATTAAATTAGAAATGAGAAATCAAATTATATTATTTTATAACTTTCAATTAAATAATACTTTTTAAAAATTTATTGTTGAATTAATAATTCTTTTTATATAAATTATATATATATAATTTCATATTAATCTAAAATCATTTGTTACATCTTTGATATAAATTAAAATTAACATAATATAAATATATTAAAATATAAATAATTTGATTATCTTTTTATTGGTATTTAATTTTGATAAAATTTGACACAAATAATCTTGATATTATGAAAATATAATTTAATAATTTAATCAATAAAAATTATATTATATATCATGTTATAAAAAATTGTTTAATTGTTGTCAAAATTACACCAGAGTAATTTAATCTCTCTTCTATATATATGACAATGTATGAAATTTTTAAATTTTATTAAAACTGATCATATAGTTCAATTATTACAAGACCAACCCAACGATAAGCTAGACCTAAAACAAATTGTAAAAGAATTTTTTTACTTTAAATATGTTGAGTCTTTTCACTAACATATATGACTTTTTTTTATCAATGTTTGAGGCCTTTTTTTTATAAATACTAATGACAAATATTTTTTTTACTAGTCACCTAAAGTGTAAGTTTTATTTGCTTTATCCTTGGCCCTACCCTAAATTAGTCATCTAATGATTCAATGTCTTAATTAGATTGATCAACAATTTGATTTTAAAATTATGTGCACAGATTTCCCACCATAAGAAAGTAATTGCATTCGTTAGATATGTTTGTTTTTAGATTAATGGATTTTTTTTATTTCTTGATATTTTTTTTTGTTTTTCTCTTGATTTCCTAATTTACCCCTTGTGGTTTTTAATATTTTCCTCCACTTCTTCTTCCTAGTTTCTTTACCCCTCTTTCTTCATCAGGGGTGCTTTGATTCTTATTTCTCCTTCAAGATTTACTTTCACTAGCATTTTTCATCCTACTTTTACATGTGTGTAGGAACCTTTGTTGTAAAGGGAAATATCAAAAGAAAATGGTTAAATAATGATTTTAGAAATTTTGCCACCTAACTTTCATTATTTTGCAAATTTTAACACTCAAGTTTTTTCTTTAAATTTTATCACTCAACTTTCATTATTTTGCCGATTTTACCATCAAAGTTTTTTTTCGCGAATTTTACCACCAAACTTTTAATATTTTGAGAATTTTACTATCCAAGTTTTTCATTTTTATGCCTTTACCATCACATTGGTAACAAAACAACATCATTTTATTTTTTCTTTAACTTTTTTATGATCATGAATGTAGGTAAAATATGCAAAAGAATTGAAAACTTTAATGATAAAATTTGTAAAATAATGAAAGTTAAATAGTAAAATTTACAATTAAGTCTTTTTCAAAAGACGAAACTGTCATCTCATAAAGCTTTGAAAGCATATGACAATTTTCGTAAACAAATCCAATCAAACATTAATAACAGATTTTGTAAAAGAAATTTTTTTTCACAATAAAATAAAGTTCAAATTCTAAGTCATATAAACACAAAGAAATAGAGATATAAGATGCACAGAGTTATATATTAGTTCATCTCTACCATGAGACTATGTTCAATTCTTGGAAACCTACAAAGTTTCACTAACTTCAAACAAAGTTATAAATATTGTCTACTGTCACTCCTAACTCTTACAATCCAAGCTTATCATCAAGCTTGAAATAACCTAATATTCTTTGTTCTACCAAGTCACTACTAGGTCTAAACAAATCAAAAGATTTATTGTTGGTTGGTTTTCTCATTGACTAATTCTTAATTAACATCTTATAGACAATTATACAATTTAAGCATTTAGACTTTTCCCTCAGGATATATAAAATGTTTTGAGAACTTTTACAACTTTACAAATTTACAAGATAAAGCTTGAGAAGAGGGAACTAAAGATTTGAATTACTTGCCTATTGTTCATAACTTTAACTCTTCAAAGCTTCTTGTATTTATAAACCTTTCTTTAACAAGTATCCGTTGTTTCTAAATGCTTGCATTGAATGCACGTTCTCTCCATGCTAAGAAACCACTCTCTTTATCTTTCTTGAAGCATACTTCAATTGTAGACATGAGCATTTGCTCAGAGCAAGTCTCTCATAGTAAGTGTAACAATACGTCTCTTTTGATATGTTTGAACTTGAAGGTGTTGAATGTTCTCTTACTTCTTAGTCTTCGACATATCATAAGAAGAATATTTTTAATACATTTTCTGCAAAATGAATCTTGGACACAAAATATTAAATAAAATCTTAAATATTTTATCATAACTTAATATTTGGTTACTTCCGTTCAAATCATCAAACAAAAGTACAACATTCTTCGTCTGACTACTTATAAAATGTAACTTTTAATCTTTGTATTTATTTATATCTAATCAAAATTATTGAGTGCTAATTCATCCTATGATTCAACGGTTGTCATGACATGCTCACTCGCTCGCTGCAAGGATCTCATGCCACAATGGGCATTCGCGAAGTGTCAAATCTTGAGGGTTGTGCGTGTAATGTGTTGTCATAACTCCATTGCTAGTTCATTCTTGTTGCAGGTATGTTGTTCACGATTTCATCTTCTACATTCATCAATTTTTCTTGCAGATTTGGGGGTTTCGATACGATCTCCGACGTGCTTACATCAATGTCTTGGTTTTGCTTGAGTTTCTGATCGCATGATTTTATAGTTTTGGTTTTGGTAATTTTACCGTTGGAAACTTCCTCCACTTCTGCAAGCGTTTGCCGACAAAATCTTTACTATACTAGCTTTGAGTTTATTTTCCTCAGCGTCATTGTGAAATCCTACGACAACGTTGACGAGCTAAGTGACACATGTGCCACTGTGATGAACCCCAGAAAATGGACTCAATGGAGTTGTCGCCGCTGCTGAGACAAGCATAAAGGCTTCAAGAGCTAAAAAAAAAAACATAGAAAAGAACGGTAGGGATAAATGAAGAAAGAGTGAAAGAGAAAAGAAAAATATTTAAAAAATTTAAAAAAAATCTCAACCATCTGATTAAAAATTATTATATCTAAGGCTAGAAAATAACTTTCTTTTTGATGGTGGGTGACCTATGCAGGTGCTTTTATATTTGAATTTGCAAATTAGAATTTAACTCACCCAAATAAAATAAAATAAATAAATAATTTTGATTATTAATAAAATAATTAACAACTAATATTTAAATATTCAAAATTTATTACAAATACACCTTTCATCATAAAAAATAAAGAAATGCACCTCAATATTAATTGTTAATTTATTATCATCCACTAAAATGATTTGTTTTAACTTCTAAAATCAATTCCTTGAGTTGGTTAAATATGATCATTGTAATTGCATATTATTTGTTTTTGGTTAGTTGAGCAACTTGCTGACTCCTAAGGCCTAAAATAAATTTTTAAAAAAATATTTTTTTATACTTTAAATGAAAGAATTATATGTTTGATTTTTTTTACCAATATATGTGAATTTTTTTGTCAACGTATATTGCATTTTTTTTACTTTATAAAAACTAAGTAATATTTTGTTAGTAATTCTAAAGTTTAACTTAAAACTTAAATTTTAGTTATTTTATATTTAACCCCTATGTGTACACCTCCAACTGAGAGAGGTATGCACTAATTCCTAAATCAACTTTTTAAGTTATAACTCATATTTTACTATTATAATATATAAAATATTTTGTTATAATTTTTCATATACTTTTATAATTATAATATTATTATTTTATAATTTTATGTGCAATCAATCAATTATTTTAAATTTATTAATATATGTTATCGTAAATTTTTAAAAAATATTATGTGTGTTTATTAATTCAAATGTTTTACACATCATCAATGACAAGTAAATATGCGTGTGTATAGATACGGTCTAAGCACTTTTTTTAGTCTTAATATGGTCTAGGCACTTAATTATTGGACTATTGGTCTCTAGCAAGAGTTTGTACTTTGTAGTTGCAACATGAGCGAAAATACTTTTATGTTTAATTATCAATGAATAGATTCATGTTGTCTCTAATTATATAATAATAATTCCAAATTTCTTGTATCATTATCTTTTAACTGGGATTACGTCAATCACCTATGTCTTCAACCTAGCTTTTGGCTCTAATTAAAATATCACATAAGACTTAAATCATCAATCCAAAATGGTGAAGGGACTGCGGAAGATCTTGAGCGTGCCGCCGCCGGAGACCACGATGGCCAAAATGGTGTCGGTCTCGACGGCGGGGCATGGGAATAACTTGAAGAACATATTTCACCATTACCTATGTTTCTGCTAATGATAAGGTCGTCCCACTCCAAGAATTTATTTTTTCCCACGCCCTATCCTTGATGAAGTTAAAAAATAGCCTTCTTGCTCCTTCCCACAGAAGAAGGAAGGCCCAAATGTTTCCCTCCACCATTTCCTCTAGTCACCCCTAGAAGAGATATCACATCATTCTTCAAACCTTCATCCAAAATTTTTCTAACCACCACAACTTCTCTCACATCAGCTCTAAAAAAGAGTAAGCTATTATCTGCAAACACTAAGTGGAAAACAACAGGACCATCTGTACAAATTTTAACCCCATGCAACTCATCCTTCCTTTCTGCATCTTTTATTAGCATAGATAATCCTTTAACACACAATATAAAAAGGTAGGAGGAGAAAGGATCCCCAGATGCATGCCCCTTTATGGAGTAATAGCTTAATCACTTCATCATTTACATTAACATAGAAATTCGTTGAAGAAACACAAAGAATTATCCGTTTAACAAATTTTGTATGAAAGTTAAGTTTAATGAGCATCTCCTACAAATAATCTCAGTCAATTTTGTTATGCAATTGTACAATAGAATCATACTTCCTTTGTTATTTTTTTCACCCCCCAATTACGCAAGGGAGTGCAATTTCTCAAGGGGGGCAGTTTTGGAATATGGGTCAAATACATCCACGGGAGTAGTGCTATTAGCAAAACGGGTTGTGCCAATAGCAGTACCCAACAAAACAGGAGAACAAGTCCAACCAATAGAGGGAAAGATAGACAAACAGAAAACACAGGTTTAAGTTCAACTGTTTCAAGTCCTAGTACCTTCTTCCCTCCGAGTCCGAGTTTCAACTCGGTGTAGCAATGGCGATGATGCAAGGTGTGCAGAAGAACACACTGTACGTGGGAGGGTTAGCGGAGGAAGTGAACGAGTCGATCCTCCACGCGGCGTTCATTCCCTTCGGCGACATCAAGGACGTGAAGACGCCGCTGGACCAGGCCACGCAGAAGCACCGCTCCTTCGGCTTCGTCACCTTCCTCGAACGCGAAGACGCCTCCGCCGCCATGGACAACATGGACGGCGCCGAGCTCTACGGTCGCGTCCTCACCGTTAATTACGCCCTCCCCGAACGCATCAAGGGAGGGGAGCAGGGCTGGGCGGCCCAGCCCGGTAAGCCCAAAACCCTAACCCTAGCATCGGCAAAATTGATTTTGTGTATCAATGTTTTCATGGTAAAATCATGTTAATAGTAAATATTAACAAGTATACAAAAGAAAAAAAAAATATACAGAGAAGCTACCTAGAGTTACTTCAACTCGGAATCAATTCTGGAGTTCTAATCATGTGAAAAGTTATCTGAAATCATGTTAACTGATATTTCGATGTATTTCTTGGAAATCCAATGTGAAACTAAACACGCGCTCAATTTCATTGTTTTTGAAACCCTAAGGAGTGAATGTTTTAATTCATTCTACGTGTATTTTTTGTGGTTTTTGAGTGGTTGATTGATTGATTATGTTGTGTGTGATTTCAGTTTGGGCGGATGCGGATACCTGGTTTGAGAGGCAGCAGCAGGAGGAGGAGATGAAACGGATTGAGGCAGAGAATCGTGCAGCGATGCAGGCGGCGGAAGACTTGCACCGGAAGCAAGTAGCAGAGCAACGGGAGGGAGAGAAGGAGGAGGAGATTGAGATCAAGGATGATCCTATGGCCAAGGCTGAAGCGGAGGTTCTTCAAAATCAATGACTTGTCAAAATGACGCAACTTGGTGAGGGAAACGCTGGGTTTTGCTATTTGTTTGCCTCATTGTAATGTCTGATGAATCTTGTGTATGGTATGACATGGAACTGTAGAATCTGAAACAGGATAGCTAGTGAAATGAAATCACCATTAGTTTGGAAATGAAATTACACTACTTTGAACTTTAGATTCATATATACATATAATGACCTTACAACACCCAGTTTTTTCTGATTATTTTAAGGTTATGTATGCTTCTGTTTTTAAGTGACATTTAGGCACATCTAAGGTAAATATGCCTCATGTAGTACAAACTGAAGTAGGACTTAAATTTCTATAGTCTTACAACTTCTAGAGCTAATTTCAATGTTGTTCTCCAGCAAAAGGAAATTTACATTGATGAATCTAACTAAATTCTGTAGATGCTGAATAGATTCTGATTCTTACTTCTCAGCCAATCCCAGTTTGGCAGATATGTATATAGTCTTTTCCAAAGACCATTCCATTGTTTAGTAATTAGTACCATCCCATATCCTTTACCCAAAACTGAGACAAGTATAAATTCTACTAGTTTCCTCAAATCAGAAAGAATAATTACCTGAACCAAGATGAACACTAAGTCCATCCATCATGTGTTGAATAGCCTTAGTAATGCTTCTCCAAATAATAGAAGTCTTCAGCACCAGTCTAGAAGAAGGAATATGTGATTGTAATCTTTTTTGGTTCACAGTGCTGAACCTAAACATTGTTACTATAAAAGATTGAATATGGCTGGGGACATCACCTACCCAAATTCTGGAACCAAATTGTTTAAACAAGCCATCCAGCTTGGGAGCAACAGAGTTCCTAAGTCTACCAATATGTCACACAGAACACTCCTCAAAATAGCACATAATTTCCCTGCAGTCTTTGATGATAGGTTCAATAGCAGCCATAGACATTTTCTGATAGATACAAGTACACCACCACAGAAGTATCCAACTCAATTTGTTGCTCCTTTGCCACTTCTAAACTCCATCTAGCTCACAAGGCCTCAGTAAGGACAGGGTCCACCGGGATATTCTCTTTTTTTTTTTTTCATGCCGAGAATACAACATCGCTTGTATGGTTTCTAGCAACCAGACTCCAACCTGTGTAGCCCTCCTTAAAACAACCAGCATTGACATTCACAGGTGGCTCCCACTTCTGCCAAATGCAATTACCTGAGGGTTTTGAAATTACACATTGCTTGATGGCTTGAATACAGAGAAACGGGGCTGTTGCATTGCACAGACAAATGATTTCAATCACATAAAAGTGAGTGCCATGATTCAAATTGTTATATTTTCTGCTGCATTCACTCTTTTTATAATAGGTTGGGATTTTTGGTTTTCTTTTGGAATTTTGTGAAGCCATGCTCTATCTTTATGTATGCTTTTTGTGTCCAGCTTTTGAGTTTTGACACTTGTGTTAAATCTGGATATATATTGTTAATAGTAACCATTTTTGTCTATAAAAAGTACCATAACATACTAATTTCCTCTGACCTCTGCTACATATTGGTAATATGTTACAACTCAATTCTCTCCCAATTTTCAATATTTGAGTCACATATTTTGTGGTTTTTCATTCTTGTTTACTTTTTGGCATACACTGGTTAATTGGTTTTCTTTATTTTCCATTTTATTCTAAAAAAACATTGAAGTGAACGGAAAAGGTTTGGAGGAGTTTTATTTTATGATTAGGAGATGCTTTTTTCCTTTTAATTAATTTTTCATGTTTCTTTATTGGTTGACTTTGTTTGTTAGTTATCCGGGCTCTCTAAAATTTCTTTTTTTAATGACAGAACTATCATGCAAAACTCTAATTTTTATGCTCCCTTAAATATAGGAACACCTAATCAAATGAGATTCGTAATTGTAGTAGCTCTCCCTGGTTTGATTCATAGTGCAATATTTGGAAATAACTTGTTTCTTATATCTTCTCATAGCCTTTATAACCCTTTCATTCTCCATTTGGAAAAGGCAAAGAGATAGGAATCTAAATTTACTCAAGGATACACTTTGTGAATTATTGGGATACATAAATCAGCATAGAAACAGTTTATAACTGTGACTGTAAGAGACAAAAGTCTAATCTCTAGCGTTTCCATTTCTTTGGAGAAATCTCCTTTTTGTTTTAGCATTTTAGTTTGAAGATTTATTTATTGTTCTGTAAAGTTCAAATTATGTTTCATTGCTTTCTTATTAGTTGACTCTCTAATACTTTTTTTTTTATAAAAAAAGAAACTAAAAATATGGCTCTTATATGTCAAGATTTTAATATCTTTGAAAAAGTTGCAAAAAAAATTGAAATATCAAATTTCTTCTATAAATTTGTTTTTGAAGAAATGAGAAAAAAAGTTGAATTAAGGAGAGAAAAAAATGAGAGTCCCAGCCTTCAATCTTTAAGAGGGTGGTTCTTAAGAAGGCTAAAGTTGCTAGGAAAAAATATACAAAACTATTGTTGGGATTAAACTTGCAATCAATAGAAATGATGACCAAGACAGGCAAAGATGTTAACACTTTTAAGGTTCATATAGCTTTTGGTTGCTTTGTTTGGATGTTGGAGATGTAAAAGCTTATTATAGGTGTGTGCCTTCAGTTTAGGGATTATAAAAGTGGGCTATAAATTGGCTTATAAATTCCCACGTCATCTTGTTTTGGCATGCTTGTATTGTGTAAACCTTAAAGAATTAATCTTTTTCTTGCATGTCATCTTTGCGAAGTTAATGCCCAACAAAGGTTCAAGAAGATCTATAGCAACTTTTTCAACGGCATTACTTCCCAAGGCTAATCCATTATGTTTAAAATAAAAGTATATAAAAAATTTCACAAATATGTATACTGCATATGTAGATCAACTAACAAAGCAATAATAAGTATATGATATATCTGTATAAATGTATCAAGAATAGAAGACATGTAACAAAAACGACAACCATTGCTCTAAGAAGGATCAGCATCAACAATGGATAAGAGTCGCAGGGGTGGACATAGCAATTAGCAACAATTAAGGGACTATGAAGGTAAGCTATTAAGAAGAACCTCAAGTGTTATTAGTAGTGTATTATCAAGGCTGATCAATTAGAAAAGAGTGATAGACAATTGTTTTGGGCCAACATTCTAGCCTCAAGTTTTACCAAAGTGAATGTGGCGTTTTCTTCCTGCACCCATCCTTTTTCTTCTACACCCAACACTTTTCAAAATATTTTATGATTCATATGAATTGTTAATCCATATAACCTAAAATATTTAAAAAAAATTAAAAAAAATATTTTAAAAAATATTTTTAATGTTCTTTTAATAAATTTAGTTATAGTTTTTTATAATATTTGTGTAAATATTATTACATTAAGTAAATTTCTGTTTTTAGTCTTATTATAATTAATTTTGATCTAATAACTTATTTTTTTACATATATAAATTTTAAATAAAAATTATAGGTTTAATAATAATTTATATATGTAAAAAAATTAATTATTAGATCAAAATTATTTCTCACAAAATTTATTATGTAAACTTATATGTGCATTAAATATACATTAGAAATTTTAGTGTTATATAAAAACATTAATTATTTTATAACATAGTTGGTCTATTAGCTCACTTGATTAGAGCGTCGTGCTAATAACACGAAAGTCACATATTTGAGTCTTGCATGAGTCATTAATTTTAAATTAATTTGTAAAATGACTGGTTTAGGAAGAAAATCCCTCTCACTACTGGGTGTAAAAGAAAAATGTTTGGTGCAAGAAGAAAATCCCTTGCCCAAGCAAGCAGCCCAAATTCATTTGGTAGTTTCAAGTGACATTTTTTATATTTGTTGGAGGGGGGAGGGGGGAGTGTGTGATTGTGTGAGGGAAAGAATAAGGTTTGAGGGGGTCACGAAGGCAGGGATGGGGATATTGGTACCCATTGAGTACGAGGATGGGGCTTAAAGTTGCTACTCGTGTAGGTATGGGATCAGGTATAAGTATTTTTTTTAAAACACAAGTATGATGACAAATATTATAGGATCCTACCCATTGTCATCATTCCACGAGTCATTTGAAACAAAGGGGAGTCTTATCTCAAACTTTATTCTTTCCTTCACACGATTGCACACTCCCCCCCCCCCCCCCCTCCACGATGCACTCCTTCCAGCAGAACAAAATATTCTCCCTCTCTTTCATTAGAATGCTTCCTCTCTTTCACTCCATTTTTTATTTCCATGGCAACAAAACATTCATTTCTTCCTCACTTTCTCAGTTTTACTTATCTGATAGCTTTACTATCTTGCTACAAACTAGAAAAAATGTTTCTAAGCTTTGAATCTCCGTACATGGTTTGCACATGTGTAATTTGATTAGAGTTCAAGTAGTGGGATATAGACACATTAGAATGTTTTTTTTTGTCTGGTACTTTACTAAAATGATCATCATTTTGGATTTGGCAATAGATGCAACATGTTTTTTTCTATTAAATTTTGAAAAGTATTTTCTAGAATACAAAATTAAAATTCTATTATGGAATGTACTTTTTGAAACCTATAATTATGTGTTCTAAAAAGTATATTCTAGAATGATATTTAAATTTTTGTATTCTAGAAAATACTTTTCAGAATATAAAAATTTGAAAGTCAATTTTAGAATGTACTTTCTAGAATGATGATATAAGGATATTTTGGATATAGAGAGCATTTAAGATAGTAAGATGAGTGTACTTAGAAAAAAGAGAATGAATGTAGAAAATGTTAATTTTTTTCTCATAATTGAGAAAAGAGTCAAACATTTGGGTTTGATAGAAAAGAGTTTAAAATTAATTGAGTCTAAAATTGATTGAGTAGAAGTAATTTTGAGTAATTTTTGTGTTTAGTAAAAAATTTTATACTCAATTTTATTTCTAACTTGATTTTATAATAAAAAAAATCAAACATAAATCACATCACTTTAAAATCAATTTTAACAAAAATCAAATTTACAAAATCAATTTTATCAACACTCATCAAAACACACATTTGTGAATCAATAAGTTACAAGTGATGGGGTTGAAATAAAATCCGTGAATCAAACACATGTTAAGGAATGAAATAAATACAAGATAGACAAAATTGAGAATCGAACAATAGTATGATGATTATTGAATGCTACATTGTACTTAATGCTTCTTTGTTCCGGCTTTGGCAGCATTGTGGTGTTCTACATATGACCTTGGAGTATGAGCAACATAGCAAACAACAACACTAGCAGAGTTGTTGCTGCATAAATCCAAATACCCAGAGGTGGACAGACAATTAACATCATCAGCAGATATGCTAATGTCTAGATTTCAAGTGAGAACTTTTCTGTCTTAGGATTGCATCACAAACCTTCACAGCATCTAGATTATCTTTGACATTATGCACCCTAACAATATTAGCCCCTCCCAAAACACCAGCTGTGACTGAAGCAATGGTAGAAGGATCCCTCTTGGCTGCGTCGGGACGAGAGCAAATTTCACCTAAAAATCTCTTTCTTGAGGGTCCAATAAGCATGGGAGCATGAGAGATGGCCAAACTTCTTGTGGCAATCTCTTCTCTGATATCAGGTAGTCCCATGAGAATGTCTAAATTGTGTTCAGTTTTCTTTGAGAATCCAATGCCAGGGTCAATCATAATCCTCCATGCTGGGATTCCTAACATCTCTGCCTCTCTAACCCGCGAGTATAGCTCTGATGATATCTCTTTACAAACATTACCATATTTCAGATTTTCACTATTCTGCATTGTAGATGGGTCCCCCCTCATGTGCATTGCAACATAAGGAACATCAAGATCAGCCATGACTTTAAACATGTTACTATCCAACTGTCCAGCAGATACATCATTTATAAGATGAGCCCCTTTACTCACTGCTTCTGAAGCAACTTCAGAGTAGAAAGTATCCACAGAAATGAGCTTTCCTTCTACCTCAGGCATTGACACTACAGCTTCCAGGACAGGGATTAATCTACCTAATTCTTCTGCAGCAGAGATCCTAGAGGCCGTTGGCCGAGTAGACTGAGCCCCGATATCAATCATATCTGCTCCTTCTGAAATCATTAACCGAACCTGATAAACAGCAGACTCCACAGACTTGAAATTTCCCCCATCACTAAAACTATCTGGAGTCACATTAAGGATCCCCATGACGGAAGTTCTCCGCGACCAGTCAAGTAAGCCATTTGCAACAGGCATTACCCTATACATTCCTTCCTTTCCAAACTCTCCAATAAGGGATTCACTCCCTAAATCTTCCCATAATCCAGTGAGTCCACGAGAATGGCCTGAAAATGAATGCCAGGAAGCAACTGTGTCACTGTCAATAGCTGATCCCAATAAGTCCATCAAGGGAGCCATCACAAATGGCCTTTCCCAAATTCTTTCATGAGGTATAGTGAGGATATCAGATCTGACTTTATATTTACCATAGAATAAAATGTCTAAGTCAATTGGCCTTGGACCATACCGTATACCACCTGTACGGCCCAAGTCCTTCTCAATTTTTTTGAGTGCAGACAATAGTTCATGTGGACCGAGTTTAGTAACAGCTCTAACTGCTGAGTTGATAAAGCGAGGTTGATCAGTAACATATGCTGGTGCTGTCTCATACAAGCAAGCATGTCTTGTGATGTTAATGCCTGAGTTCCTCATCAATTTCAGGGCTTCCTTGAAGTTATGCAGCCTGTCACCTACATTACTTCCCAAAGCAATCACTACTTCCTCTTCTTGTGAGTGAAGCTCCACAGAGGATTTTGAAGCTGTGTGAAAAGAGGAAAAACCCAGTCCTGCAATGAAAATTAAAACAGTAGGGTAATAAACTTTGATGGATTATTCAA
Source organism: Glycine soja (assembly GCF_004193775.1). NCBI lineage: Eukaryota > Viridiplantae > Streptophyta > Magnoliopsida > Fabales > Fabaceae > Glycine > Glycine soja. The sequence goes on along the minus strand of NC_041003.1, from coordinate 11,666,083 downwards.
AAAATGATGAGCTCTAATTACTTTACTTCCTGTTACAAGCAATCTGTGATACAAGGATACTTCAAAATTGGCGTATTGGATACCGACACATGTATTTTATGAATGCCTTTGTATCAAAGCTTCATTGCGTTATCTTGAAACCTCTTAATGTACATTTTTTTCTTTAGAAAATGAAGGGATCATTATCATAACTTGAATATAACTTTTTTATTATCACAATTATGGTTTTTTTAATAAACTTTTCCTGATATTGAAGACTAGTAATAATACAATGATAATGGTAAACTAATATAAATATCACCTATATTAAGACAAATAAATAAATTAATAAAGTATAAGAAATTATTAAATATAATTATATTTTGCTTGATATATACTGTCCTGCCTGTATCCTAATTTTTTTAAAATTATCATATTTACATATTGAATCTTATTATATTTGACACCCGTACTGTATTTGTGCAACAAAGCATGCAAGCCATGGGGAAAAATACACAATTTAGGAACCATAAATGGCCTAGAAAGCTGAAAGTTTTTATCTCTGTATCACTATAATACATAATAAATTCTAGGGGGGAGGGGATCTATTAATTCTTTATTTCCATCTGAGTATCAGTTGATGACGATCTTTCAGTTTAAGAACCTCAATAACGAAAACCAATTCACAATCTGAAATAGGCATGGGGAAAAATTCAGTATTCTACTCAAAAGAGCAGCTTGAATGAGTTCAATGAGTTTACGTTTACCTTCAAGATACTTTCTGGCAGCAAAAAGCTTATTCCTGGGCTCCCCCAGACACTTCAAAATACTCATCTGAGAATAGACAAAGTGCACATTACATGCAGTATCCCAGCCATCGGTCACAAGGGGAAAACAATTATCATAAAGAGTCCACATTCCTCTAGAAAATAAAAAATCCATAGAAATTTCATGCAACAGCAATTAAAAAATAACAATCCATTGTTCCAATCTAGTGAATCACCAAATGCAGCCAATAAACATTATAGTTAATGAAATTGCAGCCAATGAGCCAGGCTTATTTTTCCATTAAGATGTAACACCAAAAAACAAGATCTAAAACACTTTGAGGCATATCATCAAACACCTTGCATAAAATAAGCACAAGAGTTATAGCCATGCCTACCTTGGAAATACCCATGTCAAGGTCTTAAATTGCGGTTGCAGTCACTGTTGCAAAGACCTCCAAAATCTTAAATATTACCAAAAAAAATTGCAAATGAATATGACTGATGCAAGTCACAATCTCGAAAGCTTTAAATTACTGTTGCTGACTGTAATTTAAAACTGTTACCACAACATATATACATCATAAATATGTTCCTTGAAGATACCAATTAGATGCTTATGTTGTGATTCTTAATCTCTGTGAACTGGGTTGGAAGAGGTAGAAGGACACTCCTAGACACAAAGCCAGAGGCAGGAAGAGAAACAAGACCAATAACGAAACTTTTGAATTTTGATAGGTTTAGAATAGACTGAACAGTAGGGGCGTGTTGTCGTGGATAGGAGAAAGGCGAAAGCTTTACTAAAATATCATGACTAAATAATCAAATTCTTTTTTAAGAAGGATTCATAAACATAAAAAATATAAATTTAGTTTTTAAATATATAAAAAATATGATAAATTAATTTTATTATTAATTTATAAGAACATTTTTTCATATTAAATAAAATATTAATTTGATAATAAATCATATTTTTTATGACTAATTTAACATTAAGTTTTAAAATTTAGACTTTAATTTCACATTAAATTATTTATAATTTTAATTTGTCACACTTTTTATATATTTAAATATTAAATTTAAATTTTTCATCTTTGAATAATCAATTTATTAGCCTCTCACCCTTTTAATAACAAATTTAATTATTTATCCAAATTATAAACCAATTTGCTCCCCAATTATTACTCTTCCTCCAAATATATTTTAAAATAGTAATAGGGGTTCCCTAGCCTAACAAGGTCAAAGCGTGCTTAAAGGCTCAAAAGACACTAACAACTAATAAGATTTTCATATTTCACAGCACCAATAAAATTGAACTCATATTCTTTTGAGATATATAGTTTGTTTTTTACTAAATGAATTAATTTTTGTTAGTAATTCTTATATATTTTTTAATTTGTGGAATTGATCCTTTTATTATTTTTTAGTTATCATGATATTAGTGTGAAATATTATTAATTTTAGTTTTTTACAATCAAATATTGTCAATTTTAGTAATAATTAATCTTAACATTATTTTTTTATCTATAATACTTGAACTCCAGTTTAAGGATATTGAATCTAACTTCACTTGTATTAACAACTTGTTGATTTGATTCTTTTGTTATTAAAATATTTATTGCGATCCTTTAATTATTAAATATATATGCAGTGTGATTAGTTTTTTACTAACCATGTTAGTCTAATAATAAGGTATCTATTTTCTATTAGTTTAGGCTAATGTTATTAGTGAGAAAACATATAAAAAAAAAAGAGGTACATGATTTTTTTTATCATTAAAGAATTTCATAATGCATATATTTTAATAATTAGAAAATTAAATTCAACATTTTGATAATAAAGAAGTTAAATAGAATAAATTAAAAACAAATAAAGAGACCACAAAAGTAATTTAACTTTTTTTTTATGAAAAAAAAAACTTAAAAGAAAAGGTAATGAAACTTATTTAAACGGCATGACGTTTGAAGCGTGACCCCACTTCTTTTTAAAAAACCCTTGTCGTTTTGGGTTGTTTCTCTTAAACCCTTCCTCTCTCTGGAGCCATAATCTTCTTCTTGTGCTAACCAAACTAAACCTTAGCTACTAGCTGGTGCAGTGTCATGCCTGAAGGAACAACTATTCAGTGTTTGTAACTTGTGCTCATTCCAATGGCGTGTCTTTCTTTTCCCCAGTTTCTCTTACTTCATAGGTTCTCTCTCTTCTCTCTCTCTCCACTGATACTCTCTGCTTGTAGTTTCCCAAAACCCTCTATAGCTTTGCTTATGATTTGGATAAGAATATAACTTTTTTCCCAAAAAAAATTCAATTTTTTCCTTTTCTTTGGGTGGGGGGTAATCATGTAATGAAGTTCAGGACAAGAAATTTAGGAATTTAATATTGGCTGAGCTTTAGAGGCTCAAGTGTTGCTGAATTTTAGTTTGTGGTGGTTGAATGTGAGTGTGTAAATCTTGTCTCTGCAATTGTGCAGGTACCACATGACTTGGTCCTATTGTTTCACTTCTTTTAACACAGTACAACTTGGGAAACTCGGTCCTGGGTGTAAATGGGGTCATGTGGCAATGGCTAGGAAAAAGGCCTCTCTAGACTCTGCTATAGAAGAAGAGCTTAGTGACAATGAATCCTTGGTAGAAAAGAAGACAACTAGGTCATCTAAAACTAAGAAGGAGACGACTAGGACAAGGAAGAAAACAAAAGATGAGTCTCCTGGAGATACAGATAGCGCCTCCATTGAAGGAAGCACAGCTGCCTCTAGTGATAATTCCAAGAAAACTCAAAGGACTCGGAAAAAGGGTAATCTCTTGATCTTTGTCTCAAATGAAAATACTGGGAATTATATGCATTATAATGTGTTTGCTCGCAAGTGCTAGCTGAGTCTTGCTATCGTTTTTAGATGCATCTAGTTCTGCTGGCTTGGAAGAAAAGAAGGAAGTCAAGGAAGAGAAAAAGGTTAGAAGACGAAAGAAAACTGAAGAGGAGAAATTAATTGTAGAGGATAAAGGTAGTGAAGCTGAAATCAGTGACCAAGATGAGCCTTCATTTCTTGAAAATGTGGAGGATGATAGTGACAGTGGCTTGGAACTGATAAAAGATGATGGAGAGGACATTAGCTTTACTTATGGATGGCCTCCTCTTGTTTGTTGCTTTGGAGCTGCGCAGCATGCTTTTGTGCCTTCTGGGAGACCTGCCAATAGGCTTATAAATCATGAAATCCATGAAAGCATGAAGGATGCCTTATGGAGCCCTGAAAATTTTGTTAGGGCACCTGGGAGCTCTGCTGGTAGTGTGGCCATTGCGCTTGCTACATTGGGTGGCAAGGTTGCTTTCATGGGAAAACTTGCGGATGATGATTATGGTCAAGCAATGCTGTACTATATGAATGCAAATAATGTCCAAACCCGATCAGTGCGTATTGATAGTAAAAGGGCAACAGCTGCATCGATGATGAAGGTTGGTAAAAGGAATCGACTTAAAATGAGTTGTGTAAAACCCTGTGCTGAAGATAGTTTGACGAAGTCGGAGCTAAATATTGATGTGCTGAAAGAGGTATGAAACTTGAAACTCTTTAAAGAAAAAGATTTAAAGTAAGTGAATGAAATTCTCTGTAGTTTGTAGGTTTTAGCCTGATAATTGTTGATATGGCAATATTATTGATCTTGAATTGGTATGTGTTTTTCTTCATTAGGTGGAACCAAAATTTATTAGTAGCAAAATTGGAAGATTAATACTTAATGGAAATATTGATATGGCAGTGGAATGCTGACATAGATGTGCAGTAGATTTCCATGTTAGCATTTTTGTTGAATATTGGATATCGAATTAATAGATGGACCAAAGTTGCACAATAGTAGGGACTAAATTTGTGGGGAAAAATGAGTAAGAGGATCAAAAGTGCACTTAAACCTAAATTATTTTGTCGTCCTGTTTGTGTTTGTTTACTACAACCATTGAAATGGTACATGCACTGCATTGTTGGTTTCCATATTAGTTACAGCATGTGTGCATTTGAATAAAAAGCAAAAGCATGAATAATTTAGTTCTAGGCTCCATTTAGGCACGGTTGCTTGCCAAGGGTTATGTTAGGTCCTCTTTATAATTTATGCTCCTACTTACATTTTGGGTTTTAGCTGCTTGGGATGTTAGATTGCTACCAACTACTATTGAGTACTTTTAAAAGTTTAAATGCATGTCATGCAGGCAAAAATGTTCTACTTCAATACACATTCCCTGCTTGACCGTAACATGAGGTCAACTACATTACAAGCCATCAAGATTTCAAAGCATTTTGGAGGGGTTGTTTTCTATGATCTAAACCTTCCTATGCCACTATGGCACTCTAGGGAAGAAACTATGATGTTCATTCAGCGAGTGTGGAATCTAGCAGACATTATTGAGGTCACGAAGCAAGAACTAGAGTTCTTATGTGGGATCACACCATTTGAAGAATTTGACACCAAAAATAATGCTAGGTCGAAGTTTGTACATTATGAACCTGAAGTGGTTGCCCCACTTTGGCATGAAAATCTAAAGGTTTTATTTGTGACTAATGGAACTTCCAAGATACATTACTACACAAAAGAGCTCAATGGTGCTGTTCTTGGGATGGAGGATGCCCCAATTACCCCATTCACTCGTGACATGTCAGCAACTGGAGATGGCATTGTTGCAGGTAAATTATAGTAAATTTACATTTCAATCATAGCCCTGCATTTTTTTCACCACAGAAAGTATCAATACATTTGAAAAATAAAAAAAGGTAACTTCTTAAGGCCTTGTTTGGATAAAAATTTTAACAAGCACTAATAAATGAGAGTAAAATGAAATAAGTTTCTCCTATAAGTTAAAATCTGTATTTGGAGAAGTTAACTTAAATGTGATTGCTTCTATAAAAGTTTAAGTGCATAAGTTGATTTTAACTTATGAGTTAAGTTTAATTTATTTTACCTTCTTATTTTCTTCTCTTGTAAGTGCATATTGAACAGTTTATCCAAACAGAGCCTAAATGTCTGACCCTATCATGCAAAGAAACATTTGAGAGGTGATGGCTTTTGAAGCAATGCAACTGAGGCAGTGCAATTTATCTTATAATTTCATAGACTATGGATAAATTCTGCTGTCTTGTTGTTCTGAAAATCCAACAGGACTTTGTTCTTGAAGAATTGACTTTGATAAAACTCATTTACCTAAACAGTATTACAGGTGACTAATTGCATACTTGGGTTAGCATTGAGCCACAGCATATATAACAGATAAAACTCAATTGCCTTTGCCTTGACCTTGATTTTAGGAGGCAAAACCACTTTTGAGTTTTCTTAATGAATGCCATAACAAGCATATGCCAAATGGTAGCAGCACTTATATTGCTTGTATCTTTGGTACATTTAAGATTTGCAAAAGAAAAATTCCAAGCATTAATTTCATAGACATTTTTCCCACTTCTAAGTTCTCTTATGATCTTTGCAGCTCTCATGCGAATGTTGACAGTTCAACCTGATTTGTTAACCGATAAAGGATACCTGGAACATTCCATAAAGTATGGAATCGATTGCGGGGTTATCGATCAATGGATATTCGGCCGCGTACGGGGCTTTCCTCCATGTGAAGATATGGAGGAGGACATAATTCCTGACCCAAATGGCATTAGATCAATTTCAGAAACTGAATACCGCACAGCAGTAGGGTCTGCTAGTGAGTAATATCAGTTTTGTAGCCTATGTTTCTCACAGTGAAAGTGTTCATCCATTGTATAGAAAACTGAGTGTTTTATTTGTTTCTTTCTTTCTGTGTTTTCCACTTCTAGAGGTTATATTACCTTAGGTGGTTGTATTTCCCATTCTTTTTTTTTTTTGGTATTATCAATGGCATTCGCATTATAATCAAACCTCAATTCCCCACTTTGCTCATAACATTTATTTGCCAAAGTTGTGTACTTTCTGCGCCAGTTTGGATGCATTTTTCTAAAAGCACTTATGAGAGAAACAATAAAAAGAAAAAAAGAAAATGAGTTTATCCGCATACTAAAATAAGTTCTCCTTTAACTAACAATTAGTTAATTTATAGAACCTCTCTCTTATAATTTTTCTAAAAGATGAAAAGACATCTATAAATTATTTAATGATTAATTAATGAAGAATTTATTTTAGTTTATAGAGAAATTCATTTTTTTCTTCTAAAAATACTTTTAGAGAAACTTATAAACTTATCTAAACAGTCTACTTGTCTCTTTTTGCACCTCTTATTCAGGGAAGTATAAAATGTTTTGATGTTTGTAATTTATCTTCAGCATATTTTTTTTTGTCTTCATTAATAAACTTGTCCAACTTTGTTCAATTATAAATAGTTATAATCACGTCAGAAACGCTGAAAACTGAGTGCTTGACAATTTATGTAAGCAGAAGCTAAGACTACTACCAAGGGAATCCCTAATAGGAAATTGATTATTTTAGATTAAAATGATTAGATTATTTTTAGGAACATAGTTCAATTAAGTAATGTATTTATTATTTTATATAAATAAGTTAATTAAATACAATTTACTTATATAACTTATTTCAAATTTTTAATATATTATGAATGTTAAATTGATTTTTTAATCTTCTAATTTATTTTTTAGATTCAATTTGATCCTATGATTTTATTTTATTCAATTTGGTTCTCTATTTTTTTAAATATGAATAGTGATTTTTATTGTTTTTAGTATTGCTCTTACTTTTCAATTCAACAATTTACTTTTAATATTGTATATTTAAAAAATATTAGTTTACTTAAACACTATCATTAATTTTAATATTAAGATAAATTATTTTTAATATATTAATTTTTTATTATTTTGACATTTTAATTCATTAATTTTGATATTGTAATATAATTTATTTTTTAATATATGACAAGCAACGATTTTTGTTTCCAAAGGCAAAAGTAAGTAAATTAAAAGCATATAAGTAAATTAATGAATTGAAAGGTAAGAAGTAAGAAGAATATTAAAATTAATAAAAAAACACTATTCATAATATGTTAAAAAAATTTAAATAATTATAAAATTAATTATATTTAATTACCACATTTATCTAAAATAATAAATACATTGTTTAGTTAAACTATGCACCTAAAAAATCTAATTATCTTAATTTAAATTATATTTAATTATCTTAATTAATATTCTTTATATTATTAGTTATGTTAACACTAAGCTAACGATAGTTAATTCTAAAGACACTAAGACGACGACTACTATAATGCCAGAGATATAAAAGTAGCAACAAATAAAATCGTAAGAACTAAAATCAGATAAAGTCATATTTATACGAACTTAAAATATATTTAATGGTTTAAGGTTTTATTTAATTTTAATTTCTTATTATTTTAGTAAAGATAAAATACTTTAAAGGATTCAAATAAATAGTGTAAAAGTATATAAATAAAAAAATATTATATTAAGAATAATAAATGAAAATCAGTAAGAATAATATAATAATTAAGATAAGTATTTAAGATTCTTTCAATTATATCTTATTATGTACCTAAAAAATGATAGCTTATTATGTTATGTCCAAAAAGATAAATAAAATAGGTATAAATGATGATTTTATTAAAATGTTGAGAATAAAATGGAAAACAAGAAATTTAAGTTATAAGTTTAAATGTTCTTTCAAGCAATATTTAATAATACAATAAATTAGAGAAATAAATTATTAATTTTGTTTATCAAACATCTTTATTGTTTTGTAAATGATTTTGGTATACAATGACCACAATGTGTTTCGAACCTAAATCCTCTTACACTTATTTCAATTTTTTATCACTAGGTTGACTTTAATGAGTTAAACATTTTGTTTTCAAACAAGCTTATAAAAAATAAGACAATTAAGTTATAAGTTAGGTTTAATAACTATTTAATGTTTAAACACATAACTTGCGCAAAATATAAACTTGAAAGGAGATTTTCCAAAGGAAAACATTATTCTACAATATAAGTTTGGCGTTGATGCCTCTCTACATTATCTTTAGCTTCATTATTGTTGGACTAGCATTCTTGAGAGTGTCCTAGAACTCAAATTCGTAATTATGGAATTCTTTTGGTGGTTTAAACCTTTAGGTGCAAGGTCATCTCATTATACCCGAACTTTGTACTAATGCTTTAAAATATTTTCAGTTGTGACATCGTCATTATCCATTAAATCTCTTGTTGGTTATATCAGAGTGATGGATGTGGGTGGACATAGCTTTCGTCTCTCCTTTAATTACTAGCCTTTTTAGTAGTTTGCTCAAGATTGGTATCAAATATTTATTTCTTTAGTCTTGACAATTTTCCATCGTGGTCTAGGTTATTCAGTTCTTCACTGTCTCCTTTTGATAAATGAAAGGAAACCAAATGGAATGCATATAATAATTAATAAGAACAATTCAATTCCATATTCAAATGCAATACTAATATACCAACAATTTAGTTTCCTTAAACAAGATCTTAAATTTAAATATTGTAGATGGAAAAAAAATGATTGAAAAGTGAGAATTTCACTAAATATAATTAGTGAAGTTCTTTGATGGAGATTAGTCATCGACTTTATATTTCATACCAATAACATGGTTAAAAAAAGTATAATACTAATATTAATAGTAGAGAATGATATAGACACGAAATCTTGTCCCGAGCCATTTTTTATATAAAAAAATCACTTCGAGAAGATAGCATGTGGAGGGTTGCAAAAAATACTTTTTAATCGAAAAAAAGAATGTGATTAAGAAGTTATGCATGATTAGATTACACTTGTAACACTCCCTTTTTTTTAAAATAAATTAAAAGGTGTTTTTATTTAAAAATAAATAATTTTAGAAAAATAATGAGGTTTTTATAATTAAATAAATGAGGAGAAATAATTTTATTAATTAAAATAATGATTTGAAGGAAAATAAAAAGGAATGTTTTATTTATTCATTTGATAGAAAATAAAATAAAGTTCTTTTTTATAAAATAATAAAATAGAAAAAATAAAGTAAATAATAGACTAAGAGTACCCTAGTTATAAATAGACATATTAGGTCAGTTTTCACATATACATCTCTACACCGATTTTTCCTCTCAAATTTGTTTTCCTTCCTTCCTCTCCCAAAATCTTCTCTTTTTCCCGCATACACTATCTCAGTAAAATTACGATCCCTAACTCGTTAATCGTTGGATCGTCATGAAATTTGAACACCAGATTCGGAGCTCATTTTCTCACCGTTGAAATTTTCAAAATAATATCTTTGGTTTGTCCCAGTAAAACTACAATCCCAGACTTGTCAACCGTTGGATAATCGTAAAATTTGAACCCCATGTTCGAAACTCATTTTTGCACATTCTTGTCGTTGTGATTTTGGAAATAATATTTGCGGTAAGAGAAATGTCCCTCTCACGAAGACAGTGAAATGAAAGCTTTAATTCTTTCTCCTTCTCTCTAATGCTTAGAAACCCTAGCAGAGCAACCAGAGGAAAATCTTGAGGAATCTTAGGAAACCGCTAGAGACCCCGCTATCACTGCTGAACTACACAAGTGAGCTCGCTTAGAGGTAAGGGAAGAGTTTATCACAATTGATATTAGAATGAACATGTGTAGGGATCTTTAGACGATTAAATTGGGATTCATTTTGGAATGTTTATTGAATTATAATTCCTCCTTTATGATTATAATTAAAATATTGTTGTGTTTGACGGACCAATTGATGTCCTAATGTGAATTGGTTGATAAAATTGAGTGCTCTTGGTGTTTTCGTATTTTTTTACCTATGATTTTGATTCCTTTAATTTTGATATGATTATGTGAAATTGTTTGAGGAGTTTAATCATACGAACATAACATATTAATATTATTATTGTGTGACATGTATATAATGCATGAGGCGTGATAACGTGTTGTCTTAAAATTATGGAAGTGTGATAAACTATGTGTAAGTGACAAGTTGAGTATGTGTTAAATTGTGAGATCACACATGTGTATTGAGATGTGTGCATTGAGTTGTGAGGTATGAACCATACAATCACACAACTGTAAGACCATTTAAGGCTGACGAGTTAATGCGCGACAAGTATTATGATGGGATCTACTGTGGGAACTCAACGAGTTTAATCACTTTGAGGCGCAACGAGTTAAAATAATTTTCTGAACAATTGAGGAGTCGTGTGTTTTGTACAGTTCACAGATAGAGTCTGCCTGCTAAAATGTTTTCTAGGTTGAACCTGAATCAACAAGGAGAGACCTTGACGGACTCTTCGGAGTCTAGGCCTTGGGGGTAAATACACACATTTTGAGTGCTCCTTTAAGCCTGTGTCGATCCCACATGGTTGGAGCATTCTCACAAAACAACGTGAGCCTGATTGGTCTCCGTATGATTTTACCTAGTGAGAGTGACTTGACTCACCAGTGTGCGGTCTATCTTGTCATGTACTCTTGGGTGCTCGACGAGGTTTTTCACTAACATGGTATCACATTGCATATAGGATTAAGTCTTAGTATATCTGTTACATAACGCTTGTGTATTGATCGATATTGATTGATTGAGTGATATTGTGTTTTGATCCTTGAGTACGTGAATGATGTGAAAATGAATGAGATGTGTTGTGCTGAGATGTGATGTTATACGACAAGTGATGGAATGACGTAAGTTGTGTTTAAGTAGGTTGTATTTCATTTATATGATATGTATATTTACATGTTGTTTCGTTTCTCTCTATTAGTTAAAAATGCGATAACTCACTCCCTGTGTGTTGTTTGTGTTTGGATTCTGTGATGATCTCGAACCTTGTGTTCGTGGGAGTAGATGGTTAGGTAGATGGTTGTGGAGAACCTTATGATAGAGGATGCTGGAACACAATGCTCTGATAAGATGTAACATTGAGGCATGAGTTTTTGTATGAATTGCATGAAGTTTTGGACATGTAATTTTTATCATTTTGTTTCACACGCTGAGTCCTTAGTTCTTTCTTTGGAATTTTGGACGACCTTATATTGAGCCGAGATTATTTTATTATTTATTTGAACAAATTCTATTATGATATTAGAAAAGTGAATGTAAACCTTTTATCCTTTTGAAATATTTTTATTTAAAAACTTTTAATTAATTATGTATTAGTATTCCTTTTATTATTAGTGTATATATATATGTGTGTGTGTGTGTGTGTCTGTGGAACAGAAGATGTGAGAACACCAACTTAAAAACAAGTCATTTGAATATATTTATGAGAAGTTAAAATTATAAAAAAAGTTCCAACTGAAAGCATTTTCTTTTTAAAGTTTAACGAAGTGGGTCCTAAAAAATAGAATTTATTAACTTCTAAATTCATCAATAGAAACAAAAAAATTGAAAAATATACAATATTAATATTCTATTAAAATATTATTTATCTTGTATCGCTCTCGAAATTTTGAATGTACTAACACTTTTGTTTTCCTAGAGTAATCCAAATGATAAGATGACAATAATTATCATCCTTAAAATGTTATCTTTTCTGTATTACAACCATGTACCATTCAAATTAAACTAAACGTAAAATATGAATATATATATATGTAAATCTATATGCTAAAAGGGATATCTGTACTTATTAACATGAAATTTGTAGAAGATAAAAATATACAAATTAAACTAAACGTAAAATATGAATATATATGTAAATCTATATGCTAAAAGGGATATCTGTACTTATTAACATGAAATTTGTAGAAGATAAAAATATATTAAACTGTCTTTTCCATCATCCCTACGAGCACTATACTTGCTCCGACATAATCAAGTTAATGATATGTGAGTCCTTCATGGAACATGTTGCATCCATCAATAACCCCAAACTCCAAAAGAATAAGTAAATAGATACTTGATGCCACATACTATCATCTACCAATTGCCAGAGGATTCCTCAAATTTAATTATCAACCAAAAAAAAAAAAAAAGATAAGGGACATTCAAATTTTCCATCATCAAGTAGAGAATAGATATATTGAAATTGAAACAAAATAGATAAAAAAAGAAAACGGGAGGGTGTGGGAAAGTGAACTCTTGGAATTACATGAACCTGATTTCACTTTCTAAATTGCAAACAGGTGAGACCATCATCATAGCCAATAACCCAATTAAGAATTAGAAGGAGACAAGGGTGTTGGAACTTGGAATGATGCTCTCCACAACTTTTATTGGCCGGTTACAAAAACTATACCACAATTTCTCCAAACAACCTCCTAGGAGAAAGCAAGAAATGGAAAAAAAAAAAAAGAAACAAAGACTTTCTATCCAAGAGAAAAGAAATAGGCAGGATTCTAAGGATGGTCAACACTTGTGAAATCCCTTAACACTACATACAAACTTACAACAAGTCCTACTTGTTTAAATTGGAATCTTCAAGTTTTGAGGCAGCCAGTTTATCCAAAAACCACACCAACTTCCCCATAGCTGGTTGGACCATTCTCGCCGGTATTAAGGGGCCATCAGGTCCAACATCGCCTATTGCCAAGTGTACGGATTCCGCTTTGCTTTCACCGGTGACAACTACTGCAACATTGGATGCAGAATTGATGACAGGCAAGGTGAATGTGATTCTCTCAGGTGGGGGTTTGGGGAAGTCAGTAATGAAAGTTACCCATTCTTCCCTTTCATTGAGTGCTGAGTGGTTAGGAAACAAAGAGGCAATGTGGCCGTCTGGACCCAATCCAAGCAGAATGAGGTCAAACTTGGGACAATCACTAATCTCAGACACGCTGACAACACGGGTTTTCACCAGCTGTCGAATGACAAACTCGTAATCATCGGCAGCTTCTTCTGCTGACACGGAATCGTTAATCGAATGCACATGACTAGGGACAATAGGCACCTGCTAATGCAACAAGCATATTAGCAGAAGATTATGATTGAATATTAAGTAATCTCATGGAATATTAAAAGACAGACATGGAGAGATAAAAAGGGAGAATTATTTTTACACATTAAAGCAAAACATTTATATCAGAGGCTCCCATATTGCATTTGTTGAACTCAATATTTAAATAAAAAGCAAGAAATCCTGAATCATCTCTTTTTCCCCTGCTAAGCAATTTATCCACCATCATAACATGTATTTAATAGAAGGATAAAAATGCAATGCAGGGTTTACAAAACGGTGCCTGAAATGAAGAAAATGCACCTCTAACAACCAGGAAAACACTGACAAAGTTACTTTCTTAATGACAGTTTTGCTTTCTTAATTAACACCTAGGCATTGCAGCAACTGCAGCAAAGGACAACAACACACACAAGCTGAATGGTATGGATCTCAGAACAGAATCAGCCTAGAAACATGCAGAGATAATGGTGAAGCCATAAACATGAATTCGGAGGAATATTGAATGTTACAGATCCTACTATGCAGAATTATTTGAATTCTTCAGATACAAAGTATATTGATCATTCAACCAAAAGCCAATTATACGAAACGTAGAGCATAAAGAACAACCCAATCATCTAGCTTAAGAAACAAAAAAAAAAGAAAGTTTTACAACATCCCAGTTGAACCACACCTTTTTCCTGTATTCATTTACAAGCTGCAACTGTTGGGATAAATACGTGAAAAGCAAGTTGTGCACCCCTGGGATATTGTAATGCATCTTATATTGCTATTTAACCTGTAATAAAAGTACAATTTTCTTGCATGCTGAAAGCATTTATGACACAGTACATACATATTACATAATCAGCTTGAAGGGATACTATCTAATATGTTGAGAACTCCCTCTTCCCACCACTATCCCTTGTACCTCTGTACTTTATGACCATCAAGGGATGCCTTGTATTTGACTAAAATTTCATTAATGCTTGGAAACTTTTAATTCAAAGTGGAATATGATTCCAAGAAGGCTAGAAGACAGCATGCATCTCAATTCAAGGGGGATTGCAGATGGCAGAAAAGTAGAAATTAGGCCACAAAATAAATTTCAGCCAATTTAGAGCACACAGCAAGCATAAAATTCACAACAATAGGACTAATTTTAAAGGTAATCAACTAGAAATATAGACATAAATTCAATTTAATAACACATCCATTTTCCGTGTCTGATAATCACATTCTAGTTTCTACTGTAATTAATCATACTTGGACTCTTTGAGACAAAGCAATGTATCATGGGAAATACAAATTGTGGGAATACTACAATATTGTGAGAATACTAATTACCAATGTACATAATTAATTAAGGGATTAACCAAATGAGACAAAAGTAGATAGCCAAACAGAGTGCAGACATCATTATTTAATACCCATTCATAAAATACAGCTGAATCATGGGAAATAGACATATAGATCAAGATGTGTTTTGCGTAGCAACCTGATAGCACACTATATACTTGCTATACTGTATGAATCTTCATTGTGCAATGAACAGTGCTCTGGAGTTATTTCAAAACATATTGCTGTTACTTTAAAACTAATCTAGCTGGCATTAATAAAACTGTCATTAAGAAATCATTACTAAAACATAAAGATAATAAGGCCTTCTAAGATAGTTTGTCTCTTTCAGCAGTTTCACTCTTCATATCATGCCAAAGCTGAGCATACAGAAAAAAAAAAAAAAAAAACTGTTTCTTTTTAATGTCTCTACTCAACTTAATCTTACTAGAAAAGCTTATACTTCACATTAATTTTTCTGTATCTTTTCAGGCTGGTCTTTATACCTACATGCAGAAAGATGTATCTAATTGGTTTCAGAGTGTAAGGTCATTCAACTGATGTTCAGGCTGGACTGAATTGTCTGATTGAGGCTTTTCTTAGAATCAACATGATTTGCAAATTTGACACATGATCCGTTAACTACGCAACAAGCTAAAATGTCCAGGAGTCATCTAAATGAGATTATCCTCTCCGCTTTAGGAAGCTTACACGGTATTGGATTATTGTAGTTATTAATGCTACAACCTTCAAGCAAACCTGACAACCAACTTGCAATACATGGAAGTAAATTGGAAGAATTGGAGGCACATGCCACTGGAATTTTACACATTTGCTTCACGTCAGACCGCTATGTTATATCTCAACCCCAATGGCCTTTCAAGCCAACTAACTGGTGAATCTTAATATAACCCTCCTGCTTTCAGCTTGGAACCACAACAGTGAAATTTGGAATCCAGTTATCAGACATCCATTCATCTTGGCAGTTGGCACACCCCATAACTCAACTCGCCACCACTAAACAATAAGTTGAGGTGCAAGTAATCTCCTGGATCCCTTTGGAGGCCAGTAAGGTTTGTCAGCTATCATGTGCTTATCAGCACCAGCTGTTATCATAGTCAATCCTTATCAGGAAAAAAAATCTCACTCCTATACACTTTAGATGAAGAATTTAAGGTGTAAAGTAAATTCAGAAAACAACAGCACTCACCTATACACTATACACACAGAATATTCAGGAAAGACTCCTTTATTTTGTTCATAAAGAATGATCATTATACTCCCATCAAACTGTCTCGTTGTATAAATATTGAATATCTACCATTACAATCTTGCAGGTCAAGTACCATAACCCTTCAAGTTTCAGCATAATCCTTTCCTCTACTAAAGACAAGTTATGGACAGCATCCTTTTGAGAATTCAAACTTATGTGGTCTTTGGTATATAACCCTGTGCCCCTATCCTACACCTTGAAAAAGTAAAGAAAAGAGGATGAAGAAGAAATTTGTAGTAAACTATGTATGCCTCCTAATTCTGTGAACTATAAAGGGTCAATTTTGAGCCTATATAAGAAGCTTCTTTATATAAGCTCAAAATTGAAACATCTATTCAATTTTCAAAGTCAACTGGCAAGACCAGAAGAAACCAAAGCCATGAGAAGGTAAATTAGAAAAGAACAGATTAATGCTCAAAAACTATAAGTATATCACTTTCCTCCAAATTATTCTTAGAACAAATCATTCTTCACATAAACAGGATAAAGAAATGAGAAACCCGATATCTATGAATTGCGGGCACAACCTTGGACAAAAGGCCATCTTTAGCAAGCTTATAATTGCTATCGGCATGGTTTTTCGCCACAACGTGCTCGTCAGCCCAGAAGATATACCACTTGGACCAGTCCACTGTCTTGTTATAAGGAGCTTCACAGAGTTTTCTGTTTGCAATCAGAAGTTTTAAACCAACACTAAATCATGAAAGCAAAGAAACATTATATGGAAAAGATAAGATACAAATACCCCATTAAGCCAATGAGAGAACCACCAGATAAAGCAATGGCAAAGACTCCTCGCTCTTTCACAGATGCCTCTGATAACTCAGCAACATAGTCTGCCAAATCAGTCCTTAGCTCATCCACACTCTCATGAATCCTCAACTCTCCTCTATTCTTAGCCATGGTTCAAGAGACTCCAAACTCCAAAAGCTCTATTTTGTAAACCAAAAAAGAAAAAAAGAAAGACACAAAGAAAGCATCAAAAACAATATCAGATCTAGAAACAACAAAGTCAATGAAATTCAAAAACACAACCAACTTTGACATTTAGCCTTCCTAAACCTAAAACACAGGGAATTCCAAAGTTGTCCAAGATTCAGCTTCATAGCTAAAAACAAAATTCTAAAAAAGGTAAACAAAAAATCAGAACATAGATATGAGACAATCTCACTTTTTGTTTGACTACAAGACTTACATGCCTACATGAGTTGTTTTTGGTCTTAACCCTCCGATTTATCAGGAAAAAGAAATTTTGACTAATCCGGAGTTCGACTGGAAGGTAAGGAAAGAAATATTTCCATCAAGGATTAAACTCGAGTAATTACTCAAATAATTCAACCTTAACTTCAACACATTAACCACCTGTCATCAACCACTTGGTTACACGCATACATGAGTCATATAATATAACTAAAGTGTTGAAAGAAAAGAAGAAAAAAAAATCTTTAAGCTACGCATGAAACGGTTCACCCCATAAATTCAATTTGCATGTGGACTCTCTAATTGTCAAAAAGAAAGCAAAATTCAACAAAAGGGTATCATCGCCACAACCAAAATTTCAAGAGATCGATGCCAAGAATTGAAAGGGGAGGAAAAAAGTGCACACTTGACGATTGCAGAAAAAAAATTCAAAGAACAACAAACACATGCCCCAGATCATAAAACATGTTCAATAATTGACAACCCCCCCAATGCAGCAGAAACTTCAAGAAAAAAAAAACATGAAGGTCAATCATAGTCTCATGCAGTTTAACATAACTGGAAACTGCATCACACAAAGAATCAACACGTTTCACAACAGTAGAAAGGAAGAAAATGCTTACAAAGAAAAAAAAAATTAAAGAGGGGGTGGCACACAGAAGAAGCTGACGAATGTGGACGATGGGTGTGGGCATATATATATATATATATATATATATATATATATATATATATATATATATATATATATATATATATATATTACGTGTGAGAAATTGGATTGTATAAGGTTCTAAAGGAATTCAACCATAAAATTTTTCTTATATTATTACAAAATACAAATATAATTTTTTTGACACAAAAAAAAATATATATAACCAATGAGAATTGATAGATGCATAAGCAACATCACCTTGTACAGTTAATTTTTTCTTGGCTGCACTGCACCGGATCATTTTGGACGCGTCTGTATTTAAAAAGAGATCATAATTTTATTTTATTTTTAATTTTCCGCCAGTATTTATTTCTTTTAGAAAAAATCTTGTTTGAGATAATACTAAATCTGAGCATCTTACTCCATATATATTTAAACTTTAGTTCGTTATACTGTGAGAGATTAATCATTTCTAATAATTTTTGCTTTTATTAATAAATGAGAATTAAATTAAACTTATAAATAGGTGGGGTGTTAATATTTTAATTTTTAACATTTTATCACTAAATTCCCTAAAAAAACATTTTATCACTAGATTTTAAAATTTATGTTTAGCTTTATGAAAGGATAAGGAGAAGATATAAAAAGAAACTCAATAAATAACTTGTATTCTCCAAAAATTAATTTAGAAACAATTTGCTTTTTTAGTCACAAAAGGTTTTACAAGACTAGTAATTAAGTTATTTTGAATAAGTAATTAAGAATTTAGTAGCAAAAAAATATTGAAAGGATAATGCTATTTATGAAGAATTTATACCTTTTTGGGTATTACGTGCACCCAATGATCGCGACAGAACAAAGACTATGTCTAACGTAAACGGATAAAAACGAAGATAATGGCAGAACTTTGTATGCGAGCAAAAACAAATCACTTAACAGCAGATAATAATGAGAAAATCTCAGGATCCAAGATCCCCTGCTATAACATCTCAAAAGGAGAAATAGAAGCATAAAGCCCAAAAACAAAAGCCTTTACTTACTGATTTGTTCTTTATATTATTTTAAATGTCTTCATTTAATCTTTAAATTTTCAAAAGCTCTAATTATAATTAGGTTCTCTGATTTTTAAAAATGTTTCATTAGATCATTTTCATTAAATTCTGCCGCTATTCACTTACAACATGTGGCCATTTTCATTGATGGTATTAGTTTCAATTCCACATAAATTACTTAATTGAAATATTTTTAAGATTTAAATATGTTTTTATTTCTTTAAATTTGAATAATTCTTCTTTTAATCCTTAAAAAATATTTTTATTAGTCTCTCAAATTTTTTAAAAATACTTTTTGTTCCTCTCATCACAATTTGTACATCATTAGAAATATTTTTTTAATTTAATTTCTTTAAAATAATTTGTAATAGTTTAAAATCATTATAATATGTAAAAAATTATAATAATTTAACATTCATTTTTTTTATTTTTTTTCTTTAAAATCACTAGAATATGTAGAAAAGTCACCAAGTAAACTATTTAGAAGTTTAAAATCGCTATAAATTGTTTCTAAGAAACAAAAATTTTGTGGTTAAAAATCACCAAATGTGAAACTATGAACACATGTAAAAAGAAAGAATTAAAAATAAATTTTTGAAAATGTGAGAAACTAATAAAAATAATTTTTTTAAGAACTAAAAAATAATTACTCAAATTTAAAGGATTAAAAAATATATGAAACCTATTTTTAAAAACCAGAGAACCTAAGTGGAGTGTTTGAAAATTTAGGAATTAAATTGAGTTATTTTAAATAATTTTGGAAACAAATTAGTAATTAAGACAAAAGAATTAGAAAACTATAAAATGCTCAAATAAATTTGATTGGATAGTAATTTTCAGTAGAAGATATTACAAATGTTCGATTTTTTTAAGGAAAAAAAAAGGGTTGTTTACAGATCATTTCTTTGAATTATTTCTCTCGTTCAAATAAAGATAGTTATTATCTCACCAAAAAAACGAAGATAACTATTAAATAAAATATAATTATAAAACTATTCATTAACTAAACACCAGTAAATACATTAAATTGATATCTAAAAAAAAGTACATACATTAAATTGATATCTAAAAAAAAGTAAAGACACTAAATTGTTTGTTAAATAAATTTTAAAATGTATTAAATAATAAATTTTTTGAACAAGTTTATATTAAATTAAGTTTAAATTATAGTGCGTTAAAACAAAAAGGTTAAATTGTAGTATTTAATTGTTAAATAACTTTTTTCCACGTGCATCATTCCCAGGTAATCCTAATCAAAATACAACCAAACACTAATGTTAAATCCTAGATATCCCACTTTAAAAATTATCTAACTAGACCTTAACCTTTGAAAAGTGTAATGTGATGCTATTATTTTTTTACCTACCAAAGCAAAGCACCTATCCATCTATATGCATGTTATAAAGCATATTTTGTTGTCAAATAAGACAAAATGGAGTAAAATTTTGATATAATTACATTGACATTTTTAACTAATATTTTTTATATAAACACTTTTTTTTCAAAAGAATTCATTCTTTGCTTTGTCATTTATAAAAATATTGTGAGACTCGATCGCCAATTAAAAAAATATATGCACAATTTTTAAAAATAAAAAATGAAATTAAGGAATAACATACGAATACAGATGTCGTGGTTTTCCAAAAGAGGGAGATAAATTTACGTGGTAAGATCTAACCCATCGTGTAAAATTAATGCATATAATAAATTAATTAACAACATTTTGTATTTTGACAATTATACATGAGCATTCTTTTTTTGGTAATATCAATTATACATGCATGAAGAAAAGGGGAAAAAATGAAAGAAAGAAAGGGAGGGAGGCTTGGTCATGAAAGACAAACCAAACACCTATCCAAATCATGTACTGACAAATATACAAATGAGTACTTGTGTCTTGCAAGAATTAAACACAATATTTTACTTTACTTCACATCACAAAACCATGAATGAACACAACTAAAGTTTGTTACCCGTGCATCCACGGATGAATTGATTATTAAATTTTGAATAATACATAAAAATATGAATGTTAAATAATGTTTAAGACTTACATACTAAAATTATAATATTTTATTTTCTTTTAATAGAAATATATATCTTCATTATTTGAATAATAACTTTTTTATATACCTGAGTATAAAACATAAATTTTGTATAAATTTTTATTTTTATGTTTAAAAGTTTATTAACATGTCATTTGTAAAGTTAAAGATCAGAATAATTATATTTTTACTTTTTTGTTATAATTTGTAATTAATTTATACATGTATTATTGTAGAGTGTAAAAAAGAAATAAAATATAAAATCCTATAATTATTTTATTTGAATAAAACGAATATTGTATTTCTTAATTTTTACATAATAATCTTAAAAGATAATTATAAAGGAACACAGGGAGAGGGAGATAGTAATAAAGTTTTTTATGTGACCGATTTAAAAGTGCAATTGGTTGATGCTTTCTCACGCTTTTAATATGTATTGCTTAATGAGTTGAGACAATGTTTCCTTCTCTTAAGCTTCTACCCTTCAATTTAAGTAAAAACAGAAGAAAAGGAAATACAAGAAGAGAAACTGGAAGAAAAATGCAATCAAACTTAAATAAATACTACTATTTTTTATAATTAGAGAAAAAAAAAGTAATAAAAGCCATACAAAATTCACCCATTCTCCACTGTAGTAAAGAATACAAGATGGGAAAACAAAGAGGAAGTTGATGACGACAAATAAAATCACCTTCGTTTTCTTCGTGCTCAAACAACCATAAACAAACACATCCAAAATCATGACCTTCTTTATCGAGATCTCTAAACCCGAAAAATTAATTAATCAATTTATTCCTTCTTTTTTCTTATTGCCTCAATCCACACACGTCAAATTTACGATCAATTGCTTTGAAAGTTAGGCTTTTAATTAGAGGGTGATAAGTTGTTTTTGATATTGTAGGAGACAACAAAGAAATTTTATCTTTTATAACAGAAAAACTCTAGTGATATTAAAAAAAATCGTGAACGTTATTAAGAAAAATATCAATGATGTAATATTGGTGACCATATATTAAATTTACCTTGAAAAGTAAAATTATTTTTAAATAAAAATAATAAATAGTAAATTTAAAATAACCACCATTCTTTTAAAAGAAAAGAATAGAAAAGAAAAATAGTAATATAAAAAATAACAATATTAGTTATTGCTAGTAAGATTATGTGTCTTTTTTATTTAGGAAAAGGAGCTTTAAATAAATGGACATGAAAAGAATTTATAATAATTTTATAAGTTTTCTTGTTTTTTAGAAAAAAAAAAATTTTAAAACTTATGTTAAGTCAAATCACATTTAAAATTCTTAATTATTTTTATTAGATGTAAATAAATACAAATGATAAAAATTTTATTTAATGTGTCATCATATCGTGATGTGTATTTTTGCGTATGATGTTTTAGATGATACATTAATCTATGATGATATGACATAATATTAAGTAATGTATTTAAGATATTTATTTAATACTCTATGTATGAGATTCTTTCTTGTAGAAAACATTTTTCTAGGATTTGTCAAAATCCTATGAAGAATAAATGAAATCCACAATCGTGAAATGTTGATCTTCATTAAAAGCACACTTTGTTGTGCAAACCTACTCTGATAGAAGAAGTGACTTTCTCTTAAACGTCAGCATATCAACATTTAATACAAACATTAAATGCTCCATCTATTAAGAGACAACAGGTCCTTAAAGATGAATATTATAAATAGTATAAGCTTTGAAAATACAATACATTAATCAACTTGCGAAATATTCTTTCATTCTTTCATGTAAAACTCTATGTAAATTTCGATACAATGCTCTCAAAACATCTTATAAATCTTAAGAAAAAAGACTAAAGTGTTAAGTGTAATATTTGTTCCTAAGATGATCACGTCTTAGTCATTGTACAAACTTAAACAACAAATTTTATTGATTTGTTTAGAGTCAACAGTGTCTTGGTAGTATAAAAAAATACTAGGTTGAAGTTAAGTTTGAGGTAGAGCTTGTCTTTGTAAGCGTTAGAAGTGACTCTGAAAAATATGTGTAACTTTTATTAAAGCTAGTAAAAACTTGGTGGGTTGTCAAAAATTAGACATAGTCTTAGTAGTTGAGACAAATCAGTATAAATCCTTGAATGCTCTTTGATCATTGCTTTCTCTAAGTGTTTAATTGGTAAATATTTTGAATTTGTTTTTAGATCTTATATTTATTTTCCCATCGTGTAATAAAGTTTTTTTATCTATTTGTTTTATTAAAACTCACATCAGATGATAACTTATATTTATTTTAAGAAAAGTTTAAATTTTTAAAAACACAATTCAACCTCATTCTCATCTTATTTGCCTTTATAACTTATTTTAGAAATAAAAATGAAAGTTTATGAATATAAAAATCTTTTAGAAAAACTATAACATAAACCTACATTTTTCATCATACTGTTGCTGCTGGATTGTCTAATGATTAATTATGTATGAAAATATATACTAAAGTGCATTAATGTCACCACCAAAAATCATAACACATTAATAGAGGTAAAAATAGATTAAGTTAAGTTAAACTTTGTTAGACTTGAGCTTGACCTGGGTTAAAAGTATATAGTTTGACCTGAGTTAAAAGTATATAGTTTGAGTTTGATCTTTATTTATTAGTCAAAAACTTTTTTTAAGAATATGAACTTGACCTACATAAAAACTTGGTTGTACATATAAGTCTATTTAAGGGAATAATTTGTGATAACTTAAAAATAAGATAAAGGTAAAAATATGTATGTGAGGTTTTATAATAATTAAATCTAACTTATTTATATAATATAAATATATTTTAAGGTTTAATATAATATTCATATTAATTATTTAAAAATATATTTTGTAATAAAATATTTAAATAAGACATAATTTTTTTCTAATAAACTTAATTATAAATTTTAACTCAACTCTTTATGTAGATCAACATAATTAACATTTAAAATGATAAATAAATGTAAAATTTTGATGTATTATAACAAATTAAATCTAATAATAATACTAATAATCAATATTTGTTTATAATTTTGTAAATAGGTTAACTTGTTAGACTTTAAAAAAAATTATGAACCTACGGTCTAATATGTTTAATTAAATAGATTTTACTAAAAATCTCATTTTGATATATTTTTTGAAAAGATATAGTCTGAAATGAGCATGATATAAGCTAGGTTATAAAGAACTATTATGAAATAATCTCAAAAATTACAACTGGATGTACTTGGAATGAGGTAGTGTCCAAATACACGAGTTCACGTACCCTTCACATCCTTCCAAACTCTCTCTGTCCTTACCACAGATTTGTTGGAGGAATAAAAAAAATTCAATGTACGGGACATACTTATACCATTCACAACCATGCATTTTGGGAGAGCTTGTGTCAATGGGTAAGGAAATTAAGCAACCTTTTAAACGTCACATGATGTTTTGAAATCAATACTAAAATACAAGAAAATATTTAAGTGACAGCTTATTTGAGTGCTTATTTTTTACTTTTAAAAATGATTTTCATTTTTAAAATTTTAAGATTTAAAAAATACATATCAAGAAGAAAATACTTTAAGATGCTATGGCATTTTCACTCTTTTAGAAAAGACTAAAAAAAATTATATTTTCAGTTTTGGAACCTTTTTTTAAAATATTTTTAGAGAAAATCCGAAAAATATTTTCTAAATTTTAAACAAATTTATTTTTACTCTTTTTTATATATAAATAAAAACAAAAAACACTTAAATTAAACATCACCTAACACTCATTTTCTCTTCCATCCAATTTCTACCTCCTTTTTTTTCCTTATAATATCTCCTTTCATTTTTCATCATATCATTTGTCATATTTTTTTTCCCTTCCTATCTTTCTCTTCTTTTGATTCCAAGATACTCAAAATACACATAGTGAGTTATGGCCCACTCATTTATAATGTGGGCTTGGTTAATTGCTAGGGACCTTACCAAGTGCAAAAGATTGGCTAAACGTTTTTTATCAATACTCTTATTGTCTTTACGTGTTAAATGTCAATTGCCATACATTCAAAATACATATAACGTGACGCATTTGAGGAGTGAAGCCCTCAATATTCTCATCATCAATTTTCCGCACTCCATCTATATGATTGATATAACATATTGATGTAAACTCTATTGTAAATAAATGTTTGTCCACTTCCCTCTCTTGTTATAAGATTGGTGTAAAGAAATATATTTAAGAGTTTAATAATTATGTATTATTAATATAACGTAAAAGCGTAAATTTTATTATTATGTTAATTAATTAAACATTATTATTAGAATGATTTTTAAAATAATCATTATAACAGTTAATAAATTTGTTATATATAATAATTTATAATTAGATAATAATATAAAATTATCGTTGCATATATTTTCTCTTTATTTAAATTTTGGAAAAAAAACATCAACGACGTGACGTGCTACAAATCAAATAAATGAAAGAAAAAAAGTACTAGGCAAAGGAACAAACGTCATAATTTGACTAGAACTTCTCAATATCATATGTTGCACATTCAGTTGTCTTCCTCTTTCGCTTCACAATCATGGAAAATTACTTAGTAATGTTTTAACATTGTCCTCACATTTTCAACATTGTTGGGTGCATGAACTTCGTCCTAGGCCAATTATAGATATCTCGTTGTTTTTTCCCTGTTGACAACTTTTTGACCGTGGGATGCACATCATGTTGATATTTGTGGTGTCATAAAATTTAGTGCGTGTTTGATAATTTTTTTTAAGGTTAAATGATTTATTTGGTTTTTTATTTTTTTTAGTTTGATCATTTATTTTTTTTAAAATTAAATTTGATTATTCATCTTTTTTTGTTTAGTTTTATCTTTTATCTTTTAAAAAAATTAATTTGATCATTTATCTTATTTTTTGGTTTAATGTAATCTTTTATCTTAATTTTTTGTTCAATTTGATCATTCAATCTATTTAACATTGAAGTCATTCATCATTTAAAAATAATTTTCTTTGGTTCAATTCTCTCCCCTTCCCCTCCATATCATTTTTAACTAAAAAAGTTTGATTCTTAAATGACTAACCGTGTCAATCTTAAATGGACCAAAAGATCAAATAGAACAAAAAAAAAAAGATAAATAATCAAAATAAATTTTTTTAAAGAGAAATGACTAAAATGAACTACAAAAATAAGATAAATGACCAAATAAACTTTTTAAAATATAAATGACTAAACTAAACAAACAAAAATAAGATAAAAGATCAAATTATATTTTTTAAAATATAAAAAACCAAACTGGATAAAAAAAATATAAAAAAAATGATCAAATAAGTTATTTGACTTTTTTTTTAAAAAAATAATTGTTTATTTTTCAAAAATCTCTTAGAAAGTTGTAAAAAAATAATTAAACTATATGCTTTATCTGTTAGTGTAAAACAATAGGTAGGTACCACCAAATAAATAGATTAACTTATGTGAAGTTATTCCATATTAACCAATTATCTCAAATTTAAATCTTGAGAATACAATTATGCTAAATACTTAAAGAATGAACTCTGTCATATATTGATCTTACTTGAGTAAGATTAAATACAATTATGCTAAATGTTGTGAAGGATGTGTCCAGTTTGTAAAATAAAATAAAAACATGTTGGAAAATAAATAATGAGAAAGAAAGGTACATGGGCAACTGTGTTCTCACATGGTCAAACAAGATAAGAATGAATACAATTAAAAACTAAAAGCATTTCATGCTGGTATACTCCAAACATGTTCTGTACCAAAAAAAATCCTCTATCTCGGAAGATATCAACTTCTCCCAAGATGAAAAGGTTAAGGGATGCTTATAGCTAGCGAATTTAGCAGGAAATGATAAGAAAGCAACAAAAATGAAAAGGATAAAAAAAGGTGCATTGAAGATGCTACTGTGGTTAAAGATTGATTTATATGATAAATAAACTCTTCTCATCCACAAGAAACTTAAGGAAAAAAGTAGAGCAGGTGTTACATAGAGATATGAAGGACTATGAAAACCTACAAATTACAAAGCACTTCTACATCCAATGGTGGTGAGTAATTATGATATGATATTTGTTAATACCAAAAAGGTTTGTTATTGAGATTAGATGTTTATGGTCAACTATCAGCTAATTCAGTAGATAACCATCCACTAAGGTAAATTAATGGATTTTAACTTGTCTTTGTGCTAAAGATGATTCAAGATTAAAATGGTCATTTCTAATGGCTAATAGTTAAAAGGATCATTTCTGACGACTAATAATTATTTTTTTCGTTGATAACTGACAGTTAATTTCTGTCGGCTAACACAAAAGAGTTGAATCAATCATATTTTGTGAAAGATCAAGCCTAAAGGGGTATTTGAATGTGGAAGACAATTGCAAGCCGTTTTTCTAAGGTCAGATGCTTGTGGATCCATGATTCCTAAAAAATAGAAGTTGTTAGTGAAAAATAACACATTTGTTTGCAATACCTCTAGGAAACGTGGGGAGATAATTTCAAGTGTCTTGTAAACAACCAACGCTTGCTTAGAAAACTCTATACATAGGACAAACTTAGATGTAAAAAGGGACTAGAAAACTCTAAATAAGACAAACTTAGATGTAAAAAAGAATTGCAACCAAATCAATCAAATTACTCTTTCCAAACACTTATATTTTATTTATATCTTTTAAGCGTTACAGATTTTCTTTACCCTTTTAATCATTTATAACTTTCTTTACAGCTTTCAACCATTTACAACTTTCCTTCACTGCAATTTCACATAGGAATAGCCTAGCATAGAAACTTCAGTTCATCAATTGTTAGAAAACTCTTTGGAGTGGACTAAAAACCCAATTGAAGAATAAAATTTCTTCCTCAAGTCAATCGCCTAAAGGGAATCACTCATTCGTAGTTAGCCGATACAACACTAATTGGTCGACAGATTTTTCACACCAACAATTTGAATCATTGAAATTCATTATATCAATGTTTTGCCTGCCTATGAAACAAGGTAAAAGCTGGTACTCCATACAAATATGGGAGTTGAAATTTAACGGAATTCAGCTTTATCATAAAGTTCACAATCATTGCTTGAATAGTTGATTCTAAATGAAGCAGTATTTGAAACTGTGGAATTAGACCAAATACAAGTTTATTTCATTTTAGAAGTGGAAATTACAAATGTAAAGAAAATATAAACCAAACTTTCAAATATGCTTCATTCTTTACAAATTTACAATAGTCATTACCTAGGCCACACTCATGATTCCACTTTAAATAAGAATTCAAAATAATGACATTATGATGGTGAAAAGAAAAAGAAAAAAAAAAGGACAGCAAGCACTAGGAATGTGGTCCTGCAGCTTGCACCCCATTACTTATAATCTATTGATTACTGTCCAAAACAAAGGACCACTATTACAGCAAAAAAAAAGGAACACTAGTTAGCAACTATGCCAAAGGGAAATAACACAACTAACAGACTCCTCCATGGGGATGGTATCATGACACGATTAAAATATGCACTTAAAAAATATGCTTTACAATGATGAACATGTAGTTCACAATCTTATTTTTAAAGTGATGGCACAGATAACCATAAAATGGTGACAAAAACGAGGAAAGTGAAAATGCTAGGACATCACAAGCAATAATACAACTTAGGTATACAATTAGTTGAGACAGTTATAATAGTTGGTAGAAGGGGTTAGAACTACTTCTAACCCTGTATACCTAACAAACCTCTTCTACTATCATAGCTATCTCAACTAACTCCTACTATCATAACTATCCCAACTAATTGTGCTAACTCCTAACACACAACTTGTAAGCCTTTCCACAAAAGGAGGGAGAAAAAGAGGCAGGAATCCTAGTCAAGCCTAACATGCACAATTATGAATTTCATTAGAAATGCTTGAGAATTACTGAGGCGCAAGAAACATGTACTATTGGTTTTTAGACACATGATCTCAGTCCCAAACTTTCAAACTAAGCAATCGGAAGATGTTGAGAATAACATGATATAATTAAAAATGAAAATGTTATTCCATTTATGAGCAACCATAATGAAAGAGGTCTCAGTAAATTGTTGTAACTATGCACTTATGCTCATGGTAATAAGCTTAATTTCTGAATATTACAAAAATAATAAATTTAGAGCTTCATCTCTTTGAACTTCTTGCTGAATCTCTTAGACTAGACGCATGTTTGGATCCACTCCAAATATGCATGTTTGAAGCTTAAATCACCTCATATCATCTAAAAAAATGTGGAAGCTAGTTTTAGTTGCTTCTGTTTTGATGCACATTGGACCTGGTGAAAGCACTACTAAACACACAGTACAAACATATGTCCAAAGAAGCAGCTAATTATACTCAAATTGCATCTAAAATTTTGAAAACCAGAACAAAACCTGGTACCGAGCCCACTACTAAAACTTAAAAAAAAAATATCTTTTCTTAAACTACTTCCACATATCATATCTAGTCAAGAAAATATAGGTAGGCAAAAGGGGGAAGGGAAGAGAGACAGAAAGAAAATCCATGTTCCTGAATCAAAATAACAATAGATTTTACAATTATTCAAGGTACAGTGTTACCATTCTATGCAAGTTAAA
Organism: Glycine soja; assembly: GCF_004193775.1. Lineage (NCBI taxonomy): Eukaryota > Viridiplantae > Streptophyta > Magnoliopsida > Fabales > Fabaceae > Glycine > Glycine soja. The sequence continues at coordinate 11,636,353 of NC_041003.1, read as the reverse complement.
TGGCAGTTGTAATCTCCAATCCTTCTGTTTACGACTTAAAGGTCTGCCTTTTTTAAGGGGATCTCTATTCTCTTTAACGTCTGCCAACTTCCACACACACATCTCTGAGTCATTTTCTATAGAATCTAACAAGAAAACTCCATCCTTTTCTGGGCAATTGGACTCTATATTTTCTGTATAACAGACTCTCATAGGCAAGTCTTTGAATCGACTAATATCATCTGGCACTTTTAGTAGCCTCTCGGCACCTGGGGATGAAACCTTCAGAGCAAAATTATGCTTTGTTAAGTACCAAATACACCTCAAAGGAACAATCATTTACAACTGAATAAAATCAAATTGGAACAAGTGTATAGGACATAGAAGCCATGCATTACCTCAAGAGCCAAATCATCAGGTATCTCTCCTAGCGCTCCAACTTCATCTAATCTTGTCTTGTATTTCTGATTGTAGCATTCAAGCTCTTCCATGCTTGGACACCCATATCTGAAAATAAAGTTGGAAAGTTGAACACAAAAAAATAAAATGTTTAGCCCTCAGTAAGTGATTGGAGCAGAAGGCAGTTAAGACCTTCACTATAGTAGTAAGGCAGGGTTGGAGAAAGATGGATGAAGTTGGAATAAAAATTTGAAAATTAGAGAAGTGGGAAATATTTTTTCTTGGGAATTTAACTTTCATAAAATATATTATAAGTATTAGAAATAAAAAAGTTCATAAAATGAGTGTCCCTGTTGAATTTGATATCTGCCTACCTCATCAATAGAATGTCAAACTGTGTTCTGTCCTATGAAACACCTATACAAAAAATTCAACATTTTTTCCCTACCTCCCACCTCAGTTCTGATCCTGCCCCTTGGTGTTTTTAGCTTTACCCCATTTAAATTAAGCCCTCATTCACATAATGTGTTTTTATTGGTTACACTCCTACTCAAAAATAAATTATAAACACAAATGCAGCAGAGATGAGAATTTTGCATTGGGCATTGAACAAGTGAACATACTAGACGAGATATGATTAGGAATGAATGCATTAGGTAAAAAGTTGGGGCAGCATCTATTGTAAAAAAGATGGTAGAATCTCGCCAAGGGTGGTTGTTTGAGTATTTGTGGAGAAGACATGTAGAACTCCCAATGAGATGAACAGTAGTCCAATCACTAGAGGCAGAGGAAGACCGAGGAAAACTACAGGCAAAACTATTAAGAAGGAAAAAGTCTTGACTGTTGTTGTACTCTCCTACTCAAAAAGGCTACAACTGCTATGATCCATCAATAACCTTTGTTTGCTGCCCCTAATGTTATCTTCTTTAAAGCACTGCTGCTTCCAAAATCCCTCTCTTCAAGGGGTGAATTTGATCAAAGCTTGGTTTTTGACCTCTGCATAAGTCCTTTATAAACCCATCATAAACACTAAATCTGTCTAAAATACTAACTTTTCTAAACACTAAACATGTCACTATCTCATCCATAAACAGCAGGCAATTTAAACTAAGGAGATGTAGAAGTACAAAATGCCAAGACACTCGTTTACTCAAGAAAGCGAGAGTTTGAAACAATAATAGCTCCAAATGTTTATGTCACCTGATATTGATTTACACATTGCTCTCAGAAAGGAAACTCAGTCACATTTCCGTAGTTGTTCTTATTTAGTACTAATGTACTATCAAACTTTATTATTGTGTTTTGCTGGTTGCTACTTTTTTTTATTATGAAGTTGAATTGTTGAATTATTATTATTATTCTTAGAATGTGGATTTCAGCCCAACTCAACCCCAAAAGCTAACTCATAGAATGAGGGCTACCCTCCACTTATATACTTTATCTAAGTACTATCTCTAGTAGATGTGGGACTTGAGTTTTTTGCAATACACCCTCTCACGCCCAACACTTTTGGGCTTGGTGCATGGATAACATAGTAGGTGGCCCGTTTAATGAATTTAGGATAGACTTTGATATCATCTTAGAATGTGGGTTTAGTACTAACTTAACTCTAAAAGCTAGCTCATAGGATGAGATTTCTCCTCAACTTATATGCTCTATCTTGACACTATCTCTAGCTGATGCAAGACTTCTTGGGTTTTTCCCAATAATTATGTCAAGAGTATTATGTTATGCTTATATGACATTAATAGGTTTTTTAATATTGTTTTTATAATTGGTATATTCTTACAAATTTATGAGTAGAGTCTATGGAAGCTTATGTAGACTCTCCGTGTCATGTTTTGACAACCTTGGCAGCTCTATTTGGAACACCCCCTCCAAATAAGTGTTTGAAGCCCACCTTAATTGTGGTCACCTGTAGCCCGCCTTAATTGTGGTCTCTTAAGGGGCTGCCTAAATTGCAACCTCAAGGGAGTGTGTTTAGTCTCACATTGCCTAGTGACTTAAATAGAGCTTATAAAGTTTGGGCAATACTCATTTTATAAACCGATTTTGTGGGGTTAAGTAGGACCTAAGCTCAAATTTCAAGATAGTATTAGAATTTATCCTAGATCTATCATTGGGTCACCTACATTGAAATGTTGTAGGCCCATAACCCTTGGCTTGAGGGGCTTATTGGATACCAACCTTAACTTTCGTCACCCCTAGCCCGCCTTAATTGCAGCCTAGAGCTATGCCTTAAATAGTTAAATAGAGCTTATAAAGCATGGGCAATTCTCACTTACAAAACAGTTTTGTGGGGTTGATTCCCTAACCCCAAATTCTAAGATAAGCTAATTAAAAGAATGTAAATATGTTCTTCGGGTGTTGCATATTATATAAGTTGAACCCTTACTCATGAGTTAATTTGTCCAATCTCACATAAACATATCCACGAGGAGTTGTCTTGAAAGCAAAGAGTTTGATGTCCTCACTGAACTGCATAAGCACCTCCTCAGCAATAGAGAGAGCTCGCTGACCCCAAGGAACATTTTGCAAGGCAACTCCACCACCATCACCCCCATCACCAATCTACACACAAAGACAGCAACAAATTTAAACAACAAGTAATTATATCCATTATTTAACCAAAATGAAGATCTCTACATTAAAGCAACAATAACCTTCAAGTCAAAGACAAGGTACCTTGGGTTCAACCTCATCTTCCTCTTCCCATCCATCTGTGCTTGCACCTTCATCAGTTGTCTCATCTGTAAATTCAACATACTTGAATCTTTTGAGATAATAGTTTTATAAAAACACCTAAAATTTGAGAACTATAACTTCACATAGCCTCTAGAGAAGAATTAATAAACACCTAGATTAGATATCGTGAAACAAAACAAAACAATCAACAATGCCAACGACTAATTGCAACAATTTTTCTTTTATAGGAAAATGTTAATAGTTTGTTAGTTTTTTGTTAGCATGAGGGATCAAACCTGGGACCTTTCCCTCCTTCCCTTCTTTCTTAACCACCCATCCAACCTTATATCTCCAACAATGACAAGTGTGTTACTATAGGATCTTATTATCTTAATCATTGAGTTGCTAGTAAATATCAAAGGGAAGAAATTTTAGTAGAGAGAACAAATGAGGATGGAAAAAGGGGCATTAAAGTAACAAAGCAAAGAAGCTTCATTTTACAGCTTCTTCACAACTATTTAGGATATTCCCTTAATAGAAGTAGAAACCATCTACAAAACAGCTCCAAAAGCAAAGCCATATCAAGAGAATCCAATTCCACATGAGATTAAGAGGCAAGTAAGAAAGAATTTATTGAAATTATTAGCATTAAACTCCTGACAAACAATAGAAAGCAAACAAAAGTACAAAACCAAAACTAAGCATCTCTGAAACTAGTCAAAGTAACTGTTCTAAATTCAAAACAAACATGGGCTAAAGTTTTCACGGTATTCCTTCCAAGCTTCAAAACCAACTACTCATTGAAACCAACCCATAACTAATATGCCATTAAAGATTTTATTTTTACAGTAAAAAGATGAAGGGAGAGAGAAAGAACCTGGGAAATGGTGAGAGAAGGAGCGAAGGAAAGTAGAGGAGAAGGAACAAAGGTGGGATTCCAATGGAGAGAGAGAATCTTTATAAAAATGGAAGGAGTGTGAATGAGTTGTTGTTGTTGAAGAGCGTAGTAGAAGAACAGCACCAACCGTATTCCTCATCCTCCTAACGATACCTCTTGCCATTGCCATGTTTGAAGCTTTGATTTACACAAAAAAAGAAAACATTAACAAAACATGTCACAAACCTACGACTAGTGTAGTATCAGCGTTTTTCCCCTCGCTTTCTCCTCCTACACTCTACAGAGTACAAAGGCGAGTTGGGTGGACTCACTTGAGTAGGTTCATTAGAAGTATAAGATAGTTAAATCTGGAGTGTTGCTGGGTGCACCCACTATTATTATTGATGCACCCAGCATTCTTTGAAAATGGTAAAACTGTCCCTGTTAATTTCTCCATTAACTTGATCCGTAAGTTTTAAAAATTAATTTACGGATCAAGTTGATTCGTAAAAGACTTACGGATCAACTTGATCAGTAAATCTTAAAAATTAACTTATGGATCAACTTTATCCGTAAAAGACTTACGGATTAAGTTGATCCATAAGTCTTAAAAATTAACTTATGGATCAACTTGATCCATAAGAGGTATTTCTGTCTTTTCGTGGTTAGTGCTGGATGCACCAGCAGCACTCTTAAATCTGATTGGGTAAAGTTAATTATAGGCCCAAAATTTTCTCACTTACCCGGGCCATGGATCAAATGAGTCAGGCCTTTGTTTTAATTTTAGATTATTTTTAAGGACTAAAACGAATTTTAAACATCTAATCTTGAATTTAGATATTCAGTCTATTAACGATAAGGTCCAGTTGGTAGATATAATTATTAGTTAGGAGATATCTTTGGTGTAAGGAAAAATATTTATAAAAAAAAGAATAAATTGATAATTTTATTATTTTATCCTTTTAATTTTTATCATCCCCACCTCTAATACTAAGTACACAGTAAGTTAGTGACAAAAAAATCCATTGACTTTGACACAATCCCAAATAAAAAGAATAAAAAAAAGAAAGAAATATGGTTGATTGTTGCTATTTCTTGGAGAAAATTTTATTGTTCACAAATTTCTTACCGCCGCGGTACCGCATCCTTATTTGATATTTCCTTTTTTCTAGAGACTAGAGCCTTAAATATTTTTAATAGTGTTGACAATAAAAAAAACATACAATATATTAAAATATGAAAATGTATAGAGGATAATTGTAATTTATAAAAGCTTACATATTTTGATTTTTTTATGATGAGATTAGTATTTTATAAAAGCTTATATTTTTCTTTTATGAAATTTTTTTTTCTCATTATATTTTTCAAACTCCACAATAAAATGGAAGTGTGGTGAAAAAAAAAACCTTAACACTTACTTTCAATGGCTAGAGCTTTAAGTTTCATTTGGTATCTAGATAAGATAGGATAATTATTATATATTATTATATTTTGTTATTTGGTGTGACGGTGGGATATGAAAATATGAAAATGTTATGGTATCTTTTTTCCCATCATATTGGTCTAGGACATTTCTTATAAAAGGGGGAAAGGTGGGTTAGAAAACAACAATCTAAGTTTTTATCTTCTTTTCTCCCTCCTAAATCCTAATAGTATAATTTATTGTCCTCTCTCTCTCTCTTACTATATACATATATATTATGTGTGTTTGTGTACGCGCTAGAGAGAGAAGGAATTTATTTATTTTAAAAATAATTCTTTTAGAATTATTCATTATTATTATCATTCATTTTTTTAAATCTAATTATTGTAATAAATAACTAATTTCAATTATTAAATCTCATGCTCACATAGATAACAACATTATTTTTTATTCATGTATCTATTGGGTATCTATCTATCTATTTCTCTCTCTCTCTCTCTCTCTCTCTCTCTCTCTCTCTATATATATATATATATATATATATATATATATATATGCTCTTACATGAACATGCTACTCACACTAAATATTGTTGTGACAAAAAAAGAATCTTAAATCTTAGACGAAATTTTTATTTTTATATATTCAAAATTTAAAGTATCACGCACATGGTTAAGTTATAGGTAATAACGATTTTACTCTCGGGAGTCCGTTAGAGTCAAACTTGATGATTTTATATTTTTCAATAAAGATTAAGAAATTAGGAATGCTTTGACTTAGACTATGTGTGGTTTGAAAGACAAAAATACAATGTTGTAGACGAACATACACTAGGAGCATTTTACAAGAGATCTATATGTGAATTTAATTTGAATTTGGTGGGTCCCATGTGATTTTATTTCTCTTCAACATTTGGATAGTACATAGGAAATAAGGATGATAGTGTGGGGGAGGGATAGACAGACCGGCCCGCTAGACCACCATAATTTTGGTGGGCAAGGTGGAGACTTCAACCCACCAACTCGTTTTGGTCCACCCTATTTAGTTTGTCAATCCGACGAGCCACAGGTAGGGTGGGACAAGTTGGCCCACCAGCTTGCTTCTATTTTTATTTTTAAAAAATATGTATATGTAACATGTTTTTACTTAAAAAAAACAATAAATCACCAAAGATACTATAGCATGTATATGTAAAAGCTATATTGTACTCCCTCTATTCCTATTTATAAGATCCAAGTTTAAAATAGTGATTGCTCATTTTTATAAGATTGAATCTACAATATTCTTTACATTAATTATTTTTAGACTAGAAATTCCTTTAATTAAAAAAAGAGAATGTATTAACAAACAATCAGAAGAGATGAGTATAAATGACAAGAATAATTTTGGAAAAAAATTATAAATTTAAGACAAATTTATTACTATAAATTAAATTAACCATTTTTCTTAATCTTAATGAATTAGGTAATTAAGTTTTATATATAGGAACAATTCATGTTCCAGACATTGTGAAAGCATTCATACTTAATAATGCATTAACTTGGATGAACCCACAAATGACTTTCAACCACCTAGCGCAAACATATATGGTCAAATATAAAGATTACAGGGAGTAGCTCATACCAATTCCTTCGACAAATGGGTTATAATAATTACTTTTATACATAGGGAATCATAGTCTATTCTTGATTGGGATGCTGAGTGGTTGACATAATGATATATTCAACCAATTTTTGTGATTTTAATTTTCAACATTGTCACTCCTTATGCCAGAGGCCAGTCTTAATAATGCTATTATTTTCGTAGATAGAAAAAGATACTTTGGTATTTATTGAGAAACATTAATATTATATTTCAAGTTTTTTTTTAAATTTAAATTTATTTTTATTTTTTTTTTATTTTAAATATGGTGAGCCAACTTACTGGCCCGTGGGCCCACCCATAAGCGAGACGGACCAAGGTATCTAACCCACCTTAATTAAGCGGGCCAAAGACGAGACATCCCTAATAGTAAACAACGAATGTTAAGAGACAAAGTCATTTTTGGCCCTATATCTACATTGTTTTGTCATCGTTGGAGGTTGTCCTAGAATCACACTTCCACTCTTCATGAGGGTCATGTTGCGCCGGTGAGAACAATTTCCTCTTCCTTCGACGAAGGCATTGATGAGCAAGTTTGTGACGCGTGCGTTATCATCATAGAACTTGTTATGGTGGCTGGCCTCAATTTGCACAAGGGACTTCACAACGAGGATGCTATTGGTGGTGTTGACGTCGTCGATGATAGGATCTGGTCATCGGAGATGTAGGAATTGCCGTCGGTGATAATTTTTATAATTTTTAGTATTTTGTGATAAAGAAAGGAGTGGAAAATGGACATAAGGACATGGATATTTCAGTATTTTTAAATACTTTACAATATTATTTCTATTCCATTTTTCACATATTTCTTTTAAACCAAAAAACTTAACATTCAATTTTATTTCTATTATGTGTCTTTTTTTAAAATTATTATTCTCCTATTTTCATGTATTTTATTTCTTTCTTCAAAACCAAACACAACCTTTGAAGGAGGGAAAACTATATCCCTACTTAGCCATCAAAACTGAAACTAATGATCCCCATAACAAAACTCGACAATTTATTTGGGATAATTTTTTTGTGTGGTGATGCAATCCTCCCTAGGAAAGGACCAGTCACTAGAGCCATGAGCAAGAAGCTCAAAGAGGATTGGGCTAGAGCTGTTGAAGAAGGTCCTAGGGTTCTCATGAACCTTAGGTTAGATTTCTGAGCCCATGGGCCAACGTTGGGTCCAATTATCTTTGTACATATTAGACTAGGATGTCATTATATTTGGTCCTTGTATTTAGGGCTCCATAATGTAGGTAGGGTACCCTAGAAATGTAGGATTTTTCAACCCTTGTATTTTAGGGCACCTAGACTAGTTTTTGTATTAGGGGTAGTTTTGTACTTTCACATGCACTAAGTGAATATTTGATGTGTGTAGTTGGAAATAAATTTAATTGAATTGGTTGAAACCCAATCCAATTAAATTTTAGAGGGGGAGGTGAGCATTTGCTTACTACACTTCATTGTCACATCATATAGTCATACTTTGTGCATGTCCTTCATGCTTTACATGTCTCATGACACCTAAGCACATTTAGTGGAGAATCTTGAAATTGATCTTGGATTAGTGGGCTAAACCATAACTAAAATTCACTAATCATAATTAGTGAAATTTTGACTCCAAAGTTTGGCTCCACAAATTCAATTTCAAATTCAAGTGAATTTTGAATTGAAATTCAAAATTTTCCTCCAATCTTGTATGACACTTAGGTTATAAATAGAAGTCATGTGTGTGCATTTTTTTCAAATTTGATCATTTGAATATTAAACTTCAGATTTCAGAACTCTTTTAGAGCACAAAATTTTGTGCTCTTCTCTCCCCCTCCCTTCATTCATCTCCTTCTTCCTCCAAGCTTTTATCCATGGCCTCCTATGGTGGTGAGCTTCTTTTAGACTCATCTTCTCCTTGAAGTGGTGTCTCCTCTCTCTCTTCCTTCTCCATTCCGCTGCCATTCATCTTCCAAGAAATAAAGGAATCCATTGATAAAGAAGATCCTAGGCCTACAAGCTCCAATGAAGCTTACATCATGTGGGATGTGACAAAGTACGTACCATCACCACCAAAGCTCAAGATTCATTGGGTCCACAACTTTTGTTGTTCAAAAAATAATATATTTTGCATTAAAAATATTTGTTACCTAGTATTGACAAAACAATTGCTATTACACTCCCTTTCAAATAACAAATGCACACCAGTGCAAGCGAAGTATAAAAAAAATAAGAATGTTAACACTTGAGCAAATGAACAATAATAAAGAGAATGATATTTAGACATCTTTTTTTAAACACTTACTTTTAACCCCTATTATTTTTTTATCACATTATATCAGTTATAATGGATCGATAAATATTTTCTCTCTTTTATCTTTCTCATTAAGTATTATTTTTTAATAAAGATTAAGAAATTAAGAATCCTCAAACTTAAGGATGACAAATATGCGTCTTAGATAGACATTGAAATGGAAACCGAAGACCACATGCATAACGAAACACGACAGTTTCATTGGGATATATCCTTTAGCCATGTGCAACAAGGCACGTATGATCAGCTTGAAATCTCAAAATTGATGGGTCCACAGGTTCTTTTGTTTGAAATGCCCAACATCTGAGAATTACGTCATATTGAGGACAACCACTGTGTTAGTAATGTTTACTTTCCACTCTGGCTTGCCCTTGACATACTTCTTTGTTTGTGATTGTTCAATGGTAATGGATTGAACATCAAAGCAACTAACAACAGCATCAGCTGCAATATGAACAATGATTTAATTAAACATCGAGGGAAAAACACTGAATGTTTATAGAAAGTGTTGTGTGACATATAACTCATCTTAGAGTTCCTTTAAGAAGTTTTTTAGCCCAAAAACATTTATGGTCTAGAAAGCAAACAGTGGTCTCTAGATCAAGTACTGAGGCTGAGAGTACAGGAGCCTTGCAGCTGTTACAACTGATATTTTGTGGATTCAGACTTTACTCAATGAACTTGCAGCTCCTTATCTCACTCCTATGGTGCTTTGTGATAATTCCAATGTTGTGCAGATGGCTCATGGTCCAGTTCTTCATGCTAAAACTAAGCATATGGAGTTGGATCTATCTCTTCTTTGTCAGAGAAAAAGTCTTGTCCAAGAAGCTGATTGATCAACATATTCCTGGCTATGATTAGTAGTGGGTTGATTTGCTCACTAAACCTTTGTTATCTACTAGATTTTCTTTTCTAAGTTCCAAACTTAATGTTTCTGAGCTCCCTTTGGTTTCTCAATCCCTTTAAGTTTGCAGGGGGGTGAGTATATGCTCTGTAAGTTAACTCTATCTGTTAAGAGTTAACCCCTGTTAGTCAACTAACAATTAGTTACAATAGATAATCTGTTAGAATTAGAGATAATAGATAATTGGAGTTTGTTAGAGTCTCTGACTATAAGTATCTGTTAGTGCTCAGAGATTCAATTGGCCAATTACATTTTCTGTTATGATATCAATAATATCATTCTATTACCAATTTCATGCACTCCAATTTTTGTTTGGTGTACCCAAAAAATTTAATATTTCCTTCTTATCCTTCCTCTCCCAACCAAACCTAGTTGCCTCACCCCCAAACCTTCATGACCACCGCACCAACCTCCACCCAACACCGCTACCACACTCAAACATCAAACTCACCACCGTGCTACCACCCAACCACCTACCACCACCATGCACATTAATATGACCCATGAACCTTCACACCCCACCAAACCACTAATCCGACGCACCACTCTTATGTAATTACGGGTTGAGTAATTCCATAATACAAACAAACAGTGACGGATCTATATGATTAGTATTGGGGACCATTGCCCCCACTAAGTTCAATTTTTTTTTTTTAATGAAATATAGATGTATGCTTATCAATTGTCTCCACAAGTTTATGAATACAAGGATTGCCCCTACAACCTATGTATTACGTCACTACAAACAAATGTTACAAATTCATAATACGTTTGCATGTATTACAGATTCAGCAATCAGTAATACACCACGACCATTACCTCTCCAAGCTCCTCAAACTCAAGTCGACAATGATGAGGAAGATGGTAGAAGGATGGTACTGCAGTGAAAAGGAAGATGGAGAAAAGAAGGGAGTGAGCAAGGTGAGACGAAGACTTTACAAATTTTGGGGATGCACTAAGCAAAAAATGAGGTGCATTAAGTAATTGCCCTACATTCTTGTTGCTGGCTTTTAAGTCTACTAGTTCAAGATTCTTTGAAGTCCATTGGTGCATTGGTTTGAAAGTTTTACTGTTTCTCAATTAATTTGGAAAGCTTCTGATATTAATGATTATTTGCTAAAAAATTAAACATGGTAGAAGGATGAAATTGGAAAA